>NC_059175.1:17605047-18230047 GCF_019923935.1 Bubalus bubalis
TACTTTTAAATTGCCTTCCTAGCTTCAATGCCTCAAAGTATATAAAAGCAATTATCAAATCACTGGTGTGTGCATCATTCAGTTTCTGAATTACCCACGGCACATTTCAGCTCTAGCTCAGTTTCTTCTCCACCACCCAGCATGCTTTTACTCTCCTTTCCACTACTCCACCTAATCTGCACTCGGTGATCTCAGCAAAAAGATGCACTGTAATCTACAAGCCAAAGTAAAGCAAAATGAGGAAGGCAGCTCCCTTGAGATGAGGGAAAACAAAACCTTTTTTTTTTGCACAAGGTGAATGGTTCCAAACCATTCAGTGGTCTTAAATCTGTTTACATCCTATACTGACCCAAACAGGCAAATAACAAGGACAGAAATCACAGAGGCAGACAACAAATCATCACAAAGGCCTTTTTAGTCACTTTTGTATTTCATCAGTCACACTGTCAATGGACAAGCACACACGCTCCCAGCAAAAGAGGGTAACAAGAATTAATGAATTCTAAATGACCTGAAGGCCAGTTTTGTCCATCAAATTTTCGATGTACAACCATCACTTTGTCCCACATACCCAGTGTTTTACATTTCCAACCAGAAGAAATGTTTGATCAACAAACTTTGATCTGGAAAGGACAAGATATGGATTACCAACGACAAGATCTTGGGCAAGACCACTCTGTCTCTCTGTGGTGGCAGTCCCTGATTAAACAACAGGGTAATAATTTCTACCTACTTGTAGAGCTATTTACACTAATATGTGCAGAAATGTTCTGAAAATGCAGAGCTCTACCCAGCACCAAAAGGTGCACTCCAGCAAACCTCAGTGTAGACGACTCTGATGTTGTGGAAATTGAGACTCAAAAGATGAAAACAGGATTGAAGGACTCCACTTGTGATTCTCTGAACACCCTTAAATATTTCTACATTTAGTAAAATAAAACAATTAAGAGCATATTAAACAAACAAGGTGCCAGTGATATTAAACATTTAGGCTAATCATAAGAGGTTCTTGTGCAGAGTCACTTAGAGATCTGAGATGCTTTGGTAATTTTATCCTTAACTACATGAACAGAGGAGGCCTTTTTTAAACCGATTCCCAACGCTACAGGGTTCTATAACATTTTCTCTGCCCGTGACAACTTCATGCCAAAGGATGGGCATGGAGTGCAGTCTGGGCATTCTTCCCTCAGCCACCCTTCCCCTCGCCGTCTTTCCTCAGCATCTTGGCCCATTTTGCAGCTCACCCTGCCTCCTTTATAGTGTCAGTGCTAGGGCTCCAGTCTTTTACGGGAACTCAAACGTTATCAGAACCCAGATTCTTATTTTTGGAGAGGGAAAACCTGGAAGCCAAACCAAGTGAAATTTGGTGTAAGAAGAACATGAAGGTGAGGGAAAAATACCTTAAAAGTATTAAAAATGGAGATGTACAATACTCTAGGATTGTTTTACACTATTTACTAGTAATAGATTCAATTTTGACAAACACCCGACTTACTCCAACACAAGGGATGAAGTTAACTGAAATAACAGAACTTTGTTTTTACACATTATTTTACTCTACACTGCTAGAGATATTTGGTATTTGGAGGATAACCAAAAGAAGCAGCGTGAAGTATTGTAAGATATAGAATCACTGTTCTGGTTATCTATTACTATGTAAAAAAACTACCCTAAATTTAATGGCTTAATATAACAATGTATCATTATATCTCATGATTCTGTAGGTCAGAAATTCTCTTACTTTTCCTGTGTCCCAACACTGCCTCTCTATGTGGACAGTATGGGATTTCTCATAGCACGGCAGCCTCATGATAGCCAGATTTTTTTTTTAATTTTTATTATTATTATTTTTTACTTTACAATATTGTATTTGTTTCTCGGGGCTTTAGGATAGAACCTTTTAAGAGACAGTAAGTAGATACTGCCAGACACTTAAGGACTGGGCCCAGAAACTGCCCCAAACATCTAATGTCGTATTTTGTTGATCAAACATCTACAAAAATGAGAAAACACAGTCCCCATATCTCAATGAGAGAGTAGCAAAGCATCTGTGGCCACTGTAATCTATCACAATTACCAGGAAATAACTCTGCTAGATTACAAAATGGAAAAGTATTTACCAGTGGGTATGAGAATATTGTTAGTTACAATTATCAAATCCAAACAAACCATTCAACATAAGAAAAGAGCTGCAAATTAAGCAAAAAACAAAAAAGTCACTATGCATAAAAGGTATCCCAACACACAATATTAAGTGCTGATTTGTATGTTAATTTCTATCCCTTCAAGAAAAATCCTAACAATATCATGTTACACATGTTAAGTTTCTAAATAGAGTCTACATTTATTAATGTAAATGTATTTATTAATGTTAAACTACATTTAGTTTTACAATGTCTGTCTTTAGGGTACAAAGATCACTTCATCTAGTTCAGCTAACATATTTCTAAAAGTCAACGGCATCTTTACTTATCCACTTGCTGCTGCCATGTATTGAATACACTTCACACGAACCCTGTGAGAACTATTTTACATACATTATCACATTTCACCCTCACAGAAAGAGTCCCTTTGCAAATAACTAAATGGAGGTTCAGAGACAAGTAGAAATGGAGTGCTACTATTAAAGATAGGAGCCAGGGTTTATAACTAGGGCCCACATTCCCCTAAAACTAACATTCTTAAATACTATGGTGTTTAGCCTTCTGCCCAGACACATGGTCAAAAAGCACCTCTGTAAGCGAGGCTTGCTATGTGCAGTTAGCATATATGAATTCTAAGATTAATGATTTTAGTCTTTTGACAGAATCATTGATCCACTCCTAATATTTTAGCAGAATAATACAAATGGTATACTATTGTTGAAAGTTATGAGGTAGTCTTAAATGTACAACTAATAAACCCTGTACTTTAACTATATTCTTACAAACTTACAACATGTTGCCTATACAGAATCATACCCAGTGAAAACTTACACAGGTCCGTCTAAAAAGGTCTAATTAAACAAATGAAAACTCTGCATTTTTCCGGACTGACAGGCATAGCAAATAAGTAATTTCACTGCAGATTAAAATAGCAGATAAACAATCAAGAGTTCAACTTACAATTCAAGATTGATTATTCAAGTCATATCTCTGAAAATATGATGATGTACTATTACGAGGCCTCTTAGACTGGACTCACATCAGCATTTCTGAGAGAATGCACTTGTGACCTGAGTGTGCTCTTTGCCTGCTGGTGTTTTGCTGGGTGGAGCACTATGATATGTGACTGAATAAGTCAGCTGGCCATTCTCTATCTCCTGCTATTTCCCACAGACAATAAAACTTGTTTTTAAAGTTCTACTTCATGAGTTTTTGTTAATATGCAAATCAATCTAGTAATTAATGTGAAAGCTAGACATTTTCTATAAAAGACATTTTGGAATTCCAGATATTTTCCAGAAGATATTACGCATAATGGTATTAGAACACAGGGGCAGCAGCGGTGCGAAGCAGGGGACAGAGCGGCAGGGCAATCAACACCACTTCTCTAAAGATGAGAAGAAAGGCAAGGAAGGAAGATTCCCTTCCTCTGTCTCAAAGGTGGAAAATGAAGACTTTCATATGGAAAATTTTATTTCTACTTTTTAATATGTTTATTCTTATGAAATACTAGTAGGCAAAGTAAGACAATCACTTTTAGTATTTCCCAGGGTTCCATAGTTATAAAACAATTCATAATATTTATCATATTTATTTTTGTTCTCAAGGCTATTACAAGAGGATAGAATTTCATGCATGATCCAATTAACTAATTATACTTATTTAGGGGCCATGAAATGCCTAATTGCAGTCACAAATAGAAGATCACTGGCATAATTAGCTGTGCTAGCAAAACTGTAGTCACAAAATTTCTTTGGTCAGACCACACAAAAATTGTTGACCCTAATTATGGTATCGTTCTCAGTATACTTCAGGCTTAATATGTTAGTAACCCATGTTTGGAAAATAAATTTAACTGGTAAAAACATTCTCTTTACTTGAAATGCAGTATGCTAGTTCCCAACTCACTAAAATACTTCTGGGGAAATTTCAAAATAAAGCCTCCGAGACATTGTAAAGAGTTTTTGAGATTACTTAGGTCAAACAGCATAAGGGCATACAACTAGTTATCATTTAACCAGGCTCTGAGAAGACTGAAGTAGAATAACCACTTCTTCTGTGGTCAAGAAAGAACATAAAACACAAATATTTCTTTTTTTTTTTTTTTCTTCAGTGTTACAGCTCCATTTTATTTAGAAGATAGCAGGAGAATCCAAGACTCGAAGAGAAGAGAGTGGAGGAGTGCGTGGGGAGGGAGAAAGAGAGAGAGAGAAAGAGAGAGAAAAATCATGCGCGCGTGCACGCGGGAGAGAGAGTCCGTGAGAAAGCGCTTTGGCTCCTCCTTTTATATGTTTTTTCCTCCACCTGGGCCTGCCCTATGCAAATTGGGCTTAGCCAGGAGTGCTGTTTGTTCTGCCTGAAGTCTTCACTCTGGCCCTCAGACCTTCTTTGACTGTCCTTGTCTTTTAGCCACCATCATTTTGGACTCCTTTTCCCTATTCTACCTACCTAACAGTCAATGTCACGCAAGTGTATGTTCCTCGGTTCTTTGTCTCGTCACAACAAAGATTTGGAGCAACGGACATTAAAGCCCTCGGCGCATCACAGCTCTCGGGTCTTGGACAAACCGTGTTACAGCTCTTAGGCAAATCAGTGTTACAGCTCCATTTTATTTAGAAGATAGAAGGAGAAAGAACATAAAACACATACATTTCAAATCAGCTAACTGGTATCCTGGATAAGGTTCCTGGATAACCGGGGGCCCTCATCTAATTACAATGTAGCATTCCCATTCCCTCTGACTTGTCAGTGCTCAGTTCAGTTTAGTCCCTCAGTCATGTCTGTCTCTTTGCGACCCTACAGACCGCAACACGCCAGGCCTCCCTGTCCATCACCAACTCCCAGAGTCCACCCAAACCCATGTCCAT
Source organism: Bubalus bubalis (assembly GCF_019923935.1). Taxonomy (NCBI): domain Eukaryota; kingdom Metazoa; phylum Chordata; class Mammalia; order Artiodactyla; family Bovidae; genus Bubalus; species Bubalus bubalis. The sequence continues at coordinate 17,610,059 of NC_059175.1, forward strand.
TGAGTCAGTGATGCCATCCAACCATCTTATCCTCTGTCATTCCCTTCTCCTCTCACCTTCAATCTTTCCCAGCATCAGGGTCTTTTCATATGAGTCAGCTCTTCGCATCAGGTGGCCAAAGTACTGGAGTTTCAGCTTCAACACTAGTGCTTCCAATGAACATTCAGGACTGTTCATTGGTTGGATCTCCCTGCAGTCCAAGGAACTCTCAAGAGTCTTCTCCAACACCACAGTTCAAAAGTATCAATTCTTCGGTGCTCAGCTTTCTTTATAGTCCAACTCTCATATCCATACATGACTAATGGAAAAACCATAGCCTTGACTAGATAGACCTTTGTTGGCAAAGTAATGTCTCTGCTTTTTAATATGCTGTCTAGGTTGGTCCTAACTTTTCTTCCAAGGAGTAAGCGTCTTTTAGTTTCATGTCTGCAGCCACCATCTGCAGTGATTCTGGAGCCCAAAAAAATAAAGTCAGCCACTGTTTCCACTGTTTCTCCATCTATTTGCTATGAAGTGATAGGACCAGATGCCATGTTCATAGTTTTCTGAATGTTGAGCTTTAAGCCAATTTTTTCACTCTCCTCTTTCACTTTCATCAAGAGGCTTTTTAGTTCTTCACTTTCTGCCATAAGGGTGGAGTCATCTGCATATCTGAGGTTATTGATATTTCTCCTGGCAATCTTGATTCCAGCTTGTGCTTCTTCCTGCCCAGTGTTTCTCATCATGTACTCTGCATATAAGTTAAATAAGCAGGGTGACAATATACAGCCTTGACGTACACCTTTTCCTATTTGGAACCAGTCTGTTGTTCCATGTCCAGTTCTAACTGTTGCTTCCTGACCTGCATATAGGTTTCTCAAGAGGCAAGTCAGGTGGTCTGGTATTCCCATCTCTTTTAGAATTTTCCAGTTTATTGTGATCCACACAGTCAAAGGATTCAGCATAGTCAACAAAGCAGAAGTAGATGTTTTTCTGGAATTCTCTTGCTTTTTCGATGATCCAGCAGATGTTGGCAATTTGATCTCTGCCTTTTCTAAAACCAGCTTGAACATCAGGAAGTTCACGATACAAGTACTGTTGAAGCCTGGCTTGGAGAATTTTGAGCATTACTTTGCTAGCGTGTGAGATGAGTCTAAGTGTGCAGTAGTTTGAGCATTCTTTGGCATTGCCTTTCTTTGGGATTGGAATGAAAAATGACCTTTTCCAGTCCTGTGGCCACTGCTGAGTTTTCCAAATTTACTGGCATATTGAGTGCAGCACTTTCACAGCATCATCTTTTAGGATGTGAAAAAGCTCAATTGGAATTCCATCACCTCCACTAACTTTGTTCATAGTGATGCTTCCTAAGGCCCATTTGACTTCACATTCCAGGACGTCTGGCTCTAGGTGAGTGATCACACCATCGTGATTATCTGGGTTGTGAAGATCTTTTTTGTACAGTTCTTCTGTGTATTATGTGTCAATGCTACTGGGCCAATATTCACAACTCATCAAATACCATCTGACCTCAGTAGGACCTGGTTCTATAGGAAATGACCAGACCAGCTCCTCCACCACTCACCACCCTTCTCCTTTTTAAGGGAGAAAAGGAAAGCCAGAAAAAAATAGAAAAGGACACAATGACAAATTATCTTAGTTTGGGATATGAAAGGGCAGTCAATAGTGAGGAGAAGGAATGTGAAGCGTGGGAACCTGCAAGAACATTCGACATGTGCTCTGCACTGGCTGCTTAACTGAACTGTCTTCATCAACAGTGGCATGGTTCGTTCAACAGCCATGCCTCCAAGTCTATACAAATCGAGTGCTGCAAATACTCTGTAGGTCTTCAGGATGCTTCTCTCCCAAGCTTCCCACTGGGCCCACTTTCTCAACATAGACAAAAGCCTTTTGGAATGAGAATGAAAGTGTTGTGTATTATCTAAACTATCTTATCTTAGGCTTCAAAAATCTGCATTATGCCCTTTTACATACAAGGAAACTGAGGTTCTATCTAAGATAAGGAACCTGTCCAGGACTACACAATTAATAAATACGAGGATCAGAATCCAGACTTAAAGAGCATCTGGCTCCAAGAACCCTTTTCTTTATATTCTAGTTGTAGGCTCTAAAAATGGAAACAATCCTGATTGTAGACAGAAATCTTCTCAATTTGCCCCTTTGAAAAAGCATGCCTTGTTAAATGTGGTGAAAATTTTACACTGAATTTTTATTGAACTTTTGAATATATATTACAAACTAATATGGATCATGACTTATATGAAATACATTACATCTAACCTCAAAATTTTCTGAAACACATCCTACATTATATAACCTCACTTCTGTTGTCTTACCTGGGCTCCCTTCTATTTTTTACTTACTCATTCTAACTAAGCTCCGACATGGCAGTGCCTCCCACAGGGAACTATAAAGAGGAGGTTCACGTTCATCCGGCTGCTGTACTGGTTGGTAAGGCACTGTCTTAATAGTCCGCCACATTTACCGACAAGTGTGTGCCTGAGCCTCTGGCACAACAACCTGCCTTCCACTTACCATGGAGAACCAATTTAGGACAAGAGATAATCAGAAACCCTATCAAAAATAATCAATGGCTTTGATTATAGAATACTGATGATGGGTAAACACTTCAGCACTATAGCTGTGTAAAAACCCTAGGGAAATGAATTTATGGTATTGTATTCTGTCATACTAGAACTGCAATTTTACTTATAAAAACAAGTTTTTAATACACTGACTTTTCGATAGAGTTCAGAAAGAATCTGTGATGTGTACTGAGTTTCTGGAAGAACAGAATGTTTCATTTTTCTCTAATTCATTCTATTACCGAATTACAGTTTGATGTATTGGTCTTGACAAGTGCTTCATGCTGATTGTATTGTGCATGATGGTATAATCACTTCCCATGCATTTCCCACTGGCTGGCTGATTAATGCAATAGATTACCTGTAGCACTGATGGCAAGGGGAAATCATTGCCCTTCTGTACCCTAAACTGTGTTTCTATTTCAGTGTGCATGCGTGTGTGTTCCTCAGTACATGGGTGCCCGGGAAGATTCCTCTGTATATGGGCAGGAAGGTAAGAAAAACCAGAAGGGCAGGAAAGGAAACCTGAGGGCACACTGAGGATGAATGTCTTTCAGTCACTGTTTTCAGTACATCAGAAACGCTTACCTCTTACTGCTTCCAAATAGATGCCTAGCATTACATTTAATTATTCATTCGCTTTTTATTCACAAATATTGACTGAGCACTAACTCTAGGTATATTTTTCTTCTCATTTTTACTGAGTAACAAAAAAAAGGGCATCATTTTCAGTGTTCTATTACTAGACAAAAAGGAAAAACGTAACATGACATTATTAAATGGATGCTAATACAAGGATTTACAAGGATGGCCATGAAATTAGTTTAAATGGCCCAAAATAAAAATAGCAACTGACCTTGGACTACTAACATTAAATATAGATGGTAGTTTAATAGCTTCAAAACAAACAAAATATCTCTCAGATTATTTGGTCTATACAGGATCCTAATGTTTAGCAAAGAGCATTTTCTGTGTATGATCAACACGTATGGTTAACAGGTGGCTGGATATATATATATATATTTTTTTTTTTAATTTTATTTTACTTTCAAACTTTACATAATTGTATTAGTTTTCCCAAATATCAAAATGAATCCGCCACAGGTATACATGTGTTTCCCATCCTGAACCCTCCTCCCTCCTCCCTCCCCTTTCCATCCCTCTGGGTCATCCCAGTGCACCAGCCCCAAGCATCCAGTATCGTGCATCGAACCTGGACTGGCGACTCGTTTCATACATGATATTTTACATGTTTCAATGCCATTCTCCCAAATCTTCCCACCCTCTCCCTCTCTCACAGAGTCCATAAGACTGTTCTGTACATCAGTGTCTCTTTTGCTGTCTCGTACACAGGGTTATTGTTACCATCTTTCTAAATTCCATATATATGCGTTAGTATACTGTATTGGTGTTTTTCTTTCTGGCTTACTTCACTCTGTATAATAGGCTCCAGTTTCATCCACCTCATTAGAACTGATTCAAATGTATTCTTTTTAATGGCTGAGTAATACTCCATTGTGTATATGTACCACTGCTTTCTTATCCATTCAGCTGCTGATGGACATCTAGGTTGCTTCCATGTCCTGGCTATTATAAACAGTGCTGCGATGAACATTGGGGTACACGTGTCTCTTTCCCTTCTGGTTTCCTCAGTGTGTATGCCCAGCAGTGGGATTGCTGGATCATAAGGCAGTTCTAGTTCCAGTTTTTTAAGGAATCTCCACACTGTTCTCCATAGTGGCTGTACTAGTTTGCATTCCCACCAACAGTGTAAGAGGGTTCCCCTTTCTCCACACCCTCTCCAGCATTTATTACTTGTAGACTTTTGGATCGCAGCCATTCTGACTGGTGTGAAATGGTACCTCATGGTGGTTTTGATTTGCATTTCTCTGATAATGAGTGACGTTGAGCATCTTTTCATGTGTTTGTTAGCCATCTGGATGTCTTCTTTGGAGAAATGTCTATTTAGTTCTTTGGCCCATTTTTTGATTGGGTCATTTATTTTTCTGGAGTTGAGCTGTAGGAGTTGCTTGTATATTTTCGAGATTAGTTGTTTGTCAGTTGCTTCATTTGCTATTATCTTCTCCCATTCTGAAGGCTGTCTTTTCACCTTGCTAATAGTTTCCTTTGATGTGCAGAAGCTTTTAAGGTTAATTAGGTCCCACTTGTTTATTTTTGCTTTTATTTCCAATATTCTGGGAGGTGGGTCATAGAGGATCCTGCTGTGATGTATGTCAGAGAGTGTTTTGCCTATGTTCTCTTCTAGGAGTTTTATAGTTTCTGGTCTTACGTTGAGATCTTTGATCCATTTTGAGTTTATTTTTGTGTATGGTGTTAGAAAGTGTTCTAGTTTCATTCTTTTACAAGTGGTTGACCAGATTTCCCAGCACCACTTGTTAAAGAGATTGTCTTTAATCCATTGTATATTCTTGCCTCCTTTGTCAAAGATAAGGTGTCCATACGTGTGTGGATTTATCTCTGGGCTTTCTGTTTTGTTCCATTGATCTATATTTCTGTCTTTGTGCCAGTACCATACTGTCTTGATAACTGTGGCTTTGTAGTAGAGCCTGAAGTCAGGTAGGTTGATTCCTCCAGTTCCATTCTTCTTTCTCAAGATCGCTTTGGCTATTCGAGGTTTTTTGTATTTCCATACAAATTGTGAAATTATTTGTTCTAGCTCTGTGAAGAATGCTATTGGTAGCTTGATAGGGATTGCACTGAATCTATAGATTGCTTTGGGTAGTATACTCATTTTCACTATATTGATTCTTCCAATCCATGAACCTGGTATATTTCTCCATCTGTTAGTGTCCTCTTTGATTTCTTTCACCAGTGTTTTATAGTTTTCTATATATAGGTCTTTAGTTTCTTTAGGTAGATATATTCATATATTCCTAAGTATTTTATTCTTTCCGTTGCAATGGTGAATGGAATTGTTTCCTTAATTTCTCTTTCTGTTTTCTCATTATTAGTGTATAGGAATGCAAGGGATTTTTGGGTGTTGATTTTATATCCTGCAACTTTACTATAGTCATTGATTAGTTCTAGTAATTTTCTGGTGGAGTCTTTAGGGTTTTCTATGTAGAGGATCATGTCATCTGCAAATAGTGAGAGTTTTACTTCTTCTTTTCCAATTTGGATTCCTTTTATTTCTTTTTCTGCTCTGATTGCTGTGGCCAAAACTTCCAAAACTATGTTGAATAGTAATGGTGAAAGTGGGCACCCTTGTCTTGTTCCTGACTTGAGAGGAAATGCTTTCAATTTTTCACCATTGAGGATAATGTTTGCTGTGGGTTTGTCATATATAGCTTGTATTATGTTGAGGTATGTTCCTTCTATTCCTGCTTTCTGGAGAGTTTTTATCGTAAATGGATGTTGAATTTTGTCAAAGGCTTTCTCTGCATCTATTGAGATAATCATATGGTTTTTATTTTTCAGTTTGTTAATGTGGTGTATTACATTGATTGATTTGTGGATATTGAAGAATCCTTGCATCCCTGGGATAAAGCCCACTTGGTCATGGTGTATGATCTTTTTAATGTGTTGTTGGATTCTGATTGCTAGAATTTTGTTAAGGATTTTTGCATCTATGTTCATCAGTGATATTGGCCTGTAGTTTTCTTTTTTTGTGGGATCTTTGTCAGGTTTTGGTATTAGGGTGATGGTGGCCTCATAGAATGAGTTTGGAAGTTTACCATCCTCTGCAATTTTCTGGAAGAGTTTGAGCAGGATAGGTGTTAGCTCTTCTCTAAATTTTTGGTAGAAGTCAGCTGTGAAGCCGTCTGGACCTGGGCTTTTGTTTGCTGGAAGATTTTTGATTACAGTTTCAATTTCTGTGTTTGTGATGGGTCTGTTAAGATTTTCTATTTCTTCCTGATCGAGTTTTGGAAAGTTGTACTTTTCTAAGAATTTGTCCATTTCTTCCACGTTGTCCATTTTATTGGCATATAATTGTTGATAGTACTCTCTTATGATCCTTTGTATTTCTGTGTTGTCTGTTGTGATCTCTCCATTTTCATTTCTAATTTTATTGATTTGATTTTCCTCCCTTTGTTTCTTGATGAGTCTGGCTAATGATTTGTCAATTTTATTTATGCTTTCAAAAAACCAGCTTTTGGTTTTGTTGATTTTTGCTATGGTCTCTTTTGTTTCTTTTGCATTTATTTCTGCTCTAAGTTTTAAGATTTCTTTCCTTCTACTAACCCTGGGGTTCTTCATTTCTTCCTTTTCTAGTTGCTTCAGGTGTAGAGTTAGGTTATTTATTTGACTTTTTTCTTGTTTCTTGAGGTGTGCCTGTATTGCTATGAACTTTCCCCTTAGGACTGCTTTTACCGTGTCCCACAGGTTTTGGGTTGTTGTGTTTTCATTTTCATTCGTTTCTATGCAAATTTTTATTTCTTTTTTGATTTCTTCTGTGATTTGTTGGTTATTCAGCAATGTGTTGTTCAGCCTCCATATGTTGGAATTTTTAATAGTTTTTCTCTTGTAATTGAGATCTAATCTTACTGCATTGTGGTCAGAAAAGATGCTTGGAATGATTTCTATTTTTTTGAATTTACCAAGGCTAGCTTTATGGCCCAGGATGTGATCTATCCTGGAGAAGGTTCCATGTGCGCTTGAGAAAAAGGTGAAATTCATTGTTTTGGGATGAAATGTCCTATAGATATCAATTAGGTGTAACTGGTCTGTTGTATCATTTAAAGTTTGTGTTTCCTTGTTAATTTTCTGTTTAGTTGATCTAGCCATAGGTGTGAGTGGGGTATTAAAGTCTCCCACTATTATTGTGGTATTGTTAATTTCTCCTTTCATACTTGTTAGCATTTGTCTTACATACTGCGGTGCTCCCGTGTTGGGTGCATATATATTTATAATTGTTTTATCTTCTTCTTGGATTGATCCTTTGATCATTATGTAGTGACCATCTTTTGTCTCTTTTCACAGTCTTTGTTTTAAAGTCTATTTTATCTGATATGAGTATTGCTACCCCTGCTTTCTTTTGGTCTCTTTTTGCATGGAAAATCTTTTTCCAGCCCTTCACTTTCAGTCTGTATGTGTCCCCTGTTTTGAGGTGGGTCTCTTGTAGACAACATATGTAGGGGTCTTGTTTTTGTATCCATTCAGGTGGCTGGATATATTAATCTCATCTTTAAATGTGTGTGTATTGGGAGCAGAGTAGGGAAGAAATGAAGTAAGACTTCTGTGCTCTTGGCATCATTTTGAAAGCATTCCTTGTAACAGAATTTTCTCTCAGTTTCAAGCTTATATTTGATTTAGGTGTCCTATTTACAACCCCCTCAGCCCTTGCTCTCCAAAAAGGAAGACTGCAGCTTCCTAAGCCTAAGTCATTTCAAGACTGTTTTTCACTGAAGTCTGATTCCTAATTTATGAATGATTCTCACACTCTCCTCCAGGTTTGCTGAAGCAAATTCTGAAATTTACTAAGTCATCCAAAATAGGGCTGGGGAGCACAACATGAGGACAACAAGGTCTAGCTGGTCATAGCTCTAAAACCACAGATGCGTGGGTTTCCACAGCAAAGGGTATCTTTGCTCACAGAGTTGAGTGAGTTGCCACAACTTGCACAACCACTACTATCACTACTACTGGACATTCGTCTCTAGATCAGAGCCTGAGGAAATAGCCCTAAGATTTCAAGCAACTAAAGTCAGACGGCACCTGTACTTTAGAGTCCTATCCTTATTTCAATTTGGAATTTTTAACTTAAGCACTAAAAACAATGTTACAAAATTATCAGACAAGCTTACAGCAGCCTCACAAAAATTCACCTACTGCAAATCATTGGCCAGTCTGCCTTCCACCTAAATTATATAAGGGGAAGTTAATGGCAAACCATTCAACACCACAATAATCCAAGTCTATGCCCCAACCACTAATGTTGAACAAGCTTAAGTTGAACGATTCTATGAATACCTACAAGACCTCCTAGAACTAACACCCAAAAAAGATGTCCTTTTCATCACAGGGGACTGGAATGCAAAAGTAGGAAGTCAAGAGATATCTGGAGTAACAGGCAAGTTTGGCCTTGGAGTACAAAATGAAGCAGGGCAAAGGCTAACGAGTTTTGCCGAGAGAATGCACTGGTCATAACAAACACCCTCCTCCAACAACACAAGAGACAGCTCAACACATGGACATCACCATATGGTCAATACCAAGATCACACTGATTATATGCTTTGCAGCCGAAGATGAAGAAGATCTATACAATCAGCAAAAACAAAACCAGGAGCTGACTGTGGCTCAGATCATGAACTCCTTATTGCCAAATTCAGACTTAAATTGAAGAAAGTAGGCAAATCCACTAGACCATTCAGGTATGACTTAAGTCAAATCCCTTATGATTATACACTGGAAGTAAAAAACAGATTCAAGGGATAAGATTTGATAGAGTGTCTGAAGAACTATGGATGGAGGTTCTAACGCTACACAGAAGGTGGAGATCAAAACCATCAAGAAGAAGAAATTCAAAAAGGCAAAATGGTTGTCTGAGGAGGCCTTACAAACAGTTGAGAAAAGAAGAGAAGCAAAAGGCAAAGGAGAAAAGGAAAGATATATCCACCTGAATGCAGAGTTCCAAAGAATAGCAAGGAGAGATAATAAAGCCTTCCTAAGTGAACAATGCACATAAATCAGTTCAGTGCAGTCACTCAGTCTTGTCTGACTCTTTGTGACCCCATGAACCACAGCACACCAGGCCTCCCTGTCCATCACCAACACCCAGAGTTCACCCAAACTCATGTCCATTGAGTCGGTGATGCCATCCAACCATCTTATCCTTATCCTCTGTCGTCCCCTTCTCCTCCTGCCTTCAATCTTTCCCAGCATCAGGGTCTTTTCAAATGAGTCAGCTCTTCGCAACAGGTGGCCAAAGTATTGGAGTTTCAGCTTCAACATCAGTCCTTCCGATGAATACCCAGGACTGGTCTCCTTTAGGATGGACTGGTTGGATCTCCTTGCAGTCCAAGGGACTCTCAAGTCTTCTCCAACACCATAGTTCAAAAGCATCAATTCTTCGGTGCTCAGCTTTCTTTATAGTCCAACTCTCACATCCATACATGACTACTGGAAAAACCATAGCCTTAACTAGATGGACCTTTGTTGACAAAGTAATGTCTCTGCTTTTGAATATGCTATCTAAGTTGGTCATAACTTTCCTTCCAAGGAGTAAGCATCTTTTAATTTCAAATAAATTACTGCAAAGAAATAGAGGAAAACAATAGAATGGGAAAGACTAGGGATCTCTTCAAGAAAATTAGAGATACCAAGGGACTATTTCATGTTAAAGATGGGCACAATAAAGGACAGAAATAGTATGGACCTAACAGAAGGAGAAGATATTAAGAAGAGGTGGCAAGAATACACAGAATTATATAAAAAAGATCTTCATGACTCAGATAACCACGATGGTATAATCACCCACCTAGAACCAGATGTACTGGAGTGTGACGTCAAGTGGGCCTCAGGAAGCATCACTATAAACCAAACTAGTGGAGGTGATGGAATTCCAGTTGAGCTATTTCAAATCCTGAAAGATGATGCTGTGAAAGTGCTGCACTCATTATGCCAGCAAATTTGGTAAACTCAACAGTGGCCTCAGGACTGGAAAAGGCCAGTTTTCATTCCAATCCCAAAGAAAGGCAATGCCAATGAATGTTCAAATTACCATACAATTGCATTCATTTCACATGCCAGCAAGATTATGCTCAAAATCCTTCAAGCTAGGCTTCAGCAGTCCACGAACCAAGAACTTTCAGATGTATAAGCTGGATTTAGAAAAGGCAGAGGAACGAGAGATCAAATTGCCAACATTTGCTGGATCACAGAAACAGTAAGGGAAACCCTCAGAAAATCTACTTCTGCTTCACTGACTACACTAAAGCCTTTGACTTTGTGGATCACAACAAACTGTGGAATATTCTTAATGAGATGGGAATACCAGACCACATTACTTGCCGCCTGAGAAACCTGTATGCAGGTCAGGAAACAGCATTTAGAACCAGACATGGATCCAATGGACTGGTTCAGAATTGGGAAAGCAGTACATCAAGGCTGTATATTGTCACCCTCCTTACTTAACCTATATGCAGAGCACCTCATGCAAAATGCCGGTCTGGATGAATCACAAGCTGGAATCAAGATTTCCGGGAGATATATCAACAACCTCAGATATGCAGATGATACCACTTTAATGGCAGAAAGTGAAGAGGAACTAAAGAGCCTCTTGATGAACTTAAAACTGTTGGCTTAAAACAGCTTAAAAAATTTCGCTTAAAACTCAACATTCAAAAAATCATGGCATCTGGTCCTACCACTTCATGGCAAATAAATGGGGAAACAATGGAAACAGCGCAAGACTTTATTTTCTTGGGCTCCAAAATAAGAGGATGGTGAGTGCAACCATGAAATTAAAAGACACTCGCCTTTTGGAAGAAAACCTATGACAAACCTAGATAGTGTGTTAAAAAGCAGAAGACAACATTTTGCAAGCAAAGGTCCATCTAGTCAAAGCTATGGTTCTTTACTGGAGTCATGTACAAATGTGAGAGGTGGACCATAAAGAAGGCTGAGTTCTGAGAATTGACACTTTCCAATTGTGGTGCTGAAAACTCTTGAGAGTCCCTTGGACAGCAAGGAGATCAAACCAGTCAATCCTAAAGGAACTTAACCCTGAATATTCATTGGAAGGACTGATGCTGAAGCTGAAGCTCCAATACTTTGGCCACCTAATGTGAACAGCCAAGTCACTGGAAAAGACCCTGACGCTGGGAAAGAGGGCAACAGAGGACGAGATGGTTGGGTGGCATCACTGGCTCAATGGACATGAGTTTGAGCAAATTCAGGGAGACAGTGAAGGGCAGAGAAGCCTGGCGTGCTGCAGTTCATGGGGTCGCAAAGAGTCAGACATGACTTAGTGACCGAACAACAAAATTGATATAAATAAGTCATTCTTAGGTATACATCTAAAATAAGTGGCTATTCAAAAGCCTATTGAATCACTATATATATATATATATATATATATATATATATATATCACTATATATAATCACTAACAAGCATGTATTTTAAATCTTAGAATCCTCTGTTCTGGAGAAATCTTAGTGGAAAGGCTAGCATATGGAGAGGTGAAAGTAACTGTATGGGGATTGAGAAGGACCTGCCTTCTCCCATCACACTCTTCTCCCTCCCATCTCACCCTGGGGGTTCTGTGAGGCAATGTCTGAAACATCTTTCTAAGGGACCACCATTATTCCTTTCCCTGGGTTCTTCCCAATCCCATTAGGCCATCTAAGTTTAAATGAACTATGACAAGATTTGCAAAGCACCTTGCAAGGTGCCGGCACACACAGAAAACAGACTAAGTGTCGGCTGCAGTCTTTCCTTGGCTTCCACTTCTTTCATTCTAGCTCCTGGCAGCATTGATTCCCCGTGAAGCCCCTGAGAATTACAGATGTCTTAATATAAGGCTCCTCAGACCTCATTAATATTTGTATGCTGCTACTTCATGGTAAGAAATGTTGAAAGGAAATGATCCCCAGCCTGTTTCTCTTAGTTTTCACTCCCTCACTCCTCCTGTGTTCTATCAGATGGTACTCTCTAGAGATCCACATTCTAGCAAGGAGACTCCCCCAGTCAGATTTCCCTTTAGCGGCAGTTTCCTGAGGACAAACACAATACTAACTTTTAGGAAGTGACAAAACTAAGGAGAGAATTTTTCTGAAATTGTTGTGAGGAAGAAGAGGACACATTATACCAATGCTCTGACATTCCTATTAGCCATGAATGAGAGAAAAAAATCTACTATCAGTGGACTCCTGTTATAAACGGAAAGACAGCCTAAACGAATGTAACTGGAACTTATTCTTGGTCCCAACAATGCTACATGTATAATATAGAACACTAAAAGGTAAACAGAGGCAGACTTCAGTCTCTTGGGCTCCAAATTCACTGTGGACAGTGACTGCAGCCATGAAATTAAAAGATGCTTGCCCCCTGGAAGTAAAGCTAGGACAAACACAGACAGCATATTAAAAAGCACAGATATTTTGCCAACAAAGGTCCGTCTAGTCAAAGCTATGGTTTTTCCAGTAGTCATGTACGAGAGAGCTGAACCATGAAGAAGGCTGAGCGCCAGAGAACTGATGCTTTCTAACTGTGATGCTGGAGAGGACTCTTGACAGTTCCTTGGACAGTAAGGAGATCAAACCAATCTTACAGGAAACTAACCCTGAATATTCATTGGAAGGACTAATGCTAAAGCTGAAGTTCCAATACTTTGGCCACCTGATGCGAAAAGCCAACTCACTGGAAGAGACCCCGATGCTGGGAAAGATTAAGGGCAGGAGAAGAAGGGGGTGAAAGAGGATGAGATAGTTGGGTGGCATCATCGACTCAATGAACTAGAGTTTGAGCAAACTCTGGGAGACAGTGAAGGACAGGGGAGCCTGGTGTGCTGCAGTCCATGGGTTCACAAAGAGTCAGACAAGACTGGGGGACTGAACAACAAAAGCGTACTACATCTAACTCCGAATAAAAGCTCTGCAGTCTATATTTAGAAGAGTTTTACAAAAATACACAAGGGGGTGATCCCTAACGGTTGTTAAAATCATCCAACTGTACACCTAAATAATTTAGACAATGAATATCATTAATAGTCTCTAACTGGTTAAATAGAATCAAGTCATCTGTAAAGATCTCTTTTAATGCCGAGAATCTACTACTTTCTATTAGTATACACTTTTACATTTTTCTCTTTATTTGTACTCTTTCTCATACAGGGTACTGAATGGATAATTAAGCCCTAGCAGCTGCCATCAAGAGAAGGATGGTTGATAGTATTACACAGGAGCTACTTATCAGAGATTTGCCCACTGTATAGAAATATGCATTCTCTTTTTGGGTTAACTTCTGACCCAAACTAGAAATTACTCTGCCTACTTAAAGCAGAAAATAAACCCCTTTTCCTATCCCCACAACAGAACAGAACCCAGAGGCCTCTGACCCGAAAACACAGAGGTCTCAGTTTTAAGGGACAGAAAGCAGGAGAACCACACAACGGAGAAAGAAACCAGGCCCCAGTAATGAGGACTCAGTAGCAGATAGACATTCTGAGAACAGTGCTGGAGGGAAGCAAAGCCTCCTGAGCAATACAATGGACAAAGCTTCTGTATTTAGAGGGAGCTCTGAATAATGAGGGGAAAAACAGAGGCTGAGACAGGAGCACAAACCCCATTTCAGAGCAGGACAGCCCAGCCCATGGGCAGGAGGGTCTGCAGAGCCTGTGGACCACATGAGGTAAGGACAGGCCAGGACAGATACAGTGAGTGACCTAAGGGTTTTCACTGGCTCCATAACAAGAGGGACTGGAAAAGAAGAGCAAAGGTTCCATTTATTCCATCTGCAGTAAGCAGTTTCTGTATGATTGCTGTTGTTGTTGTTCAGTCACTAAGTCATATTCAACTCCTTGCGACCCCATGGACTGCAGAACGCCAGGCTTCCCTGTCGATATGCTTATTATATACTACAGTTCTTAATCAATTGCATATATTTGGCTATTCTGCATTAATGGGTTGTTTTTTTTTTTTTTTCAGAGGTTGAACTTAGAGAGCCTCTGAGAACACAGGTGGGTAACTAGACTAGGTTAAGATCTGCTAACAACTGCAAAAAGGACTGTGGGGCCATGGGTGGGCAGACCAGGCCAGGCAGCTTTCAAAGTGTTTCCTGCCATCGAGGTAAGCTTCACTTTGCCCCTATTCTCCTCTGAGCAGAAAGACTGCCAGGCAGAGAGGAATATTGGTCTTTTAAAATAAGCTGAGGATGGTGTGTAGTTTAGGGTTTAAGTCTTTGAAGTCACTGACACCTAGGATCAAATTCCTGTTCTGCTGTTGTGACGTTAGGCAAGTTATCTGGTCTTCTTATAGCTCAGTTTTCTTGGCTATAAAATTGGGGCTAATAATTGTCCCTGGGTTTCCCCGGTAGCTCAGCTGGTAAAGAATCCGCCTGCAATGCAGGAGACACCGGTTCAATTACTGAGTCAGGAAGATCTGCTAGAGAAGGGATAGGTTACCCACTCCAGTATTCTTGGGCTTCCCTGGTGGCTCAGCTGGTAAAGAACCTGCCCACAATGCAGGAGACCTGGTTTCGATCCCTGGGTCAGAAAGATCCCTGGAGGATGGAATGGCCACCCACTCCAATATTCTGGCCTATATAGGCCAGTCTATTGCATGGACTGTATAGTCCATGGGGTCACAGAGAGTGACTTTCATTTCCAGTAACTGCTCCTATCTCACAGGGTTGTTTTAAGAATTAAATAAAATAATGTATGCTTTATGCGCTTAGCATAGAGCCCGATAAATAAGTGCTGGCATCTGTGTTGAGTTTAGTAGCTGGACCACAATGGGGAGAAAAGCAAAAACTTGGATCCTGTAATGTCTACTCTCTCCTCCTCCTCCCCACCCCTTGAATTTAAGCAACAATGAAGATCAACAAGGCTGGACTGAAAATCTTAAAAGACAACATTTCGGATAATGAGATCCTCCACTGAGTTCTCCTTGTGTTTGCTCATGTTATTCCTTTTTTCTGTAGTACTCTCATTGAAAATTAAAGTGTTAGTCGCTCAGTCATGCCCGACTCAGCAATCCCATGTACTGTAGCCCACCAGGCTTCTCTGTCCATGGGATTTTCCAGGCAAGAATAATGGAGTTGGTTGCCATGTGGGTTGCCATGCCCTCCTCCAGGGGATCTTCCAAACCCAGGGATCAAACCTGGGTCTCCTGCATTGCAGGCAGATTCTTTACCATCTGTGCCACCAGGGAAGCATTGCTTCTTTCCTATAACTCTTCTCCATGAACATCCTGTAAAACCATGCTAAGTTCAGTCTATTTATTTACTAATATGTGAATAAATTACTCTATAAAAAGTGCTCTACAGTTCATTCAAGCCTATTCTAATTTCTCCTATCTCCCGGTGGTTGCATCTCTGCTGCTGCTGCTGCTAAGTCACTTCAGTCGTGTCCGACTCTGTGTGACCCCATAGACGGCAGCCCACCAGGCTCCACCATCCCTGGGATTCCCCAGGCAAGAACACTGGAGTGGGTTGCCATTTCCTTCTCCAATGCATGAAGGTGAAAAGTGAAAGTGAAGTCGCTCAGTCGTAATCGACTCTTAGCGATCCCATGGGCTGCAGCCTACCAGGCTTATCCGTCCATAGGATTTTCCAGGCAAGAGTACTGGAGTGGGGTGCCATTGCCTTCTCCAGTTGCATCTCTACTCCCTCTGTACTCCCAGTACCATCATCAGCAGTAAAATCAAATACTTAATACATCTATTCTTTCTGATCAGGAAACACAAAAGACTCTGAAAAGAAGGGTTAACAGGAAGGCATCGAAATGGTGTTAAGTGGTAAAATTATATTCTCCTGTGCCCAGGAAGACAAGCTGGCAGGTGATGAGCAATCCCTGATATGTGGTTCATTAGGATTACACACTACACTTACAGCTACATGGAAGTTTCCAAGGCTGTACTGACATCTTTTTGCTGCACAGGGACTCTGGGAATTGCTGTTTTCTCCACGGCACTAGCAAAAGCATATCAACTTATATGGCAAGCTATACTGGAATGCTTTCCAGTTTTCAATGAGAACCCGTTACTCCTCTGCCTATTTACTAGCCACTGCTTTCCTGGTGGCTCAGCTGATAAAGAATCCGTCTGCAATGAAGGAGACCTGGGTTTGATCCCTGGTTTGGGAAGAACCCCCAGAGAAGGGAAAGGCTACCCACTCCAGTATTCTGGCCTGGAGAATTCCATGAACTGTACAGTCCCATGGGGTTGCAAAGAATCAGACACGACTCAGAGACTTTCACTTTCTTTCGATCAACTTTAAAATGTAGAAAGCCTGAGTTTGCCTTTACCATAAAAACTAAGTATGGGGCTCAAAACAGTGGGGGAATTACTAAGACTTTTGTTTCTGGAGACATAAGATAGCATAAAATTTCTCCACAATTACCTTCAAAGCTAAACCTTTAGAATCTTACTTCTGGCTCTGCACAAGGTCCTCCAGTTACTTAGAGCACTGTTTTGAATATGTGACTAAAGCATAAGTTTTCTTCTTTATTCAAGAATAATGTGGGTAGGTGCAGAAGAGGCTGATAGAAGTGACTATTTATATCTGGGATGATAGCTTGGACAGGGTTCTAGGTCCATGGAGTAGGTGCATGTGTGCATGCTAAGCTGCTTCAGTCGTGTTTGACTCTTTGTGACCCTATGGACCGTAGGCCACCAGGCTCCTCTGTCCATGTGCTTCTCCAGGCAAGAATACTGGAGTGGGTTGCCATGCCCTCCTCCAAGGGATCCTCCTGACCCAGGGATCAAAGCCACATCTCTTACATCTCCTGCAATGGCAGGTGGGTTCTTTACCACTAGCTTCACCTGGGAAGCCCCATGGAGTAGGTAATATTTAGTATTTTGCAATATATGTAGTCCCAATGGTTGGGCTAAGTTCTCTACTACTCAATGTAGATTTATCCTGATTTCAAAGTCCACTGAATCTTTATACCCACTCAATCTATCCAGCACCCTACCAAGGAATATTATTATAACTACTGCTCAATAACAGTATGGGGCTTCACAGGTGGCACAGTAGTAAAGAATCTGCCTGCCAATGCAGGAGATACAAGAGATGTGGGTTTGATCCCTGGGCTGGGAAAATCCTCTGGAGTAGGAAATGGCAAGCCACTTCAGAATTCTTGCCTGGAGATCATAGCAAAAATCAACAAAACCAAAAGCTGGTTTTTTGAAAGGATAAATAAAATTGACAAACCATTAGCCAGACTCATCAAGAAACAAAGGGAGAAAAATCAAATCAATAAAATTAGAAATGAAAATGGAGAGATCACAACAGACACGTGTACCCCAATGTTCATCGCAGCACTGTTTATAATAGCCAGGACATGGAAGCAACCTAGATGTCCATCAGCAGATGAATGGATAAGAAAGCTGTGGTACATATACACAATGGAGTATTACTCAGCCATTAAAAAGAATACATTTGAATCAGTTCTAATGAGGTGGATGAAACTGGACCCTATTATACAGAGTGAAGTAAGCCAGAAAGAAAAACACCAATACAGTATACTAACGCATATATATGGAATTTAGAAAGATGGTAACAATAACCCTGTGTACGAGACAGCAAAAGAGACACTGATGTACAGAACAGTCTTATGCACTCTGTGAGAGAGGGAGAGGGTGGGAAGATTTGGGAGAATGGCATTGAAACATGTAAAATATCATGTATGAAACGAGTCGCCAGTCCAGGTTCAATGCACGATACTGGATGCTTGGGGCTGGTGCACTGGGACGACCCAGAGGGATGGAATGGGGAGGGAGGAGGGAGGAGGATTCAGGGTGGGGAACACATGTATACCTGTGGCAGATTCATTTTGATATTTGGCAAAACTAATACAATTATGTAAAGTTTAAAAATAAAAAAAAAAAAAAAAAAAAAGAATTCTTGCCTGGAAAATTCCATGGACAGAGAGGAGCTTGGTAGGCTATAGTCCTTGGGGTTGCAAAGAATCGGGCACAACTGAGCAACCGAGCACACACAAACACAATAACAGTATACAAGGAAATGCAAACTAAAAAATCTAACTATGGCTATTTCTACCCACACACAGTTAGGTGTCTCTATCAAAAGCTTTGAAGAAAACTCAGAGATACCACCTTGTTCTTATGAACCAAGTGAGCAAACTCAGAGCAGTAAGACCCTTGTGATGGCAGCCCAACCTCTCCCAAAGAAACAAGGTTACATGACAGAGAGCAAAACAGATGACTCAGCTCAGAGGAAAAGTTTAAAATCTGGAGGAAAAGTATTACATACAACATATTATGAAAGTGAAAATTTAAGGATTTTTCCCTGTGATAAAACTGCAATTAAATCTTATTTAACTGTTTCCTCTAATGACGTCCAGTTTAATTAAGTTTTAATAGACTGGCAGCCATAACCTATAGTTTTATGAAGCAAAGTAAACTTGCGGCCTAAGAAGACATTTAAGGCAAGAGACCCATCAACACAGACAAGAGGTTACAATATATTCCCTCATCCCTAAAGACCCCCACAATAATTAAGTGTGCTAAACAGTCAGCCATTAGGGCTAACAGTAGGTGTGCTCACCACCAATCCGCACTGGGCTGTTCCTTGAAAGCCAAGGGTTATTTCTGTGATCTGCTTTCCAGAAAATTTGCCTGGAGTAAAGAACACAACTGAAAAGGTATGTGTTCTATAGCTCTACCAGACATGTGTCATGTCTACCAAACATGCAGCTTCTCCCGCTGCACTGGGATTTCTGTCTCAAGATTTTAATATATACATGTTCTCACAGCTGATCATGATACAACACTCATCTTGAGAAGACTGTCAGATGTGTAAGAAAACATCAAGTAGAGAAAAGCAAAATTAATATAGGAAAAACTGATTCACGGGATCTTAATAGTATGCATCTGAATCTATTTCATACTACATTATGAAAATCACAGCATAAATCAAAAACATTAACTCAGACCAAATGAATATCATAGGCATTTATTTTAGACAAGAACTGAGCATAATCATCCCTTTGTTAGCCAGAGAATGGGGCAAAGAAATTGGGCCTATTGATACCTCAAATAAGATCGCATGCATTTATTTGAATGAAAGAAAGAACTAAATGAATAGGTTATTTTTTAAAACTAACTTTGAAACATCAGCACTTGCATTTTAATAAATCACATATACTCAAAAAAACTGTAAATCTTGGGGAAGGGGGGTATCTGATCCTATGAAAGAAAAATAAAATTTTGTAATCTGGCTGACAACTGATGCCTCTGAATCTCTCTGCCAAGAAGCAGTTACTTGGCTGAGATACTCTTACTTGTACACTTTCATCAGATTAAGGCTTTCATGCCAGGAATTTTTTTCCTCCTGGTGTATTGGCCATTGCCAGAAATGGACCCATCGAATCCACCGGTGCTAAGGAGTTAAGCATCTGAGATTTAATTTAACAGTTTCAGCTTTATTAAGCTGTCACAGAGCGGCCCTACTTTGATAACAGTAGCTGCTCCAATTATGGCTTGGTTTAGGGTTGACAAGTATAATGATTCATTCGTGGCACATGAGAAGCAATAAAAGGTTGTTTTGCATTACAGCTTTAAAAATGTGGGCACTTTTTTCATTTAATTTGTCACTTAGCTTTTGCTAAGAGGACATTTAAATTGCAGTAAAAGGCAAATGGGGCTTTTAGTTTAAATGTAATCCCCATATTTAAATGATCTGTAATGGTGCAGTGTTGGAGTGGGAATACTATTGTCTCACAGTGGGTCCTGATGGTGACATGTGACATTTGTATTCAGGTCCTGTATTATCCATGTGGCTAAAGGGCTTCCAATTTCATTTCACAGCCAGAAGCCTGCAGAAAACACCAATTAACTTGCAGATCCCATTTGCCGACAAAACTCAGCCTCTTCTCAATGTCTGGCATCTGGCAGTGCTCAGCATTTAATTCCAAAGCAGAGCCTTGAAGCAATGTGAGCCCTGTGCAGGGGCACAAAGTCAAATTCCCCCATTTTCTGAAGAAGCAAAATCCTTTTCTTTTGTAGTCCAGAAGCAACTTTTAGTTAATTTTTTTGGTGAATGAATGTTAAGATTTGAGAGCTACTGTTACGCCCACGTGAGATTCTTCGCAGAACTTAGACTTCATTAAAATGGCAAGTGACCTCTGCTCACCATCACAGTATGCAGAATTTACAGCAGTCTAGTAATGACTGGATGGCAGGGCGGGGGGCATGATTTGTGAAAAAAGAAAACACAGGCCAAGAATATGTATTCTTCATCTTGGGCTGAAATCAAAGAACTTGGATAAAGCCTGGTCCATAATTAGAAAGGTAGTCCATCAGAGAGTGTAATAAGAATCAGCTAGTGAAAACTTCTGCCTAATGAGAATTAATACTTTTGATTGGGAGTTGAAGTACATAATTTTCAAGGCCAACTTGCAAAAGTGAAATACAACTAATGGATTAAATGTAAACACTGAAAATCGTATTTAACTGTATCACTTGTACTTTTTTTTGGTAACCAAAATATTTAGTTGATATTTTCTTTCTAATTAGTTATTTGTAATTTTAAGCTTCTTTAAGTACCAAAGCTCTTTAAATTTTATTCATCTAATATCAATCCAATAATTTTTCCTGAAATGATTCCCTTCATTATAGTTTTTTTTTTAAATGTTAATCCTTTTTACTGCCATAAACCAACTAGTCAATTCAACACTTACTATAGAGTTACAAAACTGAGGAGTCTTTACTTATAAATCACTCAGTATTCTATAAAAATTTTTGTTTAAACCACACATTACACTTGTGTACTCCAACTACCACACTGAGCTCCCAAACATTTCCTGCCAGGACACCAAAAGGATCTACTATAGTTACAGACTGATTTAAATCCTGATTGACGGAAAGGCCACTAACATTACTTCTGGTGACCCAAGGAAAGTACTAAGATGAAATTATTATAAGACACTTAGTAAAAAATACTTCGGGAAAAGGTCAACAAGTATCTTAACGCTGGGGAATAGCAGACACATGTTAAAAAACAAACAGGAGCTGTCATCCACAAACCAGTTCCTGAACACACATCCTATTAATGGGAAAAAGGAAACTTTGATGTCCAACTGTTTACCATCTTGTTGTATAACCTTAAAGGGTCACACTATGTCATTTTGTGGAAGTTTCCTAACCTCCTCAGACTTTAGTTTCCTTATCTGTAAGCAGTTCATCTCAAAGGTCCCTTCCAAACATTATAACTGATACCTTTACAGACAAGTCTTTCTTGGTCTGGGCATGGGATCAACAGCATGATGTGGTCTATCAATAGCCAAGAGGAAGACAGAAGGTGAAGGTATGAAGACTTCTACTATTCAATTTCACTGAAACTAGAAAGTGAAAGTGAAAGTCACTCAGTTGTGTCTGACTCTTTGAGACCCCATGGACTATACAGTTCATGGAATTCTCTAGGCCAGAACACTGGAATGAGTAGCCCTTCCCTTCTCCAGGGGAAGTTCCCAACCCAGAGATCAAACCCAAGTCTCCCGCGTTGCAGGCGGATTCTTTACCAGTTGAGCCGCAAGGGAAGCCAAACCTTCTAATAAATATCCAGAACATAAAATTAAAACAGGCACTGACAAAATATTTGCCAAAAATTCCATTTGTCACATACAGATTTCTTAATAGACAACAAATTCATTATTAATTTCTCTAGCAATGAGTACTGAGTAACAAGAGTCATCTCTGCAAATTTCTCAGTAAACACAAGTAGTGGATTTCTCATTTTTTTCAACCACCTGCTGTATTTACATCTTTACCACCATGGATTTGGAAAGCAATAAAAATTATAGAGTTTGCTGTGACTTTTCCATTTTGACAATCAGTAGTTCATCTAAGTTGAGAATAATTTTTAAAAATGATGACTCAAGTTACTTTCAATAACTTTAATGTAGGTAAAAGGGGAAAATGGCCAAATTCCAGCTGAATTGATTACAATATTAGTCTGGAAACGAATAATCAATTCTATTGTACCAAATACCTATCTGGAAATACACATTCCCCACCCCCCCAAATACTTAAAAGCAGAGCCTGTGCTTGCTTTCCTCAACATCAGACAATTCCCCCCAAACGCTGCCAAGACTGATTCCTGCAAATGTTTCATTCTCCCTGTCCTAGCCAGTGTACACTGGCGACAAGTTCATGTAAGAGCAGCTCTCTCTTCTGCAATATTCTGACCATGCTTTTTCCACTTTCTATCCCAGGCTTCAGCCACATACAACTCAATGGCAATCCATCAGAAGATTTACACTCACCCAACTCATCCCAGAGCTGCCTGTATTTGTCAGTCATTGCAGTGCCTTGTTGCCTCCAAAGTGACAGACGAGGGTCAGCCATGAATTGCTCTGTTATCAAAGTCAACATTCGGGCCCCATTTGAGTCCCTCATCTTCAACATCTCCCGCACCTAGTGGGGGGAAAAAAATACCTTCAGAAAAATGTTAAAAAATGAACAGTAATACAGAGACAGTACACCTTACTTCTTTGGGGAGGGAAGTTAGGGTGGTGGTGGTGGTGGATTCTTTTAACACCATCCTTTTTAAGCAAACAAAAGTTGTTAAAAATAAGCCTTTGTCCTCAATGGCAATTTAATCAAAGAATGACCACTAATTGTTTTAAAATTGTGTTTTTGAATCCACAAAAGAAAAAATAAATTGCTTAACTTCCCAATTCCCCCCTAAAAATGTTTTTGCCAGACTGCAAAGCAACAATACCAAAACAAACAAGACAAATCATTTGGTACCTTCTTAACTCCCTGACTGACTGCACTACCACCAGAGTAATGGAGTCTAAAGAAGTGTACCAAAAACTTTTTAGAGATCTTCTAAACTGATCTAATGATGTCTACAGTAATAGCATCTATCCTTCATTTTTTTTAAAACTTTATTCACATACATACAATTCACCAATTTAAACTGTACAATTCAGTGGTTTTTAGTATATTCAAGCACAAGCTGTACAAGTCCTTCGTTTTTGAGGTAAATTAGTAATTGCACTAGATTCTTTCTCACCAAGGGTTTCAACATAAAGAGCAACACATACTTCTCTTCATTCAGATGGGACTGTTTTTGCAATGGAATGTTCAGGGCTGTGTAAGTTCAAGAACTCTTTTGCTCCAAATGAGCAATCCTTATAGCAGAATCATAAGTGACTTCATAAATTAACTCTGCTTCTCTGTTTTGGAACATCAAGCTCTGTCCATTATCCTTCTGTTAATAGTTCCCAGATAAATGAGAAAGCAAAGAAGGAAATATAAGGCTAAGTTGCTCTACAGGAAATCCTAATGAATCCATCCATTCCTAAAGTGTGAAATGTTGTATGTTCAACAACAGGAATCTAAGCTGAACGCCAGTTCTCTGAATAGGAAATTAGCAGACCAAGGTCATAAGTAGTAGTTGAGAGGGGAAGAGTCCTTTTATTCAAAATTCTTTCTATGTGAAAGCCAAATGGAGGAGGAAATAGGAGATCTTTAATAAAGCAGCCTAAACCTCTAGGTCAATATATTCTGCCTCAGGCCTGTACCCTGAGAAGTAATGGAACCACCTCTCCACAGGCTTCAGAATTTGAGTCTTGTAGAGAACTCAAATGCACTTCTACACTGAATCACAAGAGTGTGCTTCCAGAAGCACTGTTTCAATAATCTTAAGAAGTACTAAAAAGCAGAAAGAAATGGAGTTGCCATTTGTTGGACATCTTGCTAAAGAGTTTTACATTTATACTTCTCCTTTTAATCTTCACAACATCCACAATAAGTAGGGCAGATTATAACACTGATTTTACAAATTATAAAGCCATGCCTCAGAAGTGAAGTAACTTGTCCAAAGGACAAGAGGAACAACTGGAATCAGAATCCAGATCTGTCTTAACTCTGGAAATTATGCCATTTTGAAAATTAGATGTTGCTGTTACTTCATGTAACATATATAATGTGTACACCATATATACATAGATAAAAATAGCAATTGCAGGCCCATCTAATTCTTCTTCCACTAGGCCGCAGTGTACTTTCTACTGATACAAGAATCTAAGAAATACTTACTGTGTGTCTAAATACACCAAACCTTTAATATTACCTCTTCACGTTATAGATTTAATTTATTATTTATTTCCCTGATGAATTTCTAACCTACTACTCAGTTAGCAACAGCAATGAAAATAAATGCTTTACTACTAAGCATATAAACCCAGAACTACTGATCAACCCTCAAGTACATCTATATAGCCTAAAGGTAATTAATTTCAGACTGTTGACTCTGACACATTACAAGAGTTTGAAGTGCTATGAATTACCAAAGATTCATTAAGTCATGTGAAATAATTTTAGAGTTAGATGTATTCTTGAAAGTGAAAAATGAAAGTCGCTCAGTCGTGTCTGACTCTTTGCGACCCTGTGGACTGTAGCCCACCAGCCTCCTCTGTCCATGGGATTCTCCAGGCAAGAATGCTGGAGTGAATAGCCACTTGCTTCTCTAGGGGATCTTCCTGACCCAGGAATTAAACTGGGTCTCTTGAATCGCAGGCAGATTCTTTCCTGTTTGAGCCACTACTATAATTCTTGAAAAACTGGCAATGTATACATGGTATATGAGATACAAGTTTTTTTAAAGGCTGCACTGCATGGCATGCGGGATCTTAGCTTCCTGACCACGGATGGAACCTGTGCTCACCAAAGTGGGAGCTCGGAGTCTTAACCACTGGACTGCCAGGAAAATCCTGGGCTAAAGCTTTATTTAAAGGGTTTTCATTAATCAGAATACACTAGTTTTTGGCCATAAGCAGTAACAGTTTACTTTAATTCTTCTGAGAAATGGCAATCCACTCCAGTATTCTTGCCTATGAAATCCTATTGGACAGAGGAGCCTGGTGGGCTGTAGTCCATGGGATTGCAAAGAGTCAGACATGACTGAGTGACTAAACTTACCCACAAAAGGTTTTAATTACTATGAATATGAGAGAAATTGTTTAACAAAAGTATCAATGAACATAGTTATCTGTTCCTTTAAAACCAATCTGAATTCATTATCTATAATGATGGCTGCACCCCCATTGAAAAGACATTGCCTTAACATTATTTAAAAAGCATTTTATCCAGTATTTAGAAATGTGTTCATGGTACTAAAGTTCTGTGTAAAGCAACAGACACAGCTTCTGTTCACAATGAACTGAAGATAACTTTGTCTTTTAGGCGATCAAATATTTGTGATGAAAATTAACATTTACCAAGACCCAACTACTGTTAAGACACCATTATCATATAACATCATAATCACAACAACTAGAAGGGATATGCTATTATTTACCTAAATTTATACATGAGGAAACTGACTTAAATAACTTGCAAAGATATACACACTCACGATTTTAGAACTGAGATTTAAACCCAGGTTTCTATTTCTCCAAAGTTTACGTTCTTGAAACTAATTTTAAAATATTAACATTAAACTAATTATACAAAGCATATCTTAAGGACTATATTCAAATTTATGCTCTATTTGGGAAAATTAACCAGAAAAGTTTTTTAAAAACTGAAAAAAAATGGCATTTCAATTACTATCAAGCTATTTTTAGTATTGAACAGTTTTTCAAAATTGTATAAGAACTAAAAAAAGACAAAAATGGCCCATATCTTACCTAAAGACATCTAAGTAAATTAATGCTTGCATTACAACACAGAAGTCTCTAATGGTTGATTACAACTTTATTTTTTTCCCTTGGGCCATGCCACTCAGCTGACAGGATCTTAGTCACCCCTGACCAGGGACTGAACTGGAGCCCCAGCAATAAACGTGTGGAGTCCTAACCACTGGACTGCCAGGTAATTCCCATTTCTTAAAAAAAAAAAATTTACAAAGAAGCCTTTATCTTTTTCTATACATGGTCGTATATACTTTCTATAAATGTATATATTCAGAATATTTCTTTAAAAATAAAAAGTCATACCTTTGCAAAGAGCAAATTAAGCTGCTTCCCTGATCCGTGGTACCCGCCCTGGGAAAGGAACAGTTTAACCTGTTCTTGAACCTGCTCTTCATCTAAGTGCCAGCAGTTTTCATCATCTATACTAGCACCTGCTGTTGGATCAGGAGCACCTAGAAATAGAAAGAAAAAATAACACATATGCTAGATAAAAACTCTGTGCTAACAGGACTCTGACAATAAACTTGAAAAGAATTAAGATTCTATACTTTTTGCCTAAATACTTTTTAATCCAATCTCAATATACATACAAATGTATGACCGAAAATAAGTGTGAAATTATTCTTTTATATGCAGAACTTTGCTGCTCTGTGCTAAGCTGAAAGGTAATGACTTAAGAGCTGAGATGTTTCCTTTTTTTTAACATCAGAGACTGTACATGAGGAGATGAATTTACAGGTTCTCTAAAAAATATAAAAATTCACAAAAATGTCTCATTGTAAATATATTGTGTTTATAAAACTCTGCTATGTAGACTTATTTGTAAAATGTTTTTCAAAGACACTAGAAAAATATGAAACCAAGTAAACTCAGCAGAGTATTTCTCTTTACTCTGTTAATTCAAGAAGCTCTCACCATTATTTGCTGCTGTATAAACTGCATGCTGACATAAGTCTTTAGTTGCAGAAAACCAAAGATTGAAAAGGGAAATCAAGCCACTTGGGAACAGGCAGTGCAGCTGTTGTACTAAACCAGGTTATAGTATCACCTTGCCAAACTGCGTAAATATTTTATTGCTGAAGTAAACACAAAAGATAACATCTATGTAACAGTCTGCAGACTACCTTAGAAATTAAAATTACCTGGATATTTAGGCAAGTGAAAACTGTTTTGTATTTATTAATAAAATAAAATGGTATTAAAGGCCTAAGATTCATTAAGTAATACAAAAACGAATCTAAAACCTCTCATTAACAGTGTTCATCTGCTTATTAAGCCCTAAAAAAAATCTGTAGATATGGTTCCACACTTCTTTTTTTTTTTTTTTTTTTTTTTTTTTTTTTTTTTTTTTATTTTATTTTTATTTTTAAACTTTACATAACTGTATTAGATTTGCCAAATATCAAAATGAATCCGCACAGGTATACATGTGTTCCCCATCCTGAACCCTCCTCCCTCCTCCCTCCCCATCTTACACAGACTCATTTGGCCAAGGAAATAATCACTAACATGTGCTTGGGACCAGGTTCCATTAGTCTCTAGGAGCAAGAATTGGTCTGTGAACCTCCCTGAAAAAGTGTGCATTCATTCATTCAGAAAACATATTTACTGAGAGCCCTCTGCTCGACTCAGGGATGGAATGGGGTACAAAATAGAATTGCTGTCCTCACAGAATTTATTATCTAGTTCAATGGCTTTCAAACTTTTTTGACTAAGAGCCACAGTAAGAAACATAATTAATACCATACCCAATACACCTGTGTATCTGGACACTTATATGAACACATCTATTTATTAATCTGAAGCAAAAGTATGATCAAAAAATATCCTTTCTGTAAAAGTGAGAAGGTCTGATATTTTCTGTACTATTTCACTTTTTAAAGGCTCGTCATGATTTTTAAAAACTGATTTCATAATGAATAATGGGTTGCAATCTACTATTATTGAAACACTGCTTTAAGTGTGTGAAACAAATACCAATGTAATCACCCATTCAAATATATAAGAATAAATGAATTATTCATAGAAAAGCACAAAGAGCCAGGAGACTATCAGAGAGCTCTGACCTGGCCTTGGATTGGCAGAATAAGCATATGGAGCTGAGATCTGCCTTAAGTAGATTAGAAGATAACTAAAGGCAGGAATAGGAAGCACTGAATCTACATGTGAGACTAAGAGCTTAGGCAGAGGTCTCAGGCAGAAAGGAACATGGTATGCAGATGAAACAAAAGATACTGTCCACACAACTCAACAGTAGAGGATGAGGGCAAAGAGCAACACAAGACAACTCGAGAACAGAAGAAGGGCCAGAGAGCACTGACAAGGGAGGAGCTTGTTTTTTCTCCCTAAAAGTAAGGAATGGTAATTCACAACAAGGTCATAAAAAGTAGAAGAAAAGAATACTCTAAAAAGTAAAAAATGTTCTGCTCTGATACACATCAATTTCAACAGTCCTACGGAGTCCCTTGGACTGCAAGGAGATCCAACTAGTCCATTCTGAAGGAGATCAGCCCTGGGATTTCTCTGGAAGGAAAGATGCTAAAGATGAAACTCCAGTACTTTGGCCACCTCATGCGAAGAGTTACTCATTGGAAAAGACTCTGATGCTGGGAGGGATTGGGGGCAGGAGGAGAAGGGGACGACAGAGGATGAGATGGCTGGATGGCATCACTGACTCGATGGACCTGAGTCTGGGTGAACTCTGGGAGTTGGTGATAGACAGGGAGGCCTGGCGTGCTGTGATTCATGGGGTCACAAAGAGTCGGACACGACTGAGTGACTGATCTGATCTGACCATGGAGTATTAAGCAGCCATAAAAATGAATGTGAAGATTCTTTATGTACTGCAATGGAAAGATATACCTGAGATATGGGTGATCAGGGAACTCAGAGAGAGACGGTTTTCTGGATTATACAATTAGATAAAACACTGGACAACTCACTCCCTGATACACAGACCACCAGAGCAGGATCAGGTTTCGGGGAGGGGCAGTGTTTGCATCATGAATACAGATTTGATTATTATTATTTTTAATATTTTGGCCATACCTCTCAGTATGCAGAATCTTAGTTCCCTGACCAGGTATAGAACTTACACCCCCTGCAGTAGAAGCTCTGAGTCTTAACCACCGGACCGCCAGGGAAATCCATGAGTTCAGCTTTAGATGTGGTGAATTTGAAGTATCTCTGAGATACTCAGCCAAGAAGAGGGGAAAGGATTTAAAGTACGGAGCTAGATATACTATGGGATGCGGTACAGGGTAAAAAATTGTCTAGGATGGAACCATATGGAAGGCCAACATTTAAAGGCTGGGCAAGAGCCACTATCAGCCAATCAAGTAGGGAGGCATGGGAGGAAAAGAAGGAGGGAGAAAGATATAAATATATTCCACTCCTACCAAGGAAGGAAATCCTATCAAAAACAAACTACTGCTCAAGTATCCTCACATGAATTAGATTTCATTTTCTCTCTCAATGTCCCCTGGAGGTGAGTATAGCTCATGATCCCCTTTCTATAGAAGGAGAAACACAGGTCCAGAGTGATTATGACCTGTCTGTCCACAGCACACACTGCCAAATGCAGTCTCCCAGTTCTCTCCCCTGCTGAAGAATATATTCCAGAACCTTGGAGCTCAAGTTGAACCCTGAAAGCATCAAGGCAGCAGTTGTCAACCATAAATCAAAAAAAAATTTAAGGAAGAATACTGGGATCTGTTATCAGATATGTTTCATCTTTACAGGAAAATTTAAGAACACACAATATTGTGAAGAGCTAATTAACTACTGGGGTTATATCTGTATCCCATTGGGATACACAACCCCTAATCCAGCTCACTTCTTTGATTCTAGAGAAAGATGACACAGACACACACCTGCACAAAGACAGGCCTCTGTTTCCTCAGCCCTAATCTATTATGTAGGAATAAAAAATTAAGTAATAAAAATTAGAAATTTTCTGTGACTATGCAGAAAACAATTTAGTCATAAGAATGCACACAAAGGTAATTAGTTGATAAATAAAACACAACTCAACATTTTAGGAAAATAAACACAACTCAACATTTTAGGAAAAAAGACACGTACACTTTACATTATACACCAGGAAATTCATGTTTACAACAACCCTCCCAAAAGAGGATATTTATTTATTAAACTTTAATGCTAAAGTCTAAACACTTAAATCCTAACATGTCATGATTATATGCATTAAAGTATTGCCTAAGCCTTGCATAAAATGTAGATGTGCAAGATTTATTTCTACTCACTAATGGCTGTCTATAATCAAAGACAAACCTCTCAGAATTTAGCTTTGAGAAAGGCAGGCAAAGAGAAACGTAATTCAAGCATTTATACATTTGCTATTAGATATAACCCACATTGGGCAGGAACCAGAATCTAGGTATATAAATTAAATGGTCCTTTAAAGTGTTTTAAAACTATCATATTTTTTACCCGTATTTATATTTATAATTACAAACTCAATAACTTTTACAACTGTGTAATTAATCTTTGTGAGCATTTTATGACTAAAGCTTAATTTTACAAAGTTTCAAGCCTTCAGGGAAAGTGAAATTATCTGTTGAACACAGTGCAACGGTTTTATTGGCTCTTGCTCCCAGCCAGAGTGTATGAATTTGATTCACTCTCCTACCTTGGTTACATAATGCCATCGGAGGAGAGCAAAGGAGAGTTCACAAACGTGCAGGACTACTGTCCGTCTCTGGCCTTCCCTGTCTGCTACTTGATTTGGTTCTGTTTTAGCTTTGATTTACTCCAGTATCAAAACTCTTACCCCAGCAGTTCTCAAGATCAGGAATGTATCAAGACTCCTGAGGCACACTGTGAAAAGTAGATGCTTAGGCACCACTTCAGACCTACTGAACCAGAATCCTTGCCACCGATAACAAGGCAGGGGCCGTGGAGATGGGAAGTACGGCTGGGAAACACAATTCTGTATTTGGAGGGAATCTCAAACATGGTGGCATATTCTGGATCTTCGGATTGAAAAGTATTCAGGGTCCAGTGTACTCACTAAAGTACACTAAATTTAAGACCTATTGACTAAGGTATCTGTCTCTTATCACAAAAACAGTCATTTCCAAGCACTGGACACTACCAAATCACACTGCAAATTTTAAACTGAAATATTAAGACATATTCAATAACTGGTTTATGCTATGTTTGGTATGTGAAATTATTCACAGCTTTGTATTCTAATGGGGAATTTAATTATTTCTCTTTTCTTAAAACTGCTGGAAAACAAACTCAAACAAAAAGTGAAAGGCTTTAGTTTACATCTTCATCTTAACTGTGACCTAACTGCCTCAGTACCATGGTTGTCCAAATAATGCTTTAAGCATTTACATTTAAGAGTGCTCTTTTTTTGTTGTTGTTAAAATTAAATTGTCAAATTCAGTCTACAGAGGAAGAATGCAGGAAGCAGATGTTTACACTGCAGAGGTGATTAATTCAGCCTCTTTTGCAGGACCTATAAAGGAATGCCATCTCCTACAGTTTTAGTGCCTGCTATTAAAGATAGGAAACATTAAGTCTGTGGCTTACAAAGACACTGGTACACCTGTCTTACAAGCTGAAGGCAAAAATCCTGACATCTAACATTGGCACTGAGAGAGAAAAGGCAACGCAGCAAACTTCAGTGATACAGGTTCAGGAAAAAAAAAAAAATCTTTCTTTAGCAAGGATAAGAACTAGAAGACCACTGAAAAATAATGTAATAATGTGTACTGAATAAATACACACTTGAGAAAAGCTTTAAATTTTATTCTTACTGAAATCCTCATTTCAAGGCAGTAACTAATGTCTTCGTTTCCAAATACAATTTTGTGGTGGCTGAAACAGCCAGATCCTTCATCACCTGTTCTCAGTGGTCAGTCCATGTAATTCTACTGCCATGATGCAGTGTGGTATCCTCTCTAAGAGCTGTTAGAGGACAACCTGTTTAGCCTGGAAGCTAATGACAAAGGGAGTCCTGGCATGAGCCAGCCTCTGCTCCCTCAACAAGCCACCTTCCCTTCAACTAAATGCCAAAGAAATAAATAAGTAGCACTGTAATCAGGATATAGCTCAGGGAACTCAAATAGGCCTGTCAAGGTTTATAGCTCCTCTACTCTTTTCCTCTCACCTGACTTTATTACTCATCTCTTATTATTTTTTAATTTACTTCAGAAGTTCCAGTGATATACTTATTCATGTACAGAAATAATCATGTATTTTATATGGATAAAGAGCAATAAAACACTTGTACATTCACTAATGCTCATTAAAAAATGAAGAATATAAGCATAGAGTGCTTAAGAGTTAGGTCATTTTCCATAACCTAACTAACAGATATATTAATATATTAGCAATTACTTGGTACACAAATAATTAAATGCAAAGTTCTCAGAAAGTCTCATTTTTACATAACCTGACTCTTCTGATTTATTAAAAGAGATCTACTA
Source organism: Bubalus bubalis (assembly GCF_019923935.1). Lineage (NCBI taxonomy): Eukaryota > Metazoa > Chordata > Mammalia > Artiodactyla > Bovidae > Bubalus > Bubalus bubalis. Next base: position 17,642,394 of record NC_059175.1, read on the forward strand.
TGATTGCAAGGTTCAAGAATGATTTGCTCAGATTATTTTCACCTGTGGCGGATTCATTTTGATATTTGGCAAAACTAATACAATTATGTAAAGTTTAAAAATAAAATAAAAAATAAAAAAAAAAAATAAAACAGAACAACACTTCCACAAAAAAAAAAAGAAACAAAGATTTTTTTAAAAAACTTCACAATTATTTTCCTCAACGATACCACCGCCAGCTGAAGACTCACGTCAACTGCCACATCACAATGATGGATAATCGCAACTTAACTTTACCCCTTTATAACTCTCCTGACCTTATGAAATAGGCACTCTTTACAGACTATGTTTTACACGTAAGAAAACTAAGCCCTGAGGAGATTTAGTTCCTTCCCTCCACTAAAAGTGCTGGAAAGCAAAGGGACTAGAATTCTCATGCAGGCTGTCGAACTTCTAAGTTCTTCAACACCCTGAGTACTCTTACAGCGCGAGGGGTGAAAAGCCCACAGTGAGGGACACGGGGACAAAAGCCCCCAGAGCCAACATGGAGACTTGTTCTTGTCAGTCGCCAAGTGCTGTCGGACAACTTGCGACCCACGGACTGCAGCACACCAGGCTTCCCTGTCCTTCACCATCTGCCGGAGGTGTCTCAAACTCATATCCATTGAGTTGGCAATGCCAGCCAACCAGCTCATCCTCTGTTGTTCCCTTCTCCTCCATTCAGGAGAGGGATGGTGAGCAAACTGATCACAGCTGGTAACAAGCCACTGACAATTATGAGAGTCGGGTAGTGTCAGAGATGACTGTAGGGTATGAGAGAAGGCATGACTTGGAGGTAAAAACAGAAAGGATAAAGGATATCGAGCTAAAAGTAACTTGGCTGCTTCTGTACTACCGTATCACGTATACCTGCTGGGTCAGAGATGTGACGCCTCCCAAAAGATTACTTCTCTTCTGCTAAAACGAGATGTTTTTCCATATGAAGATGATCATGTGTGCATGACTGTATATTTCAACAATTTTTTAGAAGAAATTTAAATCATATTATGAAAACATCAAGTTCTAATTAAAACTTAATGGTAAAACTGGTCATTTTTGAAGGGAGATTTGGCAGTAATTACAAAACTTAAAATGCCCATACCAATTGTTCTGGCATTTCTACTATTAACAAAGAATCTATTACTCAAAAGCACTTGCACAAATTCACACATACAAAAAGAATGGTCACAGTAGAATTGCACATAGTAGAAAAAAATGAAAACAATTTTGAAATCATTTGGTATGTTAATGATTCAACAGACCCATAATATGTAATACTACACAGCACTTAACACAGTAACAGACCTTTTTGTACTAGTAAGATAAAGTATTCATGATGTATGGAAAAAGAAAAAAAAGAAACTACAAAAAAACTTTTAAAACTGTTTTTAAAAAATTACATACTTGTGTGTGCACCAAAAAACTGCCTCACACACTATAAACCACACTATCAGCAGCAGCTGCCTTGGGGGAATAAGGGAGTTATTGGAGACTAAGAGAGCCAATGACTACTTGTCTTTTTATCTTCATTTACTTCTATACGTTTTTCCACATGTATTCTTTTTTTTTTTTACTTTTACGTTTCACACTACTGCACTTTGAGATAGCACATTTAAAGCAACTTTAATTCTCTCCTATAGATTTGCTAATTAAATTGACCACCACTAGTAGGTCATACCTTTGTTTCACCAACTGTCAATGCCAGAACATTCTACAATAGAAAGGATAATGCTTGTAATAACCAAATTATCTCCCTGGGATAACTGAAAAACTGGTTGCTAACGCAAGCCCAATTACATGAATATGACCATCCACAGGGAAACAAAATGAAGAGAGATGTGACATGAAGCCTCTGTCAAACGACTCCAACTGTCTCTCACTCATATTTGGAACATATGTACAAGAATAAATCTCCAAATTCTAAGAAAACGGAATTTAAAAATGATATCTTTACTTTTTTAAAAGTATCATTGATTTACAATATTATATTAGTTTTAGGGTTTCAGTATTTTTATAGACAACACTCCATCAAAAGTAACTACATGATAATGGTTATAATTCCCTATACTATACAATATACCCTTGTTGTTTATCTATTTTTTATTTTTTTTTAGGTTATGCATTTTATTAATTTTAATTGGAGGCTAATTACTTTATTGTATTGGTTTTGTCATACATCAACAGGAATCCGCCACAGGTGTACACATTTTTTTTTAATATACAGTGCTTTGTATCTCTTAATCTCATAACCCTAATTTGACCCTCCTCCCTTTCCTCTCCTCTCTGGTAACACTTAATTTGTTTTCTATATCTTTATGTCTCCTTCTACTTTGCTGTATACATTTGTTATTATTATATTTTAGATTCCACATATCACTGATATCATAGAGCATTTGTCTTTCGCTAAGCATAATGGCCTCTAGGTCCATCCTTGTTCCTACAAATGGCAAGCTTTCATTATTTTCCTATAACAGAGTAGTATTCCACTTGTATTCATACACCCCTTCTTCTTTATCCAATTATCTACTGATGGACACTTTAAAGTGAAAGTCGCTCAGTTGTGTCTGACTCTTTGCAATCCCATGGACTATGTAGTCTATGGAATTCTCCAGGCCAGAATACTGACGTGGGTAGCCATTCCCCTCTCCAGGGGATCTTTCCAACCCAGGGTTCGAACCTAGGTCTTCTGCATTGCAGGAGGATTCTTTAGCAGCTGAGCCACCAGGGAAGCTGGGTTGTTTCCAAATCTCAGCTATTCTAAATCAACAGTGCTGCTATGAGCACTGGGGTGCATGTACCTTTTCAAATTACTCTTTATTTTTTTTGCTGCATATATATATCCAGGAGTGACTCCATTGTTAAATCTATTTGTAGTTTTTCTTTTTTTTTTTTTTAGGAGCCTCTGTACTGTTTGTAATGTAATGCCTCTAATGTAAAGTGGCTGCACCAGTTTACATTCCCACCAACAGAGTGTAAGTGTTCCCTTTTCTCCACATCCTCTCCAACATTTGTTATTTGTAGACTTTTTAAAAAAATTATTTATTTACTTATGGCTGTACTGGGTCTTTGTTGCTGCACAGGCTTTTCTCTAGCTGCAGTGAGCAGGGGCTACTCTCTAGTTGCGATGTGCAGACTTTTCACTGTGGTGGCTCCTTTTGTTGCAGAGCAGACTCTAGGGCTTGGGCTTCAGTACTTGTGGCATGTAGGCTCAGGAGTTGTGGTTCTCGAGCTCTAGAGCAGTCTCAGCAGTTGTGGCCACAGGCTTAGCTGCTCCACAGCATGTGGGATCTCCCCAGATCAATGATCGAATCCATATCTCCTGCACTGGCAGGCAAACTCCTAACCACTAAGCTACCAGGGAAGACCTGTTATTTGCAGACTTTTTGATGATGGTCACCCTGATAGGCATGAGGTAATATCTTACTGCTATTTTAATTTGCATTTCTCTAACAATTAGTGGTTTTGAGCATCTTTTCATGTGTCTATTAGCCATCTATATTTCTCTTTTGGAAAAATGTCTATTCAGGTCTTCATCCATTTTTTTGAATGGGTTTTTTTTTTTTTTTTTTTGGATATTGAGTTATATGAACTATTTGTATATTTTAGATATTAATCCCATGTCAGTCATATCATTTGCAGGTATTTTCTCCCATTCTATAGGCTTATTGTTTTGCCAATGGTTTCCTTTACTGTGTAAAAGCTTTAAAGTTTAATTAGGTTCTATTTATTTTTGCTTTTTTTTTTTGCCTTAGGAGACAGATGCAAAAAATATTGCTACAATGTACGTCTTAAGTGTTCTGCCTATGTTCTCTTCTAGAAGTTTTATGGTTTCAGGTCTTACATTTAAGTCATTAATCCATTTTGATTTTTTTTTTAATGTTGGAAGAAAATGTTCTAATCTCTGTTTCACATGTAGCTGTCCAGCTTTCCCAGAACCACATGTTGAAGAGACTGCCTTCTCTTCATTTTACATTCTTGCCCGCTTTGTTGTAGATTAATTGACCACAGGTGTGTGAATTTACTTCTGGGCTCTTTATCCTGTTCATTAACCTCTGTGTCGGGTTTCTGTACCAGTACCGTGCTGATTACTGTAGCTTCGTAGCATAGTTTGATGAGTGGGAGGGTGACAGCTCCAGCTTTGTTCTTTTCTCTCAAGATTGCTTTGGTAATTCTCTGTCTTTTGTGGCTGCATATCAATTTTACGCTAAAGCCTCTGACTGTGTGGATCATAACAAACTGTGGAAAATTCTTAAAGAGAAGGGAATATCAGAATATCTTACCTGTCTCCTGGGAAATCTGTATGTGGGTCAAGAAGCAACAGTAAGAATCTTATATTGAACAATTGACTGGTTCAAAATTGAGAAAGGAGTACAACAAGGCTGTTTACTGTCACCCTGTTTATTTAACTTATATGCAGAGCACATCATGTGAAATGTCAGGCTGGATGAGTTACAGGCTAGAATCAAGATTGCCATGAGAAATATCAACCACCTCAGATATGTAGATGATACCACTTTAATGGCAGAAAGTAAAGAGGAACTGAAGAGCCTCTTGATGCGGGTGATAGAGGAAAGTGAAAAAGCTGGCCTAAAACTCAATATTAAAAAAACTAAGATCATTGCATCCAGTCCCATCACTTCTTGGTAAACAGAAGGGGCAAAGGTGGAAGCAGTAACAGATTTCCTCTTGGGCTCTAAGATTACTGTGGATGGTGACTGCAGCCATGGAAGTAGAAGAAAACTGCTTCTTGGCAGGAAAGCTACAACAAACCTAGACAGTGTATTAAAAAGCAAAGACATCACTTTGCCAACAAAGGTCCATATAGTCAAGACCATGGTCTTTCTAATAGTCAGGTACGGATGTGAGGGTTGGACCATAAAGAAGGCAGAGCACCAAAGCATTCATGCTTCTGAACTGTGGTGCTGGAGAAGACTCTTGAGAGTCCCTTGGACAGCAAGGAGATCAAACCAGTCAATACTAAAGGAAATCAGTCCTGAATATTCACTGGAAGGACTGATGCTGAAGTTGAAGCTCCAACACTTTGGCCACCTGATGTGAAGAGCCAACTCACTGGAAAAGATCCTGAAGCTGGGAAGGATTGAAGGCAGAAGAAGAGGGCAACAGAGGATGGAATGATTGGAAGGCAGCATTGATTCAATAGACATGAACTTAAGCAAACTCCAGGACATGGTGAGGGACACGGAAGCCTGGCATACTGCAATCCATGGAGTCACACAGAGTCGGACATAACTTGGCAACTCAACAACAACAACAATGAATTTTAGGATTTTCTGTCCTAATTTTGTGGAAAATATCATTGTTATTTGATAGGGCTTATATCAAATCTGTAGGCTGTTTGGGGCAGTATATCCATTTTAACAATATTAATCACTCCAATTCAAGAGCATGAATATCTTTACATTTCTGTGTATCATCTTCATTTTCCTTCATCAATGTTTTATTGTTTTCAGAGTACAGGCCTTTCACCTACTCAGTTAAATTTATTCCTATGTATTTTATTCTTTTCCATTTAATTTTTAATGACATTATTTTTTTAACTTTCTTTTTCTGATATTTCATTATTAGTGTACAGATGTGCAACAGATTTCTGTATATTAACCTGAAGCCTGCAACTTTGTTGAATTCATTTATTAGCTTTTGGGTGGAAATCTTAGGGTTTTCTATGTGAATAGTAACAATTTAACTTCTCTTTCAATTTGAATGGCTTTTACTTCCTTTTTCTGTCCAATTGCTGTGGTGAGATCTTCCAATACTACATTAAATAGAAGTGGTGGGAGTGGAAATCCTTGTCTTATTCCTGAATTTGGAGGAAAGGCTTTAGCTTTTCACCACCGAGTATGATTTTTAACTATGCATGGGTGTGTCATAAATGACCTTTATTACATAATAAAGGACACTGTTACTTAATTTTGAGTGTCCATTACTTCTTAAATACTGTCCTTAGGGAAGCTGCCAAAAGATACAGGTCATAGTTCTAGCCCTGATGGAGCTTACAATCAAGTAAAAATAAGCTACACAACAAACATGGGATGGCTGAATAGATTCGGTTGTTTGGTAATATCTGGGAGAGACTGAATGGATTGATATATATAACGGCTGGGACATGGAAGTATTTGAAGGCTAAATTAAGCAAGACAGGCAGGCATGAATGGAATTTATACTGCTAGTTTTATACAAAACCATGCTGAAACAAAACTAAATGTCTGATGGAAGAACAACACACAAATGCACACTTGGGTATAAGAGGTACATTGGTCCTTCTGTGTGTGTCTGTGTAAAAATACTACCACCAGTCACAGAATCAGGGGTGGAAAAGATCTTACATGTCATGTGTCAACCTTACCTGACATGTAAATAGAACTGACTCAAACAACTGAATTTGAATTGCACAGGTCCACTTGCAGAGGATTTTTTTTCAACAGTATTAATAAATATTAAATACTACACAATCCCCAGTTGAATCCACAGACACAGAACTGCAGATACAGAAGAACTGTGGATACGAGGAACCACGAGTGCAGAGGAACTGCAGGCACCCAGGACTAACTATGTAAGTTACATGTGGATTTTCAACTGCACAGTTGGTTGATGTCTCTAACACCCAAATTGCTCAAAGGTCAACTGTATACGCCTTCTACATTTGGCTGACTGAGATGGTATCTCTAGACACTCGACAGTGAAATGAGGGATGAATCTAGCCTACTTTGGGAACTGACTCAAGCACTGGGGGTAAAAGGGCCACAGAAATGACATCCTTTCCCTCTGGTCCAAGAAGAGACCAATGCCACAGGTGACACTCCATCTGTCCCTTTTTGTCGTAGTCTGCCTAGTACACACTATCCCATAGGGAAGTCCCCAAAAGGAAGTGCAAAAGAGGAAAAAGTAGAAGAGGAAATATATGCCAGAGAGTCAGAGGACAGCAAGCTGACCTCCAACTCTGTTATCATCCATCCCCCAACAGGTTTCTTTTCTCTTTTTAACTATGACTACTTATGGGTACCCCAACATGACATAAACTCTTATCTTTTCTTTAATATTTTACATATGTAAGTATGACCAAGATTTTTCCAATGCTGCTAGTGAAGATTATGAGCATTTTAAAGATGAGAGAAATGAGTCTTACCCAGGGTCACACAGGTAATATACAGCAGAGATAATAATGTACTCTAGGTCTCCAGATTTCAATGTTCTGTCCAGATACCACAATTCACTAATTTATAATACATTAATAAGAAGCATAAAAGACCAAAAAACAGCTAGGATGAATTAACCAAGACAGCAGGTTAGCATTTAGAAATCAGTAAATTTCTAAGCACTGAGAAAAAACAATAGCTTTTCTGTTTTTGGAGGATATGGAAGCTAGCAAGTTTTATTATAATATAAAACCATGGTAAACAATTTTGCTTATCAACGCAAAATGGCAACTGGCAATCTCCCTGGAGGGCCATTAACATCAATTAACTACCTTACAGCGACTTTTTAGCACACAATAATTGATTTAATCTAATCAAAATTATGTGGAAAATTTTATGAAACCAAAATGAAATGTAAAAAACTGACAAGGACTGAACAATTACAATAACTAAGTCTGTATTTCAACTACTTTTACTCAATCTGTGATCCTGGATAAGTCACTAACCCATTCTCCTTGGTTTCTTCATCTACAAAGTATTACAATTATAAATTTGCAATATGTAGCTTACAAGGAAATTATCAGGAACAATATGCCTGGAATAGACTTGAAAAAACTTTTAATTCCTTAGCATAAAGTTCTTTAAAAAATATTTCAAAATAGTAAGTAAAGCAACTAATAGAATTTTAAGAAGCTTTAGGACAAGTTCATAAGAAAAAGGAAAAACCTACTGTTAGCAGCATAGTTTGCATTTACTTAAAAATTGTATTATGGCTTTCTTTTAAAAAGGATTTAGATAAGATAAACCTCATTCTCTTTAAGATACCTGCTAACAAAATCTAATCTAAATCCTATCCTAACTCTATTTATCTAGTTAGGTAAAAGTGATGCTTTTCCTTACAGAAAAATGAACTCTTCCTAATATTCATGTTCAAGACATTTTTTTTTTCAAAGAAAAAAACATTCTCAAAACCATGAAAATACTGCTTAAAAAATGAGTCAGAGGATGCTTAATGTGCAGATGTCTGGAGGCAGGTGGGACCATGTAGTCAAATAACTGCAAAACATTTAAAAATCCCACCCCCTACTAAGTCATCAATCTAACAGTTAAAATAAGACCCTCCAGGGAGCAGATTTCCCATTTCATCACTTAAGGTCACGGCCTGCTTTCTAACTATCTTCTTTTTTGCCACTTGTCACACTAGAATGGAAAGCAGGAAGGCAGCTTGTGTAATTGGCCCATTTCCAGGCTAGGAGCAAATGTGATGATAAATTAAGTGGAGAAAGCTGGCAGGAGAAACTGCTCAAGTTCACTGCTCTCGTGGAGCTGTTCTCATACAACGGTTATCTGAAAATCACATTCAGTTTAAAGCTAACCTGCATTCTGTCCTTGATATTTCCTTAGTTTTTTTCTTCTAATTTTAGAAAGTCTGAAAGAAATATAATGTCTTGTGAATACTTTCTTACATCCAACCTTAGATTGTTTCATTAATCTCACTATTTTGACGCAGAAATGGATTTTAAAAGCTTTTAGATAAGAAATTTGGGGGTCTGCTATCCTTTAAAACAAGGAAGACAGATGCAGAACAAACAACTGACTTGGTATGGACCTCTGGTTAAACTAAAACTTTGAGAACTAAATGACCAAGTGGATTATATGAATTTTAAAGAAAGGAAAAAAAGGGAGTGCATAAAAGTTTGAAGAAATGGTATATGCTATTCTTCTGCCTTCAGTGAATGTTTTAATAAGAAGCCACAAACAGGCTCCTGAGAAATCTCTGAGATGACTGTTAGCTGGCCTGAATTTTCACACAGTAACACAATGGAGACAGACGGTATGACAGAGCAGAAGCCTACTTAAACTTAAAGAGTCCTTGAGTGCATGTGCTTTTGGTGGATCCAGGGTACTTCTGTGGCAGAGTTGTTTACCATCCTGTTACTCAACACTGGCAGATTCTACCAAGTAAAATGCTTTATACACCTTGTAACAGCTACTTTAATAAAGCTGAGACTGAGACTGATATGCAGAGCGCTAGAAGAAATATGGTTATATGGATTTTCCACTGACATAAAAGACATATTAAAAGTATCATAAGACACCAGGAGACTTACAAAAGAATGTTCATAGCTTTATTCAAAACAAGGTTCATCAACAGTGAAATGGACAAATAAATCATGGTGTCCTCATACCCAGAATACTTTCTAGAGAGCTACTGTTCCAATAAGGTCACTACTAACCATGTGGCTACTGAACACCTGCAATGTGGCTAGAGTTTGATCTGAGATGTGCTTGTGGTTAAGTGTAAAACAGATTTTCAAAGAATAATGTGAATAAGAAGTGAAATATATAAATATTTTTGTTGAATTTATGAATGTTAGACTAATATGAATATGAACTGCTTTTTCAAGTATATTGAGATAAACATTATTAAAATCAATTTTACTTGTTTCTTTTTAAATATTTTAAATTATACATGTGGTTCACTTCTATTGGTATTTCTAGTGCTGCTTAAGAGCAATGAAAATGAATGAACTAAAAGGTACATGAAACAATGTAAATAAATCTCATAAACATGAGATGATGTTTATGATTATCCAAATCATTCATGATTTTGAATGAAAGAAGTCAGATAGGGGCTTCCCTCATGGCTCAATGGTAAAAAATCTGCCGCCAATGCAGGGAATATGGGTTCGATCCTCTGATCTGGGAAGATCCCACATGCTGCAGAGCAACTAAGCCCGTGCGCCACGACTACTGAGCCCTAGAGGCTGTGTTCCACAAGAGAAGACACTGCAATGAGAAGCCTGCATGCAGCAATGAAGACCCAGCACAGCCAAAAATTAATAAATAAATAAAATTCAAAAAAAAAATACGTCAGATACCTAAAGTTTAAAATCAGGTAAGACTAAACCAGTGTTTAGTGATGTTAACATTAAAACACAAAGCACCAAGGAAGTGATTACCATAAAAACATCAGGCAATGGTTACCATGAGGAACAGAAAGTAGCTGGTGACTCAAAGTAAGGGGGCACACATGGAACCCTCTCAAGTACCAAATGTGATCTATTTTGTGGCCTGGGTGTTGGTTCACTTTGTTAATATGCACATATATATTTTATGCACTTTTCTGTGTTACGTCTCACAATTTTAAAAAGTTTTTAGGAAGTGAGCTCAAATTGCTTTCCTTAAACATTTACACTTTCTATGTCAAGGATTGAGTGAACTGGTCTCATATCTCAACTATATGTAGACAGCTGATACACATGCTAACAAATAAGTGAGATAAGTTCTGTGTATAAAAGACTTAAAAGAAACTTTTTGAGATTTCTTATACACAATAATAGTCATATCCTAAACTCTGTCTAAACAAATTTTAGTAGTTTTCTAAAAATAAATTATTTCTTAACATGCAGTATCATATTAGAAACTTAATGCCTTGGAAAATACACTTTTAAGAAAATGAAAAAAATTCTGCATACATGTAAGTCAGTTTACTGACAACAGCTGACAAGGGTGAATTTGTGTTTACCATAGCCAATATCTAGTATTTGATAAAACTGTATTAATATAAAACATAAATGTTTAAGAGCCAAGCTTTAACAAATGAGAGATCTTTCTGAGCATAAAAGGCTTGGTATCTCAAGAATGAACACTTCAGAAGAAATGTTTTAAGATGCAAAACTGAATTTAAATCCTCAGCTACCTAAGGGCAATGCTGATGATCTAATTCATATTTAATTTACTTTTATATAGAAGAATTAAACTTATAAATGAACAATAATCCCAAGAAGCAAGCTACAGAATGGCTGTCTATACTCACCATGTACTTGGTTGATTTCAGAATTCTGGGAAAGAATTTCATCTGCTAATTTTTGAGCAGTTGGCAAAACTTCTGTGTGGTGCACTGTGATCAAATACTGTACAAACTTTTGTAGTTGGTCTCTATTCATTTGAAAGAGAGTCTCTGAAATGGGAAGATGCAATTTGACCTGATCTGGCTTGCGGATGCGGTATAAAGACAGTGCCACAACATGCGCACAATAAAATATGTCCTTGTTTCCACAGCTGCAGGTCACTGAGGTAATCTTGCAACGATCAAAGCTGATGGCCACGTTGCAAACAGTTTCTGGCTCCGATTGTATTGCAGGTTCTGTCACTGTGCCACTCAAGTGGAAACCTATATGAAAGAAAGGGAGGAGAGAGTTCAGCTTCTGCATTCAGATGCTACAAAATATTTTAATTCTTTGAAATGTGTAGTACTTGACAGCAGTAAGAAAAACATATGACAGCTTTTATTTTCAAGTAAAGACATTCAGGTCACTCAAACCTCCCTCCCCCAGCATCTTACAAGTTTAAAAAAAAAAAAAAAGCTATTTAACAGACATGCTCAAGTATTTTACCCAGCCATATGAAAACACTTACTGCAGTACACCACCATCACACCTATATATATGTATATACATATACCACATCAAAACTATACCTAGATCACAGCTTCAACAAGCCATCATTACACTATTTTAAATCTGTGGTATAGTGGCTCAGACGGTGAAGAATCTGCGTGCAATGCAGGAGATCCCAGTTCAATTCCTTAGTTGGGAAGAGCCTCTGAAGAAGGGGATGGCTACCCACTCCAATAGTTTTGCCTGGGAAATCCCATGGACAGAGGAGCCTGGAGGGCTACAGTCCATGGGGTTGTAAAGAGTCAGCCACGACTAAGTGACTAACACTTTCACTTTCCTACTTGACCAAAATCAAGTAGTTTTCTCCCTCACCATCCCACCTTTTTTAAACAATTTTTTAAAATAGAGTAGGTCATTTCAGCTTTCTTCTCAACAAACTCCTCCCCTTCCTTCTACCTTTATTCTAGGCAGCCCCAGTATAGCAGTGTCTCTGGGGAACGGCAAAGCACACCAAAACCTGAAGCCAACACCATCGCTGAAGTAGCTCACAATGATGATTTTCTTTTCTATCACAGAGCAAGTGAAGGTGAAAGTCGTTCAGTTGTGTCCAACTCTTTGTGACCCCATGAACTATAGAGCCCATGGAATTCTCCAGCCAAGAATACCAGAGTGGGTAGCCTTTCCCTTCTCCAGGAGATCTTCCCAATCCAGGGATCGAACCCAGGTCTCCTGCATTGCAGGCAGATCCTTTACCAACTGAGCCATCAGGAAAGCTCATCACACAGAGTAAAGCTGGTACAAACATGCTCATTTGCACATATGGGTGCACAAAATCACAAAGCAGCAAGGGACCCAGGCTGTATAGCTTCAACTTAGAACCACAAAGGAATTCTCTACAACCTCATGACCAACAGCTTCAGAGCACTGATTCGAAGGATCCAGCAATGAGACACTCAAGCCACACGAGCAGCAATTCCTCATGGATAGCTTTAGCTACAGCTCACAGCCAACTGAAAACTGTCTCCTGCTGCCACTGGCCGCAGTCAGTCAGTCCTGTCCTGTCTGGTTAGGGCATAAACTGCCCTCACTCCTTTCCCCTAAATATGGGGAGCTATCCTGAATTCTTTTTGGCACACCATTCAGTTCCATCTACCCTCTCTGAAAGTCACGATAAACTTTAAGGGGAATCCCTTTAGAAACACAGGCCACACATTTACCTCAGGATTAAGTACTTGACAGAAACCTGAATGTTACAAATGTAATGAAGCTCCTCTCAGCCTTCCACTATCTATGCTACTTGAATTAAACTTATCTAGCAGACCACTATTTCTTCATTCTCTCCCAGTGGGAAGTCTGGGAGGGGGGGCTGCATTTGGAGCTGCAGAGATGCGACAGGGCAATGACAGTCAGATGATGCCTAGAGTGCACATGTGGGGCATCTGAACCCTACTTATTATCACCTTCAAGGGAGGGCTTCCTTTAGGCCAGGAAGTTGGGAAAAACATTATTCAACTTACAAGAAATCTTTCAGAGTAGTATAACTTCACCTTGATAATTCATATTCAGCAACAAAGTGGAGAGAGAAAAGTGCTGTAATTTTTTTTAACCAAATTATCAATTTAAAAGGTGTATTTCCAAAAATCAAATCACTATCATTGCTTTGTAATAAGGAAATCTGATAACTGTAATATGGTAATCTTTGGTTTTCTTCCCACAAAGCTCATCCCTGTTTCCAAATGGATATTCCAGTTTCCTGTTATAACTCTTTTGGTCAAGAAGTTTTTGTGGGGGCTTCCCTGGTGGCTCAGTGGTAAAGAATCCGCCTGCCAATGCGGGAGACACAGGTTTGATCCCTGATCTGGGAAAATTCCACATACCTCGAAGAAAGCCTGAGAGCCACAACTACTGAGCCCATGCTCTAGAGCCTGGGAGCCATAACTACTGAGCCCACGTGCCTAGTCTGTGCTCCGCAAAGAGAAGCCATCACAACGAGAAGCCTGGGCACCATAATGGAAGAGTAACCCCCACTCGCCGCAACCAGAGAAAGCCCGCGCAAAACAAAGGCCCTGCACAGGCAAAAAAAGATTTAAGGTTTTTTTTGAAAACCACAAAGTAAAGCTACAGAGCATATGTGATCATATTTTTAAAAAATTTTAATGCATTTTCCCATGAGAAAAAATAATCACACAAAAAAGTAAACACTGAGGAAAATTTCAGAAATAATAATAAGAGCAGTCTTGCCTTTTTATGTATCAGTGCACTAAGAACTTAACAATAATTAGAAGATCATGCATGGCACAGGCATAGATTAAGAAAAAATAGAAAAAAAACCCCAAAACAACGGATTATAAGAAAGTCTAGAAAGTTTCCAAGTATATTCTGTATATCTAGTGCAAAGGATCTCTGTTTTCCACCTATCACATATATATGTGTACAAAAGAAACTAGTTGTCACTACAGAAAGATAGTTTTCATAAACTAACCATTTATAAAGTCAATCTCTCTCAGTTTGCTACTGCTGCTGCTAAGTTGCTTCAGTCATGTCCGACTCTGTGCAACCCCATAGACAGCAGCCCACCAGGCTCCCCGTCCCTGGGATTCTCCAGGCAAGAACAATGGAGTAGGTTGCCAGTTCCTTCTCCAATGCAGGAAAGTGAAAAGTGAAAGTGAAGTCGCTCAGTCGTGTCTGACTCTTAGGGACCCCATGGACTGCAGCCCAACAGGCTCCTCCGTCCATGGGATTTTCCAGGCAAGAGTACTGGAGTGGGGTGCCACTGCCTTCTCCGTTCTCTCAGTTTAACACTCCTTTATTTCTCCTTATCCACCAAGTCAGCACTTTAGTCCCTCTGCAAAAGTGATACTGAAGAACTTCTCCTACCACAGGCAAAGCCAAGACAACTGAGGATCCAAACGAGTTATACTAGTTAGTATTTAAACAGTCTGAAAGGCTATAGTTTGACAGGTGCTTCAGAACAGATTAATTTAACTATCAAAGGCCCTTAGCAAAACTGATGAAGCTCTCAAATAGTTTTGCAAAACCAACTTTTCTGTATTCATGTAGCTGTATAAGTCAGAGGTACAGCGAACCCTGATACAATTATGCTAGGAGAAAAACCCCACGTATTATCCAATTTCATTATGTCAAATATTTACTACTCTCATAAAATATTTTAAAAAGCAAACTATAAAATATTGCAACCTCCAAAACAATTCAAGAGGTGTGTGAGGACACAAACAAACACATTCATGTCTTATAAAGTACACTTCATTAATGTAGTATCATCAGGATTGAGGTGCTTCATGAATGTTCACTTTCTAAGTAATTCTAGATTATCTTTCAAGTATCCAAACTCCTTTTCAAAATTCTAACCATTTTTTTTAAGTATTTCTACATGGTACAGGTTTTACCTCGCCACCCCAGTCAGCTGACCATTTGGGGTGTTACCACGTGAAAGGGACAGCACTCCCTGGACAGACAACTGCAGGTGGCAGGACTTTTAAGTGAGCTCTCATTTTTTTCTCTACTATCAGCTATCACAATGACTCCTCTCTCCTACAGCTATTCTCTTTCATAGAAAATTCATTCCCCTCAGGTCAGCTGCACCTCTAATTTGACTCGCTTTGTGGCAATTATTTAATGCTCAGAGGCCTATTTGGGGTTTCCCCTCCTCACTTTGAGGCTGGGATGGATACACGAAAATTACACAGGGGACAGTAGGTATAATACTGAGCCAATATGTAGGAGGTTCCATCAAGCCTTACTTCAGTGTTGTGCAGTCATGTATTCTGGCCTCGCCTATTTGAGAAAACTTGGGAATTCTACCAACTCACTTTCTCCAAGTGCTAAATCATACCAGAGCTCCCACAGGAGAAGCGAGGAGAATATTCCTCCCTCAGAGATTCTTAGAGATGTCCCTATAAGACATTCTCCCCCACCCTCTCCACCGCACCCCACAGTGGTCTTATACGTTAGGTACTGGGTAACTTGAAACAAAGCAATGTTCTTGAGAACAGATTTTGCCTTTCTGGAATTCTGACAATCCCAGATAACAAGCTGCCTCAAGACTGTAGATGCGAAAATCTCCTACTGGGATAGTCAGCTGTTCTATATGCCAGAACTGAGGATACAAAATGGGGTAATCCTGTGCTCTATGGTAAACCATGGATAATTAACTTTTATTTTCAAATAACTATAACTGAAGAAATTATGCAAATCTTTTTTAATAAATATATTTGACTTTATAAAATATAATCTGTCAAAGACAGCTAATCCCATTAACAGCAAACCTCACAGGCAGTCAAACTGTCTGGTCATTATGCCACCACAGAGCCCAATCTAACTTTAGTATTCACATCCTCAATCTGCAGGAACTAAACCAAAGCACAGTGCTGTGTGTGTGTGCGCTAAGTTGCTTCAGTCGTATCTGACTCTTTGTGACCCCAAGGACTGTAGCCCACCAAGCTCTTCTGTCCGTGGGAGTCTCCAGGCAAGAATATTGGAGTGGGTTGTGATGGCCTCCTTCAGGGAATCTTCCCAACCCAGGGATCGAACCTACATGTCTTATGTCTCCTGCATTGGCAGGTGGGTTCTTTACGACTAGCTCTACCTGGGAATACCACAGTGATGTACAGGCCTTGGTAAAACACTAATTTGGATCAGGTTCTGTCCACTTAAAAGCTGTGTGATCTGAGCATGCTGTTTAACCTTTCTGAGACTTGTCTATTTTGAACAAAATGTGGCTAGAAATACCTCCTAGGGTTGTTTGGGGGATTAAAATGAAATAACATATGTAAAGCACCTGGCACACAGTAAAAGTGCTCATTAAATTTTATTTCCTTTTCCTTCTCTTCCCAGCTGGAGAAAAAAAGGAGAGGCGTACTGGATACATTCCCTTCATCCATAACACTTTTTTCCCTCCACAGCTACCGGAATCTTTGGGGAAGGTGGAGTCTCACTCTTGAAGTAATTTGGAAAATAAGCATGAAAGAGTCTTACTTTCATACACAGAGAACTAGAGAATTTTAGGGGAGAGACGTCTTTCAAGTAACCATAGATAGATACTTCAAAAATATTATAATGCAATGATTCTTAAAACACAGTCCAGGGATACCCACAAGTACCCGAGAGGCTTTCAGGGGAGTCCACAACACCAAAACTTCTTCATTTTTGCATATGACCTTACTGTAGGTCAATGGTTTATATGACAGCATAAAAATCCTTAAGGGGCAAATTCCTCGCATATGAACACACAAACTGTCTGCATTAATTTCACGTTAATGAGCATTAACATTTCTAGAAAGTAAATACTAAATTCTTCACTGATACTCTAAAAATATCTTTCCCTGAAAGCTGATTTTCTGTATTTAAGTCAATATTTTAGTTGCATTTTAAAAGGGACAAGGAGAGGCCTCTGATATCACAGACTGGAGAGACAACTGGTTTAAAATACAAAAATAATTTCTAAAGGTTGGCCATTTTGTGCATATATGTGTATGCTCTTGGTTAACTGAAAAATGGTTACAGACTGAAAGCATTAGAAAATATGTAAGCTAAAATAAACTGGTAGACATGAAATAAATATATACTAAAAACTGCTGCTTTCAGGGCACATTCTTTTCAGAAAAATATGCACTCTGTGCATAAGGTGCTCAAGTAACAAATTCTTTGTTGAAAAAGAATTTAACAGAAGCACTGGTGTAGTACTTACACAAATACATCTTTCACCCTTTTCCTAAATAAAAAGAACCCCCGGGGAAATTAAAGGCAGAAACCAAAGCAAGTTAATGTTATGGCTGAAAGGATGGCAAGGGTTGTACGAGGTTTCTTGTAAGTTTTTAAAGCTAAATCTAAAAATGCAAGTGTTAACATTTAACACTCCCATAACAAAGTATTCATTGGTTAACTAAAACCCAGTGCATTGGCTAAATGTATAGTAAATAATACCTGATTATGTGTCCCTAGTAAAATATATGAGTTAATCATTGCCCCCACAAAACCCAATTTTTACTTTCCTAACTCCGAGAACTACTGCACACAATCCAACATGCCATGCTGCAGTTATCAATTTTATCAATTCACATGAAGCATAATTTCCAGATCACAATATAGACACATTAAGGGCCCAAAACCAACTTGTCTAAAATATGATATCCTTTCTTAACTACATAATTTTCTCAAAGGGAAATCCTAAATTAAAGAGACTGCATCCTGTGAGCTGGCTAATTAAATCCTCTAGCCTTAATTTCTAATACTAAAGCTTAAACAGCTTATGGAAAGACATTAGGAGATTTTGCCGGCAATTGCTAATGAAGTGATTTCCGTCTTTCAGAAAAAAAAAATATTTTTTAAAGGAAAAGCTTTATTTTGAAGTCCATCTTAAAAATGCCTATTTGGAATAGAATCGCTCCTACACTTCATTAATATTTGAGAAAGACAATGGCAAATTAATGCAAAGACCAGACTGTAAACCACAGCACACCATATAAACAACATAAAAATTTACGGAGCATGCACTAGATGGGCCCAATCAAGAGTTCCCAGAGGCATTCTGCTCAATATTGGTTTTGTTTTCTCGTTAACGTAGAGTCTTGCAACACTTCATACAAGGATCCATATGATCAGAAAAACTGTATTAGATATGAATGGCATTACACAGTTATTTAATATTTTTCCTGAAAAAAAGACACTTATCCACTAATTTAGCCATCTGTCATGAGCACTCCATGTCACCCCCAACCTTGAAGTACACAAAGGCCCCACATTACCATCAAGTGATAATTCTGTATTTTAACATGCATACTTGAGGGAACCAACCACTGCCCAGCCCCACATTTTGGGTGGGCAACCAGGGGAGGGGGGTGATAAATGAATTAGGTAGAATGTGAGTTATATGTACAACTATAAAGCCACAAAGTACTTAGGAATTTAAATCATCTGCCCCAAGTTTTAAATTCTACTTTCTCTAATGCCTGTCTTCTCTAATACAAGCAAAGCAGCTCCAGACTTGCAGCTTTCTTCAAGACCAGATCATCCAGGCCCCATCAGTACAGCCGCCAATGCTGCCCCTACAACTCAGTGCCCCCCGCCTCTTCCTCCTCCTCCCGTGGCCTCTCACCTGGGTCCCCCACCTCTAAAGTGCACATTAAGTTTGTAGAGTCCTTTGGTGTTCAAACACCTACTCCAAGCACTTTTACACAATTTTGTCTTACTTCCCCCTAAAGGGGGAAAGGGACAGAAGATCGTTTTACCTGTTTCCTGTTGTATTTTACAGCAAAACAACCTTTAGAAATGCTTGGCTACTTGGTTTAGGAGCTGAGGTGAAGTACAAACTCTGGAAATGAACTGTTTAACAGAGCCAAGAGTAAGGGGAAAAGTGTGCTCAGGCCCCAGAAGGGAGAATGCAGGCCTCTGTAGTCAATTCCTCTACCCACAACCTAGAACTCTGGCTTCACCCTTCGACTTTAAATTAAAGCCTGTTTCTAAGAGTTCACCTCTCTCTCCTATTGAATTAAGCCGGAAGCAGAGTGACGTCATGTGAGGCAGCAGAGTTCTGCAGCACCCTTGTCACAGAGGACTGTCCTGGACAAAACAGAAGCATCTCTTAGATGAAAGAAAGCACAAACTCTCTTACACTCTTGGTAGATGCAACATATTGTCTGGTGGGTCTCAAACTGGCATGTGCGTCAGAGTCACCTACAAGACTTGTTAGAACACAGATGCTGGGCCCCACCCATCATCCCAGGTGGTGCTGAAGCTGTTCATCCAGGGATCGCTGACCTAAGATGATTACAGTTCAGCCTAAACAAGACTTTCTTAGTAAAAATATATTTAAGTAAACACAGTAAACAGAATAGTAAGTAATATATAATTTGTGATTTAAAAATGTATACAATCTCTAGCCTATCATGTAACCTAAATGTTTCCAATTCCAACTGTGATTTTTAAACTGGCCTGAGCATTACCAAAATAAATAAATAAATGAAAAAAAAATTTGTTTTAATGTATCAGTATCATAATTGTTAACATTTACAGTTACATCATCCTGTTTGAAGTAAAACCTTCATTAAAAATCTAAATAAAAATATAAAAATTTTAAAAAGGTCAATCAGAAAGTATTTACTTTTACAAAGAGATTGTTTTACAATGTCCTATGGGATTCCTCATAATTGAAGGGTCTTTGTGTATTCAAAACAATCCAATTAAGGGGAAAAAAATTTTTGGCTATTTAAGTAACACATTTTTTGCCTAAGGCAAAATGTACCCTGTGTGAGAAAGCCAGAGGCAACAGAATATGCAGGGTAACACAGGAAGAATTTTAGGGTTAGACCTTTCTAAAATAAGATGTTCTATTAAATAACCTTAGGCAAGTAACAGTCTTGATTTTCTCGTCTATGTTACTGCTTAGTTGCTTAGTCATGTCTGACTCCACAACCCCATGGACTGTAGCCCACCAAGCTCCTCTCTTCCATGGTATTTCCCAGGCAAGAATAATGAAGTAGGTTGTCATTTCCTCCTCCAGGGGATCTTCTCGACCCAGGGATCAAACCCATGTCTCCTGCACTGCAGGTGAATTCTTTATCCCTGAGCCACCAGGGAAGCCCTTTCTCACCTTTAAAAAGGGATTCATGATATCTATCTTGCAGGACTGCTGACAATGTGTATAAACTACCACAAGAATTTTTTCTACAGAATGCCTATTATCATTATTGTAATAGAAATGTCACATGCTCATGCATGCACCTGCTGTTGGAAATGTCAAGCTCTCAAGAGCATGCTAGCATTTCTATTACAATAATGGACAAGGGTTTGCTGTTGCTGCAGTAATTCTACTCATACATTCATACTTCCAAATTAATAGAACTGCTATGACTTCTAAAAATTTCTTGCTATTTTATATAACGCAGTCTTAAAATGTGATTTGACGCCAAACGGAAGAAAAAAGCAGGGGACTGAAAAGACTTAATTTTGTCTCAAATAACTTCCAGTTACCCTAAGTAACAGTAATGTTTCTCTCCTCACTTCGACGAGCTCTCTACTAAAACATTTTTTTTTATCCCTAATATTTACCTTTCATGTCAAGGTAAGTAAATTATTTTTACAGCTGAAGTTCATCTTTTCACTTAGTTGGAGACTAAAAACTGGATGCAATAATAAGCAACTTGCAGTTCTTGTTGTGGAAGAAAAAGGGACCACAGCACAGCTTTTGGTCTTGGTAATTTATGGCCTGACAAGCAAAGTGAAGTCAGAGCTCCTGCTCTCCACAAAGAATCCCAAGGAATACTACTAGCCCTATCCGGGCGGTAAGTATTGTTATCTTCCTGTCCAGAGAGATTCAGCTGAAAAAAATCCTCTGTTCCATGTGTATGTCTTTAATAACAGTAAAACATATCCACACAACTATATATAAAATAGGGCTTCCTTGGTGGCTCAGATGGCAAAGAATCTGCTTGCAATGCAGGAGACCTGGGTTGGGAAGATCCTCTGGAGAAGGGAATGGCTACCCAATCCAGTATTCTTGCCTGGAGAATTCCATGAACAGAGGGCTGTCCCTGGAAGGCTACAACCATTGGGGTTGCAAAGAGTCAGAGAGAACTGAGTGACTAGGCCTGTGTGCACTCACACACACCCACAGCCAACAAGGACCTACTATATAGCACAGGGAACTACATAGTTTGTAACAACCTATAAGGGAAAGAATCTGAAAAAGAACCGATATATATATGTGTGTGTGTATATATATTCCTGAATCACTATGTTGTATACCTGAAACTAACACAATATTGTAAATCAACTACACTTCAATAAAAAATTATTACCAAAAAATATAAACAAACAAACATGTCTTTAATAAGGAAAAAAGAGAATGGCAAGGTAGATGTACTAATAGAGATACATTTTTTTCTTAAATACACAGTGATAAACGAGAAGCAGAGAGACTTTGGTTCAAAATGTGGGTGAAACATTAATATTAAGACATTTCCACCCATGCCTCAGAGCAGTGTGATTACAGATGATTTTTTTTATTTAACTTGTTTTTGTTGACGTAGAGATAGTGTTTTTCTAAGATTTCTACAACAAAAACAAATTACTTATAAGAAAAAAAAAAGTGTTTTAGCTAAAATTGGAAAAGTGCTCAAAGTTCTCTTGAGTAAAGAATCTGCTACATAAATGATGTCCAGCACACATTCTGGGAGCCTGGCAATGACCACATACCAAGTTCAAACACTGAGGGTCATTAATGCCATCAGAGCAGCTCTGCCTACTGACTGGCCCAGCCTACTTTCATAACAGGACACTCCCAGGCTCTCCTTAACCGGTGGATGCTTGGCTCCCTTTCAGGTCAGCCCCACTTCAGAGATGGATTATGCACTCAAATAAGACAAGGAGAAAGAGGCTGGGCTTCTGGTTCTACTTTCAGCCATTATCCAGTGTTAGCCTCATGCGCAAGTTACTTAATAACATCTACTTCTTGTCCCCTCTTCTTTCCTCATGTATTAAATAAAGGAAATAGATTACATTAGATGATTTTTAAAAACTGTGTATAGGTAGGCAGCAGTAATGGAGAGCTACCCAAGACAAGAGGAAGGATGGTAGTTACCAAAGTCACTCACACAAGACCTCTGACCTGCCTTGACTGCTATAGAATTGAAGCAGTGGTCACCTCAAAGGACTTGGAAGCTATGGCTCAGGGAAGGGGAGAGAAAAACGATAGACACTGTTATAGGTGCAGTCACAGACATGTCATTGGCATGTGGGGAGAATTTTTTTAAAGTTCTGAAATTCAATATAAAAGTAAATATTTAATTTTTATCTACATAATCTTCAGCCATCTGTCTATAACTGAGATGCTTACATATTTTCTGTTGTTTTTTTAACATCTGAATCTAAACCTATCTTTATAGTCTCAGACTGCATACATATAGGTGAAGTTTTGTATAAATTACCAAAAAATATAAAACATAAAAGAAAGCTCATTAAAAATGAAAATGAAAAGACTGGATCATATTATCGGGTCTGCCTTCACCACCTAAATATTAGCATTCTTTCCTTTAATATCCATTAAATATTATGAGATATTAAACATTATGAACAACCACTTTCATAATCTTTTAACTTGGTAATAGGTAATATACAAGTCTCTATGGGAAGCATCCATGAATAACACAAGGATTTCAGTTCTGAGGAGTCACTGGGTTACTGGGCAACTAATAGCTAAGAAGTCATATCAGAGGTGGGTTCCAGAAAGAGAACCAGTACAAACCTTTATTTCCCAAATTGTGTTCTATGCATTATATAAGTCTGGATTAAGTTGCATCCAGGGCCACCCATCTGGAAGTTCCAGATACATATCAGAATGGTAACAGCTCTAAGAACTCGTATAGTAAATAGACTTCTGTGGAACTTTATTTACTAAAACTTTGAAGAATAAAGGTAATAAAAAGTCTAGAATAGCTATAGGAAATGAAAAAGAAAACATACTGTTCAAGATAAGCAGTAGGGTTGGTAAACAGAATGAAAAGCTTAACTGAGAGTTTAGAAATCATTAAGCAGAATGGATAAATTGATTAAGCTTGTTGGAACTTCTCTCCAGGAGTTTAAGCCCACCTGGACATGTGTGACTTAAAAGCTGGAGATGTCTCATCATCAATATCCCCCATCTAACATTAAATAACCAATCATTCATTGCGAAATATATATTTGATAATCCAGAGTGCCATACATTCTTTACCCACAATAGTCAGGTAAAGTACTTACAATATTTTATCTTCAAATACTGAAAATATGAATGGCAAAGCTCACATATCTCTTTAACAGAGGACTTGAGAGTGTCTAACATGCAAATCTTGCATTAGAGTTTATTTAACAGTACAAACAGAAAAACAGTACATGATATCCTATGAAAGAAGGACTGCTAAGATTCTGGTAATACTTGTAAAGTACCTAAGACAGTGCCTGGCATGTGACACATGCTTAATATTTACTGAGTGAATAAATGAATGAATGAATGAAAAAGTAAAAAATTTATGGAGTAGAGAGGTTAAATAGAATCTGAATACTCTACCAAACTGCTCTAGCATGAATTTGAAGCTACAAGATAGAAAAGTTTGAAAACAAATGATCTACATACCTGACCCAGGAAGCATATGTTTAAGAGAGCTTCCCAGGTGGTGTTAGTAGTAAAAAAATCCACCTGCCAATGCAGGAGACCCAAGAGACATGGGTTAAATCTCTGAGTGGAGATCCCCTAGAGAAGAAAATGGCTACCCACTCCAGTATTTCTGCCTGGAAAACTGCATGGACAGAGGAGCCTGATGGGCTACAGTTCATGGAGTTGCAAAGAGTTGGACACAACTGAGCGCGCACACACACACACACACACACGTTTAAGTAGTATTAATTAAATTTTTATTGTAGGTAACAACGTTAAGTGTGATATTTTTCAAAATCTCACAAAAGTACCACTAATAATAGGTAAGTATATTTTATACACACACACATACAGAATTACATACACTACCTTAAGTGGCAATTTGTTTCATTTCTTCAGAAAGCAAAGCAATATAAATGAACAGACTTATTCTATTTTAGCTTAGGAGAGCACTTCTATTAGATGTAGTGATGTTAACATTACAGAAAGAATCAGAAAAATGCAGGTATTGGTCTATGACTCTAACCAAAATTTTCCTTTCAATATCAAGTAATTATTAAAGCTGTTTATGAAAAATGATGATCTGATGTTACCAAACTTAAGGATTTAAAAAAATATTTTGAATAAAATAGACAACTCCTATACCAATTTTGAGGCTATTGTTTATTTTAAACTAGAAATATAAACCCAAATGACTTCAAATATGGAAAAAATGCTAATTAAGTAGCAATTACATATACAGTGGCTTAGCGTGTGTTGCAGAATAATGTGGCCAAGGATTGTCAATAGGATGAGAACTGACCTGGGAGAGAGACTTGTGTTTTAATCCTAGCTCTGCTACTAATTAACTGTTTGACCTTCAGCCTTGGGCTTCATTTTCATATCTGCAAAAGGAGGCTAAAGGACTAATCAGTACTCCCTTACCTTCTTTTTTTTTTTTTTTTTTTTTTAAGAGGGGGTAAGTAGGCATAGATCCCCTGATGACCTGAAAAAAAAAGACAATAAAAGCTCCCCCCAAATACTCACAAAATTATGCAGAATATTTCACAGTTCAGCATCTGTTATCTATTCACTTATTTAGATTAAGGGCATCCTTGTAGATCCCTCCACACTTGAAAACTTCAGATTCTAAACAAGTCAAAAGCAAGCAAAATATATATACTCACATTCAAATAAATGATGAAACCTAGAGTATTTTTTTCCTTCTGCTTATAATGAACTTTCAAGGGCTTTTCAGAAAAGAATACTTAATGTTTTAGGGGTCTTCCCTGGTGGTCCAGTGGTTAAGATTCCACACTTTCAATGTAGGGGGTGCAGGTTTAATCCCTGGTCAGGGAACTAAGATCCCACATGCTGTGCAGCATGGGGGGAAAAAAAAAATTAAAGTTTTTAAAAGGTATATTCACTTTACTTCTAAGATGCTTAAAGGCACCTGCAATGCCTATGCAAGTACTCACCTATTTGGTGGCAACATACTTATCTAAGTTCAAGAGACTTTATTATATTATCCATTCTTAGAAACAGAGGACTTAAAGCCCACAGAATAACAAGCATGAAATGATAAAACAAGGATAATTCGACAACAAGTTTATAATGGCCATTAAAGGAAAATGGAATGATGATAAATAACTGGCATCATGTTGATGAGTCAATGACTGATTACTATATTTCATCATAAAACATATATATTAAACACAGATAAAAATATAATAATTCAGTGACATATAAGACCAGTCAAAAGATATATAGTCAACTTCTTTAATCAATCAAAATCATTATGTTTATAAAAAGCTATTTTAGTTGCCTAAAACATAAAATATTACAGTCAAGGAAAATTTCACAGTTTAAAGCAAAAACAAAACACCTGAGAAACCAACTATGTGGCTAGTTTTCAGGCTTTGGAATTTTGAACAAAAAAGCATATGGCCACACATAGTAAATCCAGTACATTAGCTTAACAAACATTTCATATTGTTCATACTAATTTCTCTGGCTGTGAAATTGAACCCTGCTACCCGAAAATGTAATAAATTTGCCTATTCTCTTTTACTTAGAAGGATAGTCAAGAAATTGGAAATGGCCTCATTTCTAACAGAAAGTTGTTTCCCTGCTTCAGAAACCTATAAATGTTAGGACTATAAAATACAGTAGAGAGAGAAGAAAAGACGAGATGAGGGACAGCTACCACGATACCTTTTACCTGGTCTAACTGGTCCTTCTCTTTCATTTCTCGCCCTCCCTCTGCTCCTTCAAATTCCTTCCACACTTTCCACCTTGATTAAACACATTTGTGTTAATACCTTGCCTCACTTTTTCTTATTTTTCACTCCTCTATCAAAATTACCTTTAAATACATATGCACAGCAGGAGAGAAAGACAAAGGAAATCTTTTTCTGTGGCAGCTATATTCTCCAGGAACTCCAAACTCTACCCTGACCATTTATTAACTAACTACCGGGGACATCTCAGCTATTCTGAGCCAAGAATAAAGTTTCTTCTTTTGGGGACAACTTAACAGGTCTACTAAAAACACATGTTTAAGTTTATAAGTTTAAAAAAAAAATACCAAAGTTCAACATTTTATTAAACAAGAGGGTAAAAACATCTCAAGCCAAAGAAATAACAGCCTTAAAATAATTTCTAAAAAAGCTAAGGAATTCTACTTCATTCTCTCTGATGATTCTTCCTTAAACATTTGGGTTTTGTTTTTTCCTAAATAAATACAGGAAAATTATTGTTACACATTCTTTTTGAGAAGGCCTCTGACACATCAAATCTTTCTGCAGAACTGAATTCTCCTGGTATAACAATGACAGCCATACTAATGATATAATTTTTAAGGGAGAAAATCAGAAGTGAAAGGTTGATACCCTAAGGGAACACTAAGCTGGTATAATCAGATTAAATGAGGATCTGATTTCATGATCATGACTTTACTAAAACAGTAGAGCTGTATGCTCAAAAAATTTGCCTCTTAATAATTCTTAAGAACAAAAGATTCAGACTGAAAAACCGAGAGATTTATTCTTGGAAGGAGCATGTTCATTTTAACAGATTCATGAAAATCTTTCAAAAACATATCAACACTTTAACTTCCTAAACAGTATTCAAAAAACCTAATTTAACACTTGCTTGTGATGACTCAAGGTTATCATAATGAACACTTACTATATTATGTCCTTCCAGCAATGCTATCAACAGCATTACTCAGCCAGGTTATTGGTCTTTTAGCTGAAGAGCTCCTGCACTGCTCTCATGGTCAAGTATCAGTCTGTTCTTTTTCCCTCTCCTTTCTTGCAGAAGTCAAATGCCTCCTTTTCAAGCTGACATTTTGCTTAATAATAGCTGGATCCCCTCTAGTTATTCTAAAATGTTGGCTTACATCTTTTAGGACTTTGGAAACTAGACAACCATCATTTTTAGAGCTGTATAAAAATAAGACTAAATGAGATCTAAGCACAGGTCTGAGGTTTTCCTTTATTGAGTTGGGGTAGATATTGGTGGGTTTAGCTTGGCAGTTTCAGTGGTTCTTCTTTTGACTTACTGTTATCCCAAGCAGAAAGTAATAATTAGAGAAAAATAAACTTTTCAAGTTTTGTGCCCTGAACTTGAAAAGGTAAAGTCTAAAATTACTTCTCACTACTAGAAACATGTGATGTGGTAACATATTTGATTAATCGCTATTGATTAGATAACCAATATTAACAAGAAAGAGTTAACTTTTCTACCTGTCACCGTATGTATCTCCGTTTTCTTTCAGACATAAAAAAAAAAATACTTTTAGCATAAACACATCTAATGTAAGAAGTCTAACATAAGAGGGCTCTATGTTTTCTCAAGAAGAACATTATTTTAAAAAATAAGATGTGCCCAGGTCTTCCTTTCTAAATACCATTCTCCAATAAGAGAAACCAAAGCTTCTTGGGAAAATGGCTGATTCTAGGGCTGAGATGAAGAAAATACTGATGCCGGAAGGAAGTGCTTTCAAAAAAATTGAGGGAACTGTCCCATCCTGAAGAGTTCCCTTGGCCAGGACGCAACTATTTGAGCAGCAAAATAACATTAGTACTGGATTACAACTCAAGAATAAAATAAACATGTGAGTCCATATGGATACAAACTATTGAATGAAATAAACAAATAAATGGAGAAGGGACACATTTTCTCTACAGAAGAATTTCAATTAAAAAATGTAGAGGATGAGAAAAATGAAAATCATCATTAGAACACCACAGTAATATCTGCTGCAGGCCAAGATACACTGATGAATGATAAAATTAGCAGGCAAAGCTTTAAAGAGAAACAGAATATTTGCACAGCCTCAAAGAATTTCCCCTCTAGATATGTAACGTAAAGTCTTTGATGCTCATCATTCCAGTAGATGGAGCTTAATTCTCCTCCCCTTGAGTGTGGATTGGACTTTAGCAACCCCTATCTAATGAAAAGTAAAAGTTTCATAGAAATCTGTCACTTAAGCAGGTGAACATGGTTAGCATAACCAATAGTAAGTCAAGTTGATATAAAGGTACCCTCTGAAATGATGCAATGAGAATGTTGAACATTACTGCTTCTGTGATATTTGAGCAAAATAATGCACAACCTCAATCTAATCATGAGAAGAGTGTATCAGTTCAGTTCAGTGGCTCAGTTGTGTCTGACTCTTTGTGACGCCATAAACCGCAGCATGCCAGGCCTCCCTGTCCATCACCAACTCCCAGAGTTTATCCAAACTCACGTCCATTGAGTTGGTGATGTTATCCAACCATCTCATCCTATATCATCCCCTTCTCCTCCTGCCTTCAATCTTTCTCCAACACCACAATTCAAAAGCATCAATTCTTCGGTGCTCAGCTTTCTTTATAGTCCAACTCTCACATCCATACATGACTGCTGGAAAAACCATAGCCTTGACTAGACGGACCTTTGTTGACAAAGTAATGTCCCTGCTTTTTAATATGATGTCTAGGTTGCTCATCAGAGAAGGCAATGGCAACCCACTCCAGTACTCTTGCCTGGAAAATCCCATGGATGGAGGAGCCTGGTTGGCTACAGTCCATGGGGTCGCAGAGGGGCAACCATGACTGAGCACCTAACACACATACACACTACAAAAATACCTGCCCAGTATTCTTCAAAAGTGTCAAGGTCAAAAGAGATAAACACCACTACATTGTCACAAATTAGAAGAGCTAGGAAACATAATGACTAAATACAATAGAGTATCCTGGATTGGATGCTCAAAAAGGACAGTAGGAGAAACACTAGGGAAATCTGAATAAAGCCTGCAGCTAATAGTACTGCACCAATGGCTAATTTCTTTAGTTCTGATAAAAGTACCAAGGTTGTGTAACATGTTAACATTAGGGGAGGCTGTGTCAAGGGTTGATGAAAATTCTGTACACCTTTCAACTCTTCTGTAAATCTGAAATTATTTCAAAATAAAAAGTTGTTTAAAAAAGAATATGGTGTAATTACTTAGGGCTTCCCTGGTGGCTCAGATGATAAAGAATCCGCCTGCAATGCAGAAGACCTGGGTTCGATCCCTGGGTTGGGAAGATTGCCTGGAGGAGGGCATGGCAACCCAGTCCAGTGTTCTTGCCTGGAGAATCCCTTGGACAGAGGAGCCTGGCGGGCAGCAGTCCATGGGGTCACAAAAAGTCAGACATGACTGAGCAACTAAGCACAGCACATGGTTACTTAGTTAGTATGGTTACTTAGATCTTAGCAAACAGACCACAAATACCTAAACCACAAAGACCCTTTCAGCTGCTTTAAGGTAAATTTCTAAAGTTCCAATTTAAAGATTAAGAGGGGGAGAGGGGTTGAGGATGGGGAACACATGTACACCCGTGGTGGATTCATGTCACTGTATGGCAAAACCAATACAATATTGTAAAGTAATTAGCCTCCAATTAAAATAAATAAATTTATATTAAAAAATAAAATAAAAAATAAAGATTAAGAGGATATTTCATAGCAAAAGGAAGTATAGGAGGATTTTAGAGAAATACTTGCATGCACGTACCGGGAGATAAAAAAATAATTCAACTTTATAAGAATTCAGCAGCTTTGTAATATAAAACAGGTAACCCAAATATCTATCAGCAGCAGACATTAAGTTGTGACATATTCATATGGTAAAACACTTAGAGCTGTGAAAATCCATCACATTTGGTTTCTTTTTCTTTTTTGATGTATAAGTGACACATAAAAATGCATCAGTTTCAGTGTACAAAGTGATTATTCCATATTTGTATACACTGAGAAATGATCACTGCAAGTCTATTTCATAACATGTATCACCATACATAGTTCCAATTTTCTTTCTTGTGATGAGAAATCTTAACATCCACTCTCCCAGCAACTCTCAAATATGCAATACAGCATTACTAACCAGTTATCATGCTGTATACTACATCCCAATGACTAGTTTATTTTTAGAAGTTTGTAGTTTTTAATCACTATTTCAGCAAACACCAATCTGTTGTCTGTATCTCTGAACTTGGTTTTTGGTTTATTTACCATATACAAGTGAGATCATATAGTATTTGTCTTTCTCTGACTTACTTCACTTAGCATAAATGCCTTCAAGGTCCATCATGTTGGTGCAAACGAAAAGATTTCATTCTATTTTGTGGCTGAATAATATTCTGTTATATACCACATTTTCTTAATCCATTCATCCATTGATGGACACTTACTTAGGTCATTTCCATATCCTGACTGTTGTAGACAATGCTGCAAAGAACATAGGAGTATGCAAGTCTTTTAAAGTTACTGTTTTCGTTTTATTTGGATAAATATCCAGAAATGGACTTGCTGAACCATATGGCAGTTCTATTTTTAATTTTTTGATGAATCTCCACACTTTTTTCCATAGTTGCTGCAGCAATTCCCATCAACAATGCATAAAAGGTCTCCATTTCTCCACATTCTTACAAACATTTGTTATTTCTTGTCTTTTTGATAACTACTATATGAGGTGTGAGGAGGCACTGTGGTTCTGATTTACATTTCCCTAATGACACTGAGCATCTTTTCATGTGCCTGTTGGTCATCTATATGTCTTATCTGAAAAAATTTCTATTCAGATTTTCTGCCTTCTTTTCATTCAACTTTTTATTTTATAATGAAGTACAGCCAATTAACAATGTACTAGTTTCAGGTGGACAGTAAAATAACTCAGCCATACATGTTTCTGCTCATCATTTTTAAATTGGTTTACTTGGTTTTTTCTTTTTTTTGCTATTGAGATGAATGAGTTCTTCCTATATTGTGCATACTAATCCCTTATCAGCAATGTGATCTGCAAATATTCTCTCCCATTCAGTAGCTTGCTTTTTCATTTTGCTGATAATTTCTTTGCTATGCAGCTTTTCCGTTAATGCTGTCTTACTTTTTACTTTTGCTTTTCTTGCTGTTGCTTTTAGAGTCAGATCCAAAAAAAAACCATTGCCAAGACTGATGTCAAGGAACTAACGAATGAATGTATGAATGAATGGTCCAGTTTCATTCTTTCACATGCGGCTGTCCAGTTTTTCTAACACCAATTATTACAGAGACGTACTTTCCTCATTACATATTCTTGATTCCTTTGTCATAAGTTAATTGACCATACACAGATGGATTTATTTTGGGGCTCTCTATGCTGTTCCATTGATCTGTCTGTCTATTCTTGTGCCAGTATCATACTGCATTGATTACTATACCTTTGTAATATAGTTTAAAACCAGGGACCATGAGAGCTACAGTTTTTTATTTCTCAAGATTGCTTTGGCAGTTTTTTTTTTTTTTTTTTTCTTTTAATTTTTTACTGTGCTGGGTCTTTGTTTTGCTATGCCTAACCTTTCTCTAGTTGTGGCAAGCAGGGGCTACTCTGTAGATGAGGTGCACAGGATTCTCACTGCAGTGGCCTCTCTTATTGCACAGCATGGGCTCTAGGGCCTGCAGTCTTTGGCAGTTGTGGCACGTGGGCATAACTGCCCCACGGCATGCAGAATCTTCCTGAACCAGGGACCAAACCCATGTCCCCTGTGGCAGGCAGATTCTTAACCACTGTACCACAAGGGAAGTCCTGGCTATTTGGTTTTTTGTGGTTCCACACAAATCTTGAAATTGTCATCGTATCTGTTTTGGGGGGTTTTGTGTGGTTTTGTTTTTTTGTTTTGGCTATGTTGAACAGCATGTGGGATCTTTTTTGTTGTTGTTGTTGTTGTTGTGGGATAAGTTTGTGTTTATTTTTTTTTAATTTTATTTTTAAACTTTACATAATTGTATTAGTTTTGCCAAATATCAAAATGAATCCACCACAGGTATACATGTGTGCCCCACCCTGAACCCTCCTCCCTCCTCCCTCCCCATACCATCCCTCTGGGTCATCCCAGTGCACCAGCCCCAAGCATCCAGTATCGTGCATCGAACCTGGACTGGCAACTCGTTTCATACATGATATTTTACATGTTTCAATGCCATTCTCCCAAATCTTCCCACCCTCTCCCTCTCCCACAGAGTCCATAAGACTGTTCTATATATCAGTGTCTCTTTTGCTGTCTCGTACACAGGGATCTTAATTCCCTGACCAGGAGTCAAACTTGAGTCCTCTGCGTTGAAAGTGCAGAGTCTTAACCACTGGACCATCAAGGAAGTCCTATCACATCTGTTTTAATTTATCTCAAATACAACACTTTAAAGAGGAAAAAATGAAAAAAGCAAGTTATGGTATATAAAGAAGGAGGCAGAATATTTACTGGGAAGAATTTTTTTAAGGCAAGGAAATGTTTAATACAAAACTCAAGGTGCTTGATAATTCCTTCTGGTGGTGGGAAGAAAGAAATGAAATAAAGGTCTCTGGAAAGGGCATACGAACTGTTCCAAAGGTCCCAGTAATGTTACATTTTTAAGTTAGATAGTAGGTACACGAGCATACCTTGTATTTTTTGCTTTGCAACTCACAAATGTATGGTAAGTATTCTTTTATATCTATTATATATTTAATTTATAAAAAGTGTGAGGAGGAAGTTTACCTTTTAACAGATACCATGTCCTGCCAACTGAACACAATTTATTAGGTGCTGAAATCTTTTCAATTTCTATAAAATTCCAAACTTCATATTTTTTGAATTTAAAAAACAGCCATTTTTAAAAACACTGAGAAAGTATGTCACTCTTTCAGGGACTACAACGTAAAATAAAGCAAGTTTAGCTAATGAAGTCCAATGTTACTCTGGGATGTCTACCTCCTTCCGTTTAAAAGGAAAGAACCTTCTTCTTCTGCCATCGTGGGATAAAGTGTTTTCCTTTAACAAACAAGAAACCTTTGTATGCTGGGAAGATAACAAGGAGAAATCACTTGAACTGTTACTATATAACTCTCAACACTTGTCATCCTTAATTAAGGCAAGATCTAAGTTAACTCAGTACTCTGATTAAAATGTCTTCAGATTTTGAAGTACTTTACGCATCTCATTTTTTAAAACCTACAAATTATTAATTAAAGGCCTTCAAAATAAATTTGGAGTTAAATAATAAGTTTTTTTTAAAAAAGATTCCTAGACTGACATAGATTAGTTATCACATTTGGGTATAAAATACAGTATAAAAAATCAAGATAAAGGTACTAGATTTAAAGGTACTAGATTCACTTTGTGAATCATATCTGTGGTACATAATAATAAAAACAGCAGGTCTATTCTAAATACAGAACACTAAAGTGGCCCTAAGCGCAATACCCCCACCTAAATATAGTGCTCTCAAGGGAGGAAATTGGCCAAAATCCATTATTATGACAAGACTGAGCTATAAGACATCAAAAGTATACTTATAAGGAGCTTACTTTGGTCGTTATTAATGGACTTTTAAATGTAAGTTAATACTTGATTCCACATGAAAATAATCTTTTACCTAACACTACTTTCCAGTCAAGTTCTGATTTCAAAGACAGAAAACAAAAATTCCCAAACACCCAGATGGTATAAAAGTAACCAACGTAAAGCTGAAAAACTGCATTTCCTTTCATAGAAGGATTTTATTGCAATGTGAAATTCTGCTTTTGAAAAACTATAAAGCTGAAAAATTAAGATCACTAGAGAAATTAAAATAAAAACAAGTTATAGGAAATTTCATTACTTCCTACAGGTCTCCTGATATACGAATAAAAAACTTTAAATAATGTATTTAATAGGATTATCACTCAAAGCACAATCTGGATTTAAAAAAATAACAACCTAGTTACTCTGTCCATCTAAATTACTCTGACATTTGTACCTTGATTTCCTGAATCTAACTAAAACATTCCTGCCATGATGCCAGATTCCTAGTCAGGCTTTTTGAAAGGACTAAGGTAGCTTAAGTTTCCCCAGCTGAACAAAGGCCAAAACTTGAACTACTGCCTCTTCTGTGCAGTGGTAAGCAGTTAACACTGAGGATAAATCACTCCTGAATTAAAGCAGTCTTCATGGATCACAATGACAACCACCACACTAGCCAGTCGGTCAGTCTTCAGGAATCAGGACATACTTTTTAAGGTAACAGGAGCTTCAAACTATAGTCCCTGCAAACCGACTTCTTGGAACCACATTATCTTTAGATAAATAACCCTCAATTGAACAAAGTAAAACTACAGATAGCCCTAAAAAATAAACTTGACTATTTAAGTGTTCCCAAAATGACCAATGGCAAATGTTCCTGAGGTTCCTCCTCGCTGCTCTTGTTTATTTCTCCCTCAAGTGCAGGCTTTTTCCAATCTCCAAGCTTCACCTTCATGAATCATTTGCTTAGTTCATGGGTAAAGGCAGTATTTTCTTTGTTTACTATTTACTACTTTGGAGTCCTGTAAATATCTAGTAACAACAATAATAAACTGATCGTGCAGATTAAGCATTCATAGTTCACAGAAGTATAACCGTTAGGGCACCAAAAAGTGAAAAAAATCTTCAACCGTAACCTATACCTGTCAGAGGGATTTATTAACCCACTTAAAGGATATGTTAAAGCACAAGCTGGAATCAACATTGCCAGGAGAAATATCAATAACCTCAGATATGCAGATGACACCACCCTTATGGCAGAAAGTGAAGAGGAACTAAAGAGCCTCTTGATGAAAGTGAAAGAGGAGAGGGAAAAAGTTGGCTTAAAGCTCAGCATTCAGAAAACTAGATCATGGCATCCAGTCCCATCACTTCATGGCAAATAGATGGGGAAATAGTGGAAACAGTGGCAGATTTTTATTTTTAGGGGCTCCATAATTACTGCAGATGGTGACTGCAGCCATGAAATTAAAAGATGCTCACTCGTTGGAAGGAAAGTTATGACCAACCTAGACAGCATATTAAAAGGCAGAGACATTACTTTGCCAACAAAGGTCCATCTAGTCAAGGTTATGGTTTTTCCAGTGGTCATGTATGGATGTGAGAGTTAGACTATAAAGAAAGTTGAGCACCAAAGAATTGATGCTTTTGAACTGTGGTGTTGGAAAAGACTCTTGAGGGTCCCCTGGACTGCAAGGAGATCCAACCAGTCCATTCTAAATGAGAGCAGTACTGGGTGTTCATTGGAAGGACTGATGTTGAAGTTGAAACTCCACTACTTTGGCCACCTGATGCGAAGAGCTGACTTATCTGAAAAGACCTTGATGCTGGGAAAGATTGAAGGTGGGAGGAGAAGGGGACTGGATGGCATCACCGACTCAATGAACATGAGTTTGAGTAAACTCTGGGAGTTGGTGATGGACAGGGAGGCCTGGCATGCTGCAGTCCAAGGGGTCGCAAAGAGTCAGACACAACTGAGTGACTGAACTGAACTGAACCAAGCTGAAAGGATATGTGCTAATGTGGCAGTTCAGTAGAGTGCATACTTTTTAGCGGCCCTTATTTAATATCAATTATTTTTTTTTAATCACACAAATAAGTCACTTAAAACAAGAGTATGTGAGTCTTGGGGATATGTTTCCATTTTGTCCCACCTCATCCCCTTCCCAGAAGAATGGGTGGGCTGATGGATTAAAATCAAACTACAGCCATCCATTTTCACTGCTTTCAGCAATAACCATTTCACACCTGGGGCAAAGAAGAATTTGAACAAATCACAATTTCCCCCTCACCTTTCTGCTGCTACCAGATTGTTGGGAGGGGAAAGGTGAGTAAATAGAGACGAGAGAAGCAGAAAGAAAGAAGGGAGAGAAAGAAGTGGTTAAGGATGTTAGAAGACAGGAGGCTTTTGAGTTGCTACTAGGTTCAGAATTTCTAGGAAGCAATAGGAGTTTATTAATTTGGAACACAAAATGTTTCTAAAAAATAAGCTGGTCTTTCATTTCATTGAAGCCCTTAGCAGAATCGGTCCAAACTGCTCGGCACCCCAGCCCAACTCTGGGCTGGTTAAGCTGGCAGTGAGGTGACCAATTATTTATATTTCCAGTCAACCTTCTTTTTTAGTTACTGCCTGAATCACACCTGGACATCAATCAGGGGACAGGTGTTTCACTCAGACTGCCTTCCCACCTGCTTCACAACTGTTACTGTCCTAAAACGTCCACACTGACAGAGAGAAGAGCATGAAAAGGATGGAGTGGGTCCCCCACAAGGTTTGTACAGCCAGCATCACCATCCATCCCAGCTATGCTGGGAATGAGACTCTTGGAATTATGACAACACACTCTCATGCAAACTATTACCACTGCTATACTTCTATAAACCAAGCTGTTAAGGACTTTTGGAGTGCAGACTGGCATAATTTAACAAGAGGAGAGTTATGAGATGGTATAAATGGACTTATTCAAACCTAGGCTACTAAAAACAATCAAACAAGAAAGTAAATATTAAACTTCTAGAGAATTAAGAAAATAAATTAAAAAATCATCTTGGGTGAACCAAAATGAGAAACCAATGTGACTGAAAAGCAACAGTGGGCCTAATACCAATATAGGTATTGGTGCCATCCATTTTCTAATTTACTGATCTACTATAATATTAGGATGGAGCTAAGACTTTATAAAACAACATTCTTAGATATAAATGCTAAAGAGAAATTTTACAGATTCAAAAGGGGAATAAAGATGTTCTGATTACAAAGACTACCCGCCAGGCTCCTCTGTCCATGGAATTCTCCAGGCAAGAATACTGGAGTGGGTTGCCATTTCCTTCTCCACAAAGACTGCCAGGGTGACAGTGTTCCCATTTTATGAGGCTTCCCAACATATTCCCCTAGTAGGTGGCATTTCAAGTAAATAACCATGCCCTCCTCCAGGGGATCTTCCTGACCCAGGGATCAAACCCATGACTCTCACCATATCCAGGCTTGGCCAGCAGGAAGCCCCAAACTACGCCTGTTACTCTCTGTTCCTCCTGGCACGGTGGTTTTCTCAGACTTCTTCAAAATATCGAGTCAAGGTCAGTCTCGGTCCACTTCCACTTCCAACTACATATGGCCTTATTCCTTCTCTATTCCCAAACACACTTAGGTTTTACTTGCACACGACAGACCTGCTCACCACACTCTCGCGCCCTCCCTGGCTCAGTGTTGCTGTTCTGTCTGTCTGCTGTCTCCAAGTGCCTCGGGTCGGAGCCAGGGGGCCTCTGTGAGACACTCCATGAACACAACTCCACAGCGCCTACCAACACCTCTACCACCTCTCCTCCCCCAAATGGAAGCTTTTTGTTTTTTGTTTGTTCACATATACTATCTCATTTACTAGAGAATCATGGAATTTACTAAAATAAGCAGTAAGTTCTGTAACCACTTTAATGAAGTCATATTACCATTAAACAAACTAGTTATGGAGCAGAGAATGAAACAGTGAATAAGGAAGGAAACTAATTTATTTTTTAACCTTTTATTGAAGCTAATTAATTTACAATGTTGTGTTAGTTTCAGGTGGACAGTAAACTGATTCAGTTTTACCTAACTATATATTCTAAGGAAACTAATTTAACAGGCCTATGTTCATTTGTAAAGAACATGATACTATCATGTGGGTTTTTTACTGAAGTATAGTTGATTTACAATTTTATACAAGTATAGTCATCCATAGTTTGTACTTCTTAATCCTCAACCAGTCCATCCTAAAGATCAGTCCTGGGTGTTCACTGGAAGGACTGATGTTGAAGCTGAAACTCCATACTTTGGCCACCTGATGCAAACAACTGACTCATTTGAAAAGACCCTGATGCTGGGAAAGATTGAAGGTGGGAGGAGAAGGGGTCGATAGAGGATGAGATGGTTGAATGGCATCACCAAACTCAATGAACATGAGTTTGGGTAGGTTCCGGGAGTTGGATGATGGACAGGGAGACCTGGCGTGCTGCAGTACAAGGGGTCACAAAGAATCAGACACAACTGAGCGACTGAACTGAACTGAATCCCCAACCCCATCCTGCCCCTCCCCCTTCAGAATACTATACTTCGAAAAGTAATTTCTGTTCTATGATCTTGTATGATCACACACACACACACACACACACACAAACACTGGTAGCAATTAATAGCCAAGCACGATTAGAAACTTTTATATTTAAAAGTTTTACAACTCAGTAAAATACATATTATCTCTGCCCTTGTTATAGATAAAGAAAAGGAAACTAAGAGCTGATGTTGATGATGCGCACAATGTTGACGTGCTAAGTGGCGATTCATCTGACTTTGCCACACCATGGTGCCTCCAATCTAGCTTAATCAGATAAACTTTTAAACCATAACTGCAGTAAATATGAGAAGACTGATGTGTGACATATATTCAAATCCTGGCAGACAGAAACTATGAAAAAGCCCGGGCCGAGGCAGTCAGAGAACCTTATCCTAACGTATCCCAATGTCCTCACCCAGCCTCAGGACATGGACGGGCTGTGTTGTACATTCCCAGATGAGTCATTTACCCAATTAGGCCTTAGTTCCCCACATATAAAATGTGGGAGGAAAACTAGACAATTTTAAGGTTATGACCACCACTATTTTTATTCCTTTCTGAATGGAATATTCATTGTATAGATTAATTTTTCTTTTTTACAAGTATATGAAACATATGGGGGAGGGTTGGAAATCACTACCCTATAAAGCAAGGGCTGAGTTTAAGCAAGGACTAAGCTTTTCTCTTTATTTGGGCTTTCCAGGTGGCTCAGTGGTAAATAATCAGCCTGCAATGCAGGAGACACGGGTTTGATTCCTGGGTGAGGAAGACCTCCTGCAGAAGGAAATGGCAATGCACTCCA
The DNA here is from genome assembly GCF_019923935.1 of Bubalus bubalis. Classification (NCBI taxonomy): domain Eukaryota; kingdom Metazoa; phylum Chordata; class Mammalia; order Artiodactyla; family Bovidae; genus Bubalus; species Bubalus bubalis. The sequence goes on from NC_059175.1 coordinate 17,681,314, forward strand.
GCATTCTTGCCTAGAAAATCCCAGGGACACAGGAGCCTGGTGGGCTACAGTCCATAGGGTCACAAAAAGTTGGACATGACTCAGCGACTGAGCGCACCTACACTAGCTTTTCTTATATATTCCTGAACACAGATGACTTGCATTTATTTATTTATTTTTATTTATTTATTTTTGGTTATTTATTTATTTTTTTTTTAATTTTATTTTTAAACTTTACATAATTGTATTAGTTTTGCCAAATATCAAAATGAATCCACCACAGGTATACATGTGTGCCCCACCCTGAACCCTCCTCCCTCCTCCCTCCCCATTCCATCCCTCTGGGTCATCCCAGTGCACCAGCCCCAAGCATCCAGTATCGTGCATCGAACCTGGACTGGCAACTCGTTTCATACATGATATTTTACATGTTTCAATGCCATTCTCCCAATCTTCCCACCCTCTCCCTCTCCCACAGAGTCCATAAGACTGTTCTATACATCAGTGTCTCTTTTGCTGTCTCGTACACAGGGTTATTGTTACCATCTTTCTAAATTCCATATATATGCGTTAGTATACTGTATTGGTGTTTTTCTTTCTGGCTTACTTCACTCTGTATAATAGGGTCCAGTTTCATCCACCTCATTAGAACTGATTCAAATGTATTCTTTTTAATGGCTGAGTAATACTCCATTGTGTATATGTACCACTGCTTTCTTATCCATTCAGCTGCTGATGGACATCTAGGTTGCTTCCATGTCCTGGCTATTATAAACAGTGCTGCGATGAACATTGGGGTACACGTGTCTCTTTCCCTTCTGGTTTCCTCAGTGTGTATGCCCAGCAGTGGGATTGCTGGATCATAAGGCAGTTCTAGTTCCAGTTTTTTAAGGAATCTCCACACTGTTCTCCATAGTGGCTGTACTAGTTTGCATTCCCACCAACAGTGGAAGAGGGTTCCCCTTTCTCCACACCCTCTCCAGCATTTATTACTTGGAGACTTTTGGATTGCAGCCATTCTGACTGGTGTGAAATGGTACCTCATAGTGGTTTTGATTTGCATTTCTCTGATAATGAGTGATGTTGAGCATCTTTTCATGTGTTTGTTAGCCATCTGTATGTCTTCTTTGGAGAAATGTCTATTTAGTTCTTTGGCCCATTTTTTGATTGGGTCATTTATTTTTCTGGAGTTGAGCTGTAGGAGTTGCTTGTATATTCTCGAGATTAGTTGTTTGTCAGTTGCTTCATTTGCTGTTATCTTCTCCCATTCTGAAGGCTGTCTTTTCACCCTGCTAATAGTTTCCTTTGATGTGCAGAAGCTTTTAAGGTTAATTAGGTCCCACTTGTTTATTTTTGCTTTTATTTCCAATATTCTGGGAGGTGGGTCATAGAGGATCCTGCTGTGATGTATGTCAGAGAGTGTTTTGCCTATGTTCTCCTCTAGGAGTTTTATAGTTTCTGGTCTTACGTTGAGATCTTTGATCCATTTTGAGTTTATTTTTGTGTATGGTGTTGGAAAGTGTTGTAGTTTCATTCTTTTACAAGTGGTTGACCAGATTTCCCAGCACCACTTGTTAAAGAGATTGTCTGTAATCCATTGTATATTCTTGCCTTCTTTGTCAAAGATAAGGTGTCCATAGGTGCGTGGATTTATCTCTGGGCTTTCTATTTTGTTCCATTGGTCTATATTTCTGTCTTTGTGCCAGTACCATACTGTCTTGATGACTGTGGCTTTGTAGTAGAGCCTGAAGTCAGGTAGGTTGATTCCTCCAGTTCCATTCTTCTTTCTCAAGATCGCTTTGGCTATTCGAGGTTTTTTGTATTTCCATACAAATTGTGAAATTATTTGTTCTAGCTCTGTGAAGAATACCGTTGGTAGCTTGACAGGGATTGCATTGAATCTATAAATTGCTTTGGGTAGTATACTCATTTTCACTCTATTGATTCTTCCAATCCATGAACACGGTATATTTCTCCATCTGTTAGTGTCCTCTTTGATTTCTTTCGTCAGTGTTTTATAGACTTGCATTTAAGCATTTAATAAGTAGCTCTGGACGATGAAAGATGAACTGATTAGTCTACCCATGAAACTATCTTACATCCAGGAAGTGTTTTCAAGGTAACTCTGCCTAATTACTAAAGTCTGACTGAAAGGAAAAAAATATTAGGAGTATGTCAATTTTAGTGATCAAAAAAACTAAACAGGAAAAGCAAACAATTTCAAATTTGGGATCACAGACTAAACTGCCACAAAATTTTAAATTTTACATATAATATAATCTCATGTAGAGTATCCATAATCTAAATTAATGACATAAAGCCTTTAGCTCACCTGATTTCCTCTGTGAAACATGCCTCTTCTCTCTCTAGAAATCCCAGTCACCTGTATGACCTATTTCAAATCCATTCATCCCCGCAGTGAAAGGCCACCACTACCTAGAACCTTACCGCTCATCGTACATGCACACAAGTGTCTGTCATCGCTTCTGTGCACTAAAGCACTTTCTGCAGATTGTTATTAGAGCCCCTTATCACATGTAACGCTATGCTGGATTGTTTATATGCCCGTCTGTCTTTGTGGACTGTAAGCTGCTTTATTCATCTTTGTGTCCTCAGTACCTACCAGGACCAGGCACATGGCTGGCATGCCTTAAAGAGTCACTGAACTGAATACAACAGAAAATTTCCCATTCACTCAATGTAGCTTTGGGTCTGAACATCCCAATCACTCATGCTCCAACATGTTTTGCTGCACTAGATGGCAAAAGCAAGCTCCAAGCACTCTGTAAATTCAGTTCTCAGAGAAGCCTATGGGGAAAAGATATTTTAAAAAGCAGTTTTAAAAAAGCCTTCCTATTTCTTATGGATTTGGAGGCTAAGAAAAAGTAACCTGTATGTCCCCTATCTCTAAAGCAATGCTTTGCTAATTGTTCTAATATTCATGACATTCTTTCTCCTGTCTGGAAAGATAAGAGAGATTGATTATGTGAAATATCCACTACTCCCGGTTATCTGCTCTCCTGCTAGGTCAAAAGTTACTGCTTTCTCCCTACCCACATCCCTTGCCCCCACAACCAACGGCACCTAAAAAACTGCCATTTTCCTATTTCACACAAAATCTGAAAAGATATCTGGGTCTCATGCCAAAGAATTGCCAATTTTTCAAAAATTACCCTACCAAATCAGTCATCTTTCTTCCTTCCCAAGAGAAGAGATTAAAATAGAATTACACTTCAAAATGTGAGCTCAAATTTTAAAGTCACTAAACTTCTCTTACCTTTAATATATATCTAGCTTCCACCACCCCTTTTCTTTCTAGCATTAATCAAAACAGTGGCATGCTTTATAGTCTCTAAGATCTTCCCCATGTTCCCCAATTCATTCAAGACTTTTCCAGTTACCAGAGTAAATACTAAGTCATGATTTGGCATTTCAAGCATATTCCTGCAATTCAGGTTAGACTGAAAGGTCTTCTGAACTACATGTTAGCTACATATAACTATCCTCACCACATTCCCATGAGAAAACCAAATCCTGTAATATTTGACTTTTTAAAAATCAACAATGCCAAAAATCCTTCAAGTCTTTATACATTGGAGCAAATCATTTAGAAATAATAGCTTAGCCTTATATAACAAAGTTGAAGCTACATATACTCTATGACCCAACAATTTCACTGTTCAGTTCAGTCACTCAGTCGTGTCCAACTCTTTGCGACCCCATGAACCGCAGCATGCCAGGCCTCCCTGTCCATCACCAACTCCCAGAGTTCACCTAAACCCATGTCCATTGTGTCGGTGATGTCATCCAACCATCTCATCCTCTGTCGTCCCCTTCTCTTCCTGACCTCAATCTTTCCCAGCATCAGGGTCTTTTCAAATGAGTCAGCTCTTCTCATCAGGTGGTCAAAGTATTGGAGTTTCAGCTTCAATATAAGTCCCTCCAATGAACACCCAGGACTGGTCTCCTTTAGGATGGACTGGTTGGATCTCCTTGCAGTCCAGGGGACTCTCAAGAGTCTTCTCCAGCACCACAGTTCAAAAGCATCAATTCTTCTGTGCTCAGCTTTCTTTAGAGTCCAACTCTCATATCCATACACGACCACTAGAAAAACCATAGCCTTGACTAGACGGACCTTTGTTAGCAAAGTAATGTCTCTGCTTTTGAATATGCTGTCTAGGTTGGTCATTAACGTTCCTTCCAAGGAGTAAGCGTCTTTTAATTTCATGGCTGCAATCACCATCTGCAGTGATTTTGGAGCCCAAAAAAATAAAGTCTGACACTGTTTCCCCATGTATTTGCCATGAAGTGATGGAACCAGATGCCATGATCTTAGTTTTCTGAAAGTTGAGCTTTAAGCCAACTTTTTCACTCTCCTCTTTCACTTTCACCAAGAGGCTTTTTAGTTCTTCTTCATTTTCTGCCATAAGGATGGTGTCATCTGCATATCTGAGGTTATTGATATTTCTCCTGGCAATCTTGATTCCAGCTTGGGCTTCCTCCAGCCCAGCGTTTCTCATGATGTACTCTACATATAAGTTAAATAAGCAGGGTGACAATATACAGCCTTGACCTATTTGGAACCAGTCTGTTGTTTACTGTTAGGCAAATATAAACTAAAGAAGTACATGAGCATATGTACCAAGATGCATAATCAAGAACACTCTTAATATTATTGTTAATAATACCCCCAAACTGGAAGCAATCCAAATGTCCACCAACAATAGAAAGACTAAACAAAGTATGGTACAGATACAAAACAGTTTAGTACACAGCAATGAGAACGCTACAATCACACAGAGGAATTACATAATGTTGAATAAAAGAAGCAAGCACAAAGAATACATAAAGTAGAATTCCTTAACACTCTGTTCAACTGTAGGCATATGCTTTATACACTGTTCAATATGTATTTTATACTTCACAGTTTAAAAAAAGCAGACTTTTAGCTTCAGAACTCTAGCCTCCACATATAAAATCCTTATTCTTATTTTAGTTACAGCATTTATAAGTCTGTCTTTCCACCAGACTATAAACCGTTTGAGGGTAAAGACTGATTTTATTCATTTTGGGGCTCCCAGAACATCATGGTGCACAGCAGATGCTCAACAAATACTGACAGGATAGATGGATGGAAGAATTATGAACACAAGAAAGTCTCAAATGACAAAGAAGTCTCCATGAGGCAGAGGAATAAAAGTCACTTCCCTTTTTCTGTATGCATGCAAAGACTAGCTTTAAAAGTCAGCTCCATATTTCAATGAGTTAAAATAAGTTCTTAAATGCCTATTTTCTAATAAATGGCTCCATTGGACACAGATAGTTTTATCAAAAGTACGAGCTACTTTTGAGCTTAGTTCGTAGCCAGATTCTGGTTTTCCTCTTTTGCAGTACAGCTGCCAGACTCCTGGTTGCCTAACTATATTAATAATTCCTTAATTTAAACACAAAAACACATGCACAACCCTCTTTATGAATTTACCCCCAAGAGTTCTAAAATGTTTCTCCATTAAAAAGCACATCTCAGCACATCCTGCTGTTCTCAGAGCTGCAATGCTTTTCTCCTCCCAGTTCCCCAGTCAAGTCTCCTATGGACCATAGGACTGAAATTAGCTATTCATTACATGTGAAGGAGCGCTGGCTGGAGCGGAGCCCTGCAGAGACAGACTACCACTTTACATGTCAATTTCAGAACTAAAGCATCCGCTACCTTACTAATATGTATATTTAATGTCTCTGAATAATGTGTAGAATTATATGCTATTCATTGCCTGTTTGTTCTGATATTAGATACTCTTCAATAGCATTATTCTAAATTATTCTCTGAAAAATGTGGGACTTTTTATTAGGTCTCTTCCCTACTGTTGTCTATAACACAGGGTGCAGATGAACAGCATACAGAATACTGATGACAAAAAACAAAACAAAACAAAATCATGAATCAGAGTAAGGTAACAAAATATGACAAGTTTCTTGTCAAAAAAAAAAAAGAAAATGAATCAGAGTAAGGTAACCAAATATGATAAGGCTGGCAATTACCAATAATTTACTTCATCTCCTAGGTGCTGACTCCTTGATGCAGTTTTATATGCAGGCTGTGAGGTGGGGTGAGGGAGTGTTAAATTATTAACAGCTATTGGTAAACCTAGAATATTAGAACTGTTCTTCGGGACTATCTGTACACTTAGTTGAAAGTCGTATTTCTAGCATGTCTCTCTCTCATCAGCGATTAATTCTGTGTTAAAGACACAACTTTGTAAATTGTGGTGATGCATGTTACTGACTAAACCTCTGAATGGGGTTGGGGTGGGGGAAAACTTGAAGCTATACATTTCTCATACCATAAATTACAATTGCTTTTGTTCATTAACCTTCATACTCAGCAGGAAGCTTAGAATGTTTAATATTTAAGAACCACAGTGAATGACAGTATCATACTAATCAAACCTAAGTGTTGCTAGATGCACAATAACGAACTAATGCATGTGTTAGCAGAACTACAAGTATCACACTGGCACGATAATCTGGATTGCTTTACACCATTAGTACCGCTGTGATTAATGACTTGCTCAGACTAATAAAGATTTTCTAGCTTTATAAATCATTCACATTTGTTGGTGAATACTCCTTTTAGTAACCAAAGGTGACTAGTGGATTTCACTTTTATATGTAGTTGGATGCTAGATAGAAGCTTGAGAGTGTGATGTAGATACAGTGGCCGTGTGAGGTGCCCACAGTAAATGACAGGCGTTATAATTTGGCCTTTACTCACAAGTCCAAATCATGAAACCTAAAAAGTGTTAATCAACTTTAAAGGATTATCTATTTTTCTCTCAGATGCATAAGTTTAGATTCCAATGCTCCAAGAAAACAAATTTGCCGGTGTGTGTATGTGACTAGCCACCCCACACACTGTCTTTTACCAGCTCTCAAGCATGCTCCAGAGAACTAGTGTTACCTATCTGTTCTAGCACAATGCCTAAAGCACAATGCCTAATACCTAAAGATGATGATTCAGCAAATATTTGTTGTGAATACAAGCACACATAAATGCTAGAAATAGTGGGAACTATCAAATACAAACCCACTGAAGTCAACAGAACCTATCACAAGACCAAAATAAAGTTGGCATTTACCAGGACTTCTGTGAACTAGTTAGCTCACAGTCTAATATCAGAATCTGAAATTACAGAAACTTTATATATTCAATAAATAGTATAACACCTACCTAGCAAAGTTCTTAAGTAACCGTAACAATACCATACATACATGTAGGAGAAAAAAACTAAAACTGGAGGAAATATTCTCCAATACTACCAACCTATATATTTTAAGATAAAATAAGACTGCTACTACTACTTGTTTATGTAAAACACAGGTCAGCTGATGTTCAAATTGGCACTAACACCTTATTTATTGATAAAGTGACTAAAATTTTTTAATATAATAATCAACTGCTCATCTTATATACACATGCCGAACTGCAGACCAGAAAAAAAATTTTAACTGATGATATCCCATCTTTAATCAGCATTTCAAAACACACAATTAAGTTCTTTGTCACTGAAAATAACCACCAAACCAACAACCTTACAAAATATAATAAATCAGTTTATTTAATCAACAATGATTTTAAAATGTAATCCTTAACAGTTGTTTAAAATTTGCATAACTAAGTTTGCAATAGTTATCCTGTTAAAGCAAAAGCACATCTGTTTATGAGTAAGTAAATATCGTCTGACAGCAATTTGGAACATCTATCAGAAGGAATCGACTGCAAGCTTAATAAGCATTATTTGTATTCCACATAATACTCTATTTGTTCTTTCTAGCCACTTCAGTAATAAAACATACTCAAACTCATTTAGTGTGCACTAAATCCAATGTACCTAGGCAAAACACTTAAAATTCCACTTGGATGGTTCCCAGCCCATATAGTCCAACTTTTTAAAGTATTACTACCATCTGGTTACTAGTCTGTGTTTACCAAAACAGTAGCTATGCACACATTTCTGTAGCAGCTGTGGTCAAAAACTTTAAATCAATCCATTTGGCTAAATGAAAACTCTTCAAGGAAAACAACAAATACAGTATTTTGAATATATATACTTAAACTTCATTACTGGTTTTAATAACATTCCCCATGGACATAAACAGTAAAAATGTAAAAGGCATTTAAAACACTAAATTATTTATATTTCCAATCATTTATCATATGAAAAAACGTCCATGGAACTCAAGTGAAGCACCCAAGGTTAAACAAGTTGGGCTCTGTCTGCAACATAGGTATCCCTTGGTTTCCAATACAACAATCTTTTCACAAAATTATTCCAACCAAATCCCAAGGCCCTAAAAACAGAATTTTATCAAGGGACTATACCATTTAATAAATGCAAGTTAAAATTATTTTAATCATTTTTAAAAAATATAACTGGTCATCATAAATTATGAAACCTGACATATTTGTTTCAGAACTGTGGTAAGAACTTAAAGCATCCTGTGAAATTTATAAGAATTTTAATTTTACAAACTCTTCTCTTTTTTTTTTCACATCCTCCTTCAACCTCTCCCATTAAAACCTATGATTACAAACCAATCATATTACCCTGGTCAAGAGACTAAGCTATTACTTTATATCCAAGATAACATCTTAGCTCCTACACACATCCTAATGTTCCCCTTTCTATTAAAATGTAACTATTAATATATGCCACACTGCATGCTTTCCTATAAACAGAAAGCCTTTCCTAATTAGAACTATCAAACTTCCAAATGATCCTTTTCCCCCTAAGAAACAAACCTAATTCCCAATATAAATTAATATAGAAATCTCCTCTGCTTTGCTTAGAGGAAGAAAAAAGGCAATAAGCCAAATGTACTCTATATAAGTCTTTTGTTGTTATAGTACTAGCAATCTCTTTAAATAATACTTAAGACAAACAAATTTTCAGGACATAACAGTGACTATTTTAAGCTTATTTGGGTTAATGAGTCACTATCTTGCTTTGACAAAAATGAATTGCTTCCTTCTTTCTTCCTTTTTCATGATAGCTAAGAAGAAAAAATAAACTAACAATTCCCCAAAACAAAGCACATATTCTGCTCTTTTACATGAAATATTAAACTCTCAAGGGAAAGAAGTGGACATTAAATTATTTGAGGGTAAGGTTACAGAAGGAGTGACTTGTAGTATTTATAGGTGGACTTTTTCTATGTTCCTGGCTTCCCAATTCCTGGTCATTTATTTTAGAACATAAGAACCCAACCCAAACTTAAAACTTTCATCTACTTCTTTACATCATATCCAGGAAAAGAAGAGCTGGTGTCAGAGGACAGTATCTAGAACAAACTGGCAATGTTGACATCATCATTACTGAGACACACACAATAGGGTTTTTACACTCGTACATCCATCATTCATTGGTGTCTCTCAAACATCCTCATATAGAGCTGGAAATGGAGTAGGACAAGCAATACTATTCCCATCTGACAAACTCATGGACATAGCAGGGAGGGCCCCTCCTGGGCAGGGCCCAAGGCTAGTAAGCCAGCTGTGAAGTGGTAAAGCTGTGAGAAAACCCAAATCCTCTGATGCCAAGACCAGCAATCATTCCAAAACACTGCCTCAGTTCACTTCACTAGTTTCAACTAATCTGCAACAAAAGTAATATGAAGCTCTGCACAACACCTCACCCAGCTCATCTACTTCTTGGTCTTCCTCTTTCTCTTTCCTCCAACACTCTATGAACTCACGGGATCAGCTCTGAGCCCCGATATGGGCCTGAAGAGCCAGGAGTGCACTACACACTCCTGACAACTCGACAAGCTTGAAGCCGACAGTTTATTTTGCACAGGTGGTTGTGATTTCGCTTAACCACTTGTGTGTACACAATTCTTCCTAAATTCAAACCTAGCACAGGCTGACGTTTAATGTTTCAGAGAAGAGGGAAGCAAAATTGTTTTGAAATTCTCTGTGAAAAACAGCCTGTTGTATTAGAACAAACAGCAGCTTGTTCCTATCATTCCTTTGTTTGACAAGTCTGGGCTGGCTAGAAAGGTCATTTATGCCTCAAAGCATCAAATTAACATTTGAAGACATGAATTTTAAAAATGGCTATTATCTTCTGTTATGTGAATGGCTAATGTAGTTCAGAAAAACAGAAAGGAGAAAAAAAACCACTACAGTCTTAGCCTACTCCCCCTAAAAGACTAAAAAGCAATAACAAAAACAGAAACAGGAAACACAAAACTTTCCTTAAAAAAACAGATAATTATGTCCACGTCAACACATGCAGACTATGTCTTAATTAAGCTTCATTCTTTAACAGGATGAAGAAGGTAGTTAAAACAGTCAAACTTTCAAATAATAAGAAAGAAAAATCACTAATTATCATAAGATGGCTTTTTGGAAAACCATAAGGTTCTTCCCTCTCATCCATAACCTTCTGTCCAAATACTAGCAATGACTATATAGACTAAATGCAAGGGAAAGTTGCTTAGTCGTGCCTGACTCTCTGACCTCATGAACTCTAAGTCTGCCAGGCTCCTCTGTCCATGGAATTCTTCAGGCAAGAAAACTGGAGTGGGTAGCCATTCCCTTCTCCAGGGGATTGTCCCGAACGAGGGATCAAACCTGGTCCTCCGCACTGCAGGCGGATTCTTTATCATGTGAGCCACCAGGGAAGCCCATACAGACTAAAATGTGTTAGCAGCTCAGTCGTGTTCGACTCTGAGACCCCATGGACTATAACCTGTTGGCTTCTCTGTCCATGGGATTCTCCAGGCAAGAACACTGGAATGGATTGCCATTTCCTTCTCCAGAGGATCTTCCCAACCCAGGGATCAAACCCAGGTCCACTGCACTGCAGGCAGATCCCTTATCATTTGAGCTACTGGGTCAAAGGGTCATACAGACTAAACTCCCAATTTATTTACTATCTTGGTTCAAGCATAACATCTCTTTTCCTAGGTTCCTATATTATTTTCCCAAAGCAAGTCTCTGTTACTATACATTTGAAATACAAGCTTATCACTACTAACTACAATCTTCAACTATGTAAATATTCATTCAAGATCAGAAAATTTACCAGATTCAGTGGAAAAACTGAGGGACATGAAGCCTGAAATTCCCTGTACAGCCTTACAAGTGATTCATTTTCATTACAGCTTGTTTTCTACAGATGTATACTGGGAATACCACAAACCAGCTTCCATAATATTATGAGAAATATAACATTTAAAATTAATATGCATTTAATAATGTTGTTGTTGCTTAGTTACTCTGTCCTGTTAGACTCTTTGCAACCCCATGAACTGCAGCACGCCAAGCTTCCCTGTCCTTCACCTCTCCTGGAGCTTGCTCACTCATGTCCACTGAGTCAGTGAATCTATCTAAATAATCATCTCATCCTCTGCCACCCCCTTTCTCCTTTTGCCCTCAATCTTTCCCAGCATCAGGGCCTTTTCCAATGAGCTGGCTCTTTGCATCAGGTGGCCAAAGTATTGAAGCTTCAGCTTCAGCATTAGTCCTTCAATGAATACTTAGGGTTGATTTCCTTTAGTATTGACTAGTTTGATCTTCTTGCAGTCCAAGGACTCTCAAGAATCTTCTCCAGCATCACAATTCGAAAACATCAATGCTTTGACGCTCAGCCTTCTTTATGTTCCAACTCTCACATCCGTAAAGGACCACTGGAAAAACCATAGCTTTGACTATACGGACCTTTCTTGGCAAAGGGATGTCATCTGCTCTTCAATACGCTGTCTAGGTTTGTCATAGCTTTTCTTCCAAGGAGCAAGCGTCTTTTAATTTCATGGCTGCAGTCACTATGCATAGTAGTTTTGGAGCCCAAGAAAATAAATCTGTCACTGTTTCCACTTTTTTCCCATCTATTTGCCGTGAAGTGATGGAGCTGGATGCCATGATCTAAGTTTTTTGAATGTTGCATTTTAAGCCATCTTTTTCACTCTCTTACCCTCATCAAGAGGCTCTTTTAGTTCTTCTTCACTTTCTGCCATTAGAGTGGTATCATCTGCATATCTGAGGTTGCTGATATTTCTCCATCAAGATTCCAGCTTGTGATTTGTCCAGCATGGCATTTGACATGATGTAGTCTGCATATAAGTTAAATAAGCAGGGTGACAATATACAGCCTTGACGTACTACTTTCCCAATTCTGAACCAGTCCATTGGGTCCATGTCTGGTTCTAAATGCTGTTTCCTGACCAGCATACAGGTTTCTCAAGAGACAGGTAAGGTGGTCTGGTAGTCCCATCTCTTTAAGAATTTTCCAGTGTCTTGTGATCCACACAGTAAAGGATTTAGCGTAGTCAATGAAGTAGCAGTAGGTGTTTTTCTGGAATTCCCATAGATCTCTATGATCTAATGATCAATGGCAATCTGATCTCTGGTTCCTCTGCCTTTTCTAAATTCAGCCGGTACATCTCTAAGTTTTTGGTTAACATACTGTTGGAACCCAGCTTGAAGGATTTTGAGGATTACCTTGCTGGCATGTGAAATGAGCACAACTGTACAGCAGTTTGAACATTCCTTGGCACTGACCTTCTTTGGGATCAGAATGAAAACTGACCTTGTTGAGTCTTTATGGCCACTGCTAAATTTTCCAAATTTGCTGGCACACTGAGTGCCGCCCTTTAACAGCATCATCTTTTAGGATATGAAACAGCTCGGCTGGAATTCCATCACCTCTACTAGCTTTGTTCATAGTAAAGCTTCCTAAGGTCCATTTAACTTTACACTCCAGGATGTCTGGCTTTAGGTGAGTAACCACACCATCATGGTTATCTGAGTCATTAAGACCTTTTTTGTACAGTTCTTCTGTGTATTTTTGCCACCTCTTCTTAATCTCTCCTGCTTTTGTTTGGTCCTTACCATTTCTGTCCTTTATCATGCCCATCCTTGAATGAAATGTTCCCTTGATACCTCCAATTTTCTTGAAGAGATCTATAGTCTCTCCACATCTTTATAGATCTCTGATGTATACTATTAATTAATCATGTAATTGGAAATGACACATTTCCAATTAAAATTAGCTGATTAGTTGAACTGTTGATTTTTAGCTTTTGAAACCTAAAATGTTGAAATAACTTTCAATTAAAAGAGCAAGACAACTATGCCATTTGATCAAGACAAAAAGTACATCATTAATCTCTCTGTAACAAACCCTACCCCCTTGCATGAACAGAGCTTCATGTGAAGCAGGCATTCTTAAAGGTCTCAGGATCTGAACTTCAAACTGCAGCAACACTTGACTATCCCTCTCACTTACAAACAGGGGCTGTTTTTAACTGTTTCTCAGTTGTCTCAAAACATGAATGATAAAGATGTAACAAACTCAAGAAACGAAAGTAATTTTTTCTTTAAATTTGAGAATTAGTTTTATCATGATAGCAAGGGGCCTGTTATTAAGTCATTCACAATTTTGCCTCTTCTCCTCATGACCAAGAGTAACACAGTCAGCTAAATGAGAAGCACAGGCCACAGTCTTTGAAAAGCACAAAGCTACCCAGAAAATAAATAGGTGAAGACCATCACTAAGAGCAGATCAGAAAGACAGATTTTTTAAAAAATCAGAAAACCTACAAGCCAGAGCAACAGAGGTTACAACAGTATGAAGATATCTAATGAAATTGAACAACGTTCTCCATCCCTTCAAACGTTAATATTTCTGGTATCTCTGAAATTTTGAAAAATAAAATAGCCTAATGTCTTTAAAAACTCAGAAAGATGACTAAAGTTCTAATTTCAGTTAGGAGAATCAAACCAGGCCAAGAGCTTTAGTTCACAGTAGGACTTTTTTGCAAAAAAAAAAAGGTGTGACATTTTTAATACTTAACTCAGAAAAAATGTCTTTTTTAAGTTCCTTGCCAGAAATTAGAAGCTTTAATTTTAAGGCTCCCGTAGATACTGCCCATTGAAGATGTAAAGACTTCCTGCGGCATCCTCTCCACTGATATCACTAAAATCTAACAGGCTCCCATTTAGCCTTCCAAGAGCACTGTCAATATACAAAGGAACTAATAAGGAAGCCATCTTCAGTAGTTGGAAAAGGAACTCTCAACATGGCTAGGTGGTGTGTGTGTTAGTCACCTAGTCGTGTCTGGCTCTTTGCAACCCCATGAACTACATAGCTCACCAGCCTCCCCAGTCTATGGGATTCTCCAGGCAAGAATACTGGAGTGGGTTGCCATTCCCTTTTTCAGGGATCTTCCCAACCCAGGGATCAAACCTGGGTCTCCTGCGTTGCAGGCAGATTCCTTACCATCTGAGCCTTAGCTAGGTGGTATGAACAATAAAAAGTCAATTTTATGAACCAAGTCAGAAAGAGTCATTCAAATATTTTAACAATTTAATAATTTTATAAAAAGCTGTTTATTATTAGAAAAAATATATATACATTAGAATGCAAACATCAGACTTTAAAAAACAGTAAAAATATTTTGTAACACTTCCAAGTAAAGATTAATTCAAGCATGTATCATCAATAGATGCCAAGTCTACTAGAATATTTTCATGGCCTTAAAGTGCCTCCCCATAGATTGCGTACTAGTTTCAGGAGGAAAATTACTAATAAATATAGCGAAGTAACTGGAGAACACTTTGACCAAGTCATGGTCAAAATTAAAATTACCAATGAGGGGCAGATAGGTAACTTCAGATGTGACATGTCTAGGACCCATTACTTGTGTAGTATTCTGGCAGGGACTATAACCTGAATATAATCAGGAGAAAACATAGGAAAAACACTAGAATAAGGTATGTTCCATAAGAAAAGTGGGGGTCTGTAGTCTCTAAAACTGACAATTATCACAAAAGATAAAATCATTGTAAACATTACAAATTAAAGGAGGCTCCAACCAGTCCATTCTAAAGGAGATTAGTCCTGGGTGTTCTTTGGAAGGAATGATGCTAAAGCTGAAACTCCAGTACTTTGGCCACCTCATGCGAAGAGTTGACTCATTGGAAAAGACTCTGATGCTGGGAGGGATTGGGGGCAGGAAGAGAAGGGGACGACAGAGGATGAGATGGCTGGATGGCATCACCGACTTGATGGACATGAGTTTGAGTGAACTCCGGGAGTTGGTGATGGACAGGGAGGCCTGGTGTGCTGCGATTCATGGGGTCGCAAACAGTCGGACACGACTGAGTGACTGAACTGAACTGAGAGAGACAAGAGAATTAAATACAACACCTGACCTAGATGAATCCCATTACTAAGGGGGAAAAAATCCTGTAAAGAATATTATTGAATCAATTTACAAAACTGGAATATAGACAGTAAATTAAAGTTCTTATCAACATTAAGGCTATACTGTCTCTACTGTGTGTGTGTGTGTGTGTGTTTTCCCAGAGAATATCCCCATGAAATCCACTCTCATATGGTTCAGAAAAAAAATACTGTGTGTTAGAGGGAGAGGAGGCAGGCAGTGGGAGAGACAGAGATAGAATGGAAGGGAAGGAGGGAAAGGGATGAAAGGAGAGAGGGAGAGAAAGCACTAAAATGATATAGCAAGCTGGCTAAACTGTTAACAAATGAATAGAGGCAAAAGTTTACAGATATTCTTTGATTATCATTATTTGCACAATTTTTTTCTAAGTTTGAAACAGAAAATTTTAAGAAAATTTTAATATGAAAAGTTTATATGCATCACTCCAGTATTCTGCCATTTAATTTGGTAAATGCAGTGTTTGTATTAATATTTAAATAGCACTGTGAAACCAAGACTTCATGTTATCATCTAACAACTTTACAAATTACACAATGGCCTGAAGGGCCTCACTGTGTCAAAGAGAAGGGGTACCTGTGTCAAAAAAGGTTTTACCAGCAGCCTCCACATTTCCACAGCTAAATGTAAAAAACAAATCTATAAGGCCTAAATATATAAACAAACTAGAAAGAAAGAAGCACTATTCTGCTCACATCATCTCCCTGTTAAAAACCCCCGGTTATCTACCCATTTCCTACTGGACAGAACACCCTACCAAGCTCAACATACAAAACTCTTCAAAATCTGGGGAAGCTTACCTCTTCAGATTTACCATCTGTTGCCATCACACCCTCACACACACACACACCCTCAACATTCCAGTCCTGCTGATTGTCAGAAGCCCTGTGCCTTTGCACCTGCTGTTCCCTCTGCCTGCAAGTCCTTCTCTGATGGCCTTGTCTTTTCAGTGAGCCCTTCCTCACACTTCCTGATTAAGCTCAAATGCCACTGCCTCTGGAAACCCTTTCCTGACTCTCCCAACCAAAGTCAATCTTACTTTGCTCCCCCAAATTTGTGTCCCTACTCCTGCATTGTATGAGGATGTCTCTCTTTCCCTGAGTTTCTCCACAACTAGAACATGAGGTCTCTCAGAGAAGGGACGGCAGTGTTATCCAAGCATGGTGCTCCATAAACGCTGACTAGATGACTAAATTAACTTCTCTAAACTAGGACAGGTTTAACATTAAACAAGAGCTAACACTCGGAATGCTTATTTACCAGATACTGTAAGAAAAAGTGCTTTACAAATATCAACCTACTCCTCACAACAATCCTAAGAGGAAGGCTGAACCTCTATGTAACTAGGATATATCAATGATACAATGTATACTGTTAAATGGACAGTATATTCTTCTTTCTCAGTGGTAAAGTAATGGTGCATCTTATGATCAATGGTTTTAGTTTTGATAAAATATGGTACTCTTCCCAGACATCCCCTCATACTTACAGATGAGGAAACTGAGGCACCAATGAGAATTTAATTAACTTGCTGAAAAGTTGCTCAGAACAGTCAAGATTCAATCCCAGGCAAATGAACACCAGAATATATACTCTTAATCCACTTCTCCCCAATCAGGGTGATTCTGTAGCATGGATGGGCTACTGGCATCGGGGCTAGGACAAATCTAAAAGTAAAGCTTGCTCTTTGAGGGTACCAGGATGCTGGAAAGTGGCTAGGATGAAACTCAAGATTAGAGGCAATGTATTAAAAGTGGATCTTGAAGAGCCTGGGGAAAGAGCCAAGAATCCTTATCAGCATCTATTCTCTCTCGGGGAGGCCTGGGTCTAAGTCCAGTTCCAGCGCAGGAGAGAGTCTCCACATCTTTATTTTCTCCCTGAAGTTCCCAATGAATATAATCATAATTCTCTCAGTAACTACCAAAATGACCTAATCAAGCCCTCTGCCTTATATCTTAATCCCTGTAACATCATCTCGGATAAGTAGTTATCTAGCCTCAGCTCAAACACTTAAGCAGTTCCTTTTATTTTTAGAAAGATGGAAAAAGATACTCCTAATATTAAACTTCATCTCCTAACTTCCACCCCCAGTCCTACATCTGCCCTCAGAACCTGCACTGCAAATTTTAACTCCTCTTCTTCATGACAGTTCTTGTCTTCATTTGAAAACTATAGTCTTGAGATAGCAATTCATAGGCACTCTGCCTGCTTCAAAAACTTGCCATCACCGGAAGTAACAGAGGCAGAAACAGCTAGAACTCGTGGAAACACAAGCATAGCGCTAAGAAAACACAGAGAACGGCAGCTCCTTTGTGGAGGGCAGAGGATGGCAGAGAGGGAAGGCGTACAAGTCCACAGAGGAGGCAGCTTTTGAGGGGTAAAATGCTGTCAGCCAGTGTCAAAATTCAGTATTACACAGAGGGAAAATTTTTTATAAAAACAAAAAGCTGAACTTTTAAACATATGAAATGTTTCTGGTTTCTAACATTCTTGCTTTCATTTGATGATTCTGGGCAGAAGGCTCATTGGCTTGTACAATTTGCGCAGTGCCGAATGCATAGATAACCATCCTACTGACAGAGGAATGTAGGGTTGGAATAAACAAAGTGAAACATACCATCTGTGTGGTACCATCTGATTTGAAGCAGTATCTCTTGCTGAAGATTTTACATGTATTCTTCACTAACAATAGGTTGCCTCAAGTACTTCGTTTCTATTCACTAAGGTAAGAAATTAGTACAACTGCAATCTCTGTAGCTGCTTTTCAATCATCAGAGGCCAAGTTATTCTGCTCTAATACACATCTCCCCATACTACCCACCCCACTCCCCCAGCAGCCTCTTTTTCACTGTAACTTATTTGACCCACTATTAACAACATGGATAGTGCCTAATGCCACAACTCTTTGTAATACCAGGAAAAAAAAAAAATTGTATTTTCATAAAGTAGAAGAAGCTGCCTTTTAAAGAATATTTAATAACTTATTTATAAGTGATCTTTCTTTCAATCTGATGTTACGTAAGTCACTTACTGGTCCAGAAATAAACAAAATGTCTATAACACTGTAGGAACTTTTAGATATACAGACTGTAAGAAGCTGAGATACCAGTATAATTTTGTATGTCTTTAGCATTGTTTTATAACTTAATCCTATATTGTCATTAGATAATCTGGAGATCTCTAGAACACATGCTGGCTTCCTTGTATGGACCAGTTCTCTCTCAGTCAGTTCTGTGTGATTCCTTCTGAGCAAGGATAACAGAAAGATTACTATTGTAAATTAACACTACCACTACATGTAGTTCCTACAGACCATAAAAATATTTATATAGACTTCACAATTACACAGTACTTTCCAATTCATTTGACACTCACAACAGTCTTGTGAGATACGATCTTCATTTCACAAATGAAGAAAGTGAAGTTCAAAGACATCAAATGAGTAGCCTGCAACTCTACAGCCAGTAAGCAGAAGGGTCTGCTTGGGTCTCAACTCATATCCTCCGACTGCAATTTCTAGAATCTTCCTATTAATGAAACCATGACTACCTCAGCTGCACACCTAACTCTAGCCTAGATTAACTCACTGTCTGTTCCATGTTCTCTTCTGTAATGAACCCAACCCAACAGCAGCGGCTATACATCAGAGGGGCTTTCAGACAGGCTTGTATAAGTGGATGCAGAATGATACCCTAGACCAGTGCTGAACCTTCTACAATAACGGAAATGTTCTACATGTGAGCTGTTTAATACAGTAGCCACTAGCTACATGCAGTTAAAGAGCACTTGAAATGCATAACTGAGAAACTGAACTTTTAATGTAATTAATTTAAAAGCTATGTGTGGCTAATGGCAACCTTAAAGGGGAGCACAGTTTGATCCTGGCAACTGAGCTTACTGTTTAATGTTGTAGCCTTAAGCACAAATGGAAAAGAGTATCAACTAAATTGTGAGCCCAGAGGACAGCACTAGTTTATGGGAACTAGAATGGATCCAATACCACCAAAAGTAATACAACCAAAAGATAACCGTAGAATAATCTTTCAATCTGTGTAAACTCTCTGGTCAGTCAAATCTAATGAATGACTAATGTAAGTCCAGGCCTACCAACAGTATAAACTATGCACGGCAAAGAACTTAACATTATTCTATATGTCACAATGGCTTTCCTGGGAAAAAAAGAGTCATGACTGTACATGAAAACGAATCCAACTAAATTATAAATAGGAGAAGATGGATATGAAAAGCAAGGCATCTGAGTACATTATTTCTCTAATTATAACACTTCATTCACTTACCGAAGAACTCAAAGGAACATCTCAAAGGCCATATCCTTGCCTCTGTCCTTACAGTAAAGTATCACATCCACACCACTTAGCTAGGCACTACAAGATTTCATTTAAATAAAAGTGATAGACTTATTTGGCATCATCAAATCCTTCTTTGTGTTAAAATTATCAAGACTTTCAAAACCCCTGCTGCTGCTAAGTCGCTTCAATAGTGTCCGACTCTGTGCAACCCCATAGACGGCAGCCCATCAGTCTACCCCGTCCCTGGGATTCTCCAGGAAAGAACACTGGAGTGGGTTGCCATTTCCTTCCCCAGTGCATAAAAGTGAAAAGTGAAAGTGAAGTTGCTCAGTCGTGTCCGACTCCTAGCGACCCCATGGACTGCAGCCTACCAGACTCCTCCGCCCATGGGATTTTTCCAGGCAAGAGTACTAGAGTGGGTTGCCATTGCCTTCTCCTAGATAGGTTTTATAAGTCCCATGAACAACAGCAACTGTCATTTCTTTTTCTTTTAGCTCTACCTTGCTGGGCTGATAACAGAACTGAACCGCAAGTCAAGCGCCTAGGGTCTTGGTTCTGACTTTTTGATCAGTAGATGTTCAGCCCTACACAAACCACTTCATTTCTTACTGCCACAGTTGCCTCACTTGTAAACTGATGGGATAATTAGATCAACCACTAAAGTAATTTCCAGCTGTAAAACTCCACCATTCTGCAGTATCCTCAATGGTCTTCAGTTCGGTTCAAGGTCTTTCTTAGAGCCTATTATTACTGTGATATGTACAATCTACTTCAAAAATTCACAGATCAATAATTCATCCATTTCCAAAATTCTGAGTATACCAATTCTTTACTTATAGAAAAAGATTCATTTCTAGTATTTCAAAACACAAACCATTCCTAACTGTGCAAATAAAAAAGTACACTCAAGAAGTAAAGATCTAATTAGTTCTACTATTAACAACCTGGAGCATTAGGAAAAGCACATGCTAACATGGACCTTTTGGATTAGTTTTTGATTTTCACTTATTTCTCTCCAACTGTACTCACTCAAACTGAAGTCACAATTCTCTCAGAGAGTCTTTCCAGCTCATGTTCTACAGTTCTGAACCTGTCTCCTCTAGCAGTACCTGGAAAAGATATTCATAAGAAAAGAACAAATTGCTTTTCTAACTATGTGAAGGCTTCATTGGGAATTGGATTTATTTATGCCCCAAAAGTTCACTTTTGAAACTGAACTTCAGTAATCTTAGGTGGCATTTATTTGGCACAATTGAGTAATCTTAGTTTAATAATCTTCTAAACCTGTTCAATGTAGACAATTTGTACTAAGACAGGACTCTCTAGCAGAGATAAGCAGTGAACTCCTTGTGAACTGAGTCCTGTTCATTTCTACAACTGTGTTCCAACATAATTTCACTTAATCCACAGGCTCATGCTAACAAAGGTAAGCACTATCTCTTTGGCTCCTCCTGCCCATCCTTGTCATTCATTCTCTTCACATATATTCGCTTCCTTCATTGGGCTTTGTGTTTTTCTAGTCTCTGTAATTTATTTTTCACAATTCATCATTTCAATTCATTCTGTCTTGTGATCTAAGAGTGGAAGCAGGCAAGGTAGCAGGCTAGTGCTCAAGGGCTATGTGAGGCCAAAGGAGGTCGTAAAGATAAACTAAATCACCCGCACAGAGACGGAAGTACAGGGATTCAGTCTCACTGGCATGAGGTCATAACCACCTAGCTAAAAGGCCTACCTGCTGGTCATTCAGCACTTCTGAGAGAATCAAGAAACAGGATGCTATCACACCTGTGAGAGGAATCAGAGGTATACAAGCTCTGACATATCATCAGCCAGGAGGAAGATGAAAAGTGGCATGATAATCAGAGGTTGAGGCTCCAAAATAACTAAAATTCTTATTAAAATTTTCAAGAAGTCTCAGAATTTCTGGGCTGGGGGCTGAGGGAGTGGGGTGGGAGAGATGATGAGGCTACATGAAGAGAGGTTTCACTAGCAGGGAAATTTCAAGGGCAGCCAGGATTGGCTCATCTTAAGAAGGACTCCATGAGACATCAACAGGTAGGACAGCAAGGCTGTGAGAATCAAGCCTGTCCGCTTCCTCCTCAGCATTTGGACTCACTGAGCAACACAGGAAGGCTTTTTGTTCTGCAAGCTCACGTGCAGACAGCTCACTTCTACCTGCCCTTTTTGTCCCCAACGATTCCTAGGATCTGCATTCTTCTCTACCCAGCCCACATGTAAGAAGGTTAGACATAGATTATGATCTGTGCTTTTGGTTTTACAGCAAAATCAGACTGCTGGTATTCCAAGCCCCGATAAGCTTATCTTGAATAACTTAAGCTTCTATTACCTGTCATTGGTAAATTTTTTATGAAGGTTTTTGTCCTTAAAGTTCCCAGTTGTTCAAAACAAATCAAAACAAGGAAAGAAAAGAGAAAGAAAGGAAGAAAGAAAAAGAAAAAAAGGAAAAGAAACAAAAGTTCTAAAGAGATAACTACTCCTTCTGAGGTAGAAAGCAGAATATACTGCTTTCTTCACACACACACACACACACACACATATGTATACAGACATATATATATACATATACACACACCTGCATATAAGCTTAATTGACTTGAGCTCATCCAGCAACATATACTGAAAGATGGCTTTTAGGTGAGTAGTGAAGCTATCTTCTAGCTGTGACCTTTGTGAGTTGTAGAGAAATGGGGCCCAGAACGTTTATGTTGCCAATTCTAGTTCTCACCTCATATCCAACCCAACACACAAACATACCCTTACCTGGGAATCAGTAAGTATTTCTATCTTAAGTATTCCTGTGCCATTCATTAAAAAGAGAGCATGGGCTTTGGAGCCAGTCAAACCTGGGTTCAAGTCCCAGCTTTGGAATTTGTTAGCAGTTCTATATCCCTTAAGTAAGAAATGACCTGCCGACAACCCAGTTTTCTCATCTATAAAGTGAAGATTCATAAATCATCCACTTTACAACCTTCCATCTAATACATAAATGTACTAAGACTGGAACAATGTCCTAATTTTTAACACTATTCCAGAAACAAACCTGTACACTATTTTTAATTTTCTTAAACTAGTCAGATGGCAAATCTCTACACTTTCTATTTTCTATTTCCATTTTATTATTCTGTTGTGCTATGTCATTTCCTTTGAATCACCCAAAATCCCTTAGTGAAAAATAATATAAAAATAAGCAAAGAAATACTTTAAGACCAATTAATCACAAGAGATACTGAGTGTTCACTCCTCTGAAACACTTGATTTACCTCCCAATCATATTTAATAAGCACAGCAGAGTTCCTTCATGCTGAGTCCTTCAGTTTAGGGCTCTGTTGCATTTTGTAACTAACACAGGGCATTTCCTTTTCCACAGAGGAAACAAATATGCAGTATGACTTAATCAGACATCCTACAAGTAGAAGTCAAAATCCCATATCTTCACATTTGAAAAGCATAACTAATTCTATAGCACAAAGAAAAAAAGGATTTCAACCACTCTGCCTATCTGACCTCTCTATTTGAACAGTTCATCCAAATTTGATTCTTTCCCTCTCCTCACCCACCCCATCCAATCCCATCATTAAATGCTGCTCAAGTGTCCCCTGCTCTCCACCTCCACTGCCCCCACTGCTAAGTTGCTTCAGTCGTGTCCGACTCTGTGCGACCCCATAGACGGCAGCCCACCAGGCTCCCCGTCCCTGGGATTCTCCAGGCAAGAACACTGGAGTGGGTTGCCATGTCCTTCTCCAATGCATGAAAGTGAAAAGTGAAAGGGAAGTCACTCAGTCGTATCCGACTCTTTGCGACCCCATGAACTGCAGCCTACCAGGCTCCTCCGCCCATGGGATTTTCCAGGCCAAGAGTACTGGAGTAGGGTGCCATTGCCTTCTCCACCCCCACTAGTCCAAGCTAATACTACCAGAGCTGCAGAAACTATGCACGTTCCTGGAAACTGTGCTTCCACTCTTGCCCTTACCAACCTATTCTCCACACAGCAACTGGTGGGTGGCCCGCCACTACACTCAGAATAAAAGCCAGTTCTAGAAACACCTTACAGGATCTTGCCCATTTCTCCTACTCCATCAGGCATCACTCTCCTCTCATGTTCCTCCAGGTTCATCACTCATGCAGGGCTCCTTTCAATTCCCTTCATCAATTCCCTTTATATATATTCAGGTCCTTCTGCCCTCAGGAACTTCCTTCAGCCGCACTTGATTATCTCCAATTTCCATTACACTGCAAGCTGATGCTAATTTCCATTAGACTGTGAGAGAACTGTTTTTTCCAGCAATATGTACCCAGTACCTGAAATAAAGTTTGGGACACAGTATGTGTTCAAAGGATATCTGAGAAAAGAATAAATGAACGGGAACAGAAAATAAATTTTAATGTCAAACCCCTTCAATGAGAAGTCATATGAGAAGCCAGCGTCAGTAAGAAGAAATTCACAATAAACCATTTTAAATTTAATATTCAAGATGGACACTCCTAAGAAAACAGATTCTTCAGCAATGCTCTTAGAAACCAAAACAGAGACTAACAGAAGAGTTCTGAAAACTGAGCACAATGTGCCTCTTTTCTGGTTTTGACAATCTGTTTTCACTGCTGAACTTACTCTCTTCAATTCTATCTCAAAAGAAGCCAAGAAGTAGCCCATAAAAGGAATATGCAAATAGTTAAAACACTAACCACAGCTTAAGAGACAAATGCGCTGCCAACTACTCCAAATAACATAAACAATAAATGCCTTCACATTACTAATTCCTGACAGGCAAGGAAACAGGAGGGGAAAATTCTAAATTCAAGCTCTGAAACATCAGTTCAGTCACTCAGTTGTGTCTGCCTCTTTGTGATCCCATGGACTGCAGCACGCCAGGCTTCCCTCTCCATCATCAATGCCCCGAGCCTACTCAAACTCATGTCCATCGCGTCAGTGATGCCATCCAACCATCTCATCCTCTGTCATCCCCTTCTCCTCCTGCCTTCAATCTTTCTCAGCATCAGGGCCTTTTCCAGTGAGTTGGTTCTTCCCATCAGGTGGCCAAAGTATTGAGTTTTAGCTTCAGCATCAGTCCTTCCAGTGAATATTCAGGACTGACTTCCTTTATAATGGACAGGCTGGATCTACCTGCAGTCCAAGGGATTCTTCTAGCATCTTCTCCAACACCCAGTTCAAAAGCATCAATTCTTCAGCACTCAGCTTTCCTTATAGTCCAAGTCTCACATCCATACGTGACTGCTGGAAAAACCATGGCTTTGACTAGACGGACCTTTGCTGGTAATGTCTCTGCTTTTTTAACATGCTGCCTAGGTTTGTCATAGTTTTTCTTCCAAGAAGCAAGCATCTTTTAATTTCATGTCTGCAGTCACCATCTGCAGTGATTTTGGAGCCCAAAAAATTAGTCTCTCACTGTTTCCATTTTTTCCCCATCTATTTGCCATGAAGTAATGAGACCGGATGCCATGATCTTAGTTTTCTGAATGCTGGGCTTTAGGCCAGCTTTTTCACTCTCCTCTTTCACTTTCATCAAAAGGCTCTTTAGTTCCTCACTTTCTGCCATAAGGGTGGTATCATCTGCATATCTGAGGTTATTGATATTTCTCCCAGCAATCTTGATTCCAGCTTGTGCTTCATCCAGCCCAGCATTTTGCATGATGTACTCTGCATATAAGTTAAATACTGAAACATACTGAAACCATTATATTCTGCCTGAGCCATCAGCACTCACAGGATCAAATCAAGGATGCTGCTTTTCCCCAGCTCCATTCCAAATAAAGATGCTAGATCTAATGAACGGCAGTTGAAATTCTGACTGCCCAGTAGCTCTATTCCTGCATACTGAGGTAGCTCAACTACCTCCTGTGAGGTCTTCTCCTTTTAATCATGAGGTTTCAAGTGGAGGAGCCTCAGTCTCAATCCATTTGAGACTCAATCCCCAGTCTCAATTCCAGTTCACTGGAAATGGTAATAAAGTATCTACATGTTTTGCCCAAATTTTCAAACCATCTACTAGAAATTAAATGTTGACTAAGGGTAAGCTACAAGGCTAATAAACATCCTTTTTTTTTTTTTTTCATGTGAGCTGGAATTAAATCAACTCGGTGTGGGTTATATTAGTTACTCTCAGTTTTCTGATATTCCCTGCTATAATGTATTTTACTTGAATAACATAATGATTACAAATTCAAGTGTATTTGTAGATAATACTTTTTAAAACATAGATTAACTAGACAAAAGTAATTTTAAAGAGTTCTTATTAAAGACAAGGTTGAAGCTTCCTGAAATATATCATAGTATTTGGGCAGCAAAAACGTTGTTTTGGGTAAACACTTCCAATTAAGAAGCTCCTTCTTCACTAACATCAAGATTGCTGGGCAAAAATTTTGCCATGTTCCCATTCTTTATAAGCTAAAATGTTCTCACCTCAGTTGAGATTAAAAGAGTTTAAAAAGCAGATGATTCATTAAGTCATACTTTCCTTCTACATAGTCTACATATAGACTCAAATAACAAGACCTAAGCATTTATTCTGTATTTGAAGAGGTTTTATCTTACAAGAAAAGACAACTATTTTTGCAAAAACAAGGAAAGGAAACTCTAATTTTAAATCCATACTCAAATCACTTATAGCTTTACTCCCAAAGCACAACGGAGAGCCCACGAGGACTTCACATCGGTGGTGCTGGGTTGCTCTACACAAGCAGGTAGGTGAAAAGACCAGTGAGTACACCAGGTGGTGTTTTCTTCGCCTGCATTACTCCCCTAGGGAGCCCAATCACACTGGATCATTACTCAGAATATTTTCATGTTTTGTGGGAGAACTAATTAAAAGCATTTCTCCCTGGAGAAACCAAGATACAGTGAGGTCAAAAGTGAGTGGACAGTCATATAATTGCTGACTAAGCAGGAATTCATAACCTCTTTCCTAATTCAATGTTTAATATACTAAATATTTCTGTTGGATATTTCATATGTTAAATGAAATAACCTTAATATCTGGATCCAATATAACAGAATAACTCATAGTTCTTTATACTTTTATTACTATTCTGCTGGTTATTATTATTATTATTATTACCAGTTATCTAAGTAGAAAATTCAAGTTCTTAAAGTCTAGCCTAATGCTTTAAAAAGAAAATATATCAATTATGATGTTTTGTGTTAGTCTCTCAGTCATGTCTGACTCTTTGTGACCCCATGACTGTAGCCTGCCAGGCTCCTCTGTCCATAGGATTCTCCAGACAAGAATACTGGAGTGGGCTGCCATTCCCTTAGTATTTATAAACTCGGAACACTCTTAAATTCTATAGGGTTGACAATTTAGGGCTGAATCTGTCATCTTTTGCCAAAGAACGCCCTGATTTTTTGTTGCTTTGTTTCTTCCTGTAGGTTGACTTCACCTTAGCTGAGCTGCTACACATAGGTGTAATTTCAGTGACCGACTCCACAAGGTGAGAGCTACCAATGTCTAAAGAAATGATCAAGACCAGGCAGAAACAATTTTTTAAGAAGATGGAAAAATAAGCAGAAGGCTTCCTTTCATGAAAGACTAAAACCTCCTCTATCGAAAGTCATAATAGCATATTCTTATAAATTTGAGGTCCCTGAAACAGCTACTCAAATCCAGTCAATTAACTATAACAGATAACTTCAGTAGCCACACCAAATAGTCTTCCTTTATCGGCCTGGCCAAATAAAAAAGTTTTCCAAGAAGCTTAACAGCTTTTTTTAGACCCTTGTTTATAAACT
The DNA here is from genome assembly GCF_019923935.1 of Bubalus bubalis. NCBI lineage: Eukaryota > Metazoa > Chordata > Mammalia > Artiodactyla > Bovidae > Bubalus > Bubalus bubalis. Next base: position 17,708,614 of record NC_059175.1, read on the forward strand.
TGCATTGCACTCCATGTTCACCACCCACACCCCTCATGCCCCACAGATTCCCCCCTACACACACAAAAAGCTAATAAGCTTGCATTTCTGACTATGACTCACATCAACTAAGAACCAGAAGATTAACAAAACTCTTGGATATGACTAAGCAAAATGTTCTAATTAATAAATAGTTAAGAAAAACACAAATTTTAAAAAATAAAAGAAACCATATGAAAACAAGAGATTAGGGAGGGAAGGCAACTTTAAATCCTTGTAAGATGTCCCCGGGGATGGGGGAGCCCACATTTTTCTTTAAGGGCTGAAGAATCAGCAGCAATAACTCAAACCTATCATGCCCATAGGTGATTTTAAGAGAGTTGTATTCAATACAACTGGCAGTTTTCCACATAATATTTCTTTTTGATTTTCTGTTTTACAGAATTCTACTTGAGAGTTTTTACAATGTATTTCTCTTACCAAATCTGAAATAAACTACGTTATGACAAATCAAGAACCTCATATTCAGCAAAAATCATCTCTCTGGCCCCTTCTCTACTAAAAACCACCATATTTTTTATTGTTTCTTTCCGAAACAAAAGCAAAGGCCCATGAAATTTGACAGTCTGATATATGTTATAAATATTTAATTTCATGCTTATACTTACTATTTAAACTGAAGCAATACAGAACCCTGACGATGGGAAAAGGAAACTCTTTTACCTTACAAGGAAAAATCTGTCACCAGAATTTAATAATATTCATTAAGGAACCGCACACTTTCATGCGGCCTCGGCTGTGTCAGTCACACACACGCCGCCCCGCCCCCTGCGCTGTCAGTCACGTGCAAGCCCCGCCCCTGGGCTGTCAGTCCCGGCTCTGGCCCGCGGCTGAACCGGCGGCGCTGACGTCAGCTGGCGACCGCGGCCGCATTCCTAAACAGTTCAGACAAACCCACTGGTGGGAAGCTTCGAAAGCCCTCAGCTGTAGTGAAGAAAGCACAGGCTTGGCTGGCAGCCAGACTCCTGAGCTCAGCATTTTGTAATGCACTTCCTTTTTACTTAACAGCTTGCATAATGCCTTTAACCCTTCCTTTACCTGCTTCACACCTTTAACCCCTTCTTCTCCAGGTCGAAATTCAAAGCGAACTCGGAAACTTGCTCTCCCACTGGATTTTAATGTATTCTGTCTCAAATAACAACTGACTGATTTTTTATATTGCTGAAGAGGCAATTTAATTAAACATACACTCTCTGAACAGTTCACTTTTCACCGCTTAGAGCAATGTTATTTTTCAAGCAAGGAAACAAAAACATTTTGTTAAAATAATATATTTAAATGTTCAATTTTTTTCAAGATCCTTCCTTCATAATTTGTCTCTTAGAATTTTTTTTTTTTTTTTTTTAGAATTTATTTTTTCAAGAGATGATACTTTCAAGAATCCAAACAAAATGAACAAACTGGTATTTGCAGTGACAAAACTCTCCCTCCAACCTTGTGACCCTCTGCCATCCAGGTCTCATAAAAACAAATGTCATTTATTACCCTGGTATTTTTACACAGGAGTAGTTTAGTTACATATAAGGAAATACAAATATATTCTAATTTTTTCCCTTTTTAACTAAATGGTAAACCCAACAGCTTTCTCCGTTGCTTCTTTTTTAGAACTGCAAGGAATTCCACCACAATTTACAGTATTTATCAATACCAGTACCCTGTATATAAGCATTTAGACAATTTACAATTTTTCTACTATTAGAAATACATGTATATGTTTAGAAAAACAGTCGTGTCTATGATGAGTTTGAAGGAACTTTTATATATTAAAGAAATTAGCCATTTGTCTGTGATGAGTTGCAAAAATGTTTTTTCCAGCTAGGTGAATTTGGTGGTTTGTCATACAGGAATTTAGGGATTTTATGTAGCGGAATGGCTATAAATCTATTCTTTCATGGCTCCTGGTTATTGTATCAGATATAGACTGTCATCCCCCCATGTAGTTTATAAAAGAATTATCCTATGGTTTCTAATACTGTATGTTTTGTTTTACATTACAATATTTGGAGTTTGTACTTTGTTTTTTCCTAGATGAATATCCACTAGTCCCAACATTATCCACTGAATATCTATCTTTCCTCACTGTTTTGAAATGTTACCTTTATGCTTTTGAGCTGTGGTGTTGCGCTGCTGCTGCTGCTAAGTCACTTCAGTCATGTCCGACTCTGTGTGACCCCATAGACAGCAGCCTACCAGGCTCCCCTGTCCCTGGGATTCTCCAGGCAAGAACACTGCAGTGGGTTGCCATTTCCTTCTCCAATGCATGAAAGTGAAAAGTGAAAGTGAAGTCGCTTAGTCGTGTCTGACTCTTTATGATCCCATGGACTGCAACCTACCAGGCTCCTCCATCCATGGGATTTTCCAGGCAAGAGTACTGGAGTGGGGTGCTATCACCTTCCCTTGGACTGCAAGGAGATCCAACCAGTCTATCCTAAAGGAAATCAGTCCTGAATATTCATTGGAAGGACTGATGCTCAAGTTGAAATTCAAATACTTTGGCCACCTGATGTGAAGAACTGACTCACTGGAAAAGACCCTGATGCTGGGAAAGACTGAAGGCAGGAGGAGAGGGGGATGACAGATGGTTGGATGGCATCACCGACTCAATGGACATGAGTCTAAGTAAGCTCCGGGAGTTGGTGATGGACAGGGAAGCCTGGACTGCTACAGTCCATGGGGTCCCAAAGAGTCGGACATGACTGAGTGGCTGAACTGACTGACCCTTATATATTAAATTTACTAAATTACTTTATGTCAGTTAGGTTCACAGTATTTTTATGCTGTCTTTATCATCAGTAATCATTTTTAAATCTAAAAAAGTAAGGTATGTTTTGTATAGACAACAAGATCCAGTTTCAATAAATAGATTTCAGATTTGAGTTTTATTTATTTTTAAACCAAACTAAATCCTTTTCTGGGATTCTGGGGTAAATTAAAGCATAACATTATTATGTTACATGTAAAGACTTATACTGAAATTCTATCTAATGTTATTTCAAGTAACTGACATTTTGAAAATAAATATCCATTCAGAAACATCACTGTTCAGAAACAAAACCATATGATTATCTCAATAGATGCAGAGAAAGCCTTTGACAAAATTCAACATCCATTTATGATAAAAACTCTCCAGAAAGCAGGAATAGAAGGAACATACCTCAACATAATACAAGCTATATATGACAAACCCACAGCAAACATTATCCTCAATGGTGAAAAATTGAAAGCATTTCCTCTCAAGTCAGGAACAAGACAAGGGTGCCCACTTTCACCATTACTATTCAACACCGTTTTGGAAGTTTGGGCCACAGCAATCAGAGCAGAAAAAGAAATAAAAGGAATCCAAATTGGAAAAGAAGAAGTAAAACTCGCACTATTTGCAGGTGACATGATCCTCTACATAGAAAACCCTAAAGACTCCACCAGAAAATTACCAGAACTAATCAATGACTATAGTAAAGTTGCAGGACATAAAATCAACACCCAGAAATCCCTTGCATTCCTATACAAAGAGAAATTAAGGAAACAATTCCATTTACCATTGCAACAGAAAGAATAAAATACTTAGGAATATATCTACCTAAAGAAACTAAAGACCTATATATAGAAAACTATAAAACACTGGTGAAAGAAATCAAAGAGGACACTAACAGATGGAGAAATATACCATGTTCATGGATTGGAAGAATCAATAGAGTGAAAATGAGTATACTACCCAAAGCAATTTATAGATTCAATGCAATCCCTATCAAGCTACCAATGGTATTCTTCACAGAGCTAGAACAAATAATTTCACAATTTGTATGGAAATACAAAAAACCTCGAATAGCCAAAGCGATCTTGAGAAAGAAGAATGGAACTGGAGGAATCAACCTACCTGACTTCAGGCTCTACTACAAAGCCACAGTCATCAAGACAGTATGGTACTGGCACAAAGACAGAAATATAGACCAGTGGAACAAAATAGAAAGCCCAGAGATAAATCCACGCACCTATGGACACCTTATCTTTGACAAAGGAGGCAAGAATATACAATGGATTAAAGACAATCTCTTTAACAAGTGGTGCTGGGAAATCTGGTCAACCACTTGTAAAAGAATGAAACTAGAACACTTTCTAACACCATACACAAAAATAAACTCAAAATGGATTAAAGATCTCAACGTAAGACCAGAAACTATAAAACTCCTAGAGGAGAACATAGGAAAAACACTCTCTGACATACATCACAGCAGGATCCTCTATGACCCACCTCCCAGAATATTGGAAATAAAAGCAAAAATAAACAAGTGGGACCTAATTAACCTTAAAAGCTTCTGCACATCAAAGGAAACTATTAGCAAGGTGAAAAGACAGCCTTCAGAATGGGAGAAGATAACAGCAAATGAAGCAACTGACAAACTAATCTCGAGAATATACAAGCAACTCCTATAGCTCAACTCCAGAAAAATAAATGACCCAATCAAAAAATGGGCCAAAGAACTAAATAGACATTTCTCCAAAGAAGACATCCAGATGGCTAACAAACACATGAAAAGATGCTCAACATCACTCATTATCAGAGAAATGCAAATCAAAACCACTATGAGGTACCATTTCACACCAGTCAGAATGGCTGCAATCCAAAAGTCTACAAGTAATAAATGCTGGAGAGGGTGTGGAGAAAAGGGAACCCTCTTACACTGTTGGTGGGAATGCAAACTAGTACAGCCACTATGGAGAACAGTGTGGAGATTCCTTAAAAAACTGGAAATAGAACTGCCTTATGATCCAGCAATCCCACTGCTGGGCATACACACTGAGGAAACCAGAAGGGAAAGAGACACGTGTACCCCAATGTTCATCGCAGCACTGTTTATAATAGCCAGGACATGGAAGCAACCTAGATGTCCATCAGCAGCTGAATGGATAAGAAAGCAGTGGTACATATACACAATGGAGTATTACTCAGCCATTAAAAAGAATACATTTGAATCAGTTCTAATGAGGTGGATGAAACTGGAGCCTATTATACAGAGTGAAGTAAGCCAAAAAGAAAAACACCAATACAGTATACTAACGCATATATATGGAATTTAGAAAGATGGTAACAATAACCCTGTGTACGAGACAGCAAAAGAGACACTGATGTATAGAACAGTCTTATGGACTCTGTGGGACAGGGAGAGAGTGGGAAGATTTGGGAGAATGGCATTGAAACATGTAAAATATCATGTATGAAACGAGTTGCCAGTCCAGGTTCGATGCACGATACTGGATGCTTGGGGCTGGTGCACTGGGATGACCCAGAGGGATGGAATGGGGAGGGAGGAGGGAGGAGGGTTCAGGGTGGGGCACACATGTATACCTGTGGCGGATTCATTTTGATATTTGGCAAAACTAATACAATTATGTAAAGTTTAAAAATAAAATAAAATAAAAAAAAACATGTTATCTGATGTTGCTAATATATCTCTTCCACTGTGTTTTTGTATAACTGTGATGATAAAAAATTCTCGTTCTTATTTTATTTTACTCTTGATGTTGCTCTCCATTCCTCTTGATGTGATTGTATGGCTGACATTGTTTTGGATTTTCACTTATTCTCTATAAAATGTTTCTCATTATATGTGAAGCAAAGAAAAGCAGTAAAGTATTTCTCATGATAAAAAAAAAAGAAAACATCACTCTTGACTAATTATGGCAAGTACTTTTACTCTTCATAAAGACATCAAATAATAACCAGAAAGATTTAAAACGTTGAAAACATTATTTAAACAAAATCCTGACACTGTAGACAATTTTGATTTTTTTTTTAACTATTCATGCAGTTGTTTTATTATTTCACTTTATTTTGACCTTGTGGCACAGCATGCAGGATCTTCCACAACCAGGGGTTGAACCCGTGCCCCCTGCAGTGGAAGCACGGAGTCTTAACCACTGAACTGCCAGGGAAGTCCAACTTTGAGTTTTAATGTTCCCTTTGAAGAACAATCTTTAAAGAAAAATGAGTAACAAATGAGGATGAACTAGTCCTTTGGTTTGTGCCCTTCTTTCCATATCTGTTAATGATTATTACACCATATATATGAAATTTCTATATTTTATATTTATATAATCATATTGATAAACAATTGCTTATTGCTTAGTAAACATATTATTAAGAACACACATGGTTTGAACTTTAAGGAGATGTTAAAAGACAGTAATATGCAATAATCATCAATTGCTGAAAATGCAGCAGAATCCACTATTTTGAAAAGAACCTCAACATGTTGGGCATGTGCTTCTCTAAAGGGACAGCAAGATGACAGATGATAGAGACCTGCAGACCTAAGGTTCAAAGTACCAGTATGTTAATGGAGGAAGAGAGGGCAGGAGGCAGGGGGTAGTGAGGAGGCGGAAAATAAAGATCTGCCAAAGCAGAGAGAAGCCCCCAGTCCTGAGACAATGATCCTAATGCAGCTCAGGCTGTCCTCTATATAATGAGGCCATCATTTATTCTACAGTTGTCAGAGGTTCCAGTCCTCTCAAGACAGGTCTGCCACTGAGTCACAAGATCACAAACCGTGTATCAAGAAAAAGTTTTTAAAAGGTATTTTCCCCGTGTGGTATAGACATACTGCACATAATATATAGTTTTTAAAGTTCTGAAATCTAACTCAAGTAAAGATTTTATATAGCCTTCTAAGATGTGGTGCTACAATTTTATTTACGGAGTTACTATTTTAAACTCTGAGCCCATTTCTCTATAAAAAATGACACACAGAATAAAGTCCAAACAGAAATTACTTTAAAGCTCCTGACACTATGTCCCTAGTCTACTCTTCCACTCACTTCTTTCAAGGAGCCTACCCTTTGGCCCCAAGCAAGCAGGGTCTACTGTTCCTCAAACACATCTACAGACTCTGCTCATATTTTCCTGTACCTGGAATATCCTTCCAACAAGTGAGAATGCCAGTAAGATGATAATGGTGATGAAGAATGTTAAAGATAAATATCATTAAAATACATGTTTACAATTCTCATATTAATATGAAGATGAAAGAAACTAAGGAAATACTATATTCCACTAAAAAGATAGACCATTATGAGAGAGAAAAACCATTATGAGAAAAGAAAAACCATTATGCTTTTTGCAGCAGGTGGCCAAAGTATTGGAGCTTCAGCTTTAGCATCAGTCCTTCCAATGAATATTCAGGGTTGATGTCCTTTAGGACTGACTGGTTTGATCTCCTTGCTGTCCAAGGATGCTTTTTATAAAAAATCTACTTAGATATATCATTTATATGTACAAAGTATATGTTTTTAATTAGTCTCATCTTGTTGGGGGAGGGGCAGGGAGTCAGCTTACTCATTACATCCTCAAGTACAGCTTTCCATCAACCTTCAAATTAAATGGAATATAAAAAAGGACAAAACTATTTTTTTTCTTGTAAGATATACAAAGGCATTTGGATTTTTTTAATGTTTATTTTATATTTGGCGTATAGTTGAGTCACAGTGTTGTGCTAGTTTCAGGTATACAGCAAAGTGATTTAGTTATACAGAGTCGTGCATCTATGTGTTATCTTTGTGGTATCTTTGATTAGTTTTAGTATGGGTTTATGGTGGCCTCATAGAATGAGTTTTAGAGTGTTTCTTTCACTGCAATTTTTTGAAAGAATTTCAGAAGAACAGGTGTTTGCTTTTCTCTAAATATTTGATAGAATTCACCTGTGAAGACATCTGGTCCTGGACTTTTGTTTATTGGAAGCTTTTAATCATATATTCAATTTCAGTACTTGTGTCTGGTCTGTTCATATTTTCTATTTCTTCCTGGCTTATCCTTGGAAGGCTGTACCCTTCTAAAAATTTGTTTAGTCCTTCTTTGTTCATTTTATTGCATGTATATTTCCTTGTAGTAGTCTCATTATCTTTTGTATTTCTGTGGTGTCAGTTTTAATGTCTCCTATGCATCTCATAGGTTTTGGATTGTTAATGCTTTTGCTGTCATCTATGTCCAGGTATTTTTTTAAACTTTAACTTTTTCAGTGATCCATTTGTTATTTAGTAACATATTATTTAACCATCATATGTTTGTGGGGTTTTTTTTTTACAGTTTTCTTCTTATAATTGATTTCTAAGCTCATGGCATTATGGTGGGAAAAGATGCATGATATGATTTCAATTTTTTTAAATTTACCAAGGCTTGTTTTGTGGCCCAGCACGTGCGTGATCTATCCTGCAGAACGTTCCATGTGCACTTGAAAGGGATGTGTACTCTTCTTTTGGATGGAATGCTCTATAAATATCAATTAGATCCATCTGGTCTAATGTGTCATTTAAAGCTTGTATTTCCTTATTGACTTTGTCTGGATGATCTGTCCATTGCTGTAAGTGGGTTGTTAAAAGTCCTATTTTTGTGTTACTGTCGATTTCTCCTTTATGGGTGGTGGGATTTTTCTGATATATTGGGGTGCTTCTATGTTGGATGCATATATATTTGCTGTTGTTCAGTTGCTAAGTCATGTCCAACTCTTTACAACCCCATGACTATAACACACCAGGCTCCCCTTTCCTTCACTATCTCCTGGAGTTTGCGCAAATTCATGTCCATTGAGTCAGTGATGCTATCTAATCATCTCACCCTCTGTTGTCCACTTCTCCTTTTGCCTTCAATCTTGCCCAGCCATCAGTGTCTTTTCCAATGAGTTGGCTCTTTGCAGCAGGTGGCCAAAGTATTGGAGCTTCAGCTTTAGCATCAGTCCTTCCAATGAATATTCAGGGTTGATGTCCTTTAGGACTGACTGGTTTGATCTCCTTGCTGTCCAAGAGACTCTCAAGAGCTTCTCCAGCATCACAATTCAAAACATAAATTCTTCAGCACTCAGCCTCCTTTATGGTCCAACTCTCACATCCGTACATGATTACTGGAAAAACCACTGCTTTGACTATATGGGAAAGTCAGCTGATGGCCTTGTGGGGATTCCCTTGTGTGTTATTTGTTGCTTTTCCCTTGTTGCTTTACTCTGTCTTTACTTTTTGTCAGTTCGATTAACATGTGTCTCAGCATGTTCCTCCTTGGGCTTATCCTGTATGGGACTCTCTGCATACCCTGGACTTGAGTGAGTTTCTCCTTTCCCAAATTAGGGAAATTTTCGTCTATAATCTCTTCAAATATCTTCTCAGGTGCTTTCTCTCTTCTTCTTCTGGGACCAGCTATAATGCAAATGCTGCTGCATTTAATGCTCTCCCAGAGGTCTCTGTGACTGTCCTCATGTCTTTTCAACTTTTCTCTTTATTCTATTCTGCAGCAGTGATTTCTACCACTCTGTCTTCCAGCTCACTTATTTGTTCTTCAGCCTCATTTATTCTATTTATTCCTTCTAGTGTATTTTTCACTTGTTACTGTATGGTTCACCTCTGTTCATTTGATCTTTAAATCCTTCACTTCTTTGTTAAACATTTGTTGTATCTTCTCAGTCTGTGCCTCCATTACTTTTCCAAAATCTTGGATTATCTTACTCTCATTACTCTGAATTATTTTTCAGGTAGGTTACCTATCTCCACTTAGTTGCTCTTCTGGGCTTTTGTCTTGTTCCTTCATCTAGACCCTATTTCTCTGCCATCTCACTTTATCTAACTTTCTGTGTTTGTGGTCTCCTTTCCACAGATTACAAGGGTTAGTTCCTCTTGGTCCAGCTGAGGTTCGTCCAGGGGCTCATGTAGGCTTTCTGGTGGGAGGGACTGGTGCCTGCCCACCAGTGGGTGGAGCTGGGTCTTGTCCTGGTGGGCAAAGTCAGCTCAACACCTGTGTTTAGAGGTGGCTGTGAGCTCATTAAGACTTCAGGCAGCCTATCTGATGATGGGGCAGCACCCTCCTGGTTCTTTGGCCTGTGTCATCCCAACAATGGAGCCTGAAGGCTGCTGGATTCAGCCAGGTCTCTGTGCCAAAATGGTGACCTCCAGAAGCACTTGTGCCAATCAATATTCCCTGGGGCCTCTCCTATCAGTGGCTTTGCTCCCACTGTGAGGCACAGCCAACCCATCTCCCTAGGAGACCCTTGAAGATCCGCCAGAAGGTCTGGTCCAGACTCCTAGGGAGTCGCTGCTTTTGCTAGGTTCCTAGTGCACACAAAACCTTGTGAGCACCTTCCAAGAGTAGAGTCTCTTGTTTCCCTGCTCCTGGAGAGCTCCCGCCCTCAAGCTCCACTGGCCTTAAAAGTCAAATGCTCTGGGGGGCTCCTTCCCCTAATTCCACCCCTCAGGCTGGGGAGACTAACATAGGCTCAGAACTCTCACTCCATTGGGAGACCTTTGAATTATATTTTCCAGTTTGTGGGTCACCTACCTGGTGGATATGGGATTTGTTTATAACATAAAACCCCCTCTCTTATCATCTTGTATTCTTTTGTCTTTGAATGTAAAATATCTTTTCTGGTAGGTTCCATTCTTTATTGTCAATGGTTGTTCAACAGTTAGTTTTGACTTTGATTTTTTTCTGAGAAGAGGTGAGCTCAAGTCTTTCTGCTCCACCATCTTGTCTGGAGTCAAGGGGCTGCTTTTAGTTTGGATGCTTGCTGTCTCTTTCCTCAGCATGAGCTGGCCATTATTCCCTTCATATATGGTGTACAGTTGCAACGGCCTGTGCATGCTCCCGGGATGATGCAGGCACCAACTAGCACTTGTTCATGTGACATCCCTGTGCTCTCCTCAGATGGTAGGAGCAGCGATTGATGCCCACTCGTGGGTCATGCAGCAGCAGTGATAGCCCACGCACTCCTGGGACAGTGTGGGCAGTGAGTAAAGCCTGCTCCTGGGTCTCTTGATGGTTGCTGCCCATGCCTGCCTCTGAAGCCCAAGATGACAGTGGCAGCTCACACATGCCCCAGGAGTTTGTGCAGGTGCTGTTTTGTTGCCTGAGAGTACAGAGAGGGAAAGACGCTCCTATGTTGCTGCTATTGCTCTCCTTGCACCCTCCTCTCAAACAGTGGTGCCTTGCCTCTCTGGTGGGCCTAGGCGTCTTCCAAGTACACCCTAAGATGTCACACTCTAACCTCTTCAATCTCACACAGCCAACCCCAGTCCTCTCCCTGGGTCTGACCTCCAAAGCCCAAGCTTCAGCATCCAGTCCCTGTCCACACCAGTGGACGAGTGCCAGGGTGGGGAGCTGAGGAGCACAAGGCGGTGGTCCTGATCATCTGTACAGGTCATTCTCCACTTTGCCCACCACAAACCAGTTGCTGTGCTCTCCTTCAAGGCTCCAAAGCTCCCCCTCTCCAGGCTGATCTCTCTGTCCATGAGGGGACTTCCTAGGTGTAGAACCTTTCCTCCTTTACAGCTCTCTTCTTGGGGGCACAGGTCCAGTCCTGATTTCTTTCCCTCCTTTTCTTCCCTTTTTTTCTTTTTTTCCGCCCATTACATGGAGATTTCCTTGTCCTTTCAGAAATCTGAGCTCTTCTGCCAGTATTCAGTGTATATTCTATGTGAAATGTTTCATTTAGAGATATTTTTTTATATAATTGTGGAAGGAGGTGTGCTCCACATCCTACTTCTCTGCCATCATGATAGCTCTCCCAATGTACTTTAAATATGGCAGTATAAAAACCAAACTCCATAACAGGATGGTTTTGGTTAAGTTCAACTACACTCTCACTCCTTGAAGCACTGGCTGTCAGCCCAGGAACCCCTGGTACCTGTGAACCTATCTGCCATGTTGTAAGCCCCACTGGTATTGACTTCTATGACTTAGGGCCCAGAACTCCTAAAGTATCTAAGGTATACATGTATCCAACAGTAGTAAAATCTAATTGTGCATCAAAAGAACCTGTATAATTCAAAAAACATAAAGATTCTTAGGACTCAAGCCCCAAACTTCCTGAAGTACAGTAACTGATAACAGAATCTATTTTGTGAAAGAAAAAAAAAAAGAAAACTCCCTAGATCTGATTTGTAAAGAAGTAGTTTGGAAAAGGAAAAGACGGGTAGGGCTATGAAGGCAGATAAAAGAGGAGATGAGAATCCCTCCGCTCTCTTGGATATAGTATCTCTCTCCCATGTCTCCCTCGAAAAAAAGAAGAGATAGAAAATAACAGCAAAAGCAAGAATTTCAGGAATGGTGACTTCCTCTTAAAACAGAAGTGTAAATGGGAATTTCCTCTTTAAATCCCGTTTGCCCTTGTCTACCATAAGGTCTGCTGCACCACAACAAACATGAGCAAAAGACAGCAAAACAGGAGTGGGAGTTTTCCCTTATGCAGTGAAACAGAGGTCATGGGCACAATATCAGCTTCAGGAGAGTGCAGGAAGCTCTTTGAGGTTTTCCACCTGCTCTTGCTCTTATTTATGCCATTCTTTGCCTCAGGACTGCAAAATAAATAAAATTTAATCACAGGGAACAAGGAAAAATGTAAACTGATAGAGAAAACGAGGAGGTAGGGATCCTGCGGTATAAAAATAATTTTTAAAAAAACTCTCTCAAGATTTTTATGACTTTATGAGGTCACTTAATTCATCTCTTAGTAGACAAGACTACAGCTAACAGTATCCAGGAAAAGATACTGGAAAATATATTTTAGTGGCTAAATTTCAACATAATTTGTTCTCATGGTCAAAAATATTATTCAAATACCAGGAAGCTCACAAGATTGGAAACTAAAACTAAACCTTTTATGACAAAACTCTTATACTGGCCAAAAAACGTTTTCAACTCCCATGCAAAGAGTTTGAGTATGCATTATTTTGTGGGATTCCAGAATCTTGCTTGCATGCGTGTTTTCCCTTCTGATTTTATTCAAAAGATTCTCTTTTCTTTTCCAAGCATACTTTCTAAGTCTGAAGACAAAGTGTTCCTTTTCCCTGGCTCCTCCTCCCTGGCGTCCATGTGATGAAGCACCCATGCGAGAACTAAAGGAGCTATAGGGCTCACAGTGGTCTTACTTGTTAGTCTGTGAAAGACGGAAGCTGCCAGCTGCATATGGATTAGAATGGTCCTGTTCACAATGGTTCCTTGCTCTACATCAAGAAAAACGAGATTGACCACATGGCACATGGTTTAGAAACCCCAGGCCATTTCTTATTTCAGTTTCTAATTTTTATAAACAATACCATAGCTTTAACAGCCCCAAAAGAGGTCTGAACCTTTAAACTTTTATTAGATTTTTGGTAATATGAAAACCATGCCCCTGTGAATAATTACACAGTCTTAACTTATTACCTCAATGGGAGGTTTTTTAAAGTCCTGCTGATGGTTTCATGATAGTTTTCAAGGACTAGATAAGAGTTACCACAAGAAAGATATCAAAGACATGTGTCCTCAATTAAGTCTAAAAACTTTGTTTCCTCTAAATCAGATGTGCAAACTTGGCAAGTGACATCATTTGTAAGCAGGCCATTACTCCTAGTGCAATGCACAATTACCCCCTTAATTTTATCAAAGGATCACAGAGTTCCTGCATTCCCCCCAATTATCTAAGCATACAACACAAGATCAGGGGTTTTTTGTTTGATTTCTTCATTTCTATATCCCAGGGCCTATCACACAGTATGTGTCCAAATCGTTACAGATCAGGGAATACTGTCAAATGAAGTTAATTTCTCCCACTCATTAAATGTAAGACTCAAAACTATACATTACACCCAGCAATGCAAATTCTAAATCTGCCCATAGGGACAACATAACAGTTATTATGAAAACCATAACTTTGAATTTCCTAAGTTAGATGCAACTGGATACTTAACCTTTAAGGTGCAAAACATTATGTGTTTAATAAAAGTGAATCCTATTAGAGTTCCAATTTCCACATGCACCCCCTAGAGCACACTGTAATCTAGAGACCACACAGTATCTTGTTCTGTGCAGAAAGTTAATCATTAAAAACACCTTCATTTGGAGAGCTTCTGGACATAGTATTTCCTGTAATAAAAAACAATCACTGGAGATTCATCTATATTCTGCTCCTAAAATTCATATTACAAGTTTGTTTATACTTCAAATGATAAAAGCGTTATATAAATTGGGATCCAAATACAACCATGGCAAAATTCCAATAAGTGATATAATGGCAAATCCACTGTAGTTTTAAAAGTTCTACTTTTAATAATTATATTAAAATTTCAAGCATTTATATATACATCTTCAAAATCATTCTCAGTGACTCCTCCATTTCCCCAAGAGTACTTAAAATTGAGATAGTCATCTTCTAACTTTACAAAGATCCTTTACCTCACAGAGTATGTGTTCTATTACTGTTAATACTTTATATTAAAGAGCATATCAAACACAGAAATAGCTACTAATTACTACTATAACTTGGGATGTACATGTTCCATAAAAGAATATTTTTTAAGTGACAGAATAATAGGATATTACTTAAATTTTCTCCCATCTTTATAAGACCTTTGAGAAGTTTTTCCAATCTCTCCTTTTACCCCTGGAGCTGGGATTAGAAAAAGGACAGTGGGTATCAGTGTGGATACATAACTAAGTGTATCATATATATACAAATATGTGCTCTCTTAGGGGAGAAAGAAAGGGAGAAAGACAAAAAGAAGGTGGCAAGGAGAGATGAGACTGGTCTTGTTGATTCATAAAATGCCTGGTTTATAGAAATATTTGGGCAGTGGTATTATTTTGGAAACATATACACTAAACTTTCTTTTGTAATATATCAAACTAAGACAAGGTCATAATAAATTGATTCAACAAAGGAAATTCTATTATGAAGTGTAAGTCACAAAATAAAAAATGCAGATCTATGTATTTGTATAACTATCTGTAATAATCTATGTAACTATCTCCATGTCAAACTCCAATACTTCTCTTCATACAGATTAAAAGAGAGAACTTACATGGCATTTTTGACACAGTAGTATCCCATTACATACCCATAACTAATGTTTTTACCAATTATTTGCCAGATAAATTTCATTTACATTTTTAACTTATTATAACATCTTTTATTTCCTACAAAAGTTCCTTTCAACATACAGTAACATTCAAGATGTCTAGAATAAGATTTCAATATATTTCTCCTTGTCACTGCATTTTAAACCTTATCTCCCCACAGAATATATTTAAACTGTCTTATGTTATAGTCTTTCAAAACACTGTGGTGTGTACTTATAGTGGTACCTCCAGAAGAGCAACAGAAACCCTAACATATGAGATTTTCTCCTTCTGTTGTTATACCAGCCTTCCTTGTTCAGCATTCAGTACTGGGCACTCCAGAGGTCAGGAAACCATGGAGAGACTGAATGAAAAGAATGAATGGGGGCTGGGAAGCAATTATTAGAAATCACTAAAATAAAAGCTAACTCGAACACAACTGAAAAAAAGCTAGCACTTGGGAGTCCAAATGTATAAAAAAATTAAAACTTAAAATACATAATTTCTAAGATAGATGATAAATTAATGAGAAAGCTGTTTTAATTCAAGCCTTCAAACCAAGACAAATTACATCTAACCATGACTTAAAAATATACTATGTATTGGAGCCAGAACCACAGTCAGAGTTCCCCGCAAGTCCAGTGTAGAGAGTATAATAACCCTAGCAGGAAGCCTTAAGAGACTGTATTTGACTTTACCTGGTCAGCGTTTTCATCAACAAACAGACTTGGGATGGACTCAGAGGCAGGATCAGTGAGAACAAGGAGACAACGATCTGTGGGGCTCCCTAATACCCAAGGTAGATAGAAAATTCAGAAGGATCTACCAGGCCAGAACAAGAGACAGATATAAAATAACTCATAAGAAGAAAGATAAATATAAAATACTACCCTGGATATAAAAACAAAAGTTGCTCATCTATAATATAAGGCCTTACTATGAACAATTCATGTGAAAAACAACACATCAAGGATGACAGTTACATACATGTTCAAAACAGGACATGCCTGTCTAAAATAAACCAAAAAAAACCCCACATCAACTTGGGTGAAACTAATGAAATCACAATTTTTAAACCTTAGCATGCTGCCTGTGTTCATGATCCGTCATGTCCAATGATGCACCCCCCTGGATTATAGTCCATCAGGCTTGTCTGTCCACGAGATTTCCCAGGCAAGAAGAGTGGGTTGCCATTTCCTTCTCCAGGGGATCTTCCTGACCTAGGAATCGAATCTGCGTCTCTTGCATCTCCTGAACTGGCAGGCAGATTCTTTACCACTGACCTACAAGGGCATGCAGGTCATATCCTACTTGAAATACTCTAAGGATTATATTTTAAAGTGGCAATGAAAAACAAACATTCCAGGAAAGCTAGCATGATTACAAAGGGTCTGAAACTACATCAAAGAGGGATGGTAGAAACAGCTTTGGCAGCATAACCTGGCAAAGAACCAACATAACTCAAAAACATCTGAAGATCTGTCATGTGGAAGATGGAGACAAGATAGAGCTAGGACTACTGGAGGGCTAGGAATCCAAACAACATGAAAAGCTACCTAATTAACTTGTTCAAAACTGCCTTGAAAATCAAGAATGCTGCATCTCTAGGACAGAAGCCAAGACAGGGAATGAAATAGCCAAATAGAGATAGAATGACAAGCTGCCAAGGACGGTTCAAGGATGTCCATCAATTCTCTTAAGGAAGGATACACAAAGCTACTTCTGACCCATAACCCTGGAGATCTGCAGCCCCTGATTATACAGGTGAAAAAACTGAAGCCAGACAAGGGAACTACCTTGCTCAGGGTATCACAATCATAAAATAGCAAGGCCAGGAGCCAGTATTCTGGACTCCCTGACCCATGCTGTTTATTCTGTCCCATCTTCTCACTTTAAGTATCAGGCCACTTTGACTCTCACTCACAGAAAACATTCTCAAGAGTTCATACAGACTTGGGAAGGAGGGGTTTGAAAAACCAACCATTTAGTTTGGGATGAGTGATTCTGCTTGTTTTTCACTTATTTCTATAAAGTTCAAAGTTATTCAAACAGTTCGGAAAGCACCAATTCTTTATTGGTACGGATCGATCCTGTATCTGTTTTCCCGCTAAGAATTCGGCTCTCAGGGCACAGAAACAAGATTCAGGTGATTCCCCAAAGAGGGGCCTCACTGCGCAAATTTTCACCCAATTCAAAAAGGGATGACAGATTCTAGAAAATGCAAAAAGAAGATCTTATTTTTTCCCTCAGTTGAAAAGAGAGATATAGAATCTGAATTTGCAGAGAAAAGGGTAAATTTCAGTGTATAAGAGAAACTGGGATACCAATATTACTAATTTTCTCAATCCAGTCACATATAAGGATTTAATCCACAAACTCAGTGTTTTCAATCAAAACATATTTGCAAATAATAGATGTTGACTGTCTTTTTAGAAAGCCAAACAATTCACACTCCTTCAGCCTCCCAAACTGCCATTCAGCCTTACAACCTAAGGTCATCCTTTCTTTTCTCACAAACAAGCAGGCTAATGACACCAGTTTACAAACTCAGTTTTGCTCACTAACTCAGAGAAATTATTCTCAAGATTAAAATCACACAATATTCAGTTTACTCACAAAAAAATCACACTCTTAACACATCTCTACTGAGACTGACCAAGTGCCAGATGCTGTGCTAAGTACATTACAGTATGTTGATAAGGTAAATATTATTATCCTCATATTACAAATGAAGAAAACAAGACTCCAGGAGATTAAGTTAACTGCCCAAGGTCAAGAGATACTAAGCCTTACAACCAGGTTTCAAACTCAGAACTTCAGGTCCCCACAGTCTTAACCAATACAATGCTGCCTGCCTGCTTGCTCATGAGAGTGACTCTCTGGGCTCTGAGCAACTAGAACCATGCAAAGGGAGTGGGGCCCAAGTCTGCTCAAGAGTATCACACGAACCAGATGGCACTATGCATTCCATGAAATATTGCAGAGGTGCTATTTTGTAACCAGAGGCTTATACTGCAGCAAGAGGGACTAAGTGTAGACATGAAAATGAACTTCTTCTATTGGAAGGTAAACTGAAGGTAAAGTAGTCACATTAAGAATGGCTGGATTTTTTTTACTGCTTTCTAGAAATGCTAAGCATGGAGATCAAATTCCTTCTCTTTTCCCTCTCAATGTAGACTAAGTGGGTTTAGACCATAGAGCCCCATTCTCCACACTTGAAGTCAAGGAGCTAAACAGGGAGCAAGGACTCTGTCTCCTTTAGAAGTCACCTCGTGGCAGTGTGGCTGTCACTGAGCGTCTGCGCATGCCACAGTCCCTGGAGGGCCCTGCTGCAAGGTTGAGGATTCACAGCACGTGTAGACCAACAAAACAAACTGCCATTTCTCTCCTGAAATGTGGGTTTAGTCACAATCGCCACCCTCAGAGCTTTCACTGATTCCCCTATATAACACTCAAGATGAATTTGATTAAGGTCAAATTTTTCAGTGGTGTATTCAATACATCTAAATATGTTTAAGTTAAAGAAAAGTTTGATTACTGCTGCATATAAACACATTTTTGTAGGATATTTTAAGATATATATTACACATAATAAGATAGTATTTCACTGGAAAAGAATACATTCTAAACTACTTTAATGTTTTTTAGATTAAGTCTAAACCAATCTCCAAAACTGAATAACTTATTTTGAACCACAAGCTCAGATATTGACAATAAGGTAATAAATCAAAAAACCTGGGTTTAAATTCCAGGTCTCCTCTTACTACTTACTATTGGGACCATCATGAGTAAGATTAACCACTCTGAGAAGAAGTCCCCAAACCAGTAAACAGTAATTTTTTAAACCTCTGAAGGACAAATTTATGGATATTTATAGTGTGTCTAGGAGGTTAACAATCTCTAGTTCAAAAATTTAATAAGCAATCTTTGGAAGACATTAGTAGGATAATTTATTTAAGCCCAGCCCTCTCTACCCCCACACACAAACACAAAAAATCCTGTTTTCTGATTTTTATTCATCAGCAAGTAAAAAATTTTAACCCCAAACTTAAAATTTTTAAATGTCTAGTTAGTTTTTGTGAATGCAGATCTTTTCCTTTTCCTTATTTAAATGAAATCACTTAAACCTTTTTTCTAGTGGTGGTGGTTTAGTCACTGAGTTGTGTTCGATCCTTACAACCCCATGAACTGTAGCCCACCAGGCTCCTCTATCGATAGGATTTCCCAGGCAAGAATACTGGAGTGAGTTGCCATGCCCTCCTCAGGGTCCTCCCAACCATGGGATCGAACCCACGGCTCTTGAGTCTCCTGCACTACAGGTGGATTCTTTACCACTGAGCCACCAGGGAAGCCTAAACCTTTTCTTTAAACTTCTTTAAACTAATCTGACTGCAGTTAAAGAATCTGAGCAAATTCCAAAAGACAGTGGAGGGCAGAGAAGCCTGTCATGCTGCAATCCATGGGGTCGCAAAGAGCTGGAAATAATTCAGCAACTGAACAACAACAAATGCTAGTTCACTAAAACAGGCTAAAAAATCTGCCTTCTTACATGTGCGCAGCCTTTTGCAAGCTAAATAAAACTTCATTCACATTTGAACAAAAACATCCAGTTCTCATAATAAACCTATGAGGTCAGTACTATTAAGTGGTATCAGGATAATTTTGCAAAAGAAGATAAAGTGACAAATAAGACATCCAGGCACACAGAAGTGGCAGCGGTGCAGGAGGGTTTGGCCTTCTGGTCCACGTTGCCCAAGATCATGGCTACCTTCCAGTACTAGACAACACCTTTTGATCTCAGTGTATTTAGTAGACTTGCAAACACAAACTTTCCTGAGTTTCTTCTTTTCCAAGCAATCCACTGATTTAGAATGCCTAAACCAACAACTACCCCTGAAAAAAAACATGTAAAGCTTAAAAGATATTCAAGTTGACAGCCCCTGAGCGACCCCCTCCATTAAGTAAAGCCATTTTCTTTACTTTATTGAATAATTTATAGAGAAATAAATTCTGAGAACACTTTAATATCAGATTACTAATGTAGTCCATGGCCTATTGTGTCTTACTTATAAAACTTTGCTTAAAAGGTCAAGTGAATAAAATGTCTTAACTTACAAATTAGAAGTTCTAAATCTTCATCTCTCCAGATACAAAAAAAAAAAAGAATATTTTTAACCAAGTGTTTTTCAATTTTTGAAATCCATTTTGTTTTAAAGGTGTTTTAAAAAATTAATTTTTACTGAGTTATAACCATGTGTCTAGCCCTATACTCATTAAATCAATTAGACCAATGATTTTCATCTTAACTCTGATATTGCTTAACTCAGTATTCAAAGATGACATGTTGACAGATCCATATCTGTATGCAGGTATGAAGTGGGGGGTGGGGACCAACACACAGCAAATGGATTTTTCTGCACTGCCCAGCCGTCCATCTGTCCTGCACTAGGTTGTCAGTCAGGACTGAGCAAGGACATCCTTGGTGTCTACCCTATACCTATATTCTCTCAGCAGGTAAGATTGCCAGGATGGTTTCCTCAGCACTGAGCAGTTACACCACCTCTCTGAAATGGTGTCCCCTTCGTTAGAGATGTCTGTCCGGTCACCTTATAGGCCACGATGGCCTTACGAAAGGATGAGTCACATTATAAATGTACTCCCTCTGGTACTAACGTTTAGCACATCCCCAACTCATAAACGGGATTTTATGACTACATGAAATGAACATTACAGGCTTTCTCATTGGCTTCTCATGACTGCGCCCATGAATCAAGGCTAATTAAAGCCTTGTGATGGCACCCGACTATCACTAGAAGATCAAGTCCAACTCTTCATCAGGGCATATAAGGTGCTCCATAGTCTGATCTGCTTCTACCATCTCTTCTCCTATCACCACCACCACCAGACTCTTCCAACACTTGCTGTCAGTCACAGAAGCAGTGTGGACTCTGAATCACAAAAGGGAGATAACTGTTTTCTACCTCCACACTTTTGCATGGGCTTTATCTACTGCCTAGAAAGTATTTCCATTCCTTCCTCCTCTGACCAACCACTGCTCCCTCCTCTCCTAACTGTATTTGCCTGGCCACTTCCTCTGACTTCCCACCACTGGTTCCAAGTTCCCCCCTTTTTCTGGAAGCCTTCACAAATACCCAGGAAGAACGGATAACTTCTGCTCATACACACTACTCAGAGGGTACTTCGTGTGTTGTCAATCAAGTTACTTGCCTCGAGGTCATCTTACTTCCACCCAGTGAACTCCAAGAAGACAGGGAAGAAGTCTGACTCAGCTTTGCATTCCCAGGACTCAACTAAACAGAGCTGGGCACAAAACAAACAGAATGGAGGGAGGACCAGTATCGCTAAACAGTCCAAGGCTCAGACAGGAACTAATCCCATGCAGGGGCTTCCAGGGTCCAAGCAGTCAGGCCCTGGCTGACTCCCTCACCACCAGCCCTGGAGAAGACAATGAGTAGGCGGCAGCCCAGGGAGTACGCCCAGAGGCAAGGACACACTTCCCTCAAGGAAGAGTGCTACAAGTGGGTTGTGTCTGGCAGCCACGAGTGATGGGGCAGTCACTCCACCGGCCCTTGCACCAATTGAAGGAGGGGAATCTTATCATATAAGCTTGCCTTTTATCTCACTTTATATAGCCTTGTCTCCTACAGTCAGCAGTAAACTGCTGCTTTGTCACAGAAATAAATTAATCCAGCAGGAAGTGGACATAGAGTAACAGCCTCAAACTAAAAAAAAAAAAAAAAAATTTCTTTACCTATCAACAACTTCTCTATCCTCTCTCTGTAACTGGAACACTCCATAGTAACTGACTCTGCTTGCTTTTATTTTATACATCATATAAGGTTGTTTATCTTGTTTTCAAGCTCCCTATAGATTAAAAGCATCACATTTGAGAAAAGAGTTTTTAATAAAGAAGTTCAGTTTAGTTCAGTCGCTCAGTCGTGTCCAACTCTTTGCAACCCCATGGACTGCAGCACGCCAGGCCTCCCTGTCCATCGCCAACTCCCGGAACTTGCTCAAACTTATGTCCATTGAGTCGGTGATGCCATCCAACCATCTCATCCTCTGTTATTCCCTTCTCCTCCCACCTTCAATCTTTCCCAGCATCAGGGTCTTTTCAAATGAGTCAGTTCTTCACATCAGGTGGCCAAAGTATTGGAGCTTCAGCTTCAGCATCAGTCCTTCCAGTGAATATTCAAGACTGATTTCCTTTAGGATGGACTGGTTGGATCTCCTTGCTGTCCAAGGGACTCTCAAGAGTCTTCTCCAACACCACAGTTCAAAAGCAGACAAAAAAGCTATTAAAAGAACGAAGACCAGGAACCCCAAAGCCCAACAATATAGAGCATTTGGCCCTATATTTCTGGATGCTCAATGCAGGAGACATAAGTGACGTGGGTTCGATCCCTGGGTCGAGAAGATCCCCTGGAGGAGGGCATGGCAACCCACTCTAGTACTCTTGCCTGGAAAATCCCATGGACAGAGGAGCCTGGTGGGCTACAGTCCATAAGGCCCCAAAGAGTTGGACACAACTGAAGTGACTTTACACGCTTGTATGGCCAAAGTATAATTATATTTCAAATGAAATATTAGCAATTCCACTTAAAGAAATCTGCTCCCAAAATATAACTTTGCAAGATAAACACACCAGTCAGTATGCTTACTGTAGCACTGTTCACAACAGCGAAAAACTGAAAACTAAATACCTATTAAAACAGTAACTATATGATCTATACTTAACACAGTTTAGTCACTTTAAAAGATCATATTCATTAATATGGAAAGATGCCAAAACAAAGGATTTTTTAAAAGGCTGGCAAATAGCATGTGTGATATAACTTGACTCACATTACACAAGAGTGTACATGTATGAATGTTTGCATATATATGCACATGGGCATACATACATGCCAATTACTGAACTGTTATGGTGATTCTTACTTCTTCACAATTTTCTATATTCTCTACAGAAACACAGACTTTGTATATGAGACAAAAGTTATTTTTGAAAAACATACTCCAGCATGTACACATACATCTCAAATACTGTTTTACAGGATAAAAGAAAAGGGAGGAAAAGGCAAGTAAGTACATGTATACAGCTAGCCTGGATGCAGCCACCATGCTCTCCATCTATCTGCTACAGCAGAGAAATCAGCAAATGGCTATAGATTCATCATTGCAAATTCATCAATACTACTTACTAGAAGATACAAGCACTTCCCTGGTGGCTCAGATGGCAAAGCATCTGCCTGTTAATGCAGGAGACGTGGGTTTGATCCCTGGGTTGGAAATATCCCCTGGAGGAGGGCATGGCAACCCACTCCAGTATTCTTGCCTAGAGAATTCCATGGACAGAGCTTGGTGGGCTACAGTCCATGGGGTCGCAAAGAATCAGAGAGGAATGAGTGGCTAACACTTCACAGAAAACACAATTTTGAAAGCTAGAATACTTATTCCCAAGGATATCTTACATATAGCTCCAATTACCCAATCAATCTCAAACAGCTTCTTAGTTCTATGGTAAAACAGTGGCATAAATCAATTATACATGGATTAAAAGAAAATGAAAATAAAAAGTGGCATGTCAACCATGGAGGAAAATAACATATATTCTGAAGGAAAATATATGCAAAATGGAGGTGGCCCTAGAAAAGCCTGCTGGATGGCATAAAAAAAGTTGTTGTTTTGAAAATACAGTTTCTGAGGTTGTCCCAACTGACAATGCTCATTCACAAAACTTTCATCACATGTGGGCTCTCCAAAGCACCAGGCAAAGATAAAGGGAGGAAAAGAAACACCGGGCATACAATTTTACACTGATACTTAGAAAAAATTTTGAAAAACACAAAAGATATTACTTTGTCATAAGCTCAGATTTAATGAGGAGGAACAAGTATCTGAAAATATTTGAGCTAAAAAAATTGTAACTTTGGCACAATGCCGGTCACAGTATTTCTGAATTCCAGTAATTTTCCTCCTTATAAAAGGCATAAGGATAAAGAAATATTTAATTATAGTAAACTTCTTAGTCTAAATATATAGCCCTAGAGAAAAAAAAAAACTTAAAAAAAATAAATATGGTAAAGAATTCTGAACTGTCATACTCTCTAGCTGAACTGGAAATCTTTAGGGAAGGCAGGACACACCATATGTGGAAAGACAGGTTGGCAGGCAGGCCGGCAAGCATAGTCTAGGAAAGGAGATAGGAAATGAAGGTGAAGAAGAAATGGAGCTCTGGAGCAAATAAGACGGAAGAAAAAGAAAACTTCAATTCTGCCTCATGTTGCAGATGCCATCAGGAAAGGTCATTAATGGCTCATTCTCATTACAGAAGCTCCCCATATTGGCCAAACACTTGCTTTTTTTGTTTCCAGATCAAAAACTACAAACACCTTTTGCACATCAAGACTAACGCATGTACAGCACATGCTGTTGCTGCTGCTAAGAAGCTTCAGTCATGTCTGACTCTGTGCGACCCCATGGATGGCAGCCCACCAGGCTCCCCCATCCCTGGGATTCTCAAGGCAAGAATACTGGAGTGGGTTGCCATTTCCTCCTCCATTGCATGAAAGTGAAAAGTGAAAATTAAGTCGCTCAGTCATGTCCAACTCCTGGTGACCCCATGGACTGTAGCCTACCAGGCTCCTCCGTCCATGGGATTTTCCAGGCAAGAGTACTGGAGTTGGGTGCCATTGCCTTCTCCAGTATGGCACATGGCTAAGAAAGTATTCTCAGTCCATCATGTCCGCATCAAAATACATCTGTGGCTTCCTATAACCTCGAATGACAACACCGACATGTTGCACAGAAGATCAACACAGACACAAAGCAGACACACAGAACTGTGTTCTGAGGCTCTTTGACTAGGTTTTTTTTCCCTCCACAAGTGGTTTCCAAATATGTTTTGTCTTTAAATCACTGCATTAAATCACTGTCTTTAAATCACTTTTTCATTTCCCTAACTTCTGTCAAGTTGCAGAGAAGCATACTTGCACTTCGGTATCCAAGTGTGATACGACAACAAATCTCAGGAGAGGAGGGCCTTCCTCAAGGCAGGAGCCCAACGAGGTGGGAAGAGTTCTTCAACCACAGAGAAAGCCTCAAAGGCAGGAAAACAGACCAAGTTTCACTGACAGATGCTGACTTTGATGCCTATTGTCTCTTCTCTCATTTCTTCTCCTGACATGAGTTTGGAACAAGTGTCCCAGTATTTGAAGATGCATTTACAGATCTTCAAGTGACAAAGACTAAACACTGATCTAGAATGATTCAAAAATATAAGTTAAAAGCAGTCTTTTTGCTGACTGCAGAACCAAATTCAGAATTTCCCAATTTCAATTCACAATTATTCCTGCTGCTGCTGCTGCTAAGTCACTTCAGTCGTGTTCGACGCTGTGCGCCCCATAGACGGCAGCCCACCAGGCTCCCCCGTCCCTGGGATTCTCCAGGCAAGAACACTGGAGTGGGTCGCCATTTCCTTCTCCAATGCAAGAAAGTGAAAAGTGAAAGTAAAGTCGCTGAGTCTTGTCTGACTCTTAGCGACCCCATGGACTGCGGCCCACCAGGCTCCTCCATCCATGGGATTTTCCAGTCAAGAGTACTGGAGTGGGGTGCCATTGCCATCTCCGACAATTATTCCTACTTCTACGTAGAACAGTATTGGATTCCATTTTAAAGTTTACTAATAGCAAAATACCCTACGTCACAATTCTAACTTAAAATTTAAAGCCTCTCAGTCACTACACAGGGAAGTGGTGAAGGGCATACATTTGTAAGCTACTGAGCGGGCTCAAATCCCAACTCTTTTATTTACCAGGTATATGACAGTAGGCAAGTTACCTAATGTCTGCACCTCATTTCCTTATGTATCTTTAATTTAAATAAATTAATATATGAAGCACATCCTGTAATAATAATGATAATAATTTATAATTATATATATATAATTATATATAATTATATATATAATAATATATTATTATTAATAATAGATAATAGATATAGATATATAGATATATATATAGATATAGATATATATATAGATATATATATCTATATAGATATATATATAGATATATATATATAATAGATATAATAGATAATAATAGATAATAATAATAGATAATAATAATAATAACTGCCATTATCACCATCATCCAGAAGGTTTGCCATAAGCACCTCAACTGAACCTCTCCCAGAACAAGACTGTCACTTCTGAAGTATTCCAAGTACGTCCCAATTTGAAAAACTACATAAATGCAAAATGTTTTCTACGGCTGAAAAAAAATGTTAGTATGTGGGGAACTTTTCAGCTCAGAGTGGTTTTTCAAGGAGTTATACTCACCCCCACCTCCCCCAGCAAAGGGGGTTTTTCAAGAAGAAAAAGAAAAGGATGAGATGGTTTGGAAGGTGCTTTGTTTTGTTTTTCCAAGAGTAACTTTGACAGGCCATTAATTCAAACTAACCTTAAATACATCTGTAGAGTACTCAACACATGAAGCACTTCTACATTACAGTCCCAGAGTACAGACTGTTACAAGCACCCAACTAACTAAAAAAGGACTTTGCAACACATAACTTTTTACATTTGAAATCTCACAAGTGCTGTTTTACCCTTTTCCTTTATCTCCTACATTTAAAATATTTCATTACTTTGAATACTGCAGTGATGAGAAGTAAAATAATCCTAAATTTCTCCAGCATAAGGAATGGAAGAGAATATGGAATGGACACAATCCTGAATTTCAGAGAATTTATGTAAATATGCTATTTTGAGGGGTAGCAGACTCACTGTGATTACTGTTGATATTAACCCACTTGCTGACTTGGAGGGAAGTGTAGATTTCTCCCAAAAGCAGATGGCCTATCTACTGTAGAAAGCTGTTTCAGACACAAGCAACTATCAGCAGAGAAAGACATTCTTAATAATCAGAACAAGCCCCTTTGAACTCTATGGAGTGCTCATTATCAGTATCATAAATAAAATAATAAAAGCAAATGCTTCCTTAAAGAGACTTAGCAACTAGAGATAAAGGGATCTGCCATAATTGGGTCGAACATAGGGCATTTGGCAAGAGCAAATGGGTACAGAGCCTCAAAAGTAAATCGTAAGTTTTTTGTGACACAGAAATACAAGAAAATGAGAACTAGTAACGTCCTTTGAGAGAGTAAGATATTCATAGGTATGAAAAACATTTTTTAAATCCACATAAAGGGATTCTGAAACAGGAAAATCTATGAGCCCACAAGTCATTGGATTACTTTTCTTAAGTACACACATGTTTTGGAAACTTCAGGATCATGGAATATATTCCTGATTAGCAACACTCAAGTTTTCAGCTGCCTTTACATTTGTTCACTTTGTCAAAGCCCTCATTCTGTAGCAAAGTTCTTTGTCTTACTCAAACGCTGGCTCAGCTCACCTTACTAGAAAGGCTCTCCTGGTTTTGTCAGCTGTGCCCACAATAAGCAGCTGGGAAGTATGGCAAAACTATTAACTATTGACTGAAAGAACGTGGACATGGAGTTTCACCATTTGTTGCAGAAGAGGTTATAAAAAATGTAAATCCAAAAAAATGAAATTAAAAAGACTATTCATTGCACCACACCTGCTCAGAAAAAGCTTTATAATCACCAATCCATGTAAAACAGCCCAGCTCAACTAAAGGAAGTATTAATCTTTGTTTAAACAGAGGGAGGGAAAAGAAAAAAAACTTACCAAGGCACAAAGACAAAGGCAAAATCACTCAGAAGCAGGAAGAGAATGTCCACTACTGGGAATAAACCAAAGGTCTCTCAGAGGTCTGTGTTTCTCTGATGTGGTACCTGAAAACAAATGGCAAACTCAAGGCAGATAGACATCAATCTAGAATGTAGGCAGGAGAGCTTTTACAACTTCAAAGCACAAGAACGTGTTCTCAATTAATATGTAATACATGAAAGCCAAATGCAAACTAGGCCTGAAATATTCCCCATCTTTAGCAACGTTCAACTGCTGGGTCACAGTGTCACTGTTACCATAATCTCCATGACTTGTGCCCACCACTCTATTGTGCTATACAAAAGACAGAGAGCCAGGTTGGCTGCTCCATAAAACCCCAGTGAAGTGGGCATGGTCACCATTACCAGCAGGGTAATATATAGCCCTCTGCCCCTGGGGTACAGGGACTAAGAGCAGGCTCCTGAAAGAACTGCGATCTGGGTGGACTGTTGATGGCAGAGCAAAGTACACTACTGGGCCTGGTTATGTGATACAGTACGTGCCATACAGAATATGTGCATTCATCATGACACAATGAAGCAGGAAAAGAGCACTAACCCTGATAAAGCACCTATGTACTGGCCTAAATACTAGAGATATATCATGCAAACGAGGACTAGACAAGTAAAGTAACTTGCCCAGGTCATAAAGGTGGTAAGGTAAGGGTTAGAATCAGAATCCAAACCCAGATCTGCCTAGCTACAAAACAAGTGTTATATCAAATCATAATGCCTTTTATTATTTTTCCATTCATCACATTTCCCTGAATAGTTAGGACTCTGCTGTTG
Organism: Bubalus bubalis; assembly: GCF_019923935.1. Classification (NCBI taxonomy): domain Eukaryota; kingdom Metazoa; phylum Chordata; class Mammalia; order Artiodactyla; family Bovidae; genus Bubalus; species Bubalus bubalis. Next base: position 17,737,067 of record NC_059175.1, read on the forward strand.
CTACCTATGAAGGTGGTTTAAAACTCAAAAGAGAACTAAGCATTTTCCTGACAACCCAGCCGTATAAACTGGCTTGGGCAAACTCCTTTAAATACTAAAATTTTTCTATTTTTACCATATTTGATGAAAATTTTTCTCAAAATATGAAACTGCCTTCTTGAAGAGAACATGCCAACCACCACTAACCAGTAAATGTGTGTGCGATGTCCATGGCATTCTACCACTTGGGGTGAGAGACTGCACTCATCTTTGAGATGCAGGGGGCCACATAGACCACCTAGTCAAACCCCAAGACTACAGGATGTTCCCCACAAGGTTTGTCCAAGGCTAAAGTGTTAAAAATATGAAAACAAAGCTATTTGCATGTGCCTCAATGGATGGAAATTTTAAGCAGCTCTTGGAACACAAAGTTTCCAACATCCCATCTAAATTCAAAGTCATTCCACCAATACTTGAGATTCATATCCACCACAGCCACACTGGTCGCCTACCAATCTTAACGTTTTCTAAATCCTATAATCTTTGGAATTCAGGTTCAACTGTACTATATGAAAGCAACTGTTCATAAAGTTTTGTGAGGGTGGTGGTATTCTTTCACACCATCTGAATTTTCTTTCCTCCCTGCCTAGACTCACAAAGCTACATACACTTTTCACTACAAATCTGGTTCTAAAAAATTATCATCAGAATGTGGAAGACTTTTATCAATAAAGATCAGATATTCTCTGGTTTAGCAAGGAGAACAACATTTTACCACTGAAAATCTGATCCTTAAAATGAGAAAAAATAGTTTATCACTGAAGTAGTCATTTTTCTCAGAAATATTACTGACTTCAGCAATTTTTTTTTGCTTTTCTAAATATGATGATGTATTACTTAAACCAACCACAAATGCATTAGCATGAATGAGAAAAAGTTCTTATACATCATTAGATACCAGATCAAATTAAGAAATGGTAAAATAGCATTGCTATGTGCTAGAGTTATCAACCTTTCCAGGCTTGATTGTCTCAAAACAAGATCAAGCTTTCAATTATGACTACAGCCAGCTGGTAGAGTGAAAAGAAAGCCCGTCACACACTGCCCTCTACTCTCATCCTCGGCCTCTCACTGTTCTCCCACCATCCTGAAGCTAAGGCACAGGCTCAAACTGCCCAGAAGATCTTGACCCTGATGGGAGGCGACTGTCAGTTGCCTAGTGTGTCTGTTTACTGGACAATTATTTTAATACTATGCCTGAAACCTCAAAGGATAAGAAATCCTAAACAGAAAATATACAGTGTGTGTATCTCAATAAATTAAACGGTATGTAAGCTACATTTTCCAATACATTCAATCAGTAAGCACACTATTTTCCCTACGTGTCCAGACTTTGTGGAAACACTGTATTCACTATATTTCTTTTAGATTAAGAACTGGATCTATTCCTTTGAATTTAGAGAACCTTCACCTGGAAAGGTGCTTGAAAGTTAAAGAAAATTATACCAAGCATGTTATTTGAAAGTAAAACATACTATTTGAAAATAAGTCTAGCTCACATTTCCTGTTTGGACACCTTGTATTTCAAGTGCAAATTAGCTCCCTTACTTTCCCCACTCACCCCAAATACCAAATTTCTTTCTCTATTGAAGGCATCATGACTTCACCGCTTCAAGTGTAGCACTTTGCGGAAACTGGAAAAAACTGTCATAGAGAGAACTGTTGACTCCTTTGGAGTCCAGTTAATTCTGTCACTGACTGCTATGTAACTAAAGACCAAGTACCTAATCATAAACAAAAATACACCTCTTGAGATTAGGAATGTTGAAAAGAATGCCAAAGCCAAGGGCAGCAGGGTACTCATGATTTCTTTGCAAAAATATCAGAGAAAAGTTGAAATGAAAAGGATTATCTCTTTCTGCTCTAAAATATAAAAGATGTGTATTCTGGTTATTTTTATCACCAAATGACTGACAGCTATGAGTAGAGAAGAGAATGTGCCATAAGAAAGCATGCAAGACCAAGCACCACCAGCCACGCTTGTCTGTCAGATGAACATGATGCCACTTAAGTCTTGGGAGCATACATTTGGAACAGACCAGCTTTTGGCCTGCATTCCAGCTCTCACAGGCATATCTATATTACTCTACTTCCCATCCCTCAACAAAGAACCAAAAGTTTAGCAGGTAGACCTTTGCTAATGTAACAGTTAACTACAACCAACTTCATCGATTATATCAACACCTACATCCCACTTGTACAGGAAAAGCCCTAGTATATTTTACATTTGTTTTGAATAGATTGCATTACATTTATCCACACAGTAAACTACATAATACACTATGATGGAGGGATCTATTCACTCCACACCGCGGGAATACCTCAATTACTAAAGAAGGAAAAAAAGCCTTTCTCATGGCATTCAGAAAGTTAACTCGAGTCCCAGTTCAACAACAGGGGAAAATATATCAGTCCAATGATTAAAGAGGCCATATACTGTACTTAGGTTTTCCACAGCCAAGAGGCCACATGTCACACACACTAGAACAAAATAAACTACAGACAACTGCTCACCACTTTTGAACAACAATAAGGCATGTGCATGCTTTCCTTCGTACTTTAAGATAAAGGCATGACATGCATCACAATGTTAGTTACTTTGAGTCTCTGTCCAGGACAGACATACCCTTACTTTAACAGTAAATGCAATATCATCATTTGCAAAAGAAAAATTAGAGATGATTTTCAATGTAAAAAAAGAACTGTCAATGGTCTTCTTTAAAAACAAAACGTAAGTCTTAGACTGATCCATTCTACAAATATATCCTGTTCAGGATATATTTAGAAACAATAAGTTTTTACAAACACATGAAGGAGTTTATGATAGCAATACTAATTCTAAACTAGAGGTTGGTAATCACTGAGACAAAATCCAAAGACAGCAAAAGTCATCACCAAAGACAACTCAATGGTCAGTGCCCAGCAATATAATCTCCCTGGGTTCCAGTCAGTGTTTTCCAATAAGCAAACGTTTCTCAAATGTGTGCCAGGCCCCAGACAACCCCACCAGGTTCACATTCCCTGCTCTTTCCACTGCCTGACTTGACACCTCGAAAGGACTCTCAGAGTCTGCAGAGAGGATGCTGTCCCTGGTGCAATACACGCAATCCTCTCAGTTTTGTCAAGCTCCAAAGTCCTAAGAACTGTGAATGTATACTATGGAACTAGTATTTTCAAAACCTAAATTTAAATACGTGGGTGTGCGTGTGCATCTGTGTGCATGCCCAAGATCATCCAATTCTCTGAGACTCCAGGGACTGCAGCCCACCAGATTCCTCTGTCCATGAAACTTTCCAGGCAAGAATATTGGAGTGGGCTGCCATTTCCTAGTGGGAAAAATAAATATTCTACAGACACTAACTGTTAAGAACATTCTCTGGAGCACTATTAAAGTACTAAAAGGCATACTTAACTATTACTGATGGTCCAAATTCTGAGAATAAAGTTATATCAAATATTATTTAAATAAATAACTTAAAGCTATATAAAATCTCGTGTGAGAAGTGTGAGAAGTGATAAACAGAACAAAACAGGTCTGAGGCTATTCAAAGTCAGCAAAGCCATTTTCTCATCGTAAATATCACATAAACACATTTTGTTTACTGTCTATCAGATGTAGCTTGGCATTTGCATTGCTAACAATCCTTTTTCAAAATGTACTCACACTTTTAGTTCCTTGCGAATAGCAGTAAGTGATCTCCTACCTACCCTAGGGACTTCCCAAGTGCCTTAGTGGTAAAGAATCCACCTGCCAATGCAGGAGAGGTGGGTTCAGTCCCTGGGCCGGGAAGATCTCCTGGAGGAGGAAATGGCAACCCACTCCAGCGTTCTTACCTGGGAAATCCCATGGACCGAGGAGCCTGGCGGGCCACAGTCTACAGGGGCACAAAGAGTTGGACACGAATGAGAGACTAAACAGCAGCAGTAACAGCACCTATCCTAGGACTTGGAGATGTTAATAATGTCAAGCTGCACATAAGCATACTTTCATGTGCAGAATATTACCACAGTAGAAAAATTTTTAGAGGAGAGTATTTATTTTCTTCAGAAGATATCATATATAGGAAGGTTCATTCTGCTTTGTTCCAGTTTTCAGTTGATATTCTATTAATACAAAGGGTAGAACCAAATATAATTTATTCCTTGTGAAAAATATCTCTCAGAAGGCATAAACTTAAAAGAGCCATTTCTCCAATATGCACTAGAAAAAAAAAAGGGGGGGGTTTAGTTTCTTGTGGTATCAAATTCTTTGTCTCCATACAGTTATCAACTCAAAACTAGTCAAAGGACCCTCTGGAAAAATGAAACTGTAAAAGGCAATGGACTGCTTGACCACAAGTAAATCCCTACAATTTTAAGATGACAGTCTACTTTTGTGCAGTCGTTTAGACAACAAAGATTTAAAAGAAAAGAGGGGCAATAAAACACACTTCACAAATCAAAAAGATCATTCCCAGGATAGAAAAGGAATTCCCCTCACAGGGTCTAGCCCAAGAAATTGCAGTAAGGAATAAAAAGCATTTCTGAATGATAAACTGAGACAGAGACTTAATGTTAACTTCCAAACTGTTCTTTACTTACCGCTCTATTTTTAATTTTCATTGACTCAAAAATGAAAAAAATTTGAAAAAATATGCTTGCCCCAGCCTCTCTCAAGGCAGTTTAAGATTATGACTTTCTTGTGAATCCTTCCAAAGATGTTATATGCATATACAAACAACTTACAAATGCTTGTATGTTTATTCTCAAATGGCAAAATAACACACACTACTCTACATCTTCTTTTTTTTTTTCCATTTAACCAGTATCTATATTATTCCCTATTGATATAGTTTCCTCATTCTTTTTTAAAACTGCACTGTATTCTGTTATGTGAATGGACCAAAATATAACCAGTCTTCTGCAGTGAACATTGAGGTCACTTCCAGAGTTATGCTACTATAAACAATGCTTCAATAAACTACTGTATTTCAACTCAGCATAATAAACATTCCTGGATGAGGACTCTTGGGACAGAGAGGTCTGTGCATTTTTAATTCTAGTGTATGCTGATAAACTATCCTCCGTAAAGACTGTCTCAACTTATATTCCCACCAGCAATGTAAGAATAGGAACTTATGTTCACAGTCAGGCTAATAACGTGCTAAATTTTTAGTTTATCAGTGTGGCAGGTTTTTTTTTAATGGCACCTAGTGCAATTTTACCTTTTCATACTCATTGGAATAAGACCCTGATGCTGGGCAAGATTGAGGGCAGGAGGAGAAGAGGGTGACAGATGAGATGGTTAGATGGCATCATCAATGGACATCAGTCTGAGCAAATTCTAGGAGACAGTGAAGGATAGGGAAGCCTAGTGTGCTGTAGTCCGCGGGGTTGCAAAGAGTCAGACACGACTAAATGACTCAACAACAACAAGTGCAATTTTAATTTGTATTTCTCTTACAAACTGGGTATCTTTAATTTTTTATTGCGGTATAGTTGGTGTACAATACTATATATGCAACTCAGCACCTTTGGATTTAGATTTAATGAATTGTTGGTCTTTTTCTTACTGATTTGTAAAATTTTTTTACACATGAAGGAAATTTGCCCAGAATCTTTGATGAGCTCTAAATGTTTTTCAACTTGTCTTGACTTTGCTTGTGTTAGTTTCTGATATGCAGAAACTTTTACTTTTTTTAAGTCTAATTTATAAATGTTTTTCTTTTTTTTGCTTCACAATTTTATGTCAAAGTTAGAAAAACCTTCTTCATTCTAAATTATAAAATTTTTCTTCCCTATTTAGTTCTTTTGTGACTTTGCTTTTTAAAGTTAAAATCAGATCCACATATAATTCAGTCTTGTGGAAGTATGAATTATAGATTCAACTTTTCTTTCCAGATGGCTCCCAGGTTATCCCAACACCATTTACTGAATAAATTTCATCACTGATTTGAAATGCCAATTTTATCAAGGCCTGTGTGTTTTGGGGGTCCCTTTCCAGGCTTCATATTTTATTTCATTGATCTGTAGATCTATGCATTTGCCTTCATCACAGTTTTAATTAATGTGGCTTAAAGATATCTTTTAATCTTTTAGGGCTGTTCTCAAGTCTCATTAATTTTCTTTTCCAGAATGTTTCTATTATTGTATGCATGTTTCTATATTAATTTTAGCATTGGTTTGTCAAGCCAAAAGAAAAAAATCCTGTCAGTATTTTTATTGGGATCATTTCCAATTTACAGATAAACAGGGAGTTTATTTATCTTTAAGAAATAACCCTAATACGTGGTAACTATGTTCACTGACTATGAATATGATTCATGACTTAGCTAGAGCACTCATATTTCATATTAGTACATCTCCAATCATAAGATGATGATCTTCCTGAGAGCTAATAGTTGCATTTGGCATTAACTTTCCTCCTACAGCCAGAAGGGATGTATGAAAAATGTATGAATGCCATAAGTACTGTTAAAATAGCATATTCACTGAGTTTATTCATAAATATAAGTAAAAAATAATTCCACAGTCACCATATGCTTTCTTAAAATGAAAGCTAAAGACACAGGAGTAAAGAACTGAAAAAGACCTCTGCAGATGATCCAGACCAGAATCGAAGCAACCTTTTTTCTGAGCACATCATTTCTATCATAATAGATTATTTTATGGACTGTTTCCTAATTTCCCATTCAAAGGGCACTCTAAATTGAAAAATCATGTCTATTCTACCCCCAGCATTCCTATAGAATTGTTACCACATGTACAATATCTTGTATCATCATGCAGATGGAAGCAAAAGGAATGATGAATGGGAGTAGAAAGTACAGATAAATAATATTTTACATTAATATTTACAATTGACAAACACCTTAACATATACTACATGCATAAATTGGTCTACATATATATTAATAAGTAATATATAACAATGAAGAACAATTATTTTTATAAGCGGTATTTTAAAACAAAAACATTCATGTCTACTACATCCTGTAATGTTAATGCTACAAATCTTAGGTATCAAAAGAGAAACATGTTCTCTCTGTTGAAGGGCAGGGGGAGTAAGATTTGAGATTAAAGATGGAGGCAAGGCCAGATCATGAGCAACAAGAGAAAAAATTTTAGGCTTTGGCCTTAAAGGGATTTAAAACAGGAAAATAACAAGATTGTAACTGATTTTTAAAAATCATCTATGTACAGTACAGAGGCTGGGTTCATTGTAATGTGGCAAAAGTACAGAGAAAAAGTTAACTGCAGTGAACCAGACCAATGACGGTTAGACTTAGGGTAGTAGCAGCAGAGAAGAATAAAGGATTCATTTAAGACATGTCCAAGAGGTAATAGGGTAAGACACTGATGATTTCCTGGCTTAAACAGGATGCTGGTGCCACTTACAGAACTAGCAGACATAAAGGAAGGGCAGATTTAGAGGGAAAAGAACAAGTTATAAGCGTACAAGCCAGTAAAGACGTCTAGTTAACAGGCAACAGGAGTTTAGAGCTCAGAAGTTAATGAAGTAAAGATTTAGAGCTAATATGTGGAGTTTTAAGAGCAAATAAGTGTAGAAAAATGGCCCAGAAAAACAGGTAGAGGAAAGTGACTCTACAAAGTAGACTGAACTTACAAGAGAGGTAAGAAAAAAACCAGGAGAGCTTGGATTTATGAAAGTCAAGACTGTGTTACTAGAAAAAATGGTCTTTGTTGAGTTGAGCTGTCAAATAAGATAAAGAATGAGAAGAGCCCACTGCATTTAACACTAGTATCCTTAATAGTTGAAAGCCTCAGTGGAGTGATGGGACTGAGACTAGAGTGCCAGAGGTTGAAGAGGGAAGTGAAGAAATAGGGTGCGGCCACTCTTTCAAGAAATTTGAATATGAGAAAAAGAATGGAATAGGAAAGCTCTGTGTCAAAGGAGAAATTTCTCTTTAAGTGTGAAAGATTTCTCCACGTTTAAATGGTATTTGTGCACACTAGCAGTATGGAAAACGAATAATTCCTTCCTTTCAATAATGACTTCAAAATAATACAGGAAACAAACTGGAAAACTGCTCATTTCTGAGAATTTTCTTTTTCTTTTTTTTTTTTTTTGCTGCACTGCCAGTATGTGGGATCTTAGTTCCCTGACCAGAGATTGAATCTGTGCCCTCTGAATTGGAAGTTTAGAGTCTGAATCACTGGACCGCCAGGGAAGTCCTTCTGAGGATGGACTTACGGCAGTGAGAAAACTCAACCATCCATAAATGGAATTTATTTGCTCTTCAAGATAATCTCTAATAAATCAGCAACGAGAAAGTTAACAATAACTCTCTTTAAAAAAAAAAAATCCCTCATGCAGGCATAAATTATTTCAGAAGAGTGATCTGCTTACATTTAAATCATAACAGAACATTAGGATGCTCACATCAAAATGGAAAATGGAATTCAAAGTTCATATGCCTAATGTTCAATGGTATTTTATAAATCCTGAAGTACACTTTCTCAAAATAATCAGGAGAGGGCAAATAATCCGTGGATTCAATAATGTTGTTCAGTCGCTCAGTGGTGTCAGACTCTTTGGGACACCATGGATAGCGTACTCCAGGCTTCCCTGGCATACACTATCTCCCGGAGTTTGCTCAAACTCATGTCCATTGAGTCAGTGATGTCATTCAACCATCTCACCCTCTGTCACCCCCTCTCCTCCTGCAGCCAATCTTCCCCAGCATTAGTGTCTTTCCCAGTGAGTCAGCTCTTCATATCAGGTGGCCAAAGTATTGGAGCTTCAGCATCAGTCCTTCCAATGAATATTCAGGATTGATTTCCTTTAGGATTGACTGGTTTGATTTCCATGCTGTCCAAGGGACTCTCAAGAGTCTTCTCTCCAGCACCACAGTTTGAAAGCATCAATTCTTTGGTGCTCAGTCTTCCGAACTACTGAAAAAACCATAGCTTTGACTATACGGACATTTGTTGGCAAAGTAATGTCTCTGCTTTTTAATATGCTGCCTAGATTTGTCATAGCTTTACTTCCAAGGAGCAAGCATCTTTGAATTTTATGGCTGCAGTCACTGTCCACAGTGATTTTGGAGCCCAAGAAAATAGTCTGTCACTGTTTACATTGTTTCCCCATCTATGTGCCATGAAGTGATGGGACTGGATGCCATGATCTTCGCTTTTTGAATGTTGAGTTTTAAGACAGCTTTTTCACTTTCCTCTTTCACTTTCATCAAGAGGCTCTTCCCTTTCTACCATTAGGGTGGTGTCATCTGCATATCTGAGGTTATTGATATAACCTGATCATATTAGCGATCTTGATTCCAGCTTCAGCTTCATCCGGCCCAGAATTTCGCGTGATGTACTTTGCATATAAGTTAAATAAGCAGGGTGACAATATACAGCCTTGACATACTCCTTTTCCTATTTTGAACCAGTTTGTTGTTCCATGTCCGGTTCTTACTGTTGCTTCCTGACGTGCATACAGGTTTCTCAGGAGGCAGGTAAGTTGGTCTGGAATTCCCATCTCTTTAAGAACTGGATCCAACAGGTCAGCTTACTCTGATTCTTCCATAGATTAAAGGTTCTACGGATGCCTTGAAATGAAAGGAAACTGACTATTACATGAATGGTTTGGTTATTTACACCCCTGAGGTTCATACACAGCACACCTAATGGTTTTGCCTTGAGGCAAAGATTTAACAGATTGCCCTCCTAATTGCTCCCTGGACACACAAAGCCATGTGATTGTGAGGTGCAGATTCCTATATAAAACTCACCTTTAAAAAAAAAAAAAAAATCAAAGATAAAGATCTCACCAGCTATTTCTAAACAAAGTTGTTTATAATATCCAAAATCTGAAAAAATCACCATGTTAAACACTAGACAATATACCTAATACATTCTGACCTAGTTCTCTCTAAAATAAAAGCAATTTAAGTAAAGCCATGAACATACTATTTAGCAACATCAATATGCCACTAAACGGTTAGACATTTAGTTGTACTACAATTAAATGCTGTTAATTTAAAAATCCCAGTCATGAGAAATTTCATTCCTGAACAATAGAAGTGTTTTGTCTTCATAATAAGCACAGACTTGGAAAAGTCATCATTTTTTTAAAAGCTTAAAATATAAAATAAAATCCAGGCAGAGGTAAGAGACAAAAGAATTTTTTAAACTAGAAGGAAAAAAAGAAAAAATTGAGTATTAGATTTCTGGAAAGGTTAGGTGAGTCGATTAAATTTGCAAATCAGAATGAAAAAACAAAGTTTGAATTTCTAAAAATTAAAAAAAAAAAATTTCAAATGTCCCAAAACAGCCGTTAAAGTCTCAGCTAGGTGCCAGCAGCTGCCCACATTCTGCATTCCTCGGGCAGATGTAAGGTGTGGACTGGGCCCTCTTGTCTCCAGGGCATGCTTTCCACCACTGTGCTCCTTTGTCTGCTCTTCCCCAACAGGTGAAGAGGACAGGAATAAAATCCATAAAATAGAAAATGTAACACACAAGCAAACATACGGGAAAATATGTAATTTCTTGAGTAACCCAAGTTTTTCACATTAAAATAGGTAATCTGTTTATGGCAAACTTTTGGTAACTCAATAAATTGGCAAAAATATAAAACTATGGTAATATCTAGAGCTGGCAAGGGGTATCTGAAACTGGTAGGCAGTTTGACAATATGTGAACAAGCCATGAAAACATCCACATGCCCTCTGGCCCACAGTTTCCTCTTCTGGAAGTTCTATGTTAACGGAGAAAATTAAAATACGACAGAGAAGACGGGGGTGCTCACTGCACATGCACAAAGTTCCTTATCAGACAATTACTTATAAAGTGAAAACCTGAAAACAACCTGCATGTCCAAAAACAGAAAAATCATGTAAAACAGGATAAATCCACTGTACGTTATAAATAATAAAATGTTTAGGACATGAAAAATATTTTGCATACAATGTCAAGCCAAAAGAGCTGGATATAAAAATGTACAGATTTGGAAAGCCCTTTTTGAATGTAAAGAAAAATTACAAAAAGAAAAAAAAATGTGACTATGGCTGGTTAACGTGATGGTACAGAATGAGTTCTTTTCCCACTAACTTACAAATGTTCTCATAATGTGGTTTAAGTATTTCTAATATTTTAATAAAGCTTTGAAAACTGGGTGGTTCACAAAGCATCTGCAAATTTAAAACATAAGAACAAAAACTTGAGTGTTGACATTTTTTTCCAAAAGTGAAAAATAATGGTCCAACAATAAGGACATCTCAGGTAATTTCTTCTCTATGATCCAGGTTCCACTGGGTAAAAGTCCTCCCCCCAAAAAAAGCAACTGTCAATTTATTTCCGGCCTTAGAAGTTATTTCATTATTATTTCATTTTAAACACAACTGGAAAGCCATTTGAGTTTTAAATTTAAGCTGGAGTGTTTTATTACCTCATTTATGCTAGAGCCTCCATTTTCTAGTCTTTTGGTAAAATTTAGCCATCCTAAATGCTTAGCAAAATCTTTGATGGAAAAAGAAGAAACACTTATACCATTTGACTCTTGCATAATCTAAAAAATAACTTTATTAAATAAAATTTATACTTAATAATATTTTAAACCTTAATAATGTCTCCCTTACTAGAGTAATAGTTTCTGAAAGAAGAACTGCATCTTATTTAGCAAGGTGGCTGGTTCTTATACAAGCATATAGATCTGTGCTTGAGGAGGTATACAAGAGAAAAAACTAATGTCCCATAAGTCAGGAAAATCACAAACCTCCACTCAAGTAAGCAGACATACACAGGGCTGTGCAAGTCCAAAGGTGTCTTTATAAGATATTAAAATGTTTCTAAAAGAACTGGGTGCCCAAAAGACCAAAACAAAAAAGTTCTGCCAAACTTCCCAATCACCTAAGTGTGATGCCAGATAAACTTAATTTTAGCCAACTAAAGCACACATTTATTACAACAGAGCTTGAGAATTTTTTTTTTTTAGTGATTATTTAAAATGGTGTTAACACAAAATGCTCAGTTATTAGCACACGTTAAAAGAATGTATTTGAGTTTAATTCAATGAAGAAATTGCTTCATTCTGCAACAGTAACTTGGACTTGCACTTACCTATGATCCAAGATCCTTTTGGTTGTTATATAAGATTATAATAGGGAATAAGAGATTTCACTCACCAGGGCTGCCACATTAGTTACTAAAACCACTGGGTCTTCAGGTCTTAGAACAATACAGGAATCTATATCCAGAACCAAAGGAAGTAATACTACATCATTAAAACCACCAACAAACATTTGTATATAGTACTTTATGGTTTTCTGATGGCTTTAATATTTTCTGATGGCTAAAATATAACTAGACCTTTATAGCTCTCAAGGTGATTCCTTCACATATTCAAACCAATCTTTTAAATAAGCAAAGCAGATATTAATTATACCATCAAAGAGATGAAAATAAGGCTCAGAGAGAGTAAAAGATTTGCCAAATTAACACAGCTGTTAAATGGCAAAGCAGAAACTACACTTTGGGCGAAAGGCCTCTCTTCCCCATGCCAGATCTCCATTAGAGAGCTGACCAACTTACATTCTGTGCAGGCAATGAGATCAAAGGGAAATTATATGATGACATCCAAGACATACATCCTTTCTTGGTAGCCAGCCAACAGTTAACAGTTGTTTCATCTACTGACACACATAATAGAAAACCCACAGTTCTTTACCCAAAAGGCAAACTGATAATTAAAAAGGTAAGCTTCTCACTGAGCCAAAGCCCAGACTTTTATTTTTTAGGAATTTATTTGAAAGTTCAGGGGCAAACACCATAAAGGAATATCAAAGGCAGACTTCTCAAGGGTTCTGTTTCCCCTTCTTTTCTGCTGTTCACATCAAATAAGACACGGCGTTATCTAAAATAACAATGCCAATCGTGTGTGTGTGTGTGTGTTTGTGTGTGCACGCACACGCATGTGTGAGAGTATGCGTGTGTGTGCTTAAGTCACTCAGTGATGTCCAACTCTTTGCCACTTCATGGACTGTAATCCACCAAGCTCCTCTGCCCATGGATTTTCCAGGCAATAATACTAAAGTGGATGCTATTTCCTACTCCAGGGGATCTTCCTGACCCAGGGAGTCTCTTTAGTCTCCTGCATTGGTAGGTGGATTCTTGACCACTAGCACCACCTGGGGAGCCCGACAATACCAATCATCTTACTTTAAATGATGACCACTAAGCATTAGTGGGGCTTCCCAGGCGGCTCAGTGGTAAAGAATCCACTTGAGAATGCAGGAGACAGCAGGAGACTTTGGTTCAATCCCTGGGTCCAGAAGACGCCCTAGAGGAGAACATGGCAAACCACTTCAGTATTCTTGCCTGGAAAATTTTATCGACAGGAGAGCCTGGCGAGCTCCAGTCCATGCAATGGCAGAGTCAGACACAAATGAGCATGAGCACTTAAGCATTAATACTTCTCAAATATTTTGAGTAAAATGTTTCTAGAATTTATTAAACACCTATCTTCTTAAATATATAGAATTACTGGTGTGTCTACTATGAATCATTAACATCATACTTTACATATAATATAGTAGCTAACGTGTGCTTAACCATGAGCTGTGCACTGGGCAATTTTCATAGTCTCACTGAATCCTGACAACAACCCTATGATGTAAAATACAAACAACTTTAAAATCTATTTTATAAATGTGGAAATGGAACTACTCAGTATTAGTTAACAGATCAGATAGTAACAGGCTTGGGATCTGAAGCCAGTGAGTTTAATCACCACAGTGCCTCTGTGTTCTCTTGTAGGGCTTAGAGATAGAAGGAAAAGACATAGACTCTGAAATCTGATTCTGAGTTCAAAGCCTAGCTCCTGTGCTTACTGATGAGTCTTGGAGGAACTGGAGAAAATCTGTTACTTTTCTCAGCCACAAAAGGAATGTAAGACGTGATATAATAATTTTTGCATCATGGAACTGTTACAGGGAGAAAATTTAATGCCTAGTAAACTGGCTCACAATGAGGACTCAAAAACGTCAGCAAGCAATAACACAGTGTTCCTCCAAAGAAGAGTGAGGTGTTTATTAGGGCTTTGGTCCCACATCAAATGGCTTCAAACTGCTCTTACTGAGTTGCCAAACCTCTTTTTCTTAAGGTTTTATTTTCTCAAGCGTTATTAACTTTCTCAAGCTGGCATTCCTGGCTGCTGATGTATCTGTATGAGGCATCCCCTCTCTTTCCGCCTCTTCTACACTTCTTTCAAATATGCTGTAAGTTCTTAAAGCTAACTCCCTAGACTTTCCAAAATTATTTCTAAGTACCAATATCCAGATTGTGGAGGAGGAGCCAGGGTCTCTCTAGTTAAGAGGAAAGCTCCACTGAATGGACTCTGTAACATCTGGGTTTAGCTTCTCAGAGTTCTTTATGCTTATTCAGCTTCTTTGTGGCTTTTCGAGAGTGTTGAAGATACCACACATTTCAGATCTATAGATAAATGTGGTCTTGCTGAAGCATACTAGAATGAGGCACTACTACTACTCTGTCAAATCAGATAAACAAAGTTAGGGACAGTGGCTGCAGGCTAATACACCAAATTGCTCAAACAGTCCATAGAAGCATAAACAACCTTTTTCTTCTGGCTCACTACCTAAGGGCTAGTAGAGGTTAAGAAGTGACAGCTAAAACAAGATAGGGTTTAGGGTTAGAGACACTGGACAGAGGAGGAACTAAGGTATCAGCACGCAAAGGTCCTCAGTTTATTAACAATCGCCTAAAGTACTGCGAAATGTGGTGATTCAGTAAGAACAACTTTATTCCACATGCTGCCAACTCAATGTTATCCATACATGCACTCCAGCTCTCCAGCAAGGCAGCAAAGAGAAGTGACTCCAACGTTCAGTGATGAGCCTATCAGACAAACAAGTAGCAAAAACCACTAAAGTGTTAGAATATAATCACACTATTTACTGTGTGACAAGTCACCACTAGATTAAAATAAAAGGATAAGAGGCAGAGTGAAATGAAGGTGATCATACAAAAGCTATTTGAGATGCCTCAAAAACAAAAGAAAAGCTGTCAAATCTGAAACAAAGTTTAAACTATTCCACTCTTAGGGCAGCAACTATATAAAGCACTGCTGCATTTCTACCATTTCCAAACATTCAGCTAGTCATTCATTCCCTAACCAAGAAGCTGGTATACGAACTACATATAAATAGGAACAAAGTCATGCTTTTAACTTCCAAACTGTTTTTATCACCAATGTTTATGAACAAGATATTCCGCATTGGAACTTTTTAAAATAATCAAATTCACTGATATAATTGATGAAATATGCTACACTCAAAAGGGCTACAAAACATATGGGCCAGGGGTGAGCAAATTTTTTCTGTTAAGGGCTTTTTCTGCTGTAGGCTTTGCAGACCATAAACTCTCTCCCAGCTACTCAACTCTGCCTTTGTACCACAAAAGCAGCCACAGACAATATGTAAACTAATGAGCATGGATGTATTCCAATGAAATTTTATTTCTGGACTCTGAAATCTGAATTTCATATCATTTTCACGTGTCACAAAACATAATTCCCTTGATTTTTTTCCCATAATAGAAATGTAAATTTCTATAGCATCTATTAAAATAATGTACAAACCTTTCTTACTGTGGGCTATACAAAACCTGGTGGCAGGCCAGATTTGGCTGATGGGTCATAATTTTCTGATCCCTCATAAAGGTTACTCTAATTATTTTTTAAAAAGGAAATACAAAAAACCCCATGAACTGCAATTCTGAGATTCGGTTCTCTTCAAATCTGGAGGGGGCTGTGGGATAGTCCGTAAGTTAAACAATGTGCTACTGTAATTCTGAAAGAGAAAATGTGCTATATACAGACTATTTAAAAATACTAATTTCTAAAGTTAATACCAAAATGTTAATAAATAAGTGGGTATCTTGTTAATAACCTTTAAACATACTGTAGCTTCCCCTGGGAATGACTTAAACCTCTAGTGCTCATATTATTCGCACAGTACTTTTAGGTCCATCCTAGGGCCTACCGCACTCCCCACATGTCAACTAATTATTTAAGTTACAGTGCCAAATGTAAATTTCTGTAGCATCAAAACTATTTCCTGAAGATTCAATAGAATACATGATGTGTTGGGTCTAAAATATGAGAATACTTTGAGATCAGAGATAAGACTGAGAACGGATTAGTCAGCCTTCTATGGGCTTATAGCAGAAGTCTGCGTGCAAGGTTAAGTACCTATAAAATCTTATTACATGGGAGTTCTGTTAATCCAACAATTTCCACATTTCAGAAGATGACTGAGAGCATCCTTACCAACTCTAAATAATAAATTAAAAAACAATCCTGAAGTACCAAAAGTTGGGTTTGGTTCCGCGGTGACTCATGCGGGACAGCCTTTTCAACCAGTGCTATTATCCGTAATGAGCCTCTGCCACTTGGTCAGCCTCAGAGAGCTCTAATCAGCCACTTTCTCCATACACGGTGTCCCTGTGGGTGTGGGGACTGGAGGACACTGCTGAAAATGGAGAAAATACTTTTCCTCATTTTAGCAACTTTGCTCAAGCAGGCTTAAGAGATGTACTAACTGGACAGGTAGTAAAAACAACAACAGCTTTTCATTTTAAACCTCAGGATAAAGAAGCATTTTGAACCTCAGGAAAAAGCAGCAAACTGAAACCAGAATGACTTACCTCAGTTCTTTGAAAACCAGGGATTCACTCAGAACATACATGTTTTGTTTAGGACTACCAAAATCTCATTTTGGGGGGGAGGGGAAGGCACGGAAGGGCCAGACATTTGTTTTGGACTTGGGAATTCTAACTGGTTTCATTTTTAAGATTCTTTAAAGTAATTAGTAATTCGATTTATCCAGCCCTCACTCAGAAAAAAGGCAAAAATGCAATTTCTTCAGAAGGTCATCCAGCTAGTGGTTGGATTAATCACTGACCTAGATAAGAGCAGAAACAGCCCAAGAAATGCTGGCTTCCTGATATAGAGAAAAGCAAGAAATCAGTCCATGCCTGCTTTCATTTTATAATTATTTATTGCACTCTAAATATTTATGGTCTACAAATATGTGGTAGGCTCCCCATAACATGAAATATCTCAAATATCTACTGTGGCTCAAGAACATGTTTTTCAAAGAGTGATTCGCAATCAACTAACATGCTAGGAAAGATTGAAGGTGGGAGGGAAAGGGGACGACAGAGGATGAGATGGTTGGATGGCATCACTGACTCCCTGGACATGAGCTGGAGTAAAACCCTGGGAGTTGGTGATGGACAGGGAGGCCTGGCATGCTGCAGTCCATGGGGTCGCAAAGAGACACGACTGAGCGACTGAACTGAACTGAACAGGGCAGAGACCAATGTCGTGGGTCACATACAACATTTTTCAATTAAAACAATGAATACTTTTGAAAACATCACAAACGTGGTATGTTTTAAGGGTAACTACTGTTTTGAAAACTTTAGTTTCTTTTATAGTAATGTTTGTGTGTACTGGGTTGTGATGTAAATATCTTACTTTGGGGAGGGGGTAGTGTGATCTAAAAAATAGCTTGAAATACCTTCCAAACCTAAGTAGGCATATGAGTTAAATAAGCAATCAGGTCAGTAATCAGACATGGGAACAAAGATTAGGAAGTTTGGAGTTAACTTGACCTTATTGAGCAAAAAGGCATGAGGCAGGAGAAAAGGGCCCAACCTCAAACCCTGGGGCTTCAACAGTTAACAGCTTGGACAGAGGGAGTACCTGCATGTCCATCAGTGTCCGACTCTTTGCAACCCTGTGGACTGCAGCCCTCCAGGTTCCCCATATATGATATTTTCCAGACAAGAATATTAGAATGGATTGCCATTTCCTTCTCCAGAGGATCTTTCCAACCCAGGGATCAAACCTGTGTCTTCTGCATCGGCAGATGGATTCTTTACCACTGAGGCACAACAGAGGAAGAAATTACCTAAACCAAATGAAGGCACGGCCAGAGAGGAAGTAGGAAAACCAAGAAGCTGAGGGTTCTTCTGCAGAGAAAGCCAGTAAAACTATAAGTTAAAAAAGAGATATCTCCCTTTCAATTTCCAATTTTTCAAAAATAAGGTATGAATGAGGAAAAGTTGCAAGATGGTTATAAGTAAAGAAAGATAACGGATGCTACGGAGCTTGGCAATGCCTTTATGTTGCTGATATACACATACTTAGGAACACTTGCTCAAGTATTCTATGGTGGGTACTGTAAACCAAGAGAGGATGTTGGGAACCATTTAAATCACCTCTTTGCATGTCTGAAGACAACACATGGACAAATCAAATGATAGTTAATCATTTTAGGGCTGTCCCTTGGCTTTCTAAAGATGTCAAACCACATTACAATAAATCTTATCCTTAAAATATATTTGCACTATCCTCTTGCAAATCTCACACTAAATTCCCTTCAAGGAAAAAAGGGGATTCTTAATAATCTGGAAGCAAATGCTCTCAGCAGGAAGTAAAATGGAATAACAGGGTTACCCTTTGTTTAGACTAGAATTGTTCCAAAGCTATTATCCTGAGCCCCTGTCAATAACAGCCACAACCTCTAATGTTCTGGGCAGCAGCCTCATTTGGAGGTACGTGGCTCTCTTGAAATTAGAAATGAAAATGGAGAGATCACAACAGACAACACAGAAATACAAAGGATCATAAGAGAGTACTATCAACAATTATATGCCAATAAAATGGACAACGTGGAAGAAATGGACAAATTCTTAGAAAAGTACAACTTTCCAAAACTCGACCAGGAAGAAATAGAAAATCTTAACAGACCCATCACAAGCACGGAAATTGAAACTTTAATCAAAAATCTTCCAGCAAACAAAAGCCCAGGTCCAGACGGCTTCACAGCTGACTTCTACCAAAAATTTAGAGAAGAGCTAACACCTATCCTGCTCAAACTCTTCCAGAAAATTGCAGAGGATGGTAAACTTCCAAACTCATTCTATGAGGCCACCATCACCCTAATACCAAAACCTGACAAAGATCCCACAAAAAAAGAAAACTACAGGCCAATATCACTGATGAACATAGATGCAAAAATCCTTAACAAAATTCTAGCAATCAGAATCCAACAACACATTAAAAAGATCATACACCATGACCAAGTGGGCTTTATCCCAGGGATGCAAGGATTCTTCAATATCCACAAATCAATCAATGTAATACACCACATTAACAAACTGAAAAATAAAAACCATATGATTATCTCAATAGATGCAGAGAAAGCCTTTGACAAAATTCAACATCCATTTATGATAAAAACTCTCCAGAAAGCAGGAATAGAAGGAACATACCTCAACATAATACAAGCTATATATGACAAACCCACAGCAAACATTATCCTCAATGGTGAAAAATTGAAAGCATTTCCTCTCAAGTCAGGAACAAGACAAGGGTGCCCACTTTCACCATTACTATTCAACACCGTTTTGGAAGTTTTGGCCACAGCAATCAGAGCAGAAAAAGAAATAAAAGGAATCCAAATTGGAAAAGAAGAAGTAAAACTCGCACTATTTGCAGGTGACATGATCCTCTACATAGAAAACCCTAAAGACTCCACCAGAAAATTACTAGAACTAATCAATGACTATAGTAAAGTTGCAGGATATAAAATCAACACCCAGAAATCCCTTGCATTCCTATACACTAATAATGAGAAAACAGAAAGAGAAATTAAGGAAACAATTCCATTCACCATTGCAACGGAAAGAATAAAATACTTAGGAATATATCTACCTAAAGAAACTAAAGACCTATATATAGAAAACTATAAAACACTGGTGAAAGAAATCAAAGAGGACACTAACAGATGGAGAAATATACCATGTTCATGGATTGGAAGAATCAATATAGTGAAAATGAGTATACTACCCAAAGCAATCTATAGATTCAATGCAATCCCTATCAAGCTACCAACAGCATTCTTCACAGAGCTAGAACAAATAATTTCACAATTTGTATGGAAATACAAAAAACCTCGAATAGCCAAAGCGATCTTGAGAAAGAAGAATGGAACTGGAGGAATCAACCTACCTGACTTCAGGCTCTACTACAAAGCCACAGTTATCAAGACAGTATGGTACTGGCACAAAGACAGAAATATAGATCAATGGAACAAAACAGAAAGCCCAGAGATAAATCCACACACATATGGACACCTTATCTTCGACAAAGGAGGCAAGAATATACAATGGATTAAAGACAATCTCTTTAACAAGTGGTGCTGGGAAATCTGGTCAACCACTTGTAAAAGAATGAAACGAGAACACTTTCCAACACCATACACAAAAATAAACTCAAAATGGATCAAAGATCTCAACGTAAGACCAGAAACTATAAAACTCCTGGAGGAGAACATAGGCAAAACACTCTCTGACATACATCACAGCAGGATCCTCTATAACCCACCTCCCAGAATATTGGAAATAAAAGCAAAAATAAACAAATGGGACCTAATTAACCTTAAAAGCTTCTGTACATCAAAGGAAACTATTAGCAAGGTGAAAAGACAGCCTTCAGAATGGGAGAAGATAATAGCAAATGAAGCAACTGACAAACAACTAATCTCGAGAATATACAAGCAACTCCTACAGCTCAACTCCAGAAAAATAAATGACCCAATCAAAAAATGGGCCAAAGAACTAAATAGACATTTCTCCAAAGAAGACATACAGATGGCTAACAAACACATGAAAAGATGCTCAACATCACTCATTATCAGAGAAATGCAAATCAAAACCACTATGAGGTACCATTTCACACCAGTCAGAATGGCTGCGATCCAAAAGTCTACAAGTAATAAATGCTGGAGAGGGTGTGGAGAAAAGGGAACCCTCCTACACTGTTGGTGGGAATGCAAACTAGTACAGCCACTATGGAGAACAGTGTGGAGATTCCTTAAAAAACTGGAAATAGACCTGCCTTATGATCCAGCAATCCCACTGCTGGGCATACACACTGAGGAAACCAGAAGGGAAAGAGACACGTGTACCCCAATGTTCATCGCAGCACTGTTTATAATAGCCAGGACATGGAAGCAACCTAGATGTCCATCAGCAGATGAATGGATAAGAAAGCTGTGGTACATATACACAATGGAGTATTACTCAGCCATTAAAAAGAATACATTTGAATCAGTTCTAATGAGGTGGATGAAACTGGAGCCGATTATACAGAGTGAAGTAAGCCAGAAAGAAAAACACCAATACAGTATACTAATGCATATATATGGAATTTAGAAAGATGGTAACAATAACCCTGTGTACGAGACAGCAAAAGAGATACTGATGTATAGAACAGTCTTATGGACTCTGTGGGAGAGGGAGAGGGTGGGAGGATTTGGGAGAATGGCATTGAAACATGTAAAATATCATGTATGAAATGAGTTGCCAGTCCAGGTTCGATGCACGATACTGGATGCTTGGGGCTGGTGCACTGGGACGACCAGAGGGATGGAATGGGGAGGGAGGAGGGAGGAGGGTTCAGGATGGGGAACACATGTATACCTGTGGCGGATTCATTTTGATATTTGGCAAAACTAATACAGTTATGTAAAGTTTAAAAATAAAATTAAATTAAAAAAAAATTAAAAAAAAAATAAAATAAAATTTAAAATTAAAAAAATAATAATAAAATAAAATATGTTATGCTCCAAAAAAAAAAAAATGTAAATTAAAAAGTCACTGTATTTAAATCAAATTAAAAACAATTACCAAATTAAAAGATAAAAAATAAAAAAAAAAAGAAACTTACACAGAGATCTATCATTGTGACTACTTGAAGTGCCTTTGCCCTACTTCAAAACATTTATGAATCACATTAGCATTCTTGGTTTTAATAAAACAGGACATTTCCTAGAGTAGGATGGCAACTTCCCCTTTTACTATTAGAAGCAACTACTGCCTAGGACAAGCAGTTTGTGACAGAATCAGGATGATGGTACTGGGGCTTCCCTGGTGGTCCAGTGGTTAAGAGTCCACCGTGCAATGCAGGGGACACCAGCTCAGTCTAGTCTGGGAAGATTCCACATACCACGGAGCAACTAAGCCCATGCACCACAACTACTGCGTCACATTGCTGTGACTACTGAAGCCGGTGCGCCTAGAGCCTGTGCTCCGCAAGAGCAGCTCAAGCATCACAACACAGTAGTCCCTGCTTGCCATGACTAGAGAAAGCCCAAGTGCAGCAGTGAAGACCCAGCACAGCCAAACTGGAATAGATAAAATTGTTTAAAAAAAAAAAGGACAGTACTGAAATGGACCTTATCAATTATCTTGTCCAATTCCTTCGCTTAGCAGATAGAGTCAGGGTGTGTCCCAGGTGGTCCAGAGGAAAGTACATCAGAGCAAGCCAGATGAAGGTTTCAACTCCAGTTCTATTACTGGTTCATCACAAGGAGTCAGTCTTCTTTTGTAAAATAAGAGTAACAACAACCCATCTAACACAGGTGAATTGAAATGAAACAAGCGCATTTAAATCACTTAGCACAGTGCTGGCACACAGTATGTACTCAAAATGAGTCCCTCTCCCTCACTCCCCATTTTCTTTTCCTCTGTGTTCAAAGCAGACAAATTGGGATGATGCTCAGACTCCTCTGTGACTTCACAACACAACAAAGAAAAAAGCCACAGAATTGGGTATCTGAAGCCTCTACTGGTTCTGGTTTAAATATGACATTAACATTAAGTAGCTTCTTATAAAACACTGAAATCATACGCAAGCCAAGAGATGGCACTGGTTTAAGGAAAGGGAAGAGAAAAAAGAAAAGAAAACCAAGGAGCCTTAGAGAGGTAAAACAAGACAAGTTAGCACCACAGAGGTCAAAGTTGGAAATCCACACAAATGGGTATCAGGATCGAAAGCCAGAAACAGGTTAAGGAGAAATAAAACCTGAAATAACACATGGCTTTGGCTATAAATCCTGAAAGATGATGCTGTGAAAGTGCTGCACTCAATATGCCAGCAAATTTGGAAAACTCAGCAGTGGCCACAGGACTGGAAAAGGTCTGTTTTCATTCCAATCCCAAAGAAAGGCAATGCCAAAGAATGCTCAAACTACCGCACAATTGCACTCATTTCACACGCTAGTAAAGTAATGCTCAAAATTCTCCAAGCCAGGCTTCAGCAATATGTGAACTGGGAACTTCCAGATGTTCAAGCTGGTTTTAGAAAAGGCAGAGGAACCAGAGATCAAATTGCCAACATCCGCTGGATCGTAGAAAAAAGGAAGAGAATTCCAGAAAAACATGTGTTTCTGCTTTATTGACTATGCCAAAGCCTTTGACTGTGTGGATCACAATAAACGGTGGAAAATTCTTCAAGACATGGGAATACTAGACCACCTGATCTGCCTCTTGAGAAATTTGTATGCAGGTCAGGAAGCAACAGTTAGAACTGGACATGGAACAACAGACTGGTTCCAAATAGGAAAAGGAGTACGTCAAGGCTGTATATTGTCACCCTGCTTATTTAACTTATATGCAGAGTACATCATGAGAAACGCTGGGCTGGAAGAAACACAAGCTGGAATCAAGATTGCCGGGAGAAATATCAATAACCTCAGATATGCAGATGACACCACCCTTATGGCAGAAAGTGAAGAGGAACTCAAAAGCCTCTTGATGAAAGTGAAAGTGGAGAGTGAAAAAGTTGGCTTAAAGCTCAACATTCAGAAAACGAAGATCATGGCATCCGGTCCCATCACTGAACGGGAAATAGACGGGGAAATAGTGGAAACAGTGTCAAACTTTATTTTGGGGGGCTCCTAAATCACTGCAGATGGTGACTGCAGCCATGAAATTAAAAGACGCTTACTCCTTGGAAGGAAAGTTATGACCAACCTAGACAGCATATTCAAAAGCAGAGACATCACTTTGTCAACTAAGGTCCGTCTAGTCAAGGCTATGGTTTTTCCTGTGGTCATGTATGGATGTGAGAGTTGGACTGTGAAGAAGGCTGAGCGCCGAAGAATTGATGCTTTTGAACTGTGGTGTTGGAGAAGACTCTTGAGAGTCCCTTGGACTGCAAGGACATCCAACCAGTCCATTCTAAAGGAGATCAGCCCTGGGATTTCTTTGGGAGGAATGATGCTAGAGCTGAAACTCCAGTACTTTGGCCACCTCATGCAAAGAGTTGACTCATTGGAAAAGACTCTGATGCTGGGAGGGATTGGAAGCAGGAGGAGAAGGGGACGACAGAGGATGAGATGGTTGGATGGCATCAATGACTCGATGGACGTGAGTCTGAGTGAACTCCAGGAGCCGGTGATGGACAGGGAGCCTGGTGTGCTGCGATTCATGGGGTTTCAAAGAGTTGGACACAACTGAGCGACTGAAATGAACTGAACTTGGCTATAAAATCAGTGGTGATCACGAGGAGAAGCTCCAGAAGGGGAAACAAAAACCTAAAACTAATAAAGATACCAAAAGAAAATAAGTGCAGGATAAGCAAAATCAATGGAAACACCTACTCATTTGAAATGCTCACCAATTAAGAGAAAAAACAAACAATGCCCATGTGTGAAGGGAAGATCAAAGAGTAGCAGCTAAGAACACAGATTCTGAAACCAGCCTACCTACAGTCACATCTCAATTCTGCCAAGTTGTAGCTGTGTGACCTTAGGAGAATGACTTACCCTCTCCTCAGTTTCCACACCAAGGATGGTAAGGAGAAAACAGTACCCACTGGGCTGGTTTTTCTGTTCGTCTCACCTCCTCTCTTCATTAAAAAGGGCTAGAAGTCTGTACACACCACATCTTCTAAACTCCCTTGCCAACTAGATTCCCGCTGGGTATTGCCCATGGGAAACAATGAAAGAAGACTGCAAGGTGAGAGAAAGAAAAAGGTGTTCTTTTGTTTCCTATTTCTAGTGGTAACCCTACTCCAGTGCAGCAGACAACCGCAGCTTCTGTGGTGGCTCCAAAGCAACAGAACCAATGAGCATCTCCAGCAAATCTGCAAAGCAGGCACTTTCTGCAGCAGCTTTTGTCTGAGTACCATCCCCTCCCCTTTTTGCTCCTTCAACACTCACTGACACAACATCCACGCGCACATACACACATACACACTCTTCCTTTTGCTCCAATACCCACCCCTACAACACAGCCCTTCCAATTAACATGTAACTAATTACCTGCATTAAATCCTAAAACATCAAGTGATTTTTATTTTCCTAATTGGACACTAACTGATAACATCTATAGATTCTGTTATTGTGAGAATAAAATGAGGTATTTTTGTTTTCTTTTGTTTTACATTAAAGGCTTGAATCAGTAACTGGCCCCTAGAAGGCATTTTATAAATGTTAACAACTATTACTCTGCAAGGATCTTTAAATGCACATGTGAAATCAAGTTCCTTATCCTGCATACAGACGATTTCTGAAAATGGTCCCAATAAGCCTTTTCTTCAACCAAGCTCCGAATCAGAGTCGCCCATCTTCACGTCAGTAAACACAATCTGCCAGTTCTCCCTTCAGGGAGTCCTCTGAGTCTCCATTCCCCAGGTACAAGCCTTTATTACTCCTTATTGTGCCTGGATCAATGTCTTTCCCTCCCCAAGGATTTATCTGCTTGCAGGCTCCAGTTCATTCTACACAGGACCAGGAGGATTTTCCTAAAGGGAGGAGGGGAGGTGTCAGATCTTGTCACTACCACGTGCCCAAGGTCACAAGCCCATTCAATCACACACAGGCCCTCCTGAAGTCAACCCCTGCCTATTTACTTAACAGTAGCTCTCAATTAACTGTTTCCTATTCACATTCCCAAATCTCACACCCCAACCACATCACAAATCCCAGGCATTCCTCCAAACTCTCTCTGCTCTTTGGTCCCGCCATGCTGCTGCTAAGTCACTTCAGTCGTGTCCAACTCTGTGCAACCCCATAGACGGCAGCCCACTAGGCTCCCCCCCTCCCTGGGATTCTCCAGGGAAGAACACTGGAGTGGGTTGCCATTTCCTTCTCCAATGCATGAAAGTGAAAGTGAAGTCGCTCAGTCGTGTCCGACTCTTAGCAACCCCATGGATTGCAGCCTACCAGGCTCCTCCGTCCATGGGATTTTCCAGGCAAGGGTACTGGAGTGGGGTGCCATTGCCTTCTCCGTTGGTCCCGCCATACCCTGGCACAAAATAACTCCTCCAGGTAGGACACCTTTGCTAAAGCCCTTCCACCTCAAACAGAATTACCTCTCCTAAGTTTCTCTAGCATTGCACCCACCCAATACTACATGCTTGTGTTATAAGCGGCAAGCATTGAGCTCCTCAGGAGACTAAAACTCATGACACCTTTGCATATTCTCCATACAGCAGAGTTTCCCAGTATGAAAGGTGAAAACTGTGAGATATTGATATCTCAGCTCTTGGGGCAAGCAGATAGGGCTGGCCAGCCTTCAGGCCAGTGGTCTTCACCCACCAACCCTCTAGAGCAGCTTCTATACTGTTAGAAATCTCCCACCCTGGTGTACTGTACAGAGTATTTTCCTCTGAGTGGTATGGGGTGAAAGAAGTTGGAAGCACTGTTCTGTAGCATCCAGCTCAGCACCTTGCACACAAAACAGTAACTCCGGTCTCCCATCAAACTTCATGAAACAGAACTCCTCTATTTCCAAGTGTTCACTGGCAGCATTCCCTATTATAAAATCTTACAAGTGAAATGAAAACTATACCACTTTCTCACTTATTTACAACTTTTTTCTTAATTTTTGGAATGTGAATATAAAGAAATCAGTGAATGATAGCACATATCTTTCAAATATAAGAAAATACATATTCCAGACCCATTTGATTTCATAAATATTAGATTTTATTTTGGACCATTAAACACATCATTGAATTCTAAGACAGTCAATTGGAATTCAGAACACAGTCCCCCTCAAGGGGGAAAACTATGGTTAGCTTCATAGCTTCCATTTGTTATAAATACTACAAAACAACACTGTTTCAAATGACAGCAGTTAAATGCTAGTGTCTGGGAAAAAATTAATTCAAAAGGATGAGGAAACGCATGACTTTCTGTAGACAATCTGAGGGGATCTTCAGGATTCTTTCAAAAGCTCAAAAGGTTCAAGAGACTATTTTTAACTATAATAAAAAAATCTACAACGTGAATTTCCTTGTTAGAGACCTATCACTAACTACCCTTCTCTTAGCAGCCACAGTTTAATCACAACCAAAACAACAAGGAAGAAAGGAAAAAGAAAGAACACTGGAAAACTAAGGAGCGGGAGACTTAAACACTGGAGGCAAAGAGGAGATGTAAAAAGGTAGAACTAAGCTTTAGGCAACAAATGAAAGGGAAAAATATGAAAAGAAGAACATAGAAAGTGTTCCCGGAAAAGCTGGCAGAGAAATTGAGGAATTTCACACTTGCCACAAGGGGGCACTAACAATCAAGGACAGCTCGGTAACTCCTCCACTAGGAAGTGAGAGGGTTAAAACTGATCCCGGATATTTGGCAAAACTAATACAATTTGTAAAGTTTAAAAATAAAATTAAAAAAAAAAAAAAAAAAAAAAAAAAACTGATCCCGGGAAGTGTTCTAAAGTGTTCTAGAAAAACAGTGTGGAGATTCCTTTAAAAATTGGAAATAGAACTGCCATACAACCCAGAAATCCCACTGCTGGGCATACACACCGAGGAAACTAGAATTGAAAGAGACACGTGTACCCCAATGTTCATCACAGCACTGTTCATAATAGCCAGAACATGGAAGCAATCTAGATGTCCATCAGCAGATGAATGGATAAGAAAGCTGTGGTACATATACACAATGGAGCATTACTCAGCCATTAAAAAGAATACATTTGAATCAGTTCTAATGAGGTGGATGAAACTGGAGCCTATTATATAGTGAAGTAAGCCAGCAAGAAAAACACGAATACAGTATACTAATGCATATATATGGAATTTAGAAAGATGGTAACAGTGACCCTATATGAGAGACAGCAAAAGAGACACAGATGTATAGAACAGTGTTTTGGACTCTGTGGGAGAAGGCAAGGGTGGGATGATTTGAGAGAACAGCATTGAAACATGTTTATTACCATATGTGAAACAGATCGCCAGTCCAGGTTCAATGCATGAGACAGGGTGCTCAGGGCTGGTACACTGGGATGACCCTGAGGGATGGGATGAGGAGGGAGGTGGGAGGGGGGTTCAAGATGGGGAATACATGGCTGATTCATGTCAATGTATGGCAAAAACCACTACAATATTGTAAAGTAATTAGCCTCCAATTAAAATTAATTAATTAATTAAAAAAAAAACTGATCCCAGAGCAAACAAATAAGAAGTCTTTTAAATGTTTAAGGTAGCACTTCCCAAACTCATGAAAAGTGAGTCCCTGGTCCAAGAAAAGATTTGCCTGGCCAACGCTGAAACTATAAAAAGACAGTTTAGTTTTTATAAAGCTAAATTCATTCCATTACGATTATCCCCTATCCTGAGATTATTTTTTGGTATTAAAATGCCTGTACATTTTTAAAATTATATCAAAGCATTATTTTGTTTTAAAGTGTAAATACTAGATGTGTCAATCATGGGCCTATCTCCACACATCTATGAGAGCTCTTCACCTCAAGAGACTTGATCACTCCAGACATTATTTCTCAGGCTCCCACTTCAGCTGGCTTTTCTCTGGGTTCAGCCTTTGGGAAACCATGGTGGAGAATGGGCAAGAGGCACCATGGAGCCAGGATATTTCTCTCCCTTCTTCTCTACTTTAGGAAGTGTTTCCAGCAGTGGCTGCTATTTCTTTCATGGCTCTAGTTCCTTACCAGGAGATTCCAACCTCCTCAGAGGAACTCTGGCTCCTGATCACCCACAGCCCTACCATTAGAGACACTGTTCTCTCAACCTTGCTGTTAATCTCTAGGCTGCTACACCATCCTATCCTGCTGTCTCAGCTCCTCCATCACCTGTACAACCAAGCCCTTCACCTGAATTCCCATTTATTTTTATGCGTATTCAGTCGCATCCGACTCTTTGAGACCATGGACTGTAGCTGGCCAGGCTCCTCTGTCCATGGAAATTTTCAGACAAGAATAGTGGAATGGGTTGCCATTTCCTCCTCAAGGGGATCTTCTTGAAGCAAGGATCAAACCCACATCTCCTGGATCTCCTGCACTGACAGGCAGATTCTTTACCACTGAGCCACCTCGGAAGCCTGTATCAGCTATATGTGTATCTATATTCCCTCCCTTTTGAACCTCCCTCCCACATCCCTCATCCTACACCCCTCTAGGTCATCACAGTGAATTCCTAGTAAAACTTAAAGAGTGGTTTTCTTTTTCCTGGGTGAACTCTTAACCTGTGTATCAAGCCAGCGGTTCTGCATGTACTAACATCAGAATCACCTGAAGAGCTTACTAAAGCACAGATGGTAGGCCCCACCTCAGTTTCCTAGTCAGTGTGTCTGAAGTGGAGCCCAAGAATGTGCATTTTGAAGAAATTCCCAGGTGATGCTGACACTATTGAACTAGGGACCACGCTTTGGAAACTTCTACAGCAGACAAAACACAAAGAACTGGCCATCTTGCATTGGTCTGCCTTTTGTTTTTTAGCTATTTTAGTTTTTTTAACACCTTTATTGAGATATAATTCACATACCATACAATTCAGCCATTTAAAGTATACAATTCAATGGTTTTTATTATATTCACAGATATGTGTAACCATCACTGCCTTTTTTATTGGACAATAAAATCCAAAAGACACTGAAATTCAAGGAAATCACAACCTCCTGCCTTCATATCAAAAAAACAAACCTTTAAGACAGTTTCCTTACATTATTACAGAGGCCAACAGGTTTCTAAGGAATGGTTTTTAAAAGTTAACGTAATTTTAGCACTTACTTTTTACCTTACCAAGAAATAAAAATCTCAATTTCAAATATCAGAAACAAGCCATTGAAGTTTTCTATAAAGATAACACTGACTTAGAATCAGATTATTGGAAATAACTTAGCCAATGAAATCTCAAACCTAGAAAACAGTTGACAGATAGTTTTTCTACCTTAGAAATTTAAGACTGAACAACAGAACTGTGTGCACACACACAGTTATGAGACCAAAGGGTCTACAGACCAGCACTAATTGAAAAATGTGAGCCACATATGTAATTTTAAATTTTCTAGTAACCACATTAAAAAAGTTCAAAGAAACAAATGAAATTGGTTTTAATACACTCCATGTAATCCAAAATGCCCAAAGTATTATCATTTCAACAAATTATTAATGATATATTTTACATTCTTTTTACTGCACAAAGTCTTCAAATTCTGTTGCAGGTGTTACACTTCCCGCACACGGCAATTCAGGGGAGCCACATTTCAAACGCTACCACGTCAGACAGCACAGATACAGACGAACAGAAACTCACGAGTCTCTTTTTTGGACACATTGATACTTAGCATAGTAGTAGTATTCTACTATAGTGTTTTCACAAATTACTTTTGAATTATATTTTTAAGAATTTAAAGCTTTAAACTCTTTATAAACGTTTGTACTGATTTCAGACAGTTACAAAACTATGTTAACATTTCGCTCCTGCCACTTAATACTGTATTAAAAAAAAAAAGCCTCTCAAGAGACTCACACTGTAAACAGGTAAGCTACCATCACTGCTGTTTTACCTGGAGTCCCCGAGCCAGCAGCATCTCCACTCGCCTTTCTCTGGCCCAAGGGAAGCCCAAGCAGCCACTATGGGCCTCTACCAGTCCCAGAGCTAAGGAATTCTCATCTCCTGGGACTGTGAACAGGCAGTTTTAACCATAACTAACAACCAAATCACCAAACTGAAGTATCTGGTCCTCTGAAAGTAGAAACTGTTATAACCTCATCACTTTGTTCGCAAGTCTTTATTCACATTAGACTTGTGATAAAAAAAAAATATCAGTCACATTTTTAATGTATTAAAACATTATTTTGATACTGAATTAAAAATAGAAAGAATAAATGAGCTGGAGATATTACCTTTAATCTTCATGATCTATACAGAATGAGACCAGACAGACAACCTGTGTACAAAGTTAAAAATTTTAAGTAAACTACAAAAGAGTTTTTATTTTCAATAGGAAGCCACAGTATAACATTTACTGCCTTTAATTAAAACAACTGATGGTCAAAACAACAGTCTAAGAACGGCGTATATAACAAGTCTCTGAGTACAAAGGCAGACTATAAATCATAAACATGCTTCTTTGAGAAAAGTCCCTAAACTATCCTTAATATCTGAAATTTACAGTTTGATACCAGTTTACTCTAGAATCCAGTGATGTACGACTTTAAATAATATCCTAAAGAAATACAGGGAAACTGAAATGGTGCCTCTAATGTAAAACAATATCTGAGCCCCTCAAAAATAATGGACTCTTCCTTCACTTATCAGAAAGTGTTTTCTCTTGAACATAAAAATAAAACTCTTGCCATAAGCATAAATATACTTGTGGGTATGTGCAAGAGACTGAGATAATTACATACCTTTGGGGCTTAAATACAACTGGTGTCACATCACACTTCAGGCACACAGTTATTTCATTTTGAACTATTCACTGTGGAGAGTAATTACTCATCCTATAACTTGGTCATAAAAAGCAGGGCTACTCAATATTTCAGCAATTATATAGCATTTTAGTTAGTGTTAGTTGCTCAGCCATGTTCTACCTTTTGTGACCCTGTGGACTGTAGCCTGCCAGGCTCCTCTGTCCATGGAATTCTCCAGGCAAGAATACTGGATGAGGCAGCCATTCCCTTCTTCAGGGGCTCTTCCCAAACCAGGGATCGAACCCAGGTCTCCCGCACTACAGGCAGATTCTTTACTGTCTGAGCCACCAGGGAAGCCCCTTTTAATATGATAAATTCATAAATCAGATCATCAAAACACATACATTAAGTAACTTTAAGTGCTAAAACTATGACAAATTAAGATTTGTCAAACTTTTAACTTGTGACCGGTCTACACAGTAAGCTACAATTGCTACAGACACATCCAGCTATACAATGAGAGTTGAACCCACATGCAATTCACTAACTCAAGGAGAGGGTATGGGGTCAGCAGGAATGAGATCAGAAGAAGGCAAACCTAATAATCCATGTCTTATAAGGAAGGGTAGTGTCCTGACTTTATCACTAATCTTCTATTAGCCAGTCAGGTTGCATACCCTTACAACTGCCTACTCTCAACTGAAAAAATAAAGGTCTTGGCATCTCAGGCAAGTGGATTAAATAGCCTCCAGAAATGTTCCTTTATATAGCCTCATGGTTACACACAGGAGGGAACAGGAGAAGGGAAAGACCCTGGATGTTGCCTGGAAAGACATATCTAGTCTTTCCTCACCTGCAAACAGAGGTGCTTCCTAAAAACCAAAGGAAAGAAAAATTTAAGATCTGCCCTAAGAGTTACACAGGTATTAAGGCTGTAATTTAGTAGTAAGAAGACAATGTCCCCAGTACTTCAGCAAACCACTGCATCTCTCCATCAACAGGGTTACTAACAATAACCCACCAGCACCCGAAACTGCCCACCAGTAAGAGCTGTGTGCACCTCAGCAGCCTCACACAGCTTCTATTATACTAATGTTCTCTTTGAAGTATCGCCTATATCCATAGCTCCCAAGTCTCCCACTAAAATCAATGAACTGATGAAAAAGAAAACGGTACCTCTTTCAGGCCAAACTATTAATGTCACAAAATACTGTGACTGAAATTTTTTTTAAATCTCAGCAAAGAAGAAAGTCATATTTATATTTAACTCAGTATAGTAACAGCTCCAAGAAGCAAGAAGATACTATGGATCAGACATACATTACTACTATCCAGGAGGAAAAAATAAAACAGCACATCCCTGAAATCATGGAACACTTTTTAAAAGTCGGATTTTGAGTGGTGTTACACGCCAAGGAGGTCTCTGGATGGTTTCCATTATGCACCTGCAGGCAGAGAAGCTGCCCCTAGCAAAGCTTAGAAAGAAGGTGGGACACTGAAAAAAATCCCACAAGAGAAGACATCTAGCAGAGACCCACTGGGTGCTCCTGGACCACTGACTTAGCATCTCAAGTCTCAGTTTCTTCACCACAGAACATACCAAAGTCATTCTGAGGGCTGGAGATCATGCTTATGAAGCACAGAACTGGGGGTCCAAAAGTGGAAGACAGTAAGGGCTTCAGCTACATAAAAGAGCAAATGAACAGAAGTTTCAAATTAGAAATGATTCCCAACTCAACCCTAAACAAGATAAAAAGTTCAAGTTCTGTCCAACATCACTTTAATGGAATAGAAATAACTTCATGTGGCAGATACTTGGTACTTCTTACATGTATCATTCTAGTCTGCACCTTTTGAGTTCAACTAACATGTGAGTCAAAGATTAACATCACCCCAAAAAAAAAAAAAAAGTGAGAGAAAAGCTCAAGAGTAGGCAAAAATGCATAGAGTAACAAACAGAAAAAGATGTTGCATGCAGACCTGTCGTGTAGCCCATGGCAACCCTAAATGGGAGCTTAGTTCAAGGCTGTGCTCTGCCTACCACGATGGAACATGGCTGATTGTGCAAGAGAACTGCGAAAAAGACTGAAGACGAGAACTAACCTACACACGTGGGTGAGTCTCCTGCTCTAACTGCACGTCCTACCATCCTCTCAAAACACTTGGCTAATTTGTTTTTTTACCAGGTAACACCTAACAAGCTGAATTTCTCAATCCTTGTCATATACACCCACATACCAATACAACTGACCTTGATAAGGGAGTTTCTCAAACTCGTCTAAGGAAGTTCCTCTAACAGGAGAACCAATGAAAAAGTACCTTTAGGTAGCCTGCTGCTGCTAAGTCATGTCCGACTCTGTGCGACCCCATAGACGGCAGCCCACCAGGCTCCCCCATCCCTGGGATTCTCCCGGCAAGAACACTGGAGTGGGTTGCCATTTCCTTCTCCAATGGATGAAAGTGAAAAGTGAAAGTGAAGTCGCTCAGTTGTGTCCGACTCTTAGCGACCCCACAGACTGCAGCCTAACCAGACTCCTCTGTCCATGGGATTTTCAAGGCAAGAGTACTGGAGTGGGGTGCCACTGCCTCCCAAAAAGGCCATGAGCAACATTTTCAAACTGACATATTGGGCTTTCCTGGTGGCTCAGTGGTAAAGAATCTGCCAATGTTCGATCCCTGGTCTGGGAAGATCCCACATGCCACAGTGCAACCAAATCCATGAGTCACAACTATTTAGCCTGTGCAGGGCAAAGACTAATAGAGTTTTGCCAAGAAAATGCACTGGTCATAACAAACACCCTCTTCCAACAACACAAGAGAAGACTCTATACATGGACATCACCAGATGGTCAACACATAAATCAGATTGATTATATTCTTTGCAGCCAAAGATGGAGAAGCTCTATACAGTCAGCAAAAACAAGACCAGGAGCTGACTGTGGCTCAGACCATGAACTCCTTATTGCCAAATTCAGACTTAAATTGAAGAAAGTAGGGAAAACCACTAGACCATTCAGGTATGACCTAAATCTAATCCCTTATGATTATACAGTGGAAGTGAGAAATAGATTTAAGGGCCTAGATCTGATAGATAGAGTGCCTGATGAGCTATGGAATGAGGTTCATGACATTGTACAGGAGACAGGGATCAAGACCATTCCAATAGAAAAGAAATGCAAAAAAGCAAAATGGCTGTCTGGGAAGGCCTTACAAATAGCTGTGAAAAGAAGAGAAGCGAAAAGCAAAGGAGAAAAGGAAAGATATAAACATCTGAATGCAGAGTTCCAAAGAATAGCAAGAAGAGATAAGAAAGTCTTCTTCAGTGATCAATGCAAAGAAATAGAGGAAAACAACAGAATGGGAAAGACTAGGGATCTCTTCAAGAAAATCAGAGATACCAAAGGAACATTTCATGCAAGATGAGCTCGATAAAGGACAGAAATAGTATGGACCTAACAGAAGCAGAAGATATTAAGAAGAGATGGCAAGAATACACAGAAGAACTGTACAAAAAAGATCCTTACGACCCAGATAATCACAATGGTGTGATCACTGACCTAGAGCTAGACATCCTGGAAAGTGAAATCAAGTGGGCCTTAGAAAGCATCACTACGAAAAAAGCTAGTGGAGGAGATGGAATTCCAGTTGAACTATTTCAAATCCTGAAAGATGATGCTGTGAAAGTGCTGCACTCAATATGCCAGCAAATTTGGAA
Organism: Bubalus bubalis; assembly: GCF_019923935.1. Lineage (NCBI taxonomy): Eukaryota > Metazoa > Chordata > Mammalia > Artiodactyla > Bovidae > Bubalus > Bubalus bubalis. The sequence continues at coordinate 17,772,303 of NC_059175.1, forward strand.
AACTCAGCAGTGGCCACAGGACTGGAAAAGGTCAGTTTTCATTCCAATCCCAAAGAAAGGCAATGCCAAAGAATGCTCAAACTACCGCACAATTGCACTCATCTCATACGCTAGTAAAGTAATGCTCAAAATTCTCCAAGCCAGGCTTCAGCAATATGTGAACCGTGAACTTCCTGATGTTCAAGCTGGTTTTAGAAAAGGCAGAGGAACCAGAGATCAAATTGCCAACATCCGCTGGATCGTAGATAAAGCAAGAGAGTTCCAGAAAAACATCTATTTCTGCTTTATTGACTATGCCAAAGCCTTTGACTGTGTGGATCACAATCAACTGTGGAAAATTCTGAAAGACATGCAAATACCAGAACACCTGGTCTGCCTCTTGAGAAATCTGTATGCAGATCAGGAAGCAACAGTTAGAACTGGACATGGAACAACAGACTGGTTCCAAATAGGAAAAGGAGTTCGTCAAGGCTGTGTACTGTCACCCTGTTTATTTAACTTATATGCAGAGTACATCATGAGAAACGCTGGACTGGAAGAAACACAAGCTGGAATCAAGATTGCCGGGAGAAATATCAATAACCTCAGATATGCAGATGACACCTCCCTTATGGCAGAAAGTGAAGAGGAACTCAAAAGCCTCTTGATGAAAGTGAAAGAGGAAAGTGAAAGAGTTGGCTTAAAGCTCAACATTCAGAAAACGAAGATCATGGCATCCGGTCCCACCACTTCATGGCAAATAGATGGGGAAACAGTGGAAACAGTGTCAGACTTTATTTTTCTGGGCTCCAAAATCACTACAGATGGTGACTGCAGCCATGAAGTTAAAAGACGCTTACTCCTTGGAAGAAAAGTTATGACCAACCTAGATAGCATATTCAAAAGCAGAGACATTTCTCTGCCAACAAAGGTTCGTCTAGTCAAGGCTATGGTTTTTCCTGTGGTCATGTATGGATGTGAGAGTTGGACTGTGAAGAAGGCTGAGTGCCGAAGAATTGATGCTTTTGAACTGTGGTGTTGGAGAAGACTCTTGAGAGTCCCTTGGACTGCAAGGAGATCCAACCAGTCCATTCTGAAGGAGATCAGCCCTGGGATTTCTTTGGAAGGAATGGTGCTAAAGCTGAAACTCCAGTACTTTGGCCACCTCATGCGAAAAGTTGACTCATTGGAAAAGACTCTGATGCTGGGAGGGATTGGGGGCAGGAGGAGAAGGGGACAACAGAGGATGAGATGGCTGGATGGCATCACTGACTCGATGGATGTGAGTCTGGGTGAACTCCGGGAGTTGGTGATGGACAGGGAGGCCTGGCGTGCTGCGATTCATGGGGTTGCAAAGAGTCGGACATGACTGAGCGACTGATCTGATCTGATCTAGAGCCTGGGAGTCACAACTTCTGAAGCCTGAGTGCCTAGAGCCCATGCAGACAACAAGAGAAGCCAGCACAATGAAGCCTGTGCACTGCAACTACAGAGTAGCCCCCACTTGCCACAACTAGAGAAAAGCCCACATAGCAACGAAGACCGAGCACAGCCAAAAGTAGATAAATAAATAAAAATCACAAACTGCCACATTCTTTCTGGGATAGATGTGAGACAGGCAGTGCAGAGAGCCACTGAGTAAAAGCACTGGTTTTACTTCTTTCTCAAGTATAACACCACTGCCTTCATCCATTTATTCAACAAACATTTTCTGAGTCAATTATGTGCACAAGTTTTTACCTGGACTGTGAATACAAAATTACACATATATAGACATACACACATACAATCTAACGGGGAAGACAATCAAAAAACTCACACAGAAAACCATGATTAGGGTTACAAAGAAGAGAACTCTTTGCCAGGAGCTTTCTCTAAGCCAAGCTGGCAATTAAGGTGTGAATCAGGCAAAGAACAACATTTCAAACAGAAAAAAGCACACAGGAAAAGGAAGTGAAGGGTAAGTGAGAACAGTGTGCAAAAGGCAGCTGAGGGTCCAGGCTGGACCACGCGAGTATGGTATGCCTTTGGTCCTCTGAACAAAGGGAAGCCACTGAAGGTCCTGCACAGGGACAGGACAGGCGGCATCATCCTGGGGCAACACGCATCGGAGGAGCTGATCCCTGCCTGCCCAAAGTTTACAAGCTGGTCTGACACTCTTAACAAATGCATAGCGTTTACTCTTACTCATGCGTGTACACACGTAAGAGCGTATACAAGAAAAAGAAAAGCTCTGTGGTACATATTCAAAGTACACAAAGGCCATTAACAGGTCTTTCACTGGGTAGTTAGAAAAAAGTGTGGAGTAGGTAGGTCTTCCAGGGCACATCAGCACAGCTTCAAGGGCAACAATTTTTGAGATCACCCAAAAAAAAAAAAAGAATTGGAAAAAATACACAACCAAAATTTTAGTTCACAGTAATCTCTTAAAATTTCACTTGAAACTATTTTTCTCAACACTTTACTTGTAAATCTTTAAATCAGGATATTAATCAACTCTTTTCACTGATTCACGTCTCCAAAACATGGGAATGTAGATCTTATATGTACAGTCCTATGATGAGAAACTCAGAAATGCGTCTGAACCTGAGTGTCCTTTATCTTCCATCCTCTGCTTATCCATTGCAAATATTCAGGGAAGCCTAAAAACTAAATCACAAGTGATGAGGTTAATCCATAAACTGTCCATTATCCTCAGGAATAGAACTGAACAGATCTTACTCATGCCCCTCTACACTTTCGGGAGAGTAATCCTACTGTTTCAGTGAAGACAAAATTCATCAATCATTGGGGTCAAAAACAAGAGAGGCATTAAGACATTAAAGCCAAGGCATACTTTGTTGAATAACATATGTTCTGCTTAGTTGTACTAGATCAGGCAAAACGAAAATATAATAAAATATTAAGACATTAATCTGTGGATAGTGAATTTTGGTGTTTCAATGGTAACAAAAGTTTAAAAAAAATATTTCCTTTCTCTGATTACAAAATCAAGATATGATGATTGCAGATTTGGGGAAAAATACAGAAAACTTGAGGAAAATAACAATAAATAGAGAAAATCAGGGGGAAACTGAGCACAAAAATAATATATTTCCCTTCTGTGTAAATACTCAGAATTCAAGTACTTTCATATATTTCCACGTAGGTCTCTTAACAGTCTCATGACAGAGGTGACAGAGGTACAGTTATTTTCATTTTATAAGGGCTCAAGGGAATTCAGAGCCAGTATGTGATCTGCTTAAGGTTATATAGATAGTAAGACAAGACCCAGCAAAGATGATTCTAGTCTTCTGATGGGTCAGGCATCTTCTCCAGCTCACAGCAAATGATACAGCAGTAGCTAACTGCAAGTACCTAAAATGAGTAGTACCTGCAAACATCAAACACAAGTAAGAAAATGTGCAAAATAGAATTATACCATTAATACAAACATATGCTAGAGCCCTACAACATCAAATAAGAAAATTTACGTATCTTTAAGTTACTAAAAGCAGGGGAGGGGAGAATATGTATCAAACCCATGGAGATGGAAAGTCTCTTCGTTAACTGCTTCTTTTTGGTGAATGCCACCACCCTTATGGCAGAAAGTGAAGAAGAACTGAAGAGCCTCTTGATGAAAGTGAAAGTGGAGAGTGAAAAAGTTGGCTTAAAGCTCTACATTCAGAAAACGAAGATCATGGCATCCTGTCCCATCACTTAATGGCAAATAGATGGAGAAACAGTGGGAACAGTGTCAGACTTTATTTTTCTGGGCTCCAAAATCACTACAGATGGTGAATGCAGCCATGAAATTAAAAGACCTTGGAAGGAAAGTTATGACCAACCTAGACAGCATATTAAAAAGCAGAGATATTACTTTGCCAACAAAGGTCCGTCTAGTCAAGGCTATGGTTTTTCCTTTGGTCATGTATGGATGTGAAAGCTGGACTATAAAGACGGCTGAGCGCCGAAGAATTGATGCTTTTGAACTGTGGTATTGGAGAAGACTCTTGAGAGTCCCTTGGACTGCAAGGAGATCCAACCAGTTCATCCTATATGGCTAGGGTAATCATGTATGTTATCAGCTGAACCGGAAAATGTGTAAAAGAGGTCACTGTTCCTGATTATGCTAGCAAAAGAGGCACAAGAATGACTGGGCAAATGGGAACATGTGGTCTCTCACTATCTAGATCCCCCTTTCACAAGCCAAGCACTGGGAATTCACCCTTACTGCTCTGAAAACTGCCTGGTGTGTCCCATCTTATGCAATATTGAATCTTAAGGAAATTCTATGTCAAGAGAAAGTCATCAGCATTTTGTAGACTAGTTTAATAAACACTCCTACTAATTAGTGAATGTCATTTTACAATGTGTAAGATCTTGTGGGATGTTTTGAAGTTGTATGTGCTTTACAAGTCATCTGAAAAAAGTTTTAAGAAACCAGTTAAATTTACTTTTGCCAACTTCTTTAAAAAGTGAGACATCAAATAAAAGGAAAAAGCAATCTCTTAATCATTCTAAGTTATTTTCTTTGGTAACCCAAAAGTACTGCTCTACACAGGAATGCCCAAATCATCTTCTGTTTGGAAGCTGGAATCATCTAATAAATAAGCTGCTTTCAGAATAGGTTTTTGGCTGATGCTGTTAAGTTAACAAGCTGGGAGAAAAAAATCCCCTCAAATTAGAAAAGGAAGAAAGAAACCTTACATGGTCTTTGTAGAAATGTACTGATGATAATACATCAAGTTTTTAAAACCAACTTTCCTATCTTATGGTCCTATTTCTATTCAACATACCTCCTAAAAGACTAATAACTCTGATTCAGAAAGTCAAACAAAAACTGGAGCTTGGAAATATTTCTTTAAGAGAATTTCATACAGGTACACACAAAATACTGGCATATAATCTAAGCTTACCACTCATTCAAGGGACATTTCAATGTCTACTATACACACAGCACTGGCACTATTAATAGTTGGCTGTCCTGATTTAAAATTTGCCAGTGTTTTTTCCACTCAAGCAGATTTATCTTTCAAAGGGGACTTTGTATTTAAATACTCTATAATTCTCACCCCAAAAAACATGACTAGAAATATATATTAAACAATAGCAAACTCAAAATGCTCCTGTAACAATATATGGCAGAGTACTTTTACATTTGTTAGCACTTCATGTTCTTTTAAAAACCTAACTAGTACCCCCCTCTATAAAAGATGCTTAGAGATCTATAATTCTACACACAGTAATTTCTCATAAGAAACTATCCCTCATTTTTCCCAACTTTTACATTAGAGCTGAGTCCCACAGCTGTATTCTCAAGTTTGGAAAAGATCATGAATCAGACAAGCCAGTGTCAGTCTCCAAAATAACCCCTTTGATTTACTATTGCACCTTTTTTTAAAATAGTACAACAGTTCTGGATTTCCTGGGTAAGGCTTATTAAAGTCAAGACATAGAATCTTGAAAGTTAAGTCACAGAATTTTCTAGGTTTACTAATAAATAAGACTTCTTGAAAGAGCCGGATTCAAAGCTCAATTCTAAATGATAAAAGGCAAATCAAAAATAAAGAGAAAACGAGTTACTCCACAACTGTAAAGAGAAGAACCTCAACTCAAGGAGTAAATTTTAAAAAATAACCTTTTAGCCAATCCATCCATAAAACCACCATAAGACAGCCATTATACACTGCACATATTACATTCTGAATAAAGTTTTTAACAGGAAGAATATGGGAGGGAGGGGGGAGAATTAAGTAAAAAACACATTTTTTATAACATTACATAAGCAGACCAGTGCTTATTCCAGAAACCAGGGGAGGAAAGGGACCCTCTGTATTTGAACATGGCTTCTTGAATTTTTCGTGCCTCTCTGGCCTTAACCCATCGCCACATAAATCATCTTTATCACCACTCCTTCCCAAAACCCCAACACGCACCCACGCACACAAACAGGCATGCACACACAACATTTACACAAAGAATTTTTAAAAATACAAACCATATTCTTTTATTCAAAAAATAAAATTCATACAAGAGTACAAAAACTCTGATGTCTCAAGACTTATCAAAATCAAAAGACAAAACCACTGCTAAGCTATGCTGTGGTGGTCTTTGGTTGCTTAGTTGTATCTGACTCTTTGTGACTCCATGTACTGTAGCCCTTTGGGCTCCTCTGTCCATGGGATTTCCAAGGCAAAAAATACTGAAATCTGCCGCCATCTCCTTCTCCAGGGGATCTTTCCAAGTCAGGCATCAAACCGGGGTCTCCTGCACTACAGGAGGTCTCCTGCATTGCAGGTGGATTCTTTACTGACAGAGCCCCCATAATGCAAATTCAGACCTAATACATCACACTGAATTTTGAATAAATTCAGTCACTGGGTCTTATATCACCAATTTCCTTCTAACACATCTAAAATCATAAACTTTGAAAACAAACTAAGGAAAATAGATGAGCATGAGATGTGGATGAAACTTAAATTACTGCTGAAATAGAGTTTTTAAAGTCAATTTTAAAATAAAAATTTTCCACAAATTGTTAAAGTTTCAAAAAAAATTTTTCCCCACTGCAATAGCTCTCATTGAAAGCAAAAATGCAATACTATCCAATACTTTGGAATTTCCTGCTGTTTAATCAAACAGCTTAGACAAAATGCCTTTTTAATAAATTGCTAAGAGAGATCCACAAAAACTGCAAAGAAACTGCTCTGACAAGTTCCAATAAAGAACATCATTTACGCACTCTGCTTGTAAGACTTTAAACGGCACTAGTCAAACTACCATCTGGGCTTTGGTTTTAATCAAGCTTGTTAGTTAAACTGGAGCTGACATCATTTACATGACTCACCTAAATAAAATCTAAATTACATTAAGGATCTATAAGATAATCACTTACCTACAACCATTCAGTAGATTACAGTGTTCTAAGCATTGTATTAAATTATAAATATGTACATATAAATGTGTGCATATATATAAGCACGCACACACACCCCTATCTTTAGACACATACACAGATGGATCAATGGGTCTATCGCCAATCCACTTTTGGAAAATACACCTACCATAACCTCTTACTGTAGAAAGACATCATGTGGCATAACTACTACACTATGATACAGTTTAATGTACTCGGTACTGTATCCCCAAGACATTCTGATTATATCCCCTAATGAAATTTTTTTTCACTCAAAGTAGCAAGTCATCTTCTACTAAATCTCTCGCCTTAAGCTTTATTTCAAAACAGTGAATTCAGCAAAATTCATCCAATAAAGTACCTTAAAGACAAAGCGAAGAAAATATCCATTTGATTCTATTTCTAGCTATTTTGGTCAATTATTTTGTTACCTTAAGAAGGGCATCAGATCAATGCACTAAATGTTATCCTGCCATCCAACAAATCTAAGTACATTATACCAGGAGTCACTGAATGAGTGAGTAATCATCACCCTATTTGTACTCATATTCAGTGCAGTCCACAGTACACTGAAAATCAGCCCTAACATAACCTCAGGTTTTCTATGTACCACTAGGGAAAGAATATACTCTTCTTCCTACCCAAGTCCCCTCCAAAGATACAGGTTCACACTGTGGTATTCTTTGCACTTCTTTCCAAAATTATACAAGAACAAATACAACGTATTTTTCATTTTGAGTACAACTGATAATCAAATAAATTTTAAATCCACATTAACATACAAAAGTTAAGACTCACTTTGCAAATATAATCCACATGATACTGGCTCTAGGGTATATAGAATCTAGACCCAGATACTGGTATTTCAATCAAAACCCACCTACACTTCCTACTAGAATAAATAGTAAGCTTTTTTATTTGCTACACATGTTCTTACAGCATTAACCAAACCTAAACACACACAACTGTGTCAGCAGAGAACACTGACAACTGTAGAAAAAAACAGTGCACGTGGTTTTTTTTTTAAGTGTCTGATGACATCTATAATTATATAAACCAATTGAGACTCCACAACTTCAACAGGAATGGCAATTTTAAAGATGCCCAAGGCATTTTAAATTAGGCAAATTTCATACCTCTTGGTGACACCACAAAACCATAATTATTGGACAAGACAGAAGTCTGACCTGATAAGGCAATTCTTAAATCTTTCTCCTATCTAAAGTAATTATCATAGTATTATCAACTACTATCCAAAATCAATCTTAAAAAACAAGCATGTCCCATTTCAAAAAGTAGAGGTAAGTAGAATATCATAGCACAGGACAGATACAAAAATTGGTTCAGTTTGATAACTGAAAAGCTAAGTTTCTGAGGTTTGTTAAGCAGTCCCACAATCTGCTGGCCCTATGCCACCATGGCCCAGTGCCAGCCTGATGTAGGGTCAAGCTAAAAATAGCAGCCAAGCAGCTGGAACACATAGGTCTTTGTGACCTCAACTTTTATTTCCCTAAATCAAGGGAGGTTGAAGGGGAGAGGACAACGGCTGGCAAAGAAAGGAATGGAATACACTCTCTTGGTTGGTATGTCCCACCTCTTTGGATTTCTTGTCTTTTGCCCTACCACGCTCTCCTATTCCTCACTCCCCGACTCCATTTCCCATGCCCAGCAAATGAAGAGAACGAGGATGGGCAACAGGTAAGGAGGGAAACAAAGAGAGAAACTGGAACTCTGAGGCAGGCTGAGTGCAGAGGTTCCCCCATCTTCTACCCTCAAGTCTCACCTCATCATCACAAAGCAGCCATTGGTCATTTCAGTCCTCAGCTTTTTACCATGGTCCAGAGAAAAGATAAGACAAAAACTACACAGGTGATAATCATGGGAAAGAAGGAAGAAAGAATGAGAATATGGTATCCACAGTTCAAAATCCTAAATGTTAAAGGAAGCTTGAAGAATGCTTTAAAAAAAAAAACAAAGTCTAGGACTTCTCTCGAAGTCTGGTGGTTGGGACTCAGCAATTTCACTGCTGAGGGCCTAGGTTCAATCTCGCTGCATGGTCCAAGAAATAAAAAATTTAAATTAAAAAATAAAGCCATAAAGAAATAAGGTAAACTTATTTAAAAAAAAAAAAGTCCTCTCACATACATCTGACTACAAACTTATGATATTTGCATTTTAGGTATTTATTTTATTTAGAAAAACCATGACCATCTTCTTTGTAGAAATAAGTTAATAAGAAGCTGTAGCAGGAACAAAGGCTCAACATAACCAGTCTACAGCACTGCCTTCAACTTCTGCTAGCCTTTACCAATCAATATCGACACTAGAAGAGGCTTTGCCCTTTACACTGATATAATAAAATACCTATACTTCATTTATAAAAATGCTAATCACAGTCAGCAAATATTTAACAGCTATAAGGTGGCACATATAGCATTCTAAATTGTATTAATGTAATTAAAAGAACTTATATCTTGCTTCTGTGGATTCATTCAACGTACTATCTTCTTACGCACAGTTTCTGTATAATACCTTCTAACATTAGAGATTTGACATCAATTAACAATGAAAAATGCTTTAACAGACAGATTGTTAAATACGGTAGGACCAGGTAGTGAGTCACTTGAATTTTAAGGACATTAATTCACTAAATGAGCTTCCAATTTATCTGATCAGCTTTTTCAGTTAGTAAGAGTTTAAATGTACTGACAGGTTATCCTGCATCCTTCCAATTAACATCCTTTCAATTTTCAAAGAAAATTAAATCTTTTTATTAGCACAAGAAATAGTATAAGTTTTAGTTGTAACATTCAAAAAGTTATAAAAGATACATATATGTGTGGCATATATATTGCAATTAGATCTAACATGGAAGATATTCCTTTTTCAAAAGTTAGAGAAGTGTCTGGTGAGTGATAGTCAAAACCACCCCACACAACCATCTTCCAAAGCTGAAATTAACTCACAAAAGGCCTTTTTAAAATGCAGTTTTTCAAATCTTAAAATCACATTTTAAAAATACATGTTAAAAATCAATTTAAAATTCCGGCTACTGTGAAAAATCACTCTAGAAAGTAGCGAGAGATTATTATAAACATAAAGATGAACTTTCTAGAATAGTTAATGATGACACACCATGAGTGAGATTACTCAGAGAGTAAGAGTACCAGCCAGAGAGGCTGTGTCTGGCTCCATAATTTACCAGCCTGTGTAACCTTGGGCAAAAGTCACGTGCACTTTTTTCCTGTGCTTCAGTTTTCTCATCTGTAAAATGAGGATAATAAAAGCACCTAACTCCACAGGGCTGTTAAGAAATATAATGTACTTGGAGCAGTAACTGGCACATGGTTAAGTGTGCTGAAAGTGACTGCTATTATTATTATTATTATTATTATTACTATTAGTAAATGTTACAGGAATATTCAGAGGCTCAACATAAACTATGTGCAGTTAAATAAAGAAAAGCCCCAAATCACACAAGGTCTTTAAAAGAGATGTTGATAAAGTTTTGAGGCCACATCAATTACATGAAAGAAGTGCATCTAGGGGTGATGGATACAGTGCTGTTTACTGATGCTGAGGGCGGGGTGCCACTGACAGAGACACTGAAAAATGCACAAAAACAGGCCAAACACAAAGTCTGTTTTCATAAGCATATTAAATTCAGAGCAAACAAATTTCCTACAAGGTACTGACTTCTATTATTCTGTGTATTTTCAACTCTCAGTAAATTCTGTATTACAAGGAGGTATGCATACAATGATGTAGATTCACACCAACTGTAATAGAGTTTCATACAGTCAGCAATCATAACAACCAACTTTTTCTGAACTTTAATCTCATCACAGAACATCTCTACAATGTCCAGGTGTCTACAAATGTTTTACACTAGCATGCACTAGAACGCTAGAATCACTGCTTAATTGAAGCCATCAGAATCTGGTCTGAAACTAAAATGCTATCTAGAAAAAAAATACTTTTATAACACTAGATGAAATGTTAACCAAATAATCTAACATCTAAGACAATTTACATTCAAGATATGCTTGTCCTGATTTTGGAGATTTTCTGAAATTTACCAAATGTTCCCAGCAAATTGAGGCAATCTGTGAGTAGAAAAACAGAGACTCCACGTTTAACTTTGCAATTTACTATACCTATCAGGACAAATTACTCAACGTGTCTGTGCCGTGGTTTTCTCATCAGCAAAGCAGAAGAGGCTGGAACTGATCTTTACAAATCTCCAAAGCTCTGCTGCTGCTGCTGCTGCTGCTAAGTCACTTCAGTCGTGTTCGACTCTGTGCAACCCCATAGACGGCAGCCCACCAGGCTCCCCCGTCCCTGGGATTCTCCAGGCAAGAACACTGCAGTGGGCTGCCATTTCCTTCTCCCCTCCAGAGCTCTACAGGCATATAATAACTGTCGCACAACAGTTTTGTATAAAAACAACATCTCACCTGTTCGTATATTTAAGAAGAAACAGAAGAATGCAGCTGTATGCAGGGGTCACTGAAATATGCTTAGGGTAACGATACTCAAATGACACCTACTTTCATTTGTCTTTTCGCTCACTTGGGAACATCAAATTAGCTATAAACACATAAATATATTTATTTATTGCAAAGAGTCAGACACGACTTAGCTGAACAATAACAAAATAAATACTTGTAACATATGCTGACAGAAAACTAGTTAGCATACCTAGCAAAATTCAGTTAGCATACCCTTAGCAACAGAGTTCACTTACTATCAGCTGAAAGTCAACATTTAAGTTCAAAATGAAAAGCAGATTTTGCACTGCATTCTCTCCAAAGCTTGTTTTGGCCACCTTTTCTAGATCAAAAAAATTAAGGAAGCATCCTATTTTTAAAGAACTGAAAACTATGTACAAAGCATATTCTCAGCAGAACACCCGGCACTGAAAGCAGAAAGTGTAAAGATACTCGATCTTTCCAAACAAATCTAACTAATACACTTTATTTTTGAGACTCTGACTAGGATTGAGAAACAAGAGCCTCTTCTTATGGGACTAAACTATGTAACATATTTCTCCAAATTATCATTCGATACTGATTTCTCGGCAGGAGATGAGTCTTTCCACTCACTTAAAGGAAGAAACGGCTCATGTTTTCTAGTTTACAGTAATGTTCAAATATTTATATATCAAAAATTAATAAACCGAGAAAATTAAATTAGGTTTTTGTTGGGAAAAATCACCATTCTTCAAACTATGTGATAGTAATTTGAAAGGTGACTAAAAATGGTTTTATGGGCTCTATTTAATTTACTACCATTTAAAAAATAGTTTCCTATAATCTGCTTTGTTCATAGAAGTTTATACTTACCTATAATCTGACTTCTTTTGTAGGATATTTGTTCTCTTAAATATATAACAGTTGAAGGTCAACAGCAGATCAAGTTTAATGATTGCCCCTATAAAAATTTCTAACACAACATGGGTTTGTTTTATCATACACATAGGTAAGTTTCTTAAAATAAAGGTACCAAATTCACTTTCCATCACTGAAGAAAACTGATTTTCTAACACAAAAATATAAAACACATCAGCATTTGGAATTAGTACAGACCCATTCGTATAATTTCTAAAAGGGACAACTTTCTTTAAAAAAAGCATCATTCCCTCACTGCCATCCTGTTCACTAAAGATATTACTAGTTGAAATCATGCATTCTTAAGTAAACTCTTAATATGATTTTGAGTAGAGAAGACATGCTAGCTTCTTATTTTTCCAGATGAAACATTTAAAGTTTGAATTGATAGTTATTGACTACCCATTGTGAAAAGAAGCCCATGATAAAGGAAAACGGATAAACATCTTAACAACTGGCCAGGACATACTTAAAGACAATACTGACTTCGACTGCTCAAAAAATCCTGATGTTTTTAAAAGGAAAGGTATTCCAAGTTTCGCATCTGAAGAAAGGATGAAACTCAATGCACAGTTGAAATAAAATAAGAGAGATGGTCTATTCCTCAATTCCAGGGTGTACTCAGAATGGGGAGAGGGGAGATGGCAAGAAATTAAAGACTGCAGCAAGAGTAGAAGTATTTACTTAACTCAAATCTGCAGTTCCCACCTTCCAGTACTGTTGAAATTTTCTGGCTATGAAAAGTACTCTGTCTCCCGAATGAACACTTCAGATTTCTTCATTGGACCAGTACTAACCATCAGAGAACTAAGTATTACAAAAATGTAAAGCTTTCTTCACTTAAAATTGAAAACTGAAACTCCCTCAGACCAATGCTGAGCACATGAGATGCTCAAATACTTTCGAAAAATCAATTATAAGCAAATGAAACAACTCAGAGAGGAAGACAATAAAAGAAAAATACATATATGCATTAGTTTCAAAATTTCTTCTTTTGTGTAATTCTTCATTAACCAAAAGACTTAACAAGTATAGGCTCTGATTCATGGCTCTGATTCAAATTTGTTCTATATCATTACTTTAAACTTGGGAATACATTCAATAAGCTATACCATCATCAATAAACAAAACACCTATCTCTAAAAGTGCATTCAAAATCGCATCTTTATACAATAATCTCTGGTCTGTAAAGAAAATCAAAATACTCAAAGGCCAACTAATTAGCCTCAAGTAAGTCAGCTGATTAAAATTTTAACCATCCTAAATCTAGTATCTAATACTGATCCCCTTTTACTGCCTTGCTACTCCCTAAATCATGAAATTTAAATAACAAATCTGAAAAGACCATGAGAATGCTTACCAGTGTTAACATAACTTTTCTCCCAAAAGTAACCACCAAAAAAAAAAAAAAAAAAACTCCTTTTAAAACTCAGCTCCTTCCTTCTACAAAAGACTAGTTTCTAGTTTTGTTTAGACATTCCTTGCTTTTAAATGATTGTTCAGTCACAAATAAGGAAATGGTGTTTCAAAACAAAAAAAGAAAACTAAGTATACACAAGGTCTTCAGAAAGGAGACACACACACAAACACATACTCCCAAACAAAAAATATGCATTCATTAAAAACACAAGGATAAATTTTCTAAGATTACAAAAATATATTCTTCTAATTTTAAGAAAAATCCAATCATAAGTTAATACAATGAAAAGTAAAATTCTTCCCAAAACTGTGCCCCCTTCTCCAAAGATAATCACTATTCAATGGTTGCTTGTGTAGCCTTTCCAGACATCTTTATAACACCAATATGCGAGCCTGTCTTTGCTTTCAACAGATACTGCAGCGTACTATATGAACAGTTGATCTGCTTTCAAAAGAAATATGGTGGTCACCCTTACATGTCAGCATATAAAAATTTACTTTGTTTTTTCATGGTTGCATAGTATTCCAGTGAGTACTTCTTAATCAGGTCCCCTCTGATAGAAATTTAGATTGAGTTCAGCTTTTCAGTTACAAACCATACTGCAAGGAGCATCACCCACCGAACTGAACATCTCTGCGCGCTGATATCAATAAATCTATAGAATAAATTCCTAGAAATGACACAAAAAGACTGCACCCAGCATCCGGGGAGGCAGCATCCCATTCTCCCAACTCCTCACTCAATTCTGGGTAATATCTACCCGTGAGTCAGTGTGGTAGATGAAAACAGCTTTCCATTTTTGTCTCTTGAATTGAAGATGAATACATTTATTAATAATTTGCATTTCTTTGTGAAATGTCTATTTTTCCTACCAAGTTCTTCATCTTTTTCCCCAAATTTCAGGAATTATCTGCTAGCCTTTGGTCAAACATGTTGCAAACAACTACACCAGTTAGTTGCTTAACTTGGTCCCTCATGTTTTCAATCCTACAGAAACTTTGAGATTTTTTTAAATCAAGTAACTTGTATCTGTCTTTTCCTTTACATTTCAAGTTTCAGACCCCATTAGGGACGCTCTTTTCCACGCTTCCCTTGTAGCTCAGTCGATAAAGAATCTGCCCGCAATGCAGGAGACTTGGGTTCAATCCCTGGGTTAGGAAGATCCCCTGGGGAAGCAAATGGCAACCCACTCCAGTACCCTTGCCTGGAAAATCTCATGGCAGACGAGCCTGGTAGGCTGCAGTCCATGGAGTCGCAAAGAGTCGGGCACGACTGAGCGACTAACACTTACTCACTTTTCAGGCAGAAATTTTTGTGGAAAATTCGTATGTGACCTATAAATCATTACGCAAGTACTGTCAATTATATTTACATTCAAGCACCTTCAGCATTAGCTCCCTTCCAATATATCGTTAGTTAACAATAACAAGCCAACAATGCTTTCTCTAAAACTTCCCATAATCAACTGATGAACAGCTCTGCACCGATTAAATACCACTTACAACTACTACTCAAATATTTAATTTTTTTCCTTTAAACTTCTTCTTAAAATCTAGGGGTTGAAAAATAACCAAGAAAGTATGTTTAAATACCGGGAAGTCCCAATTCTCTGCCCCTCAATTCTTAAGTAATCTTCAACATTGTAAGTGCAAAATAAAGTCCAGCAACAAGACTGTCTGTATTGTAGTTATAATTTAGTCATCTCTACAAAAGTCAATGAATACTTCCTGTACAAACAAACTTGTAATTTTGCAATACCAGAAAACTGCTTATGATGCTATCAACACATATTTTGTTCTTTTCCATTTCAGGTTATAAAGCAAAAAAGACTTCTACCTCAAATCACAAAATTATAAAATAAGCTTCATGTTAGTTCCAATTCAAACCACCACTTAGAGCTAAATTAGATGGTTAATCTAGCCACTCTCTGTTCTTCATCAAGGGGAAAAAAAAAAAAATCCTGGTCATAAGTTTTCTATCTCACAGTGCCAGCTGCCAGGCATTTAACAGCCTTCCATCTCTACACCGACTGGCACAACAAGTAATACAACTTGGAAATTAAGGAAATTGGCAGAACACAGAGGGGAAAAAAGAATTTTTTCCACCATTTGTACAGCACTTGTTTAGCACGCATGTAAGTGTTTCCAAAGGGGTGGTCAACTCTTCAAGCTATATGAGAAGCATCATCCTGCTTCACATCCACCACTGCCAACTCCATTCAGTGGCCTCCTTCCCCTCTGGGGACTATTCAGAAAGTTACTATTTTCTTTTACAACTCACCCAGGCCTCTTCACCAATGAAAGCAGGCAAGGCCCACGCTGTGTGTCTGTCTCCTAGAGAAGATTGCATCTTTTATTTATCGTCCCTTGGCTTTATTTTCACAGTGAATTCCTGGCTTAAATGCAATCAGCCAAGAAACCCTCCCTGTGCGCTCTCCCGTCATTCCTCATTGCTTGCAAGCAGAGTCAAGCACAGAAGGGGGAAAAAAAAAACTCAGCATTGCCAGCCAAGCCATAAAAACTCACAAACTAGTTTGTTATACTGAGATACCATGGATGTGCTTCAATCCATTTCAACCAGGCAGGAAACAAGGGGAAGAGGGGTATAACTTGAAAGAATGTTAATTAGATTTTTTTTTTAAAGGATAGATGGATAGCCTCAGAAGTTAAACCCCCTTCCAGACATAAGGAAAGGGTGTCTAACCTAGAAAAGGCAACACTGGGGACGGCCTTTAGAAATAAATGACCATGCAGAAAAATCACGTTCCCAGATTGCATTAGAATTCAAATTAACCAGACAGGATTAAAACAAATCTTAATTCTCTCTTGGGGCCCCACCCAGACCCCTACCCGACTCCCAAAGAGAAGGATAAAAGGAACTGACTACGGAAAGAGAAGATTAAATTAAAAATCAAGAGACAGAGATGCTGCCAAATCTCTCCCCATTCATTAGGAACCGCGTTCACCACCACAATTTAAATAGACAGCACTATAAGAGGGGGGTAGAAAAATACGCCCGTTTTGCAATCAGGAGAAAAATACGAGGAAAGGGGAGTTTCACTACAGCATTGTTCTTTTCCGTCTAGCTCAAACATCCCCAGCACTACAGCTGGAGAAAAAAAAAAAAATCTGACCAGAAAGACACATTGGAGGGTGGGGGGTGCGGGGAGCACAGAGAAAGCTTTTAAAACTCCGTATTTGAGAAAACTCTCATGGTCTGTCAGAGAAAGAAGGGCTGTGCAGCTTTAAGTCCTTCTCTCGCCTTTGTCAAATATCTTCTACTTTACAAGCCCTGAAAAGAAATAAAGAGACTCTTTTGTTTGGTTTCTCCTTTTCGGGGGGTGACAGAAAACTGAAAGGGGCACAAATAAACCTGAAAACAAGAACAAAGTGCGGGGTCGTGCCCGACTGCCAGGCGGTCGCCGGGGGGACGCGGGAGCTGACGCGAAGCCCCTCCGCCTCGCGCTCCGGCCGCCACCGGCCGCGAGCGCCCAGCCTGTCGCAGCTCGCACGGAGCCCGATCCCCGGCCCACTCCCCGGTGCAAACCCAACTCCGCCGGCGGGAGCCCCGAGTACGCCGCAGTCCCCCAGTAAGGGGTAAGAGCCAGCTGCCACGGGCCCGGCTCGCCCCCTTTGATTCGCGGGCGTCCTCGGGAGGAGAGGTCCCTCAGGAAAGGGGTCCAGCCTGACGCCCGCGCACCCCGAGACGGAGAGGCGCGGAGAGAAGGACATTTAAATCCCTGGGCGGCCGGCGGAGCTCGCCCGGGCCAGCCCAGACGCCGCAGCGACTCCCCCGCCCCCCGGAACGCCGCGGCCGCCAGCCCGTCGAAGCCCTGAGAGGAGCGGCCGCCGAGTGGCATTAAAATGTATTTCCCTCCCCTCAAATGGAGGGGGCGGGGAGGGGGAGTGCAGAGGAGAAAGACCGGCGAGTGACAGACAAGGGGAGAGACGAGGCAGAGCGCAGAACGCGGCCCGGCCGCCGGCTCGGCCCCGGCCGGCATTGTCTGTGCGGCCCGCGCCCCCTCCCCCGCCCCGCACGGCCCCACCACAGACACCCTCCGCCGGAGCCCGGCCGGCCGCCCGCGCCTTTGTCCACATTCACCCCCCAAAACGGGTCTGCAGCTCTCCAGGACGTACTCCCCGGGAGAAGGGCGGGGAATGGAGCGGGCCGGGGGCACCCGACACCCACCCGGCGGACCCCGCGGAGGGGCGCGTCCTGCTGATTCATTTCCCACTCGCGCTGGCCCGTCCGGGGAGACAGGGGGCGGGGAGGGGCGGAGAGGAAATGAGCGCTTCGCTCAGGACGACTGTCCCGGCCAGTGAGGGCATCGGGCGGGGTGCGGGCGCGCGCTGCGCTGAGGGGCTGCCCAGAGGGGAGGGGGCGGGCTCCCCCCACCCGAGGGACTGACGGATAGACAGACGACCCCGCGACTGCCCCGTGACTCACCGACTTGCAGGACGTTGTCTACGCAGCCGCTCTCCAGCAGCGCGATGCCCCGGCGGAAGGGCAGCCGTGTCTCGTCGCCGCCGTCCGCCGGCCCGGCGGCCCCCACCGACGGGGCCCCGGCCCCGGAGGCGGCGGCAGCGGCGGCGGCGGCAGCGGCGGCGGCGGCCGAGGTGGCGGCCGGCGAGGACGAGGAGCCGCCGCCGCCCGCGCCGCCCGCGCCGCCGCCCGCGCCGCCGGGGCCGCCGCTGTCGTCGCCGGGGCCGCCCGCGGCGCCGCCGCCGGTGTTGAAGGACGAGTACATGCAGATCTCCCGCTCGCTGCGGGGGAAGGACCAGTAGACGATGCGGCGCTGCACCGGCTCCGGGATGCGCTCGAAGCGCTCCTCCACGCGCTGGAACGGCCACTTCTCAGCCACCTTGCGCGCCGCGATGTCCAGCAGCGACTCGGGGCTCTGGGTCTTGCCCGGCGGCAGCAGCCCCAGCGCTGCGCCGCCTCCGCACGCCGCTGCCGCCGCGCCGCCCGCCCGCGGGCCCGGCCGACAGGCAGAGCTATAACCGCCACCCGCTCCTCCGCCGCCGCTGCTGGCCCCACCGCCGCCGCCGCCGCCGCCCGGCCGGCAGCAGAGCCGTTTCGCGGGAGGAGGCTGCTGTCCGCGCTCCGCCATGACCGCGCCGCTTCTAACCCGACAGCGGAAGTGCCGGGACCCTATAAACGGCACAAGGAAGCGCGACACGCACACGCCGCCGCGACGCCACGCTGCCATCTAGGGCCCGCCGCTCCTTGTACGGGCACAAGAGGTGGGGCCTTCGCCGTGACGTCGCGGCCGAGGCGGGGCACCGATAGGGGGACCTAGGGCCAAGGGCGGGGCCTATGCAAATCGCTGGGCTGAAACATAAATAGAGCACTCCGCGGACACGGGGGTAGCGGGGGCGGTGGGGTTGGGTGCCCGATGGGTTGTGAGAATGTCAGGCTGCTGTGACGCGGGGGGCGGGGTTCAGGCGGGGTTCCCGGGGGAGGGGGCGGGCCGCCCGGCATGGCTTAGGGTGCATGGGTCTCTGCGCCCCCTGCCTGCTCAACTTCCCCCTCCAATTCCCTGCTTCCCTTTGATGTCCCGCAAGTGAGGACGCGCCTCGTGGGTCGCTGCGGGGAGGGAAGAGTAGATGGGAGGTGAGCACTGGAGAGGGGTCCCGGTAAGTGGGGGGCGGGACCCTGAGTCGAGGCCCCACCCCCACCCCGCCAGAGCCGCCCCGCCGGGGGAAAAGCCTCTGGGCGGAGGAGGTGCTTTCAAAACAAAGAAATGCGGCGTGGAACCCGGGGGACTGGGGTGGTGAGGAAGGCGGAGGAGGTGCGGCTGAGGCCGCCTGCTTCCCCTCCAGTCAGCCCAGAGGAACTCCCCCCACCCCCAGCCCGGGCTGCGGCGCCGGAGAAGAGGGAGGAGGCTGCGGTAGTCGGCTGTTTTCCATTTCACTTTTGCAGACCAAGGCGGAGAAGAGCACCAGTTCCGCTGCTTCTCTTGTCTGCAGCACGCTCAACCCCGAGCGAGTCTCAGTTTCCGCTCAGTCTCGGCTTCCAAGCTTGCCAAAGTGTCCGAAAACGCGCAGAGCGCTCGGAACCTGTCCCGCAGCTGTGCGACGCGCGTCTCGAGCAGGCTGCAGCCGCCCCGCCCTCGCGCGCCTTCAGCCCCGCGGGCGGGGATGCCGGCTCCGCGGCCTTTCCCGGACCCCGCTCCAGGCCCGGGCGTGCTCCGGCTCGAGGTGGAAGGCACACCCGGGTAGTGGATTTAGCAAACACACCTTTGTGAGTACACACGACACGGGCGCGCGCGCACACACCCTACAGGCGCGCGCGCACAGTCCAGCCGGCTGCAGACGGCGCACCCCGGCCGCTCGGCGGCGGATGGTGGCTGGGAGCGCACTCGGTGCACCGTTGAGTTCACGGCCAGCCTCGACCCCGGGCTGCGGGGAGCCCTGGCGCTCGGGACGCACGCCGGGCTCTCTGCCGCCCTGGCGGCGCCCGAACGCCCCATTCTCCCGGGGCAAGGCTGCGTGGGGGCGGGCGGGCGGAGAGCGCAGCTTGCTGGGGCCGGGGCGCCGGAGAAGGCAAAGAAGCGAGTCCCCTGTGAACCAGGAACGCTGCAGACATTGTTCTTCGTACTCTCCAGGGCTCGGTCGAATGTGGGTCCAAAACACGGCCTTAATTACCACGTTAGAGACGTCCCTACTCTTTGCCCTGCCTTCTGTTTTTCCTATAAACCATGTCACTGATACTGTGGCTATTTTAGAAGATAAACCGTATCTCCTTTGACACGTTCTCATCTTTTAAGGTTATTGGCTGATACCCACATGCCTGCCTTGTTGCCTGGATTTAAAGAGAGAAGAGCGCTCCCGAGTTTTTAAGAAAATCGCCCACTCAGGGCCGAGGCCCGGGAAACCTCGAGCTCCAGGTCTTGGCTCTTCCCCTCTTCAGGCCCCACCAAGCCCCAGGCTGCAGGTCCCTAGGGGACCTGATGCTGGCCGACTTTCCGCAGCTGCCTTACTTGTTAGGAAAATTTTGGTGACAGTATGTTTTTGTATATCCATCTGGTATTTTTCTGGGCACCTCCTCAATGCTTAGGAAAAGGCCTGGGTAGAAAACTGGAAGACTATCTTACGGGCAAAAGGGAGGCGGAAAGGTTTTTCCTTCAGTTTTTCTTATTTCTGGATTTCTTTAAAAAAAATTTTTAATTTATATATATATATATGATAGAAAAAAGTAAGTCGAAAGTAAAATGTAGTTTCCATTCTGTCTTCAAACACAGCCATGATAGAACTTAGGCTTGTGTAATATTGTATAGATTACTAAGGATTTTCATACACATACACACAGAATCTTGGAACTGGAAAGTCAAAGATGACAAAACTTATATCTCCAGACAGGGTAAGTGACTCATTCAGGCACCTACCAGGTGTTAATGGAAGAAATTAACTCATACTGAGTGAGAAAGTGGACTGCTTTGGAAGTGCCTACCGCTTAGAGATCTTGATTTTGTATTGAACCAACGAGCCTGGATTTAAGGCATTGTCCTACATGGGAGGAATTTCATTTAACTCTGTTCAAAGGTGAGTCCAGAGCCACCAGCTCAGCTTTCCCCCTTTGTAGTCTCTTAACTGAGACCAACTCTCCTGCTCTTGAACTGTCCTCCATCCTCTGGTTCCCTGACACTCTCCTGATCCTACAATATCTCCAACTTGTCTTTCTCTGCCTTGTTTTGGGGTTTCTCTTCCTCCAAACTTTAATGTTAACCCTGCCCTACAGCCTAGGAGGGTCCTCTTCTCTATTTTTAGTGGCCCACACCTTGGAGAGCTTC
This sequence comes from Bubalus bubalis, assembly GCF_019923935.1. NCBI lineage: Eukaryota > Metazoa > Chordata > Mammalia > Artiodactyla > Bovidae > Bubalus > Bubalus bubalis. The sequence continues at coordinate 17,793,782 of NC_059175.1, forward strand.
TACTGTTTGTAACTCCCAACCATGGTCTCTGCTTCAGCTCACTTCTTGCTGGTGGTCAACTCTTTTCCATTGCCACCTCAAACCCAAAGGACCACATTTCCCTGGAAACCAGGCTCTCTTCCCCTAGACTGTTATTACAGTTGCCACCTGTTCATAGGCCACCAAGATTTTTTCCTCTTTGCCTGAAACTCTCATATAGGTTTATTTGCTGAGTTATCTCTCCCGGCCCTCTCGCTTAGTCACTTATTCCTCCTCTTCACTCCACACAGCCTCCTCACTGGTGTGTCTGTATAACCTTTCCTCATGCAAATCCTCCTCCACCCAGCTGTTATGCTTCCTAAAGTATAATTCTGATGGTATCACCCTCCTGCTCAAGTCCCTTTAAATGATTCCCTGCCACGTACTAGGGAAAGTCCAAATTCAGATCTGATCTTGCCCAAACCCAACTTTCCAGCCTCATCTTTCACTAAAATCTAACAGAACTTCCAGGTCCCAGACAGGAACGTTGTTAAATCCCATCAGGACTTCTCCCAGCTCCCTAGACGACATCCCAGGTTCCCCAGTCTGCACATTTGCTCAAGATGTTGCTGTTGCCGGTAACAGAGAGATTCTTTCTCCCCATGGAACTTGTCAAATTCCTACCCTTCCTTCCAGGACTGGCTCAAATGCCACTTCCTCTAGGAAAACCCACCTGGATGTGTGATCTCTCTCTCCTCAAGCTCCTCTGACACTTTGGATCTTCCTCGTGACATTTATACCATTCTGCCAAGGGTCACAGCTATGTTTCCACTTGCTAGAGCCATTCATCTCTCTCTTCCCTGGTTAGAAGGTCTCTGAGGGTTGGGATTATGCCTCAGCCATCTCTGTCTCTGTAGTCCCAAGTGCCCAGCACTGCACTGCAAGGTTTCCATCTCCCCAGAGGTCAGCTACTCTCATGAGTCAAGAAAGAAGTGCCAACATGTCATCTTTGGCTAGTTCTTATGCCGCTCTCATATTTGAGGTATTTACAATGTTTTTTTCCTGGTGTTCATAGAAATCATTACTAAATTACTGTTAATTGCCCCTTTCAAACAGGCCCCAACCCTAGGGACCAAATCAAGGCTAAAGGCCTCTGGTTATGCTGAAATGTTTAACATTAGGCAATGGTAGGAAATCAAAGTACAGAAAGTCTTCAGCTTCCCAAATGCAGTGATTCATCACATCACACCACAGTGCATCGGCCAGTGTGGTCAGGAACTAGGCTTTTAGGCTAACTTCATAAACAGAACTCCCTGTAGCTAAACTGATAGACACCCTCTCCCCCAGCACCATACCAAGCGCCTGGCCTGTAGCGCTTGGCTGCATCAATAGATGAATAGCTAAGGATTTATTTGAAAGGAGCAGTGGCAGCCTATCTAGACATCTGTTATGACTTCTCTACCTGTCTTTAAGAATGAAAATTTGAATTAAGTTCAGTAGAGATGTATAAAATTCCTGGAGCAGTGGTTTTCAAAGAGAGATCCTTAGAGTACCCCCAGAGCATTGCACACAGTTTTGGAGCTGGGAACCAGAAATTGACACTCGCTTACTCCCCTTATGAGTCTTCTTCATATTCAAGTTTGAAAACTACCCTTTGGTGGCAAGAACTTCACGCAGCTCCAATGCTTAGGAGGAGGTCTGCAGAAGGAAAAAATGGCTTTGCCTCATCATTATTGCTAGTCTCAGATAATTAAGAGATTAATTTTCCAATAATAGGAAGATTTGAAGATGTGAGAATTAGATCTAAGGAATTTTAAGTCATTCGAAGCTGGACAAAACTATTCCCACTTCCATGCCTTTCCTTGTACTGGGATATACTTTTTATATTATAACCAAAGCCAATTATTAATATGTTCCCTGGGATATAATTAAATTGTTTAGAAAGAAAGAAAAGCCTAAAATAGTATAGTTAGCCTGTGAATCGGGATTATTCTCCTGTTCAGTAGAATGACAGAGAATTCTAGGTGGCTAAAAAAGAGTAAAGAGTGAGATATTAGAGATGACACTTCATTAGGACAAAATGTTCAAAACCAAGGAAGAGTGCCAAAAAGAATCTCCTTGATCAATCATTTCCACCAAATATATTCTTGGGCAAAATAAGAAGTGGGCAGGGAATGATCAACCCAGAACTGATCAATTTAAAACAGTTGTTCTGTCTCTGAAGATGGGAAAAATTTGATCTATTTCAATGGTTAAATTCCAGAAAATCAAACCACTGATATTTCACTATTATTATTGTTTGAAGAGTGGGTGCAATACAGTACTAGAGGTTTTATAAACAGTAACTCCTTTGGTGCCCCAGTCCTCCTTGCTCCCCATGTTGCGCCCACCCCTGTCTCAACACAAGTAATGAATGAAGAAACTGAAGCTCAGAGAAATTAACCAAATGTTATTCAGCTCCAGCCTGGCCAAGCAAGGATTCAAGTTCAGTCTGTCTGATGATAAAGTCAGATCTTTCCCCATTATCTACTACTTCCCAGACTTGCCAGATGATAAGAACAGCCCTACATACCTGTTTAAAATACAGATTTCCTTTAGGTCTCCCCCAGAGAGGGCTAGGGTGGGACCTGGGATCTGTTTTGTTTGTTTTGCTGTTGTCATTGTTGTTTTTTAATGTATGCCCTAGATAATTCTCCAGAATAGGCAAGTTGGGAAGCTTCATAATTCCATGGCCACATTATCACTTACTAACCCACAGTTTCTTTAAGAAGTACCCTTCTAGAATTTGCTACAATTACAAGAAAGTGTATACAACCACTGATCAACCACCCAACCTTTTCCATCCTATTTCTAAGAACAGTATATTCTGTTAAGACAAAAGTCTTTAAAGTTACAATCTGGGTTTTTGAAAACTAAATTGTTACATCTCAACATATACAAAAAAATCATGTTGGAAATTTGCTTATAAATTAATTTGCTTCAAATTTTAATTTTGACAATAATTTCCACCCCCCCAGAGGTAAAAGTGTTTGCTTTTGTTGAATATTAGATAATCTACTCTTGTTAATTTTTAGCAAAAATACATTAGTGTAAAGATAGTCTGTGTACCATTTCAGTATTGTGAAAACTGACGAGAGTGTTACCATTCTGCTATTCATTCCAATCCAAAGTGCAGTGGTGAAGATCTCATCAGATGAAGCCATTTCTGAACATTTAACAGGCCTCCAACATGACTTGGAACCTAGTGATAGCCAAAAGAAATAGGAAATGCCATGTTTAATTATAGCTCTTAATCTTTCCCTTTTTTTTAATAACTGTAACTTAAAAAATATTTTATTGGAATATAGTTGATCATCATGCAAAATGCTAGGTTGGATGAATCACAAGTTGGAATCCAGATTGCTGGGAGAAATATCAACAACCTCGCATATGCGGATTTAATAACACTCTAATGGCAGAAAGCAAAGAGGAACCAAAGAGCCTCTTATTGAGGGTGAAAGAGGTGTGTGGAAAAGCTGGCTTAAAACTCAACATTCAAAAACTAAGATCATGGCATCTGGTCCCATCACTTCATGGCATATAGAAGGGGGAAACGTGGGAACAGTGACAGATTTTATTTTCTTGGGCTCCAAAATCTCAGTGGATGTTGACTGCAGCCATGAAATTAAGAGATACTTGCTTCTTGAAAGAAAAGCTATGACAAACCTAGACAGTGTATTAAAAAGCAAAAGCATCACTTTGCCAACAAAGGTCCATCTAAGTCAAAGTTATGATTTTACTAGTACTCATGTACAAATGTGAGTTGGACTGTAAGGAAGGCTGAATGCCAAAGAATGCTTTCGAATTGCTGTGCTGGGGAAGACTCTTGAGAGTCCCTTGAACTGCAAGGAAATCAAACCCATCAATCCTAAAAAAAAATCACCCTGAGTATTCATTGGAAGGACTGATGCTGAAGCTGAAGCTCCAATATTCTGACCACCTGATGTGAAGAGCTGACTCATTGGAAAAGCCCCTGATGCTGGGAAAGATTGAAGGAGAAGAGGACAACAGAGGATGAGATAGTTGGATAGCATCTCAGACTCAATGGACATGAATTTGAGTAAGCTTCAGCAGATAGTAAAGGACAGGGAAGCCTGTCATGCTGCAGTCCATGGGGTCCCAAAGAGTCGGACACAACTTAGTGACTGAACAACAACAATAATTGATTTACAATGTTATGTTTCAGATGTACTGCAAAGTAAGTCAGCTATACATACACATATATCCATTCCTTTTTTCTTTTTTAGATTCTTTTTCCATATAGGCCATTACAGAATACTGAATAGAGTTCCCTATTCTGTATACAGTTCTATTCTGTATAGAACTGTATAGAACTGCAGTTCTATACAGAACTGTGAATATATATGTCAATCCCAATCTCCCAATTTATCCCTCCCCACCCCTTATCCCCTGGTAACATTAAATTTGTTTTCTACACCCATGACTCTACTTCTGTTCTGTAAATGAGTTCACTTCTGCCCTTTTTTTTCTTTTAGGATTCCACATGTAAGTGATATCAAATGACATTTGTCTTTCTGTGTCTGACTTCACTCAGTATGACAATCTCTAGTTCCATCCATGTTGCTGTAAATGGCATTTTTTTTCTTTTTATAATGGCTGAGTAATATTCCATTGTATATTTACACCACATTTCTTCATCCATTTCTCTGTTGATGGACATTTAGGTTGCTATTGTTACTAAATGATGCAATGAACATTGGTGCACATGTATCTTTTTGAATTATGGTTTTCTCTGGGTATATGTCCAGGAATGGGATTTCTGGGTCATATGGTAGTTCTATTTTTAGTTTTGTAAGGATTCTCCATACCTTTCTCCATAGTAGCCGTACCAATTTACATTCCCACTAACAGTGTAGGAGGGTTCCATTTTCTCCACACCCTCTCCAGCATTTATTGTTTGTAGATTTTTTGATGATAGCCATTCTAACTAGTGTGAGGTGGTATTTCATTGTAGTTTTGATTTACATTTCTCTAATAATTAGTGATGTTGAGCATCTTTTCATGTGCCTTTCAGCTATCTGTATGTCTTCTTTGGAGAAATGTCTGTTTAGATCTTCCGCCCATTTACTAATTGGTTTATTTGTAACTGTAACTTTTTAGTAAGTATTTTATTAAATTTATCATAAAATAGAAGAATACTATTCAATTTAATAATGTAAAAAATAATTAAATTTTCCATATTTATCTATGTCAACTGTAAAAAGAACTCACCTGTGGCGGATTCATTTTGATATTTGGCAAAACTAATACAATTATGTAAAGTTTAAAAATAAAATTAAAAAAAAAAAAGAAGTAGCACTATAAAAAAAAACTTAGAAAATTAATTATTTCCTCAAAATTGCATCAATCTACCAATTCACTCTTCATAGATACCTCTGATAGGTGAGATAGCAGGAGAAAAACACACATAAGACATTAAATGCTGTGGTATGAACATATTCCCTAGGGAGACAAAAGATGCTCTGAACATACATGAAGGATGTATTTGCAGAAAATAATGTCACCCCTCAAATCATTTCATAAACACATAGCAGGAGGATTTTCCAAAGTGATCAAACAGTATTTTATTCATTTTCATTCCCATCTGGAGGAAGTGAAGACATACAATTCAGACAACCAAGTAACTTTAGGGGGCACCTTATGCCTAGATAAAGATTATTTGCATTTAAGAGACAAGCATGAAAATTAAAGTTAAAAATGTGAAAACCAAACTTTATAATGTATTTATTAAGGGCATTTTATCACCTACAATATTTTTAAATATTCAAGAACTCATTCCTTGTCAAGAATAGCATCATGACAATTCCAATACGAAAAGTGTCACTTCCAATGACTTCGTTCAAACCCAGAATTAAATATCTTGTGAAATGAAGCAGTCTCAGCAAAAGCTGGTATGTCAGATATTTTTGCAACCTGAAATCTATATTAACTAACACCTCCACAGAACTCCACAGACTTCCCTGGTGGCTCAGATGGTAAAGCGTCTGCCTACAGTGCGGGAGACCCGGCTTCTATCCCTGGGTTGGGAAGATCCTCTGGAGAAGGAAATGGCAACCCACTCCAGTACTCTTGCCTGGAAAATCCCATGGACGGAGGACCCTGGTAGGCTATAGTCCATGGGGTCGCAAAGAGTCGGAGACTACTGAGAGACTTGACTTACCACAGAACCACACTACAGTAAAAACTACGGTTATTCAGAACCTCTTTCTTTGTTATTTCTGGCTGCACCGGGTCTTCCTTGCTGCTGTGTTTCTCTAGTTTGGGGAGTGAGGGCTTCTCACTGTGGTGGCTTCTCTCGTGGTGGTGCATGGGCTCTAGGGTGAGAGGGCTCAGCAGCTGTGCCATGCCGAATTAGTTGCCCCACCTCATGTGGAATCTTCCCGGACCAGGGTTGAGCATGTGTCCCATGCATTGGCAGGCAGATTCCTCACCACTGGTCAGTGAGGGAAGTCCTTGAAGATTTATTTCTCAAGTACCAAAGCTTTTTAAAAAATCTTAACCCTGTAGGCTAGAAATCGTCTAATGTGTCATACTTCCTTGACTTCTTAGGCATAAGGTCTCCCTATAAATACAGTGATGCCCTCAAGAGCTACTAAGGCATGCAAGACCATTGTCCACAACTAAAAGCTGTGACTACTTTTATTCTTTCTTTCCTTAATTTTTTCCTTCCTTTTATTTATTTTTTTTAGCTTGTATGTTTTTTTTTTTCCCCCTCAGTTTTTTTTTGGTCTCTACAGTTGTGCTGTCCCCTGTTACTTTTAATTATTGTCATATAACCTGTCCCTCCTCCATTTCTGAGTTTTTGCTTCACACTTGGTGTGGCTTTGGAACCCAGAAAACCTACTTGTTAGGATTGTGAATAAAGTAAAAATCAATTACTTTCTTAATGAGGACATCCCTTCTGGTTAAAATATGTACAGTCTATGTCACATTTATTTTGGTTTCTTGCAGACTTTCTGGATCGCAGGTAGGTGACAGACAAAGAGAATGTTATTAGATGGTCAGACTCTGGTTTCTGAGGGGTTAATATATGGTGATACTTGAAATTCTCAGTGATGGCTCTGAGGTGCCTATTGAATGATAGCATATAAAATAATATATCTTGAGTATGATTTAGGTTTAAAGTCTTCATAAAATTATAATCCTCTGAAACTTGGTGGTTCACATCTGGAATTTATGACAATATCCTGCCGGATTTCAGATGAAGCAGAAGCTGCCATTCCCAGATCACGTAGAAGAAGGGCCTGTCATGCATTCGTGTTACAGCTTGAGTTCCCCCTGGAGTGAGGAGGGAGAGAGAATAAAATCTTCAACAAGCCCACCCCACAAGACCCGAGGCTGTGCAGGACCCAGTTCCTGCTCATCCCTCCAGCTGGCCTCGCCCCAAGTTCATTCCCCTCACTCTCTGGGGTCCTGCCAACGCAGGCTGCTTAGGCCTGCTTTCGGTTCCTTGAACACTTGAGGCTCACTTCCCCCAGAGGCTCTTTGCCCAAGAGTTCCCACTGCCTGGAATGCTCTCCCTCCCCAGGCCTGGCAGTCACAGCCGAATTTCCTCCTACTCAGCTTAATCATACTTCCTTAGGAAGGCCTGGCCACTCTGACAGGTCAACTCTGCCTATTACACACTCTTGTAGCTAATGTACTTCCCCCTTGGAGCCCTTCGAGAGTTGTAATTTTTCATTTAGTTGTGTATAGGACAGATTACCTAGAAAATAGTAGGTGCTCAGTATTTGTTCATTCCGTAGAAAGGAGGGAGCAAGGGCACTGCAGCCAGACTGGCCTCCTCGTTGTGGTTAACATCCTGACCTGCCAGGAGAGCAGTTTCCAACATCTTCCTTTTACTTGATTACTGCCAAGGGCCATGGGTCTCTCCTTCCCTTTCAAGAAAAGAATAAAACCTACTCCGTGAACGTGCAGCCGCATGCCATGAGTCTATTACTACAAGGACATCATGGCATTATTCCAAGCAAAGAAATAAGAAGCAAATCTTCCCAACAAATTTCAAAACATTTGCCACACAGTCATACGTGCCCCCTTTAACATTTGTCTCTTGTTAATTCTATTTGTCTGGCTTTTGTCTCAAGTTTTGGCAATTTCAAGTGTTCTGGTTGCTGTGGGATGAAGAAACAATGATCTCTTAGAGACTGAGGGGGAAAATATCCACTTTGGGGGAGTTTCAGAGTTTCTCCCCTTTGATAGTATTCATGAATTGAGAGAATGTTGATTTGGAGGCAATGCTTCTGTGACATCAACCAATATTTATTTTTGTGCCTATAATGTGCCAGGCATTGTTCTCTGCCAGGAACACCTCTACTTCCAAACTATTACATTAAAGATACCTGTGCCTTTTCCCAGGCTTCTTAGGATTATTTTTAAGACAAGTTCAAATTGCTGAGTGAGAACTATTAGCTCTGAGTGAGAACCTTTACCATCTTTCCTCTAAACATCTTTATAACACTTCAGATCAACTAAATTTTAAAACATATTTTATAAGTCTTTGTGACACATGGGGAACTAGGGAACTACACTATACATACATTGTCGATTTTATGTTTTCCTTTGCTATTTCACAGGTAGATAAAAATTTCTTAACTTTCAGAGCAAGAAATAAACATTAGATGTTGCCTCTTTTTTGTTGTTGTTCTGTAGTCTTAATAGTTTTAATAATTAAGTCTTCCACAGAAAGCTTGACCCATAACAACTGAAAAGTTTGAAAAATCTGGAAAATGAAGAAAATAGTTTACTTGTCTCCTGAAGAGGCAACTATCCCCACAATTTTACATCTTCTAAGAAGGGCTTCATTTCCTTTAGACTTTGAACTTAGAACCTATGTATGTGTGTTTAGTTCTATATGACTTGGTTTTTAACACATTATATAATACCCTGTGTTGTAATTTTCTACATCTCATGTCCCCAGAAAGTTTCCAAGTTCCCTGAAGGACAGGTGATTCTAACATATCTCCTGCCTCATTTCTGTGTGGAAGCTGACCGGTTGCCTCTCCCTCTCCATCTAAGGTGCCTTCCTCCTGTAAAGACTGCTCCCCACTGCACTTACCTACCCCATCCCGACTGCTTTTTCTTGCCTATAATTCTGGCTTCATTAATATCCAAAGAAGGCTTCTACCTTAAATGTGTGTCTGAGCAAGGCCACATCTCCAAACTAAACTTAGTCCTCTCAATTTGCAGTTCAAACGTTAGAGATTTAGTTCATTTGGACCTTCATGAACCCCCTTTGAAAAATATCCAGGGACTTCCCCGGCAGTCCAGAGGTTAAGACTTCACACTTCCAGTGCAGGCGGCCCAGGTATCCATCCCCTTTTGGGGAACTAAGTTCCCCCATGCTGTGCAGTGCAGCCAAAAAGAAGAAGAGGAAATACCAATATCCCCTGAAGGGCTAAGACTTGAAGCCATTATCAATTTATAATCCCAAGGGACTAGTTAAACTGAGTGCCAACCTCTCTGCCACTTCCCATGGAAAACTAAATCGAGGATGGGCCCTACAGGGTGGTGCTAACAGGGAGAGGGTTACTGGGGTGTGGGTTGCTGAATGAACTTCACTAATTTCACAGTGTTACCTTGGATTTCACACTCTTCAATGCATGGCTCTCCTTGACATTTCCTTTTTCTTTTTTTCCCACCTTGTTTCACCTTTGCTCCTCTTGCCCAGGTTTATCTGTGTGTGCAAACGTCTGTGTATATCCCCAGGCCTGTCTTTGTCAGGACATCCACTTGTCTAGCAATGTAACCATAAAAAATTAGTTCAGATTCCTTGTTGGATGATTTAGGTATTTTCAGCTTCATTAACAGCTAATCACCACACAATGGATTACTCAAGCAGGGTTTGAAATATGCCTTCAAGGTGGCTAGACTAACTGGAATGATCATGGAAAGGGACTTCAGGAAGGTATCACATACACACAGCTATTATGTCTTTGTGGGAACACGCATTTGCCTATGAACTGTCTGTGCATGTTCTTGGCAGGTCCCCTTACTTATTCTCTGTTCCACACTCCCACCCCCACCCCAGCCTCTGCCAGGTCTGCCTACAGATCCCTCAGCCTTGGAGGCTTCCAGAGAAAAGTGAGCACTCATTCAGGTCCAGCGGCGTCCTGAGGAGTATCCCATCATACTCTCGGGTGAGGCAGCGGGCCTTCTGTACCCCAGCAGGGTTCGGGGTCAGGCTGGGAGGTAAAAACGCATAGCCAGGAAGCTTGGAGAAGTGCCACTAGGGACACACCCAGGTGTCTTGCCAGCCTCCTGTTGCCTTGCCCTCGGGGACCAATTAGCATGAGAGTCAGAAGTGTGACCCTGGAGCCCAAGTTTTTTGTGGGCTCTTTCTGCAGCCGCTGAAGAGACTCTGGTGGGTATGGTCAGCGTGTGGGTTAGGTTAATATGAGAGACGATGAGACCCTCCCCACCCCACAGATTCCCCAGCTCCAGGGCTGCTTTGACCAACTGAAGTCGGGTTGGCCAGAGTGGCAGCAAATTGGGGTAGGGTGCTGGGTGCAAGCCTGTCTTCCCACATGCAGGTTCTGTTTTTGCAGGTCTGGCACAAACCGTTAACTCTGGCCACACAAAGTGCTCTGTGGGCAGGACTAGCCCTATCTGCCCTGGACGGGGGACTGTTGTCAATGGCTGGTTTGATCAGTCGGGTTTGCTCTCAACATTTGTCAATGACCATTGTCAAGTGTTGCTAGGGTTGCTGGAGAAAGGCTTCACTTGATTGGCTGAGCAATTGTATTCCGTAACCAATCCGAATGCTGAGTCTGTGGGCAGGGGACTCAACATGATGGAGCAGTATCAAGCAAAGGCAGACACGTTCTGGATACTAATAAGGCGTCTGGAAACAAGGAATTATAGTGTTCAGGAGTCCCATGCGCCTCAACAGCTCCAGCCATGGCATGGCTGCCGTTCAAAATGTTACAGCTTAAGTTAAAGTCATTCCCACTGATTGGAGCATATCGAGATTTCAAAACAGGGGAGTAGCCATTGTAAGGAGGAAGTAAAACTCCTTGCTCATTGTGTTTTACAGCCTTCCTTAGTAAAACTGCTGAATTGTAATTTAAAATATTCCACCCTTTCAAATAAATTAAGTACAGCCCTTAAAAACAGGAAATGAGAGAGGTGCACATGTATTGTCAATTAAACATTCACAGACGTAGTACCACAGGCGAAGCTGAAAATCACCGTCGTATGAATTCACTTTAGGGGGATGACAACAAGGGTCACCACCAAGGGAGACGTTATACCTGTGGCAGTGTATTCTTGGGCTGGAACCTGAATGCTAATTAGGGAACAAATGAAAGACAAACATCAGCTTGAAGGGAAATTTGGATCTTGCCTGATCGCAGATACTCTGAGATTCAGATAAACCTTATGTTACTAGGGAGAGTTAGCTTGTACTTGACGGTAACAATGACTGAACCCACCTTTTAGAAAACATAACTGCGAGTCAGCCAGATGTTCCTGCAGAACTTTAACAATATATCAAAAGCAAACAGAATTATCTCACCTGCAAAATAAGTTAAGCTTCTGTACAGTACTGATATTCCATTCAGTTGTCAATATGATCACCAAACTTAAGCATTTTTACAGTCAGTTTCTGTTCGATCACAAGAAAAGTTGTTTTGGTCTCTTTGTATTCCATGCCATGCCTCTCCCTTTGCACTTAGATCTGTTGCTTAGAAAGATGGAGCAGTCGTGCAAGAATACTAATGGAAGAAAGGAAGGAAGGGAGAGAAGGAGGAATGAATGGAGGAAAGAAGAAGAGAAAAGAAGATACATCAGTGTATGTTTCCCATGGGTCCCCTCCTCTAGTATTCATTTCCTCTTTCCAACCTAGACCCTTCTGCTCTTAGAGGACCCTCCATTCAAGCCAAGGAGCTTGGTTTCAGACTAAAACAGTGTTTCAGGATTCTGCATTTTACTTTGTATACATTTTGAAGTAGCTCAAAATGATTTTTAAAAAAAGAATAAGTTTCCAAGACTGAGTTTTGGACAATGTCACCTTCCACCCCCATTGGTAAAAAGAAGAACATGCCAGAGGAAGAAATGATCTCAAGGGAGATTGGCAGCAGGACCACCTTACTGAAAGTACAGCTTCACAAACCTCCCCACCAAATTCCCTACTCAACTCTGCCCACACAGGCCAGTGGAACCCACGTAATGTAACTCACTCTGCCCAAGACCCTCCTGTGTCTTAATGGAGACACTCTAATAGCAGGGATCATTGTTCCAAAGGGGAGGAAACAGTATTTGGGGTTCACTTTGTGTTGTTGTTGCATGCAAAGCTAAATGCAGATATTTGTGCTGTTGGCAACATCTGAGGAAGTGATTTAACCCACTTGTATAGCCAGGCATAATGATTTCTCATGTGGCTCTGTGGCTTTAACGCTATTTGTTTCTCCCTTCTGATTATTTCAATCATGTTTGCATATTAATTACTTAAGGCATAGCTTTATTATTTCAGAGGCTCTGAAGTCCTGCTTGATTCTTCTGACTCAGAACCTAGCTTTCTCTGCTGACCTTATTTGCTCTCTTCAGAAACAGATCCAGGAGGCCAGAAAAACTTGCCACCCACACAGACTCTTCATAATCAAGTCGTTGGATGAAGACAGGTAAGTTAGAAAAGTTACCCTAGGTTCTGTCCTGGCCTGGCAGGCACACCCACACAGTCATCACTAAGTATTCTCCAGGGTTAGTACTGCCCAGGGCTTTGCAAACTGGTGTTCTCTCTCCATAGTTTATATTTCAAGATAACTTCCAATGAGAATCATATAGTCAGAAACCAAAATGGTAGGTTATAAAAAGCTACTGGTTTAGTGAAAAACAAAAATTTGACTACTAATTTCAACCTATAATCAAACAGTAAAAATCATCCATTTAACTTCCATCCCTTTCTTTTTCTGATTCGCAGTCTCTAATAAAGGGGAAATTTTGCTTAATGATAAAAAAGTAGAAGCAAAAGGCCTGGGATAACCCACAACTAAATAAGCAGTTGTAGAGCATTAGTGATCGTTGGGAGAAGATGAAATAAGAAAGGGAGAGACAGGCAAGGGAGTTGACATGAAGTCTGAAAGACCACATTCAGCCTGCACCCTCAAGAAAGTGTGTAAGAGAAAGTAGGCCGGAACAACAATGAAGGTAGGGTAAAAAAGATGTGACTTTAGTTTTCAAAATGTCATGCCCGTATTGAGTGTCCCTTTGGTCCAAACGAGAAACAAAGGGAGAAATCCAACAGCTTCACTCACAAGCAGAGCAGTTTGCAAAGGGTCAAGGGTAAAATCTTGGAGAAAGCTTCGGCATGCAGCCGACGAACAGGTGGCAAGAATCCTTTCAGCTGGTCTCTGTTTTTCCAAGTCCTGCTTTTCTCATTGTCCCCTATTCCAGGGGCTCCCAATCTCCGGGATCTAAGGCCTGATGATTTGAGGGGGAGCTCATGTAATAATAATAGAAATAAAGTGCACAATGAATGTAATGCACTAGTATCATCCCCAAGCCACGCCCCTCACGGGTCCATGGAAAAATTGTCTTCCACGAAAGCCATCCCTGGTGCCAAAAAGTTTGGGAACCACCGTCCTATTCCACCTTTCAATCTACCGTTCATTTTACTTCATGCCATCACTCATACCTGGCTCTCTCTGTGGATTTCTTTTTTTAAAGCCTTCCAGGAAAGTTTTTCATTCATTCATGGCCATACATGCAAACCATTTAAGATGTTGTTTTTCAATAACATGATTAATTTAAAAAGCTACTTATGATGCTCATAAGCAGAAGGGGTGACTTCATTCCACAGCAAGACCATGACCATGTAGTTTTATTGGTGATAACTCTTTCTAGCTGGCAAAACAGAAGACTTGTTATTATAAAGCACAAGTGGAAAGGGAGTTCTAGACTTTGCTTCATTCTCTGGGATGTTCTTGAAAGAGTGTTGACAGACCTCCAGGTTTCCCTTAGTTGTTCCCAATATGTACATAGTAGATGTTTCTTCAGACAAATAGAGCTATTACTATGAACCCAGTGAAGCTTTGAATTTCCTTGAGGCTACAATAGATTTTAGGAACACCATTTATTAAGATCAATGTGCTCTGTTTAGGTCACTGAAAGCCATAACCATAAAAGAAAAAAATTGATAGATTGGACTTCATTGAAATTAAAAATTTCTCATCAAAAGAGACCATTAAGAAAAGGAATAGGCAAGATATTACTGGAAGAAAATATTTGTGAAACATAAACTTGACAGAGGACTGATAGCCACAATGTACAGAGAACTCCTACTCAGTAATAAAAACAACAAAACTGCTTGAATGGATAGAAGATTTGCAAAGACATTTCACAAAAGAAGATGTGTGACCGGCAAAGAAGCACATGGTGATGTGTTCAGCGTCATTTGTCATTAGAAAAATGGAAATTAAATCACAGTGAGATACCACCCGCACTCACCAGGATGACAACACTAAATACAAGCAAGGATGTAGAGCAACTGGAACTCTCGTGCATTATTGGTGGGAATATTAAAGGCTACATCTGTTTTAAAAAGGAATAGCAGTTTCTTTTAAAAAAAGAAAAAAAGCATACACCAAATGTCATGTGGTGTCACTTATATGTGGAATCTAAAAATAATTTTGTAGATCTTATTTACAAAGCAGAAGCAGACTCAAGACTTAGAGAACAAACTAGTGGTTACCAGCAGAGAAGGTGGAGGGGAAGGATCAATTGGAAGTTCGGGACTGATGTGTACACACTGCTGTATTTAACACAGATAACCAGCAAGGACCTAGTGAATATCACAGGGAATCTGCTCAATATTCTGTAATAACCGAAATGGAGAAAGAAGTTTTTTAAAAAGATACATGTATATGTGTAACTGAGTCACTTTGCTGTACACCTGAAACTAGTATAATATTGTTATTCAATTATGTGCTTAGTCGTTCAGTCGTGTCCGACTCTTTGGGACCCCATGGGCTGTAGCCCACCAGGCTTTGTTGTCCATGGGGATTCTCCAGGCAAGTATACTGGAGTGGGTTGCCATTCCCTTCTCCAGGGGATCTTCCCAACCCAGGGATTGAACCCAGGTCTCCCGTCTTACAGGCTAATTCTTTACTATCTGAGCCACTGGAGAAGCCCGTTATTCAATTATACTCCAATATAAAATAAAGATTTCTTAAAAATTAAACATACCTCTACTCTGTGATTAGCTGTTAGGCAAGTACGTTCTTCCCAGTGGAAATGAAAGCATATGTCTATAAAAAGGCTTGTATAAGAATGTTCCCAACAGCTTTATTACCAATAGCCCCAAACTGGATACATCCCAGGTGTCCGTAAACAGATGAATGATCATACAAACTGAGATACAGTCATACAGTGGCATACTCAGCAATAGAAGGGAATAAACTGGTGTCACACAGAATACCTGGACTTAGTCTCAAAGACAGCATGCTCACTGGAAAAGTCTTACATGAAAGAGTCTATCCTGCTTGATTCCATCTTCATATGAAAATCTACAATAGGCAAAATAATCTGTAGCGAAAAAAGTCCAAACAATGGTTGCTTCTGGAGGGGTGAGGATTGATAGCAAAGCGGGGGGAGACTTTCTGGTGTTAGAGTGACGTTCTGTGTCTTGTTAGGGCTTTGGATACACAGGTATGTGTTTGTCAAAACTCTGAAAGTATACATTTAAGGTTTTATAATTCATTATATATAAAATGTACATCAAAAGAAAAAAGTAAATATCAAACTGAAGTTTTTAGTTTTTGGTTCGTGCCTGCCATCTATGTATTTATTTATTTGGCTGCGTGAGGTCTTATGTGACACAGCATCTTCCTTGCATCGTGTGGGATCTTTCATTGCCGTGCGTGGACTCTCTAGTTGTGGAGAAAGGGCCCAGTAGTGGCAGCACACAGCCTGTCTAGTTGTGGCCCACAGGTTCCAGAGCACGCAGATTCAGTAGTCGCCACTCCCGTGTTTAGTTGCTCTTATTTCCCAGACTAGCGATCAAACCCGCGTCCCTGCGTTGGAAGATGGATTCTTAACCACTGGACTGCCAGGGAAGTCCTGCCTGTTATTTACTTTCAAGGGCATGAGAAAGGTAAGAAGGGTGAATGGAGGAGGGATATACAGACATGTGACAAAGGGGTGTTAGTCACTCAGTCGTGTCCGACTCTTCGAGACACCACATGCTGTAGCCTGCCAGGATCCTCTGTCCATGGGATTCTCCAGGCAAGAATACTGGAGTGGGTTGCCATTCCCTTCTCCAGGGGATCTTCCGGACCCAGGAATCAAATCCAAGCTCCTGCATTGCAGGCAGAGTCTTTACTGTCTGAGCTACAGGAAGCCCCAAACAACAGCAGTAAAATGTTCATGGTAGATTCTACAGTTCAATGGTGGGTATGTGGGTATTCACTGTAAAATGCTGTGTAAAATTCTCTGTATATTTGGAAGCATTCAGAGTAAACTGTTGGTAGAAAAAAATCCATATGCTAGTTTTACTCATGGACCCTCTCCAGTTGTTTGTTAGATCTAAATGTTTTAATATTAGATGATAATCACAGAAGATGAAGGCTTGGGTTCATCTTCTCATATCTGAATTTTTTTTTTCTTTTCAAATCTGGTCTTTCATACCTTTTATTTTAGCAGACAAAACAAGCCAGGAAATAGTTATTATGAGAGGAAGGGAGGGGGAAGAGAACTGTGACCCTAAAAAAAAAAAAAAAAAACACACACCAAAAAATTCCTACCCTACAATATTGAATATCAAGAGCAGGCAAGCACTTCAGACTTGTAGAATCAAGAAATTAACGAAAGCATCAAGACTGCACCCTCAGAACCACTGGGGAATGATAATTACAGACAGTATTTCTGGAGCAGACACATAACCTTGATTCCCAGGACATCCCCTAAAGCACTCTAATAGTATGCTATTTGTGGAAGGTTTTTCCACCTTTAATAACAGAGAAATAATGTTAGAAGGAAAAAAATCCCTTATTTAGCCACTAGGGTGTCATTATTGAGCCCCAGCTGAAGGCCCCTTTAAAAGCGTCCATATGGTAAAAGAACATGTTTCCCCACGAAATCAAAACTGAGTACATCTGAGACTTCTGAACATCTTTTTTTCTTGGATCTTAAAATGGTTTTGTGCATATTTGTGAAAAAAAAATTTATGATGTGCTATCTTCCAAAGTGAATGGTTATTTATAATTCATAAAAGACCCGCGCACAGGAAAATTCTTCCCTTTTATTAGCCCTGTAAAGTTAGACCAGCTGATCTTTTAGTACATATTACAGACATCAAATTCTCCGTATGGCTGAAGTTTCTCTCCTCGAACTAAATGCAAAGAGGCAGTGCCACTGAAGCTGTTGTTCAAAAGCTAGTGGGGTCCATGTCTCTTTTGATAAAATGTTAAATAAACAAAAAAATCACTCTCAGAGTCTCTAAAGACACAGGAGGGAAAAGACTTGGAGTGCTAAACATGCTTTTTAAATTTTGCACAGCCTTTGTAAAATACAAAGCCATTTTTTTAATAGTTTTTTTTTATTATTATTATTTTACTTTTTGACCACACTAAGAGGTATGTGGGAATCTTAGTTCCCCAACCCGGGGTTGAACCAGCACCCCCTGCATTAGAGGCATGGACCACCAGGGAAGTTCCACAGTGGCGTATTTTTAAATGGATTTTTTTTCTGTTTCCAACAATTGACCATCGTCTTCGGACATAGTTGACACATCATTTCCTTTCAGCTGCTGCTGGCTGCTTGTGAGTCATGGTGTGAGTTCACAAGCAGAAGTGACGTGGGCCCAGCAGCATGAGCACAGGGTGCCTGGATCCGTTACAGGGGATCCTGGTGCCAAATGCTCCCACCCAGCTGCACCTGTACATCCCTGTCATGGTATCACAGAAAGTGACTTCCTTCAAAATATCCAGCTTGCTTAGCTCGCCCTACCAGGGTCACGGCTACCTTGGTTAGTGGTGTGCCTTGGACCCACTTAAGGGAGTTGCACAGAATTTTTAGAGATCTAAGTTCAATTGGAAATTAACACATGGCTTTGTTTTCTTTGACGCTCCTGCCCTCTGATATTGCAGATGAGCCTTTTAAGCTCTAGAACTGTCTGGAGATAGAAACTCTTTCTGTGACCTGACTTTTAAATACCTTGACTTAAAATACAGATTGCCAACTGCCAAACACAAAAAGCCAGATCACGTATAGGACAGGATCCTTGGTCAGAATGCGTTACCTCACCTTGCAGGGACGTGGGATGATGGATTCAAACGCTTTCTGAGCAGGATTTTCACCACCTTATGCTGCCTGACTCAGAAGATAAGAATGAGGAGATCATAGGCTCTTGACGATACGCCAGCTGCACTGTGTAGCACTAGCAGTGGGGATGCAAAAGGCAATATTTATTCTGAGGGCCCTGACAACATCACCATGAAGTCACTCGTCCACTCCTAAGTGGTTTGAATTTTCCAAGATCCAGAGAGAGAGAGAGAGAGAGAGGCTTATGAGCTATAATTCTAGGCATTTTCCCCCTTTCTACCCACACTCTTATTCAACATGTCTAAGGCACCCCACTCCGGTGCTCTTGCCTGGAGAATCCCATGGACGGAGGAGCCTGGTGGGCTGCAGTCCATGGGGTGGCTAAGAGTCGGACACGACTGAGCGACTTCACTTTCACTAAGCACTGTTTGGAAAAGCTAGATAGTTGACAAACCCAAATATGCAATGTGCTATTGTATGTTTTAGTTTAACACTTTCAGAATTTATTTCCCTATCACATAAATGAAATCTTTCAAGTTCTTCTTCCCCATCATCCATCACTCAAAACACTAAATCATTATAGAACAGAAATGTTAATCAATTATCCACTGTGTCATATCCCCCCCTTCCTCCTTCCACCTATCCAACTATCCAGGCTACAAATATTTCTTGGGTATTTACCTCGTGCCAGCTCCTATGGTGGAGATGTGGACGTGAATTAACCCTGCCCTTTAGGAGCTTCCAGTCACACAGAAGATACTCTCTGGGACGTCCCCCATGCCTTCATTGGACAATTAACTTTTCTGCTGTTACTTCATCAGAGCTGGAAAACAGGAATTCCTCCTCTTCCCAAATAATACTCCTAGGTTCACTAACTTTGTCTACCCTGTTTTGTCTGATGGCCACCCACCGTATCCTCTGAAACCCAAAACACAGTCATGAGAGGAACTAACGCTTATTGCAGTGGGAGCAAATTTCAGGACATCGCTTGGATAAGACCAGGGATAATGGCAAAGCCTTACTTTGCAATTTTAAAATATAAACAGCCACTGCTGAGTAACGTGTATTTAATTTTCTCTCTCCCTCCTACAGAACCAGACCTCTGGGATTACAATTCATCTGCATGATTCACTCCAATCTGCCCTTCAGTCCAATCATCTTTCTGGTTTTCAGAGATAAGTCATGGGATCCCTCCTTTCGGAAGGCCCTAAGTACAGCTTCCTTATCCATCATCCACTGAGCTGTGTCCTTTGAAATACTGTTGTGCTCTTTTTTTTTTTCTTTTGAGGGAGAGGGGAACTGAATTGGAAAGAAACCGGGTTGAGGAGAGGATGCCAAGAAGGCACCTAAGGATTCCCTTTATGCTTCATCCAGCCAAGCCTCTGACCACCTCTATGGTTTATGACGTTCCGTAAGCACACCTAATAAGCCCTTTTGGCAATACTCCTTGAAGAAGTTTCCATATCCCAGGACAAGACCACAGCTTCCCAATCTCCCTGCCATAGCTCACCAAAGTTCCATGTATGCAAATGCGTTACTGCTGGGTCAGGACGTGGACCCACTCAGCTCAGGAGGCTGCTGGGGCAAAGAGAGCTGGGCAACCACTTAGGAAATGCAGGGCTGGGCTGATAAAGAGTTCTAGAGAAGAGCCCAAACACAGCGCCCCCTGTTTGCCCAGGTGCTAGAAACTGAGGTCGGCCCTCAGTCCTGTGCTGGCACTTGGTGCAGAGGCCCACTCCAGTCCTGGAGTTATATCCTTATCTTCAAGCCCCCAACCTTCCAGCCAGCTCCTCCCTCACCCCTCACTCCTCCTTGCCCTGCACCAAAAGTGACCACTTCTGGCTGCTCTTCTATATACATTTGGAAGTTATGCTTTTCCTTCCATTCTTTGGGTCTGTGCATATTAAGTCGCTTCAGTTGTATCCGACTCTTTGTGACCCCATGGACTATAGCCCACCAGGCTCCTCTGTCCATGGCATTCTCCAAGCAAGAATACTGGAGTGGGTTGCCATTTCCTTCTCTAGGGGATCTTTCCAACCCAGGCATTGAACCTGTATCTCTTACATCTCCTACAGGTGGGTTCTTTACCACTAGCGCCACCTGGGAAGCCCTTGGCTGCTCTTCGGCCCAATGTTTTTGACCATCCCTTTGGGGACCACTAGCCTGGGTTTTCCCAGCTTCTTCACTCTCAGACCCCCTTAGCCCAAAAGGTTCAACAGAATCTCATGCCAGCCACTTATGTAATTTCAAATTTTCTACATAGTTAGATTTTTTTAAGTTTGAAAGAAAGTGAAAGTGAAAGTTGCTCAGTCATGTCTGACTCTTTGTGATCCCATGGACTAGTCTGTGAAATTCTCCAGGCCAGGATACTGCAGTGGTTAGCCTTTCCTTTCTCCAGGGGATCTTCCCAACCCAGAGATTGAACCCAGGTCTTCCGCATTGCAGGCGGATTCTTTACCAGCTGAGCCACAAGGGAAGCCCTTTTTAAGTTTAAACAGGTAAAAAATTGCATCCAATTTTTGAAACTTTAAACAGCTTTATTGAGATATAATTCACATACCATACAATTACCCATTTAAAATATACCACTGAGTATATTCACAGAGTTGTTTAACTAGTGCCATGATCA
This sequence comes from Bubalus bubalis, assembly GCF_019923935.1. Taxonomy (NCBI): domain Eukaryota; kingdom Metazoa; phylum Chordata; class Mammalia; order Artiodactyla; family Bovidae; genus Bubalus; species Bubalus bubalis. Next base: position 17,814,684 of record NC_059175.1, read on the forward strand.
ATTTTAGAACATTCTCATGACCCCTTTAAAGAAATTCCTTACCCATCGCAATCAGTTCCCGTTTCCCTTCAAAACCCCCAGTCCTAAGCAACCAGCCATCCACCTTCTATCTCTGCGGATTTGCCTCTTGGCCATCTCATATGAGTGGAATCATACAACGTGTGGCCTTTTACATCTGGCTTCTGGGGCTTCCTTGTGGCTCGGCAGATAAAGAAGCCGCCTGCAATGCGGGAGACCTGGGTTCTATCCCTGGGTTGGGAAGATCCCCTGGAGAAGGGAAGGTTACCCACTCCAGTATTCTGACCTAGAGAATTCCATGGATGGTATAGTCCATGGGGTTGCAAAGAGTCAGACACGACTGAGCGACTTTCGCTTCACTTGTCACGTAGCGTTGTGTTTTCAAGGCTTGCTCATGCGGTAGCTTTCACTTTACTGTATTTTACTTAGTCCAATCTATCTGAAATATTTCAACATGTAGTCGATTTTAAAAGTGATAAGTGATATATTTTGCATTTTTCCCCATACGTAGTCTTTGAGCTCTGGTGTGTATTTTACACTCAGCACGTCTCAACAAGACCAGCCTCTCTGCAAATACCCAGCAGCCACATGGGGCTCATGGGCATTGTGTTGGAAAGCACAACCCTAACCAGAGCCTTTTCCATCATCTTTAAAAGCAATAGCTTTCTCTGTTCACATTCACACTCCTGCAGACCCTCCCCACCCCACGCGCACCTACACTGTGGTTCCCGGGTGGCTTTAGCATTTTAAGGCAGCACCATGTTTCTCTCTGCCAGTAGACAGCCCTGAACTCGTGTTTCTGTCTAGGTGGTGCGTGCTCAGGTCAGAATCTACATGCAGATAACTGGAGCTCACTCTGTCAGGTCGCTTTCCTTGCCCAGGGGCCTTGGCTACATGATATATCTTGCTAAAGTGAAACTTTTTGCTTAAAACTTAACAAAACGTTAAAGAAGTTTTGTCTCTGGTTTTTCAGAAGCAGGTCTGTCATTTCTTAATTTTCTCCCCGGTACTTTTTTTTTTCCAGCCATTGTTTTGCTAATAATAGCTCTAAGCACACAAATAAAGCTCACTGGTAGTGGTAGATTTGGGAAATTGCTACAAGCTTCCTCACAGCTTTATCCTGCTCCTGTCAGCCATTTCCCCAAGAAAATGGACGTTTAATCAGTGTGAGGCTGCATCTTATTAGTCTGGCTCATCAGCTATCACCTCCTTCCAGGCATGGGACAGAAGACAGAAACGCTGCCACCAACTGCCTGGGATGCTGGGATTTCAACAGGAAGTGAGACCTTTATGAATGAAGCACATTATTTATCTCAGTGTGGCTATGTCTATACGGTCATATGTAAGTTGTTTCTAAACATCTGCAGTTGTTAAGATGGGCACATGGCAGTGTTCCTAAAATTGTGTTTTCAAAGGGAAAGCTTACAAAACTGGTGTTATTTAGGAGAAGGCAATGGCACCCCACTCCAGTACTCTTGCCTGGAAAATCCCATGGATGGAGGAGCCTGGTGGGCTACAGTCCATGGGGTCGCTAAGAGTCGGACACGACTGAGCGACTTCACTTTCACTTTTCACTTTCATGCATTGGAGAAGGAAATGGCAACCCACTCCAGTGTTCTTGCCTGGAGAATCCCAGGGACGGGGGAGCCTGGTGGGCTGCCGTCTATGGGGTGGAACAGAGTCGAACACGACTGAAGCGACTTAGCAGCAGCAGCAGCAGGGGAACAAAGATCCTACCTGCCATGGAGCAACTAAACCCACAAACCACAACTACTGAGCTGGTGTGCCACAACTAGAGAGCCCAAGCCCTGCAACAAAAGATCCCACAGGACACAACCAAGACCTGAAGCAGGCAAATAAATAAACACATAGATCTGAAATTCACCAAAAAATTTTTTTAGAAAAGAATTATTCTATGAGAAAATCTGACTCACTACACCAGTCAAGATTTCAGCCTCTTGATCAAACAGATACTCCTAAGGCAATAGCATGCTAAGAAAAGCAGACAGCAATGGTAGCCAGCTCCGAGGTGTGGGAACTTGCTGTGAACTGGCTGATATTACCTGCCTCCTTTTACTCAACAGAAACTTTCTTTTCTACAGAAAATGGCAGCACCACTACCATTCTAGGATTCCTTGCGTTAGGCCTCACCCAGCAACTGCTTGGCTGTCTATCCATAGTTAAAACACCCAGTGCCCCAGGGAATGTCATAAAATTTCACTGTATTCAGTGACGCCCTGTTCAGTGAATTGCAGAGAACTGAGTCTTCGTATGCACACCTGGCTGTGAATCACTGACTCAGTGACCTCCATGTGGAATCTGCTCTCTTGATATAATTAATTTAGCCTCCATGAGATGGAAGTTCCTAACCTTTCTTAGGGATGCATGCCTAATTTTACATAACTCTGCAATTACTTCAGTTGTTTACATGGCAATCCTGTGTGATCCAAGCAACCCTCGTGCTGCCATTTTAAGACCGTTTGAAACGCCTTAATAGTCCCCCCTTTTTTTTTCTTTCCCTCTTGCCCATTTCCAAATGGAAAGAATTCTTAAGAAGTAATAGGGTGGTGGAGAGAGACACAGTTTGGTTTAGCTCCTACTAGTTATTCCATGTTATACTTGAGTGGATTATTTGCATCTGGTCTTTATTTGTTAACATCAATGGGTTATGTTTGCATAACTAGATTGAATTATAAAAGGGCTTCCATGTTGAATGATTGACTCTCACACACACACAAAAGAAAGCAAAAAGAAACCATGCCCTAAGCTAGAGATACCAGCCTTGGGAAACCTGGATTGGAGGGGGAAAAAATGAATCTCTTAAAGTCCATCACAAAGACTTTCTGGTTTCAATTTCCTCTCTTCTTTTGAAATAAGATCCAGTACCCCAGCCCTCCACCTCAAATAAAGTAGCTGAGACTTGGCAGGAAGTGGTGTGGCAGACCACCCAAGAATTAGGGGTGTCTGATGTGGAAGGGAAAAGTTAAATGAAAAGCTGAAGATGATGTCAAGTAGATGAGAATGACTCATCAATACTGAGCTCCTGTTTCTCTCCAGTGAAGATTCCTGTGCTGGAGTGTCCAGTTAATCACCCATCTAGGATGAGCTGGGCTAAGCCACTTTCCAGGCCATACCTCAGCCTCCAGGCAGTGTACAACTAAACCCTTTCGAAAGACCTCCAATGCATTCAAGTTCTTGGGAAATGTTCCTGTTGTATAAACTCCTCAGGCTGTCATCTGTCAACATGCCTCTTTTCCTTTTACTCACACACATTTCCTTATTGCCATCTGATGTGTTTTGCCCCTTCCAATAGACTGTGAAGTTCTTAAAACCAAACAACTCGCACTCCACCTGAGTGTCACCCCCACCTCCCAGCCAATACCTGGTCAGGGGGGTGACTTACTTAGTCTATTAGCACTCTGGATCAAAGTTCTCTTAGATTGCAAGATTCAGAAGAACAGGACCTCAATTAGTGAAAAGTACAAGTGATTTCCTGCCAGAGTCAGCTTCCCTGGTAGACAAATGAAGCAATCACATCTGGGGTGTGATTGGAGGGGTTTTAGAAACATCCTTCCGCTATCGTCTTCTAAAATTCCACCTAGTGATGCCTTTTCACTTAAGGTTTTGATCTTTGTTAAAATACAGATTCTCTCCGGAGCAGTAACTTGATAAGTTATCTATGATTAGAGTAGATAAAGGAACTTGCTGAACCTGGGGAGAGGAGAGGAGATAGCGTTGGACAGGAAGTTTGAGTGTCAATTGGCCCCATTCACACCAAATTCTTTTCAATTATGTGTGATGGTGATGTTGATATGAAGACTTATTCTCCTGCCAAAGGCCCAGCTCCAATACCTTATTATTGACTGGAGTATAAATAAGGATGGAGGACATTTAGAGAATACTTATAATGTGCTAGACAGTGCTCTAAACACTTAAATAGTAACTTGTTACACCTCACAATTCCCTGAGGTTGGCTTTGTTATTATCCCAGTTTTACTGATGAGGAAACAGAGGAAGAGAGGGTCCAAACTCACATAGACAGAAGGTGGCAGATCCAGGAAAAGAGTAAGGATGACTGACACTTTTAAATATCCATGCTTCCCTTTCTCATCCCTTTCCCACCCCCACCCCACCCCCAACTTGATCTTCATCCCCCTCCCACCCTTGTCAATAGATTTACCTTAGATAATCCTAATGAATCCTAAATGTGGGAAACAAAACAAAAAGGCATCTAAGAAAAAAGAAACACTGTTCCAGGCATGGATGAGTCTTTCCACAAAGAAGTATTTTTAAAAAATGGCAACCAAGATGCTTAACACTTAAAAAAATGTATATTGCAATCCAAAGCTTTAAAAAGTACCTGGGAGCAGGGGAAGGTACCCAGGGAATTGTCTAAATTGCAATACACCCATCTGGGGTGCTTTTCCCCCCACACCATGAATGAAATGGAGATACTAACCATGGCAATGTTTATATCACTTGATACATGTGAAAGGAACAAAGTCTTCCTGAGAGAGGAGGCCTTGCAATCTGTGTATGTATATGCTGTTTCTAAGATGTGTATAAACTGAAACACACACAGGACTCACCCAACACGTTGTTTTCCTTGAGGAGGATGAGTTGAGAAAGTTCACCTTATGCATCATACTAGAGAAGATAGACTCCTTATTTATCTTCAGATTAGAAAAATAAAATAAGTGTTGGTTCCCTGGAATTGGAGGTGATAGCTCAATAATTAGTAGGAGATCAAGTAAAAGGGGAAAGTGAAGTGAAAGTCACTCAGTCGTGTCTGACACTTTGCGACCCCATGGACTGTACAGTCCATGGAATTCTCCAGGCCAGAATACTGGAGTGGGTAACCTTTCCCTTCTCCAGGGGATCTTCCCAACCCAGAGATCGAACCCAGGTCTCCCACATTGCAAGCGGCTTCTTTACCAGGGTTAAAAAAGCAGATAAACTGCAGAGTGGGGGGTAGAATGGCATCATGCTTTGCTCCCCATTGGTGCTCATGTTTGCAAGGTTCAATGGAAGCATATGAGATTGGAAAGTGGATTACTATGAGGATATCATCACAGTACAGCTCAGGGGGTAACATGACTGGGACACTTATGTCCCTACCGACCTCAGAGAAGGAACCCCAGGGACAACTCTGCCTGTAATTGAAGCCAGGCCTTCAGTCGATGTGGCAAAGCTGAGATTTGCCTGTGAGGGCCGCACGGCTCCAAGGTGCTGCTGGGTTCTTCCTGGGAATGGCTCCTTCCCCACCAGCATCAGAAATCAGCAGCAGAGTATCGATTAGAGAAACGCAAATCAAAATCACAATGAGGTATCACCTCACGCCGGTCAGAAAGGCTGTAATCAAAAAGTCTACAAACAACAAATGCTGGAGAGGGTGTGGAGGAAAGGGAACCCTCCCACACTGTTGGTGGGAGTATAAAATGGTCACCATGGAGAACAGTATGGAGTTGCCTTAGAAAACTAAAAAATAGAGCTACCATATGATCCAGCAATCCCACTTGTGGACGTATATGTGGAGAAAACCACAATTCAAAAAGATACATGCACTGCAGTGTTCATTGCAGCACTAGTTACAATAGCGGAAGACACGGAAGCAATCTAAAGAAGACGTCATGCATATACACGATGGAATATTACTCCGCTGCAAAAAAAGAACAAAATAACGCCATTTGCAGCAACATGGATGGGCATAGAGATTATCATACTAAGTGAAGTAAATCAGACAAAGACAAATTCCATGTGATATCACTTATATGTGGAATCTAAAAACATAATACAAATGAACTTATTTACAAAACAAGACTCACAGACTTCAAAAACAAACTTATGGCTACCAAAGGGGAGAGGTCAGGGATGGGGTATAAATTAGCAGTTTGGGATTAACATATACACACTAATGTTTATAAAATAGATAACTAATGAGAACCTACTATATAGCACGGGGAACTTGCCCAATACTCTGTAATAGCTTATATGGGAAAATAATCTGAAAAAGAGTAGATATATGTATATGTATAACAGAATCACTTTGTTGTACACCTGAGACTAACACAACATTGTAAATCAATTATACTCCCAATATAAAATAAAAATTGAATTTAAAAAAAGAAAGAAACCAGCAACAGAGGCTTTCAGCCTAAGCTCCACACCATTCCTTGCGAGCCTGCAGTGTTCTTACATATTGTATGACTTTAAATTTTTAAATTATCTTCACCAAGTTCATATTAAAGAAACAGCTCTTTGAAGCACACTGCTTAACCCTTCAAAAGTTGTCTTTATAATTGGAGGTATTTGGATTGATTAATTTCTATGACAAACCATGGAAAGAATTTCCAAAATTTATTCTTTCCTTTTATTATTATCACCGGAGACCACGCTGCATGTTCCTATACATAGGTGGTATAGGTTCAGTGAAGGTGGTGTAGGTTGAGCCTTTTAGAGGCTTTTAACTACCAATCAAATGCTGAAAATGACTCTGCTTTACTCTTGGACTGCTGCTGCTACTGCTGCTGCTAAGTCTCTTCAGTCGTGTCCAACTCTGTGCGAACCCATAAACGGCAGCCCACCAGGCTCCCCCGTCCCTGGGATTCTCCAGGCAAGAACACTGGAGTGGGTTGCCATTTCCTTCTCCAATGCAGGAAAGTGAAAAGTGAAAGTGAAGTCGCTCAGTCGTGTCTGACTTTTAGCGACCCCATGGACTGCAGCCTACCAGGCTCCTCTGTCCATGGGATTTTCCAGGCAAGAGTAATGGAGTGGGGTGCCATTGCCTTCTCCGACTCTTGGACTACTAAAAGACAAATAGAATATTTTTTACTTCGAAATTTTGAAAAAATTTTGAAAGAAATTTTACTTTCTTCATGACCTTGGCTTGAAGGTATGTCCAGTGCTACAAAAAAGTTGCCTAGGTTGGGTGTCTTATGCTTTCAGCATCCATGCTTAGAATTAGAGACACAGTAAGGATACTACCAGCCCCAGTATATCTAGTTCACAGAAGTTAGAGGGGTTCTCTTTCATTCTGAAAGACAAGGGATTTTTTTTTTTTTTTTTTTTTTTTGAGAATGAGTGAACCTATATTTGGTAATAAGCCCATTATATAGTGGGCTCAGGGTCAACCTTCAGCTTTTCCTAATTAAAAAACAGAGGCAGGAAACCTTAACTGAAGAGCCAAGGGAAATCTAACTGTTCACACCTACCCTGGAGAACTTTTGAACATCCCATGGGGTCTTATTGTTAGGTTTGTGTCAGAATGTCAGCTTCTTTCTTCAGGATCTTTAATTACTGATTCATTTCTTTTTCAAAGTGCTGTGTTTAGATATTCAGTCCTTATCAACATATTCCTAGGGGAGGCTAGGTGTCTCTAATACAGCTGAGGCTGAGTGATGCTCTTTCTCACCTGGGCACGCTAGTCACAACCACATTCTCCTGGTGAGATCAGAGTTCTCTCTCGGAGAGCACCATGGCCACGGCAGGAGGAATTTAAAAGTCTAATTTCATGGGAACAGTTTTTTTCTTGCTTAAAGTTTGAAGTAAGTGCTTCCTTCATTGGGAGAATGATAGAGGATGGTTGAGCAGCTTTTGCCTCTCATTCAAGGTACGGCTGCTTGAACACTTCATGTCCAATAGCACCTTGAATACGTGAACTTGAGGAAACTCATGGCCTTGAAACTCTGACATACGTGGAGGCATACTGATGAGATGGGTAGGCCAGCCAGGTCATCTGTCTCTGGCCTCTGGCTCAAGGGGATCCCAGATGGTGCTGGCCATGCTGTAGCAAACTCATGCAGAAAAACAGAGAGCATCTCACAATCACGTGGATACTAAGTTAAATCCATCAAACTCTTAGCTCTCGCGATATCTACAGGAGAAAGGCCAGATCCAGGAGTGAGGTGCCTTAGAAACTGTAAGCTTCTTTGTCCTTGCAGAGGCCCTCAGACAGCCCAAATACTTGATGCAGTTAATACTTTGCCAATTCCTACAACCAGAACTGAACAGAATTCTGTGGTATCAGCAGTTGTCAGTCAACAAACCTCTCTCTTGTTGGTGAGGTACATCCAAAGGCCATGACAATACCTGGAATGACTATTAAGTGTCCCAACAGGAAGAGGAGGCTTCGTCACCCACATTGCTGGCCAACTGGTAAGAACCAGGGTGTATGGAGAAGTGGTGCCGGCTGGAATGAGGAGTGTGACATACTAGAGACAGCTGATCCTGGCAGGGCTGTGCATTACCTCGAGGGGACAGCCAAGCTCTGACTCTTGGAGGAACTGCTCTCTGAGCTTGCAAGCAGAGGCAAGGCACACAGGAGGGGCCCTGGGAGTGTGCTCAGGAGGACATGAAACTCAAGCCCTGAAAGCTAAGCTCCAAATCCAAATATGCTGTTACGCAAAGCACTCGCAGATTGGCTCGCATTTGATTATCGTATGAGGTTACTTGTTGGCATGTGCTGAGTAATTCCCTGGCATGCCCGTGGCTTGTCAGTGGCATTCCTTCCTGAGTCACAGCTGGACTGACAGCCTGGCTCAGGAAGCAGGGGCCAGCGCTGTCCAAGAGGCTGTCTTTTCGATGAAACCTACAGCCCATGGTCCTGAGTTGCTCATGTCACCATGCCTGATTTTCCATCCTCAAGGATGAGCTGGTAGGCATTTCCAGTGAGTGTTTGACAGGCTTGAGGAAACATTTTGGGGGGCTGCACGTAACTGCTGAAGTGAGGAATATTTGTCTGTCATCAGTTGGATGAGAAAAGTTAAAATTCCTGCCAGAACTTTGGAGGCCTAGGGAGATGGCATCTCTCACGGGAGCAACATTAGGCCAATTACAATGCTCAGCATTTTCCCAACGCCCTAGGTTCAGAGCTCTTTGCGAGCAGTTTATTTCTTTAGCTGAGTTTCTTAAACACACACCACCCCTTGTGGAGCTCTCTGGGCCTCCACCCAAAAGCTGAAGGGTACAAAGAGGAGGAAGAAAAGAGAGAGCAGCCGGCTTTACCCAAAGAGAGAAACCAAGCCAAATATTTCAGCGATTCATTATTCTCCAAAAGCCTGTCAGTAGTTACAATGCGGGGAACCGGAGAAGAGCCAACATGTGCAACATAGGAGACTGGCCACGTACAATATGGAAAAATAAGCAGTCATTAAAATCATGCTATAGATTGTGGAGGAAACCTTAATGACGTGGAAATCTATAAACAACACATGGTTAAGTGAAGCTAATTGTAAGACATCACGCACAATATGATTACATTTTGTAAATATATATATATATATATTTCTAGGTGAAGTATACATATAGAAAAAGGACTGAGAGAATATAAATTAAAATGTTAATAACAATCTTTTGAGGTTGGGTGGATTATAAGAGATTTTTTTTTTCTCCAAACTGTCTACAATAAACATGTTTTAATTTTGTTTACATTTTTGTTATTATTTTTACTTTGTTATCAAATAAAACATGCTCACAGTGTAAGGTTCAAGTAATACAGACACGTTTAAAATCTAAAGTAAAATTTCTCTTAATCCTTGTGTGTACAAGTCTATATTTTAATATTATTCTAGAATATTTATGCAATAGAATTACATATAGGTCTTCAATTTGCCTTTTATCACTTAAAGTATCTGGCACATCTTCCCAGATATGTATGAGCACTTTTCTTGGTTTTCTTTTTTTAAGTCGATCAAGACCCTGGGAGGCCACAGGGAATGGAAATTGAAGAGTGAGGGTCTCCACTTACGGGCAGGGAATGAATGGGCACTGAAGTCCCAAGATGTCAGAGTTAAGAAGGACTTATTTAAACCCATTCCTTAAATGATGAAGAGATGAAGATCCGGAGACCAGAATCCACGTCTTCTAACTCTGTGTCCAACATTGCCTTTGCTATATACCACACCATGTAGTGTAAAACAGAAAATAACAAGTCCTTTTTAAAGAACTCTTATCTTGCCAACCTTTTGTTTCAGCCTTAACATCCTTTACGGGAACTGGGGAAGTTACCTCTCCCCTGTACAAATGATAATACTAGTTAACCTTTGCTGGGCACCATAGGCCAAGTTCTCAGCTAAGCTATTTGCCTGTATTACCCTCATACAGTTCTTACAAGAGCTCTCCAAGGCTGGTCCTATTATTTTATCCATTTTACAACTGAAAAAAATTAAGGCTCAGAGAGGTTGAGTAACTTGTCAAATGTCCTGCAGCTAAGACAGGATGGAGCCAAGACTTGAAACTGTGTCTGGCCCCAGAGTCCCTACTTTTAAACATTATACTCTATTTCTTGCAGACTTAGCTCATAAAGTTTTCACAAAACACACTTTAATTACTCGCTCCCTTTCCCCTTTGTTATTATCCAGTCTTTCTCAAACAAAGCAAAACAGGAATGACACTAGAGAATGCAATTTGGTGTCAGGCAGGGTTCAGGGGCCCCACTTGGTGTTCAGGACTCTGTGCCAAACACTGGGATAAAAACAAAACAAAACACCCAGTCCAACCACAGCTATTCTTGCAGTTGGCAAAAAAGTCACCTGGCACTTTTCCTCTAAGGATCCTGCATGTCCCATACAAGGTGGTAAACTGCTTGCTCCCCAGGTATTTTCATTTCTTATGTAATACTGCACTCGTTTCAACTTGGCCAACACGTTAGCACTTGTAGGTAAAGCCAATCTTTTTTTCAATCAGACACACAATACACCCTGAGTCATGTGTTGAAGGCCCGTACAATGTTTTTATTGTGAGCACAGCCCCAAGGGCTTCGTCTTACAATCCTCACGTGTGTGTCAACCCTGCGGAGAAAGAACCTGCCTGACGCTGCTACGTGTGGCTGTCGCCCAGAGCTGCCGGAGGCTAGGGTATGCCATGAGCAGTCACTTCACCCACTGGGCACTGGCCCCCCCATAAGCAGGTGGTCAGGACTCTCCCAGATATTTTTACTAGAGTCTTCTCATGCTGCTGTTCAGTCTCTCTGCCTTTTGTATTTTCTGCTTATTTTCCTCTTCTTGTGTCCTAAGAGGCCACACGAACTCCACTACTGTCCCATAAAGCACAGAGCTGGTCCCCGCTCTCTTTCTTCCATTCTCCCCAGCAGCTCTTCTGTTCTCTCCCCCCACCCAAGTGACATTTCGCCTTCTTTCTCTGTTCACTAGCCTCTTTTTGTCACTATTATAGCCATTGTCTATGAACAGGCTGGAGGCGCTGTCCTCAACATGGAGACGCAGAATCAGAAAGATTCAGTGCATTGGCTCTGGAGCCCCAGCAGCTTGGGTAAAATTCTCAGCATTGCTACCTACTAACTAGGTTAGTTAGAACATTCTCAGCACCCCTTGGAAGACATTCTGAGCATCAGTGTCCTTAGTGTTTATATTTCCCAAGAGAGAAAGTGATGAGATTCGTTTTCATCAATCAACTCAGAGGATGGAATATAGCACCAGATCATCTCAGAAATACTTGAGTTCACTTTTCTAAGATATAAGCTATGGGTGTGGGGTGCTGATAACACATATATGAAGGCTAAAGCCTCATGGATCCCTCTTTTGGAAAAATAACAGTCACTCTGGCTTACCTTCTGCGGGAGCTTGGCTTTCCATGCCCTGGGTTCACGTTCAGTGTGGTGTAGTCGTAGCTCTTTGATTGGTGGGGCCTTTTCATTCTGTGCATTCACATCCCCCCTCCATCTACACAAAAAGATTCTTCATATAAGGCCACTTAAAGATTTTATTCCACTAATTATTCAGTTCAGTCCAGTTCAGTTGCTCAGTCATGTCCGACTCTTTGCAACCCCATGAATCGCAGCACACCAGGCCTCCCTGTCCATCACCACCTCCCAGAGTTCACCCAGACTCACGTCCATTGAGTCAGTAATGCCATCCAGCCATCTCATCCTCTGTCGTCCTCTTCTCCTCCTGCCACCAATCCCTCCCAGCATCAGAGTCTTTTCCAATGAGTCAACTTTTTGCATGAGGTAGCCAAAGTACTGGAGTTTCAGCTTTATCATCATTCCTTCCAAAGAAATCCCAGGGCTGATCTCCTTCAGAATGGACTGGTTGAATCTCCTTGCAGTCCAAGGGACTCTCAAGAGTCTTCTCCAACACCACAGTTCAAAAGCATCAATTCTTTGGCGCTCAGCCTTCTTCACAGTCCAACTCTCACATCCATACGTGACCACAGGAAAAACCATAGCCTTGACTAGATGGATCTTTGTTGGCAAAGTAATGTGTCTGCTTTTGAATATGCTATCTAGGTTGGTCATAACTTTCCTTCCAAGGAGTAAGCGTCTTTTAATTTCATGGCTGCAGTCACCATCTGCAGTGATTTTGGAGCCCAGAAAAATAAAGTCTGATGCTGTTTCCACTGTTTCCCCATCTATTTGCCATGAAGTGGTAGGACCGGATGCCATGATCTTCGTTTTCTGAATGTTGAGCTTTAAGCCAACTTTTTCACTCTCCACTTTCACTTTCATCAAGAGGCTTTTGAGTTCCTCTTCATTTTCTGCCATAAGGGTGGTGTCATCTGCATATCTGAGGTTATTGATATTTCTCCCGGCAATCTTGATTCCAGTCCAGCGTTTCTCATGATGTACTCTGCATATAAGTTAAATAAGCAGGGTGACAATATACAGCCTTGACGAACTCCTTTTCCTATTTGGAACCAGTCTGTTGTTCCATGTCCAGTTCTAACTGTTGCTTCCTGACCTGCATACAAATTTCTCAAGAGGCAGGTCAGGTGGTCTGGTATTCCCATGTCTTGAAGAATTTTCCACAGTTTATTGTGATCCACACAGTCAAAGGCTTTGGCATAGTCAATAAAGCTGAAATAGATGTTTTTCTGGAACTCTCTTGCTTTTTCCATGATCCAGTGGATGTTGGCAATTTGATCTCTGGTTCCTCTGCCTTTTCTAAAACCAGCTTGAACATCAGGAAGTTCACGGTTCACATATTGCTGAAGCCTGGCTTGGAGAATTTTGAGCATTACTTTACTAGCGTGTGAGATGAGTACAATTGTGCGGTAGTTTGAGCATTCTTTGGCATTGCCTTTCTTTGGGATTGGAATGAAAACGGACCTTTTCCAGTCCTGTGGCCACTGTTGAGTTTTCCAAATTTGCTGGCATATTGAGTGCAGCACTTTCACAGCATCATCTTTCAGGATTAGAAATAGTTCAACTGGAATTCCATCACCTCCACTAGCTTTGTTCGTAGTGATGCTTTCTAAGGCCCACTTGACTTCACATTCCAGGATGTCTGGCTCTAGGTCAGTGATCACACCATCGTGATTATCTGGGTCGTGAAGATCTTTTTTGTACAGTTCTTCTGTGTATTCTTGCCATCTCTTCTTAATATCTTCTGCTTCTGTTAGGTCCATACCATTTCTGTCCTTTATTGAGCCCATCTTTGCATGAAATGTTCCCTTGGTATCTCTAATTTTCTTGAAGAGATCTCTAGTCTTTCCCATTCTGTTGTTTTCCTCTATTTCTTTGCATTGATTGCTGAAGAAGGCTTTCTTATCTCTTCTTGCTATTCTTTGGAACTCTGCATTCAGATGCTTATATCTTTCCTTTTCTCCTTTGTTTTTTGCTTCTCTTCTTTTCACAGCTATTTGTAAGGCCTTCCCAGACAGCCATTTTGCTTTTTTGCATTTCTTTTCCATGGGGATGGTCTTGATCCCTGTCTCCTGTACAATGTCACGAACCTCATTCCATAGCTCATCAGGCACTCTATCTATCCGATCTAGGCCCTTAAATCTATTTCTCACTTCCACTGCATACCTGAATGGTCTAGTGGTTTTCCCTACTTTCTTCAATTTAAGTCTGAATTTGGCAATAAGGAGTTCATGGTCTGAGCCACAGTCAGCTCCTGGTCTTATTTTTGCTGACTGTATAGAGCTTCTCCATCTTTGGCTGCAAAGAATATAATCAATCTGATTTCGGTGTTGACCATCTGGTGATGTCCATGTATAGAGTCTTCTCTTGTGTTGTTGGAAGAGGGTGTTTGTTATGACCAGTGCATTTTCTTGGCAAAACTCTATTAGTCTTTGCCCTGCTTCATTCCGTATTCCAAGGCCAAATTTGCCTGTTACTTCAGGTGTTTCTTGACTTCCTACTTTTGCATTCCAGTCCCCTATAATGAAAAGGACATCTTTTTTGGGTGTTAGTTCTAAAAGGTCTTGTAGGTCTACATAGAACCATTCAACTTCAGCTTCTTCAGCGTTTCTGGTTGGGGCATAGACTTGGATTACTGTGATATTGAATGATTTGCCTTGGAAACGAACAGAGACAGAAACATTCTGTTGTTTTTGAGATATCACCTCATTGAGATACCACCTCAAGCCGGTCAGAAAAAAATCTACAAGCAACAAATGCCAGAGAGGGTGAGGAGAAAAGGGAAACCTTCTATTGGTGGGAATGTAAGTTGCTGCAGCCACTATGGAGAACAGTATGGAGGTTCCTCAAAACAACTAAATATGAATTATCACGTGATCCAGCAATCCCATTCCTGGGCATATATCTGGACAAAACTATAATTCAGAAAGCTTCATGCATCCCTATGTTCATAGCAGCACTATTCACCATAGTCAAGACATGGAAACAATCTGAATGTCCATCAGCAGAAGAGGGGATTAAGACGATGTGGTACGAGGACTTCCCTGGTGGCCCAGCAGCTAAGACTCCACACTCCCAGCACAGGGGGGCCGGGTTCCATTCCTGGTCAGAGAACTGGATCCCACACGCCAAACTAAGACTCAACACAGCCAAATAAATATCTTTTAAAAAGAAGTGTGGTACATAAATACAAAGGAACACTAATTAGCCACAAAAAAAGAACAAAATAATGCCATTTGCAGCAACATGGATGCATCTACAGAGTATCACACTAAGTGAAGTAAGTCAGAAGGAGAAGGACAAATACCACGTGGTATCACTTATATGTGGAATCTAAAATACGGCACAAATGAACCTATCTGTGAAACAGAAGCAAAATGAAGAACAAAGACAATAGATTGATGGTTGCAAGGAGGAGGTGAGGTGGGGGAGGGTAGGAGCTGGAGTTTTGAGTTAGCATGTGCAAACTATGCATATATAGAACAGATAAAGAGCAAGTTCCAACTGTATAGCACGGAGAACTATATTCAATACCTGTAATAAACCATAATGGAAAAGAATATGAAAAAGAATATATATAAATGTATAACTGAGTCACTTTGCTATACAGCAGTAAATAACACAACAGTGTAATTCATCTATACTTCAATAAAAAATTGACTAAAAATTTTTTTCTCCCATAGGAAGAGAATATAAATACGACTAAGAAAAGCTTCAATTTGGAAAAATAATTGAAACTCTTTAGAGCATCATGTTCTAAAGGGCAGGGGAACTCTATAACAGCAATAAAATTGTCAGCCTTTAATAATAAGCTACATATTCATGGTATTTTGTCATTTGCAAAGCATTTTTTAACAATATCTACATATTTACTCATTCATTTGCTTATTCTTTCAACACCAGGATCACATTATGACTTTGGTGGGTTCTAGGCACTTTCACCTTCTTGGGTCCCTTCCTCCATTAAAAAAGTTAAAATAGTTCACTACGTTTTTATGGGCCATTAAAAAGTTTAAGGTTTCAGGTATGACCTAAATAAAATCGCTTACGACTATACAGTGGAAGTGACAAATAGATTCAAGGGATTAGATTTGATAGACCCTGATGCTGGGAAAGATTGAAGGCAAGAGGAGAAAGGGACGACAGAGGATGAGATGGTTGGTCCACCCACCACCGACTCAATGGACATGGGTGTGGGTGGACTCCAGGAGTTGGTGATGGACAGGGAGGCCTGGCATGCTGCGGTCCATGGGGTCACAAAGAGTCAGACACGATTGAGTATCTAACTGAACTGACTGAAAAAGTATTTACTGATATGAGGAAAGTTTAAAGCATCTTTTCCACTCTAACAGCTCCTTTTTGTTTTTTCTTCTGATTTTAAGAGAAACTGAAGCATTTTCATGGGCCCTCAAAAGTATTGTGGGCTCTGGGCATGGTGCATACTGAGCCTACTGGATAAATCAGCCTGCACCAGGAGTGGGCTGGGGATTAGATGCCCACAGATGAACACAGGTGCCTCCCACACCCTAAGGAGCTCCACAGCCTCAAGGAAACAGACCAGCAAACAAGCCATTCTGATGCTGCTGCTCTGCAGGCTCAGCTATCCACCCTCGTAAGAGCATGCCGGAGGCAGCATCTAACTCTAAGGATAGTGGGAAGGTTTGTCATTCAGCACTGCCTGAATGACTCTTTAAACCAACATTTTTCAGCAATTCTGGGTTTGAGTTTGGGTTCAAATTTTAGAATTTCTGGCAGGCCACTTGAAAAATTGAGAAATGAACATTAGGCAAAGAAGCGAGTTTCAGGGAATTTAAGGACTGTGCTATTAATTTCAATATATGGAGATAGACACAATTTTATATTTTGATTAATACACAAGATTTATTTTTGCTGCAAGCACGGGGACTTAGGCTACCTCTGAGTCAGAAGACAGTATCAAGCTGAGCAGCTGCTGTAGTCCTGGATGAAGAGTATACTAAGGGCTGGGAGAAAGGGTGGGGAGCTCAGGGTATCTAGCTGGTTCCACAGGGAGAATACAGTTCAATGGGGTGTGAAAAACCTTTCCTTCCCAATCATATAAAAGACCACGGTTAGGGCAGAAAATAATTCTCGGTGCTGAAAAACAACCAAATGAGCCAAATGAACCAAATGGTAACAGTTAACCTCGAATATTTTAGACATTGATTAAAATTTGACAACACAGTTAGTTGCAGGGCATTCAAGATACTCCAGCTGCCAAGCTCCAGTCGTTAAATCTACCAATCTCAGGATAACAAGAGCAAACATTTAGGATGTCCCGAGAGCCATGGCGAGAGCTTTATATCTGCTTTTAATCTTCATAGCAAATCTACTGTGTGAATATTATTATTACCCCCGTTTTATAAATGAGGCAAGTGAAGCAAGGAAACTTTAGATGGCCTGCCTTAGGGAGGATAGAGCTGAGATTTGAACGCTGCTCTGAGACTTGTTCTCTGAGTCCCCACATGTCCACATCTGTGTGACGCGTCTGACATGCCCTCCGATGCCTCATGTCTGACCACTGCCATCCCTGCTCAGCTTCACACAGGAGCCACCTGACAGTCCCTCAGCATAGGCTTCTGACCTGGCACAGTTGAACATGATGGAGACCCTCTCAGCTTCATAGGAGCAACGCAGAAGGGCTGTGAGAACTCACAACCTATGGGGAACATTGACACAGACCAACAGGCGATGGGGAATAATGATGCTCAATCCCAAGACAGATTTCATGTGACTTCTCAGTCCCATGGGGTCCAGCAACTGGTAGCAGAGTCAGAGTTGCCAGATACAATGTAGAATGCCTAGTTCACTTTGAATTTCAGATCAACAACGAAGAAATGTTTACTAGAAGTATGTCCCAAATACTGCATGCCTGCTAAGTTGTTTTATTTGTGTCTGCCTCTTTGTGACCCTGTGGAATATAACCTGTCAGCCTCCTCTATCCATGGGATTCTTCATCAAGAATACTGGAATAGGTTGCAATTTCCTTCTCCAGGGTACCTTTCCAACCCAGGGATCGAACCTGAGTCTCTTATATCTCCTGCTTTGGCAGATGGGCTCTTTACCGCTAGTGCCACTTGGTATGCCAAATATTGCATGGAACATACTTAGAGCAAATCAATATTCATTGTTATTTATTTGAAATTCAAAGTTCACTGGGTATTTTATTTTACTTTTTTTTTTTTTTTTTTGGGCTCAAAACGACAACCCTAAGCAGTAGCCACCTTGGTGATGCACACTTTTATAAGCCTGCTTCCTTTCCTGCCCGGCTCCCCTGTCTCTCATCCAGATCCTGGGATCACAGGCACAATGGAGAACTCAGATGGAAGCTCTCGAAGGTCCATCCATCAGCCAGGACTCCCTCGGCCACTCTAGCTTCACTGGTTTCTTACTATAAAGGAGTGTTCCAGGCCATTCTTGAGAGATAGTGAAGCATTATTGGAATGAGCAGTAATTGGTTCAGATAATCATTTATTCATTTAATAATTAGCCCCATTTGTTGAAAGAAACTCTTGTCCTTGCATAGAGGAATATAGTGACATATGCACTCAGAGAACCCATCTCTTAGCAGCCGAAACAGCAAGATGCCCAATTTCCCCAGTTTTACGTCAGTTGGAAGGAACGCAGTTAAAGCATGACGTTTTCAAGGTCAGTTCTTCACAAATACAACCAGTAGCACATAATTATTTCTTTATATAACTAAATATAATGTATTAATTCTAAAAGCAATGACTGATTACAAAGAGACAAATTCAGAAAGCCTTGAAATTATACTTGTCTTTGACCCACATCAGAAACTTGGTTTCCTTTCCATAAATTATCAATTGGGACAATTAGAGGAAAATAGCAGGCATTAGAGAAAAGCACTTGCACCCAATGGGTTTACACAGGAATGAGACCTCCTTGCAAACTTGCAAAAACAAAGCCAAACCTTGGCTGCATATAAGCCTGAAATGAGAAAGAAGGTGCTCTTTTTTTCATAAACCCGATGAAATGAAACCTTTTGCTCCTTTTTGTCTGCTGGATCTTCATTACAAAGGAAGGAAGCTATAATCTTGTAGCTGCAAGAAAATCTTTCCCCAGGGTGTTGCTGGAAGGGCTCCTGGAGTCAACTAGCTCTGCAACTCTGTCCGGAGAGGTTTTTTCTCATAGCCGCCCAGGGAAGCAAACGGATTGGATGGCTGGCTCTGGTTACCTATGGCTGCATTCCCCTGGGCATTCCAAGGACTGCCCCCCCCCAACCCCCCGCCCCACACCTTCCACCTGGCCTGTGACCTCTGACCTTGGCCCTGTGGCTAACACGGGCATGGGGGAGGTGGGAGAGGCGTAGGTGTCAGGCTGCCTGGGCCCAGGCCACAGATGAAAGAGTCAGCTGTTTCCACTCCTCACGCTCACTTGTGAGGTCCTGGATGCTGCCGAACTGATATGTCTCCAAATCCCGGCTGCTCACAGGGTTGTGTAGACAAACTGTAACTCCAGTTGTACCCGTGTATGTGTGTTGGATGGGAGGCGGCAGCCTGGCTTCCAATCCCAGCTCTGCCACGGACTTGCTCCAGGGCCTCGCCCCTCAGGACCATCGGTTTTCTCATCTGTGAAATGCGGCAGTTGGATCACCACAGGAGCTTGGGCAGGGGGTGCTGAGGAGGCAGATCACAGCCATTCCCTAAAGTCCTCCTCATCATGTCCACCGAGTCAACGAAAATTATTCCACGTTTATCTGTCTTATGTTGGGTTCCTTCACAGAAGATTTTCTTTGAAAAAAGATTTTTGTTGCTTCTATAAACCAATGGAGTAGGCTATCTCTAAATGACCTTCCAAACTCATGATTCTATAATTTCATGATCCCAAAACAAAAGTTCAGAGTTGGCCTTTTTAAAGGATTGCATATTGCTTGGGGGTCTCCACTGGTGGCTCAGATGGTAAAGAATCTGCCTGCAATGCAGGAGACCTGGATGCGATCCCTGGTCCGGAAGATCCCCTGGAGAAGGAAACGGCTACCCACTCCAGTATTTTTGCCTGCGGAATTCCATGGACAGAGGAGTCTGGCGAGCTACAGTCCATGAGGTTGCAGAGAGTCAGACACAACTGAGAGACTAATATACACATATGCTGCTTGGGAGAATGAGAAAGTTATGAGATATATGATGATATGTTTCTGATCCTGAAAATTCTCTTATGTAACCTACCCTTGGAGACATATTAATTTCCAGGGCCCAAGCCCCCTCCTTTGTTACACTGGATAAAGGCTCACATGTTAATTATTTAGCCACTGGTGCTAATTGGAACTGCCTTGAAAACATTTCCGTGTGTGACATAAGGCTCTGGCAATTTGAACGTACCTTTTTTTTCTTTCATATCAGCAGTTATTTTATGGACTGGGCTTAGACAGCTTAGGCTTAGCAACAATGGGTACTGGATTGGTGAATTATTCATGTAATCTACATTTCCTGGCTGCTATGGATAATTGACAGGTGTCGTGTCACCTTTTACAAACGTCCCACAATTAGAGACTATATATCAGTGTTTGACTTCATTGTAATGCTCCCTTTCCAAGCTAGTTTCATATTTTATTTACAGCTTGGTGGCATTTTTTGACTTGGCTGCCTATTTCTCTCACTTTCAATTCCAAACCTTTTGCTCTACTTAATATAACCAGGAACATTTAAATAATAAGACTCCCTCTCCATTTGCTAAAGGCAGTCAGTCATTGTGGCTGTGTTTTATTCATTCAGCCATTATGTTAGTCAATTTCTTGATTTAAGAAACCTAGGATGAAATGCAGCTGTAAGGAAACCATGATATAAATCTGTTTTTATGACTTGTTTGGTTCACAGGGGGAAAAAAAAAAACTAAAAGCAAATCTTCCCAGGGCCTGACACAAGTTGTAAACTGTGGGGAAGGTTAGCCAGTTAAACTATGTGACTTAATAGGAGCAACGGAACATTTCAGATCTGCACCGGAGTGGGAAGGTTTCTGGAATTAGAAATGAAGCCAGGGTTCATTTTGGGCCCTGTTCTCTTTGGGCCCAGTGAGAAAAAATGGGTAAGAAAATAAACCTGGAACTGATAACCTAATGCGAGAACCATAAATTAAACACTTAAAGCAAATAGAACCTTTGGAATCCTGCAGTCCCCCCTTTTCCACTCAGCTCAACAGGAAACTGAGGCCTGAGGCATGCCAGGGCTTCCTCACCATCCCAGCTCCAGCTGGTGGAAAAGTGGAAAGCTGGGGTCAGCCGAAGCCTGCTCCGCACTTCCACTGCTCTGCAGTGGGATGGATTATCCATGCTACCCCCTACAGTATCCTCTCACCTCCTCTGTGGCTGTTACTCGCCATCCCTTGGGAGAATTCACTTTTCCTCATTCTCACTCGTGTGCCCTGTGTGGAATTATTTCATGCTGACTCTTGGCGGGAGCATGGTCGACTAAGCCCATCAGTGAATCCATTGGCCCAAATGGATGCTTCAGGAGTGGCCCCATGACCTAACTCAGACCGTGAGTCCCAGCAGTTCCATCAGTGCTGTGGGAAGAGATTTTCTGTCCCGCTAGAGTGGATCGGGCTGCAAGAGTGACAGTTGCTGCAGGTATTTTGCTCTCCACATGGAACAGACTGGAGCCACCGGGAGTAGGTGGAAAAAGTGTATCCTGTGATACCTGAGGGTGAAGCCTGCAACTCAGAAACACTGAGCAGAGAGAGCAAACCTTGGTTAAGTAAACCTATCATTTATCTTCTAAACTAGGACAACTTTGAGAATGAAACAGGACAAGATGAATGTCAAGCCAGACTGTTTACATAAACAGGACTATCCTGGGCAAACAGGAACATGTGGTCATCGTGCCCCAGGATGGCATCCTCTGAGCTGCTAGATTAAGCTAGCTGAATTAAGCTGGCACTCTCTTTGGCCTTTTTCGTCTAGTGTGTAAGTTGCTCAGTCAGACTCTTTGCAACCCCATGGACTGTAGTCCGCCAAGCTTCTCTGTCCATGGGATTCTCCAGGCAAGAATACTTGAGTGAATTGCCATTTCTTACTCCAGGGGATCTTCCCGACCCATGGATCGAATCTGGGTCTCCTGCATTGCAGGTGGATTCTTTATCCTCTAAGCCACCAGGGAAGCCCACATGACAATGGACTCACTTCATCATCCAGGGCTGTTTGAGTTAGGCATTTTGTAACTTGCACATGATGGTTTTAACTGACATACATGTGCTGCTTCTTGTGCTTTCTAAAATCTTATCCTATATCATATCTTGAGCTTGCAATTAAAGGTGCTCATTATATGCTTTTCTTTTAATAAATGTTCAAACTTTATATTTAACCTTTTACTTCAAATAATTAAAACCATCACTTGTAGAACGTTTACATTTACAGAGAACTTCCAAGTTAATTGTCTTACAATACCCCTGTGAAATAGGTATCGCCCAAGGTTTGGAGAAGTTAAAAAATTTACCCAGGCCCACAGGGCTGATGTAGCAGATGTGTGCATCCTCAGTCGTGTCCGACTTTTTGTGACCCCATGGAATGTAGCCCTCCAGCCTCCTCTCTCTATGGGATTTCCCAGGCAAGAATACTGGAGTGGGTAGCCACTTCCTACTCCAAGGGATTTTTTTGACCTAGGGATCGAACCCAGGTATCTTGCATTGCAGGCAGATTCTTTACTACTGAGCCACCTGGGAAGCCTGATGTGGCAGATATGCAGTGGTAATTTTCTGTAATGGGGGAAAAATCCTACAACACTGAGTTTTATTGTCTTCCAGTTTCTGTGACATAAGTATTCCAACAACAGCTAATTTCAGAGCATCAAGCCTACATCACTGAGCGTGGAGACAGGAAAAACTTCTATGGCTCTTAGGAACCCGCTTTAGCGCCCCACTGTGTGAAACGTCTAAGACTTCTGACTCCGTTCCTAAATTCCTCCTTTTTTTCTTCTAGTTGTTCCTGCGAGGCAGTCAGTTCTGAATTGTGCTCTTTCAACAATGTAGCTATTCTCCAGGCCTTCAGGCTTTCAAAAGAGATCTCCCCAGAGCAGAACTACAATAAGCAGCTTGGTTCAGACCTTGTGTGTCCCGGGTCTGTCTCCAAAGAGGCCACCCTCGGCAGGAACCAGCTCCGGTCTTCAGCATTTACTCTGTTCCTCACCTGGATGTGGCTACTTCCCTGGCCCTCTCTTCCCCTGATCTGCTTCTGCTCATCCTGCAGCTAGTGTTAAGTGACATGTCTGGGCCCTCAACTCCATCTGCAGGGCTGCTGTGTAGAATAGGAGCAATAATACAGAAAGGGGCTGTCACCCCAGAGTGAGAAGTCAAGGCCTTGGTCTAGCTTCTTGTGGGTTGGATTAACGACAGCAAGTGCCTCTGCTACTCCGATCACTGCTAGCAGTCCCAAGCCAGCACAGTGAAGGGGACAATTATGAAGCTGGTTCACATTCATGATCTCATGTGAAGGTTTTGACTGGATTGTGTGCTAAATGCTTTGCTTCAGCAAAAAGCACTTGGAGAAGAGTTGAGTCATGTGAAAACCCTGGTGGCAGCAACCTAATTTCCAGTATGGGGGCTTAAGTGAAATGAGCCAGGCTTTAAAGGGCTTGCCTTACAAGCTCAAACCTACTGGTCACCGACAAATGCCACAGTCACCTTAACTGTCAAAAATCCTGGAGCCGTTGAACTTCATGGTCGTAGTAATTTTGTGTCTTTGACGTCCAGAATATGTAAAACTTGAGAAGAAGGTCTTCTGGTAACGTTTCAATCCAAACATTTGTGGATTACTTTTTCATCGCGACTGCGGTTTCCTCCCTGTGAGTTAGGGAGCGGGGAGTCATGATGACACTATGGCATTCAGTTCAGTTCAGTTCAGTCGCTCAGTCGTGTCCGACTCTTTGCGACCCCATGAATCACAGCACGCCAGGCCTCCCTGTCCATCACCACCTCCTGGAGTTCACTCAAACTCATGTCCATCGAGTCAGTGATGCCATCCAGCCATCTCATCCTCTGTCGTCCCCTTCTCCTCCTGCCCCCAATCCCTCCCAGCATCAGAGTCTTTGCCAATGAGTCAACTCTTCGCATGAGGTGGCCAAAGTACTGGAGTTTCAGCTTTAGCACCATTCCTTCCAAAGAACATCCTGGGCTGATCTCCTTTAGAATGGACTGGTTGGATCTCCTTGCAGTCCAAGGGACTCTCAAGCGTCTTCTCCAACACCACAGTTCAAAAGCATCAATTCTTTGGTGCTCAGCTTTCTTCACAGTCCAACTCTCACATCCATACATGACCACTGGAAAATCCATAGCCTTGACTAGACGGACCTTTGTTGGCAAAGTAATGTCTCTGCTTTTCAATATGCTATCTAGGTTGATCATAACTTTCCTTCTAAGGAGTAAGCATCTTTTAATTTCATGGCTGCAGTCACCATCTGCAGTGATTTTGGAGCCCAGAAAAATAAAGTCAGCCACTGTTGCCACTGTTGCCACTGTTTCCCCATCTATCTGCCGTGAAGTGATGGGACCAGATGCCATGATCTTAGTGTTCTGAATGTTGAGCTTTAAGCCAACTTTTTCACTCTCCTCTTTCACTTTCATCAAGAGGCTTTTTAGTTCCTCTTCACTTTCTGCCATAAGGGTGGTGTCATCTGCATATCTGAGGTTATTGATATTTCTCCCAGCAATCTTGATTCCAGCTTGTGCTACTTCCAGCCCAGCATTTCTCATGATGTACTCTGCAACGATGGCTAATTCTGCTATGGTCAGTGCTCAGTTGTCCACTCTCAGAAGGATCATTTAAAAAATCTTTTAGGGTTTGTTTTGGGGTGGATTTTTATACTTCTCCTTGAACATGGGCATGTCAGAGCACCCAAGCGTTCCCTTAGAACAACTTAATGAAGCAAGTTTATGAAGAGTTGGGAAGCTGCCCTCTCTCACCAGGCTGGCCTCCTGCAATGGCAGCTCCTGGGGGAACAAGGTGTCCTTGTCCAGAATGATTCAAATATGGAATGGAGTTTGGGCCTCCTTTAGCTGTTCCTACAGAAGAAGGGATGGTGACTCTGTTTCATGATGATTTTCCTCATGTGAAGAGAATAGTGATGAAGTGAATCAACCAAAACACTTTTGTGTATCAGGGTGAATGTGCTCACACAAGAAGCGTGGAGCATAAAGTCAAAGTAGAGGCCACGTTCCCTCTTGCAAGAGTTCAAAGTTCAAAACTTGTGCTTTTTGACCTGCTAAATAGCAGGAAGCAATCCACTGCAGTTTATAATAAAGAGTTAAGCTGGAATCAATGGCTGAGGCTGTAAAATTTCAGAGGAACTGTAGATCAGAGAAGAATTTGGAAAGAAGGGGAAACTGAAGCTGGGTCTTGAGAGCTGAACAGGAAAGGGAGGACATTCCAGCTAAGCAGAACGTGAGTGTTATGTGAGACACATGGAGGCATGAGTGTCTGGCGGGAGGGGTGTTTTTATGCCCTATTACCAGTAAGCAGCTAGGGCTCTCCAGAGCAAGTGAGTTGTTTACAAAGCAAACTTCTAGATAGAGGAGGCATTAACAGTTCATAAAGTGAAGAATAAGCAGACCCTGCCATGAAAGATAATACAGCAAATCCAATCACCATTAAGTGGGAATCAACCATAACCAACGGGTTATGGTTATCAGACTATGACTCACAATGATACTTCTTGGAACGTCAGGCATCCATGCATATTCGGACTGAAAAGTCTTTCTGATATTTTCCACTGATGATTGAATTGGATTATGCACACTGATTTGCTTTGCTACATGGTCAATGTTGTCATTAAGATGACCATCCCTCAAGAAACTAGATATTGATAAATTCATAATTATTTAAAGTTATGAACTCTATGTGGTTGATATGCTAGGCTCCCCAAAAGCATGAAAGTAATGAAAATGAAGGTATTACATATTTCTAGGGGCTTAAATGTCTGCACGTTTCTGAAAGCTTGACACAGCTCCGGTAAATGAAGGACAACATCGAGCATGGTGACTTCATTGTGGCAGAAACCCACAGGAATTGACATTTCCATCATGCTGATTGCTAGTCTTTCCTGGTGGGAAGTGGAGAAGTTCTGGATCTCTCTGTAGCACCGTATGTCAGCCTGACAATATTTAAAAGTTGTAAAGATTCAGCTTCCTCACGTATAGAATCAGGCTGATATACCTCTCCCATTCCCCTCAGACAAATAGGCCCCTCATAGGGAACTGAATCCCCAAAAAGGAAGAAGTTCACCCAAGAAAAGCTTTGAGTGGAGCCTAGAGGTATATTTCAGGGAGAAGTAGAATTAAAAAGCCAGAAATTCTATCCAAAGTGACTAAAAAAAGAGGATAAATTCCCAGTTTATGCAAATATCAGACAGAGGGGCTTCATGGTGGATGAGTTCTACCATTTGTGAGAAAATTGAGCAAGCCTCAGATGAAGTTTGGGAATCTCCTTCCATAAATATTTAGGAGTTTTTCATACAGTATTTATTTGGAGATAAGAAAATGGTAATAATTAGCCATTTCTGTTTGGTGTCTATTAAACTGCTGCTTCCAAATAGCTTTCCATGAGAAAACAACTTTTAAATCTTAATGGAAAAATGAAAAAGCCCAAAGTGGTCAAGTAAAAACTTTATAATCGAGAGAAAACAGGAAGAAAAGAAACTGCTTTGACATGTGTCAAAAATCCTGGCTCAGACAACAAAGTCTCTGTCCTTGGAAAAATGGGAGGTTTCCCAGGAAAATGTGTGTTGCCTGGGAGCAGATGTGGGAGCTTCCAGGAAGAGGAGAAGCCCTGGGATCTTCTCCCATATCGGTCTGGTGGCCACCCTGACTTGTCTCTTCTCTCTCCTGACCAGTCTGACGTCATCAAAGTTTCTGCTCCCTCATAACCAGCCTTCACATGGCTTCATGGCCTCTCAGTCCCCTTTCAAATCAAGACCCTTCTGTTTCACCTTCCTCATACTGATTAGCACATTCTTGCTGCACTTTAAGTTCTTGGGAGAGGACTTCCCAGGTGGTCCAGTGGTTAAGAATCCACCTGACAATGCAGGGTTCATGGGTTTGATTTCTGGTCTGAAATATCCACATGTCCCAGGGCAACTAAGCCTGTGCACCATGACCACTGAAGCCCGCGCTCTAGAAACAGGGCTCTGCAACAAGAGAAGCCCCCATAATAAGAAGCCTAAGCACCGCAAGTAGAGAGTAGCCCCCATTCGCTGCAACTAGACAAAGCCCACAAGCAGCAATGAAGACTCAACATAGCCAAAAAATAAGATTAACTAATTAATTTAAAAATTGTAAACTGTAAGCAAAATAAGTATTGGAAGAATGCTAACAAAAATTATTTCTAAAAAATAAATAAATTCTTGGGAGACTGAATCTGATCGGCCCAGTTCACTTGTTGGTGCCAGGTTGTATTACAGGCCAGGGCAACAGTTGCCTTCAGGAGGGATGCAATGCCCTCACCAGAGATGCACTGGTCCAATTCCTCGGAGCAAATGAGGGGAGGGTGGTAAAAGGGTGTGGTCAGGGCATTTCTCATCAGAAAGGGCTGAGGCATGAGAATGCTCTGATTGCTGTCTCTGTTAAAATGTAGTAGTAACTGGTTCTTCTTCAGGACTGGCAAAGGTGCTAAACTGCAGCTTGAGGGCATGTTTTATTATTTTATCAGTCATTGATCTATTCTAATCCATCTCCTATCATAAAAGATTTGAGGTGGCTTACAAAACTATATACAAGTATCAAATGGTTGAGAAATGTAGGAAAATTCCAGGGGAAAGGATGAGGGTAAGGGAAGTTTGGGACGGACATGTACACACTGCTGTGTTTAAAATGGATAACTAACAGGGACCTACTGTGTAGCACAGGGAACTCTGCTAAGGTTATGTGGCAGTCTGGATGGGAGGGGAATTTGGGGGAGAACAGATACGTGTATATGTATGGCTAAGTTCCTTCACTGTTCACCAGAAACTATCACAACATTGTTAATCAGCTGTATCTGGGCTTTCCTGATGGCTCAGCAGGTAAAGAATCCTTCAGCAATGCAGGAAACCTAGGAGACTTGGGTTCAAGACTGGGTTGGGAAGATTCCCTGGAGAAGGAAAATGGCAACCCACTCCAATATTCTTGCCTGAAAAACGCTATGGACAGAGGAGCCTGGTGGGCTACAATCCAAAGAGTCACAAAGAGTCAGACATGACTGAGCGACTAAGCACCATCTCCCAATATAAAATAAAATGTTAAAAAAAAAAAAAGAAATGTAGGCAAATTCCTATTTTCCTAAGAATAAGAAAATTAAAAGCTGGGACAAAATTATCACCACAGAGTCTATATAACATCGAGTATTGGAAAATTGCTAAAAATTGGCCTTGAATTTGTTTCTAAACCTGAGACCTGCCAAACTTAATAGCAAGTGGCTAAAAACAAGGGAAAAGTCCTGGCAGAAAGTGTTATTTATGCTCTAACAGGTTTTTAGCCAAGGCTGTGGAAGCCAGTCTCTCTAAAGAAACAGATTTTCTTCTTCTTCTTTTTTTTTTAATATAGTTTATGGGCCATCTTAATGGAAAGGAGATTCTAGATTATGTCTCAAGGCTTTTTGTGGTCCTGATTTCATAATAATGGTTGTGATTTCACTGAGCAAGCAAGAAAACAAATAATTAAGAAGGCAAGATTTTATATATATATATATATATATATATATAGCTAAGACCAACCTCCGACATAACATTCCACTGAAGCCTTGGGCCCCAGCCTCCTCCAAAATTTTGTAGACATAGTTTGAAAGCTGAAGAGGCAGATCATAAAATCCTCATTTCTTTTTTATTGTGCATTGTAAGGCAAAAAATATAGGAAGCCTGGCTTGGTGATTATTCTACTCTCTGCTTTTTTTTTGCCTGTAGCATTTCTGACATCCTCAGATCTTCTGAAGCTCTTTATTTACTTTATTTTTTTCTTTTGTTTATAGAATAGTAAAAAGTCCTAGAAAGCTTGGTCCTGATGCATAACAATGGAGGACATCTACCCTGGAGTAGCTGGCTCCCCATACTGAATGAGATGCACTATGGGGGCTCTGGAAAGCTGAATGGGATGTTCCCTCTCAGATTGGAACTGGGAATCATTCTGTTTCAAAGGACAGCTGTCACATAATATTTATTGAGCAGCCACCATATTCTAAGTGCCATAGGAAGCATATATGTACCTGACATTTGAAAAGAGGAGACTAGTTTTTTAAGTACCGCAATTAATTTGAATACATGATTTGAAAAGAGGTAGAATTCTTGGTGTTTTATCTTTTGCTGAGAAAAATGCCACATGGATTGCCAAGATGGTGATCCTGAAAAACCATTTACAATATTCAATTAACAATAATTAAGGCACTCAGTGGGAAGCTCCTTACTGACTTGCTAAATAGCAAAAATTGGTACTTGGAATTCCCGGTGGATGAGAGAAAAGATAATAAGTACCCAAAATATAGAGACAATCGAAATGAAACCAATTATGATCAAATTATATCACGCAAATAGACACACAAGTTGAATTAGAAATATTTAAGTTTTTGATGAGAAATATTAAAAAGAGATATAATAACATTTTAGCCATTAATTGATCATCTAATCTAGTTTAGTTCTGGGAAGGGAGCTGGTTTATAAAGCTTCAAGTTTTACATATGTTGATAAGGGACCACAGTCTATTATAACAACTTCATATTTCTAGGAGCTAGTAAAGTCTAATTTACTCTTAATATAGTTAATACCAAACTATAATTGATTCTATTACCAATAGTCTTAAAAAGACAGTTAGCTATTTAGTCCATCTTTTCACAATCAGATACTCACAAAATATCAATGCTAATTTGATTTACTATATTCAACTTTAGTAATTTTAAACTATTCTCTAACAACTAATTTTCTATGGTACTAAAAAAAATTCTTTGTTTTTTCTACTTTATAGTTTTTTTCTCACATAATCTCTTACTATAACTCATTTCTCCATGAGTTTTCCCTCCTTCATATATTTAAAATGGTACAATCAACTCCAATAATTCTGCAATATGCAATTAAGCTGTAAGTCAAGGGTTGCCTGTATATGCTTGTAATGCAGTAAATCTAAAGCATGGGAGTCTTGTTAGATTTCACTAATCCAACCTCCCCGTTAATATGTGTATATTCATACTTAAAATTGATTAATATTCAAGTCTAAAAACCTAACCCAGTCTGATCTCTGACAAGGAAAAAACAATCAGTGTATTCATCATTAATTACGCAAGCATCAGTAAAAGTTCTCTTTCAAATCCATCGAAGTCATCCACCCATTCATATGAAAACAACTCTAAGGAAGGCATAAAATCATGGCTACATACAGATGTAAATATGTATATTTGTGTGTGTATACATATATATATATAGGCTTCCCTGGTGGCTCAGCGATAAAGAAGTTGCCTGCAGTGCAGGGGCCACAGGAGACATGGGTCAGTCCCTGGGTGGGGAAGATCCCCTGGAGGAGGGCATGGCAAGCCACGCCAGTTTTCTTGCCTGGAGAATTCATAGACAGAGGAGCCTGGCAGGCTACAGTCCATAGGGTTGCAAAGAGTTTCACAAGACGGAAGCAACTTAGCAAGCACGAATATATATGTGTGTATATATATATATATATATTTATATGTGTATATATATGACTTATATATATATGTAAATGTATATAGAAAATGTTTTCCAAAAAACTGAATCATACCTGGACTTCCCTGGTGGTCCAGGGGCTGAGACTCCATGCTCTGCAGTGCAGGGGACCTAGGTTCAATCCTTGGTCAGGGAGCTATATCCATCATGCTGTAACTAAGAGTTTGCACAAGCAATGAAGGTCAAAGATCCCACATGCCTCAACTAAGATCCAGCATAGCCAAATAATAAATAAAATAAACAAATATTTTTTAAAAACTGGATTGTATTTTAATATGTTGTAAATATATTTTTATTCTAGTTAATAGATATAAGTTATACTAATTAATTATGGCATAGTAGTATGGATGTAGTTTACTTCATTTGATCAATCCTCTATTGTTCAACATTTAGGATCTTTCAGTTTATTTGTACATACATCTTTATACACTTATTTGATAGTTTCCTTGGGATGAATTTCTTCAGGTCAAATGTTTAACATTTCAAATATATATTGACAATTTGTCCTCCAGAAATGTGGTTCGATTTTGCATAGCCATGGGCAGTGCAAATAATGTGTCAAATAACTCACATCCGGGACAACCCTGATTTTTTCTTATCTGATAGATGAAGAGGTATCTGGCTGTCATGTTTATTCTTTGGTTACTGTAAGGATGAAAAAGCTTTCATATGTTAAATAGTCATACAATCATTTCTTCTTTTGTAAATTCCCAAATCATGTTCTTTGTCCACTTCTACATAGTATGAATACTGTCCTCATTGTTAGTTACATCTACAGATTTGCAAATGCTTTCCATAATTTGCGTTTGTCTTTTAAATTTGTTCGCAGTACTTTTTTTTTCTATTTTTGCATGCTAGTTTTTAAACCAATAAATATTCTTAGAAGTCTTTTTTTGTTTTGTTTTCTAATTTTTGGCTGCCCCATGTGGCATGTGGGATCTTAGTTTCCTGACCAGGGATTGAACCCTTGCACCCTGAATTGGAAAGCAGAGTCTTAACTACTGGACCGCCAGGGAAGCTCTCTTAGAAGGAATTTTTTAATAAATAATAAATAAATAAATTCATTTGGAAGAGTGATGGAAATGTTGTCAACTTTTTAAAACAGTTTTTAAATGGCTGTAATTTTCAGTAAGAACTTTGGAATATAGAAGCTCTCTTGCAGTTCTTTGATTCACTGAGTGTCTCTGCATGAAAAGCACTAAGCTAGCCATTGGCAGGTGGGTGGGGTTACTAGGATGTTTACACCTGATCACTGTCTTCAGATCTGTGCAAAACAAACAAACAAAACAATGCCTGAACATGGCTGAATATGGGTGAACCTAAGAGGATAGGCTAGTAGTAGCTTTGGAGTTCAGAGTGTGAAAAAAATGGTTGTTCAGTGGAACTTGTGGGAAGATGGGTGGTTGTTGGTGAGCCAGTTAGTTTGCTTCAGCAGCACGACTGGTTTAACTTGAGGATTAGATGAATGTGCCGCCCTCAATTACATCCTGTGTCTGCTTTAGGGTATGTATCTATTCTGATCCAGCAATGAACTCTCATTTGGAGCAGTCGCAAAGAGTCAGACATGACTGGACAACTGAACAACAACACCCTGATCCTCCTAATCCTGGCTATCAGGATATTTTCTGTATGCCAATAAAAGCAAGGACCTGATCTAACACACTCTACTAGGAAGAATGTCTTCTGACCTCTAAGATCTCCATCAAAATCATAGTTTGCCAAGGTGTAAGCTGACCGCATCCTTTATAGGCGTGTAGATCAGCCAGCTGGCAAACCCTGGCCACCACTCTCCCCAGGCAATCAGCCAATGACCCAGCACTCCCAGCAAGATTCATCCCCACTGCAACATTTATTTAATTTTATGTTTGAGGCCTTCTGTTAATTGGGACCTTTTGCAAAGTCTTTCAGGCACTTTGAAGTGCCCATTCTCCCATCAATTTCTGGTGAAAATTTATAGTCCTGTCACACATGTCTTCAGCAAGAAAGCTATCCAAAGACTGAAGTTGATTTTTTTTTTCCTTTACCTAACTCAATGTAGCAGAAATGAGGCAAAGGAACTGTCAGTCATTTCTAAGGATGGCAATTTTCACTGCTTGACAATCTTAACTATAAAATTCCAGCTATTTGATGATATGCTTGTGTATGGCCCATCCCCCAGATCCGATGATAAGTGTCGAACAGCAGGTTTAGGGCCCTCTGCTTAGGCATGATAATTTAGGGAAATAGTTAGCTCATCAGAATTGGCCGGGTGCCCTGTTTTCATATTATCCAGACAGAAGTCACTGAACCACAACGTTGCTGCTTAGAAACAGACACCGAAAGGGAGGGAAAGGGGAGCTCTGAATAGTTAGCCGGTTACTGTATTCAATCATGAAGTGTACTTTACACTTGAAGATAAAGTGATACATGTTAAATTATGCCTGAAGAAATGTCTGGGAGATGGCTCCGGAGATCTGCTGGCTGGACTCTGGTCCTCCCCAGCCAGGTGACCTTTAGCAAGACCCAAGATTCTTTGAACGAGACCTTCTTTACATGTGAAAGAGTCTGAAGAGATGACTTCTAGGTCTAAAGCTCCCTGTTTTGAGAACTTGATTGAAAAGCCACATTAATCACTTCTGTGTTCAGGTATACCCTACTATTAAAAAGTCACTTTTTCAGAACTGTCAACTCATAATTCATTAAGCAATTACTCTCTTTTTGTCTACATAGGTGATTCAGCAGACTATATACCCTCTGTCTCATTTTAAAAGTTCACATGCTCAAAATGGGTTCCTGAAGTCAGAGCACAAACACGCACAAGATCACAGAGGACTGTGGGGATGGAAAACCGGATGCAGCATGGCCCTTTCCAGCTCCTTTGTTCTAAGACTGACTCCATGATATCTGTTTGGAGACTGCAAGCTGGGTTTCATGGAGCAGCTGGCATTTAATGAGAACCTTGAAGGAACAGTGAGATTTCCAAAGAGAAAGACAAAATGGAGGAAATTCTAGGTGTAGAGAACAGAATAAACACAGATGCAGACCTGAGAAAGTCTGGACAATATTTTAAGAATTCCCAAACTCAAACACTAAGAGACAACAAATCCAATTTGTTTGCAATCCAGGCTAAGGTATTAATTTATCTTTTCCACAAGTATTGATTGAACACCACTCTGTAGGGCACACCATGCTTGGTACTGTAGGACAGTTAAAGATGTCTCCTAAAGTTCAAATACAGGCTTAAACTAGGCTTTTAAGTAATAAGAGAAACATGCACATATTTTGCACAAAATATGGAAGACAGAGGAGGGCAAAGAGCTAAATTAAAAATCACCCACCTTATTTAAATTTATAGACTTTGAAGGTAATAATCATTTAGCACATGGAATCAAAGATAGAAATTTGGATGAATACAGAAACAATCACTGGTTAGCTCAAAGCAACATTTAAATTGATCTTTCCCATGAAAGGACATTGGAAAAAGCAATCTAAAGAATATCTGTTTAGACACAGTAGCATCAACAATTAGGTTCTTCAGGGAATGAGGAGTTTCTAGCTGCCTTCGCTCCAGTTAGAGGCAATAGAGCTTAGCATTTTTATTACCCTAATCAAGAACATTTAAGGGGGCCTGAAAAAACACACACACACCCACCTCTTACTCTTGAAGAGGAGGCAAGTCCCTTCAGCCACTCACTCAATTAGCATGGGCTGGGGCTGAGAGAGAGAATACCCTAGGATTCTTTGCTTGACAATTTCTCTGTAAGAAATATGGGCTCTAGACTTTTAATAAAACAGAAGCTAATTTCAGTCTCAACCACGTGACCTGAGAAGACCCAGGCAGTGAATCTGATTGGTGCAGAGTTGAAGGAGGCAGAGTCTCCACATGGTCTCTAGTCTAAAGTGGCTGACACTCCCCCCCGGGGGTCAGTTTAAAGCCACTAAAGTTGGCGCCACACAACTCCAGGGCACATTATTCATAAAGCCTGTGATGGGAATGTCAAGTGAGAAAGCTTGGCTTCACTCCTGCTGAACCCTCCCAGTTGTTCAGTCACTCAGTCGTGTCTCTTTGCGACCCCATGGACTGCAGCACACCAGGCTTCCCTGTCCTTCACCATCTCCCTGAGTTTGCTCAAATTCATGTCCACTGAGTTGGTGATGCCATCCAACCATCTCATCCTCTGTTACCCCCTTCTCCTCTTGCTGTCAGTCTTTCCCAGCATCAGAGTCTTTTCCAATGAGTTGGCCTTTCGTATTAGGTGGCCAAAGGATTGGAGTTTCTGCTTCAGCATCCCAGATGCCCCCTCCTAGATACCTTCCTAATTATAATAATAACAATAATAGTATCCACTAAGTGCTTACTATGTGCCAGATGCCACGCATTTGAGTTGTAAAATCCCATTAATTCCCATGAGCAGGTAATATTAACAGTAATATCCCCATTTTGTAGATAGTAATCATATAGTAAGCTTATTATCCCACCTGGTACACTTCTGAGAGAGGAAAGAGGTGCTCTTACTAATGGCACTGGGACAGTAAGTGTAAACAGGACTGACTCAGGTGAACCAGAGCATGTGGATGGATAAGGAGGCTCAGGTGCAGAGTCAAGATCAAGGAGGCTTGCAATGTCTACCTCAAAGTGTTTCTACCCAATGGCTTTCCTCTTTGTGCCAAGCCATTCTGAGCTTCAATGTTTTTAACCTATCAAATGGACTTAGTGAAGTGAAAGTCGCTTAGTCATGTCTGACTCTTTGCAACCCCATGGACTATATAGTCCATGGAATTCTCCAGGCTGGAATACTGGAGTGGGTAGCCTATTCCTTCTCCAGTGGATCTTCCCGACCCAGGAATCAAACCAGGGTCTCCTGCATTATAGGCGGATTCTTTACCAACTGAGCTACGAGAGAAGCCCATCAAATGAACTTAATGAAACTAGTTCTATAAGGGTATAGTCAGAACAAAGTACCTATACTGTGGGTAGAGCTTAAGGTGCTAGTCACTTAACCTTAGTTCCCTTCTCCAATCTCCCTCTAAAATCCAGGCCTCTTGGGGACCTTAGGCAAGCCCCCTCCCTTCTCTGGCCCTCAGTTGTCTCGTTCATACAAAAATGGGGTTGGACTAAAGGCAAAACATCCCTTTTAACTTTGACCTTCTTTCTCATTTGGAGTTCATCTTTGTTCACTCCCAGGAGCAAGAGGAATGCCCCTCTCTACTTTTAGTTCAGAGAAGGGATTCCCTTTGTTTATGCTTACCTTCTTTCTCTAGTGCTTTCTCTAAAAGGTTGAAAATGGTGACTAGGGGAAGACTTTCTGTCCCCCGTTCTCATCTTTCCATTGCCTTTGCTTGTGCTGGAAATTCTCATGTACACTGCCCCTCAATTTGGGGCAGAAACGCCAGGGCGAAAGCTGACAAGCTGGATAAGGAACCCCATTTGGATCTTGTCAGATGGAATATTTTCCTCTGCAGAGTTCTTGTCCTTTCTTGAGACCACCAAATGTCTGGACTAGGAAAGATAGGTCACAAACTGCATTCGGATGTCACAGTATTATGCTAATGCAAGGGCCATTTTTCCTAAAAACAAATGCTGGTATTGAATTGAGAATTAAACGCCTTAACAAATCAAAGGCAGTGGGAGGTGGGAAAAGTACACAGGGCTTGTGGTGTGAGATGATTCCTCATGGAAATCTTAAAGACATAGCAGCCTCCAGCACAGGCAAGGACACTCAAGATATGTGTTCTCTCCTCCTTCCCTCCTTCCTTATTTAAAAGATGTTAGTTGAGTATCTCTGTGTTACTTTCAGGAACCATGCTGGGCTCTGAGGTTTGGGATAAATGAAAACCAGACATGGCCTTTGCCTTCATAGAACTTCCACTGTAGTGGTGAGAGGGATGGTAATCTAATAACTGCGTGAAAATGTGTCAGATTAGGACTCTGAGAAGTGCTGTGGAGGAGACATACAGGGTTCCATGGAGAGGTCTGACCTAGTTAGAGAGGCCAGGCAAGGTCTCCCTGAGGAAGTGATGAGGCTCCAGCCGAGACGGGAAGGATGAGTTGGCGTTCCGGGCAGAGGAAGCAGCTTGTGTAAAAGCCCTGAGGTGAGAGGAAGCTGAGAGGGTTTGAAGAACCGAAAGAAGGTCAGAGTGTCTGGAGCCCTGAGAACAAGGGGAGGGGGTACAGGATGGGGTTGGACAGGGAGATGGGCCCCTGTAAGCTTTTCCTCAAACCACGAGAACTTGTGCAAGTGTTCTCTCAGGAAGGTGAAGGCTCAGAGTTTATTTGAAAATGCTCCAAAAAATGGATTCAAATATGACGAGAAAGGAAGCAAAGAAATAATGAGTAATGGGCTTCCCTGATGGCTCAGACAGTAAAGAATCCACCTGCAGTGCAGATCCCGGTTCCATTCCTGGGTCGAGAAAACCCCCTGAAGAAGGGAATGGCTACCACTCCAGTATTCTTGCCTGGAGAATTCCATGGACAGAGAAGCCTGGTGGGCTATAGTCCATGGGGTCACAAACAGTTGGACATGACTTAGTGACTGACCCTTTCACACTTTCGTGGTAGTTAATGTTTATGAAACCATGTACCAAGTATTATTCTAGGAATGTCATATGTATTATCTCATCTAATCCTCATACAGACCTATGGGCCAGAGGCTAGCATCCCCTCTTTTCACAGAAGCAGAGGTGGAGACATGGAATAACTGGACCAATGTTGGTTAGCAGTAAGTGCTGAAGCCAGGCTATGACCCAGGCAGTCCATCCGTAGAGCCCGCTGCGTGGTGTCTACAGCACAGAGGCTTGTTCCTGACTGTAGGCCATGCAGGAGTCAGAGCAGGTGGGTTTGCACCAGGCTAGTGGCTGTGGACAGACCTTAGAGCTATTAAGTGGTAAGAATTGACAAGACTCAGACCAGCATATGGAGTGGGGCTCCAGGAGAAGGTCTGTGTGGGTCAGAAGGTGGGAGGGGATGCAGCTGTGGGTCTAGAGAGCCTGCGAGGGGCCAGGCTTGAGGTGGAGAGCATGATTTGGTTGAAGGTAGTTCTTTACAGCTCTGGATCTAAGGGAGAGAAAACAGCTTTGATACTTCACTGTGAGTGCTCATTATATTTTCTTGCTTTCTCTTCCTCTTACTGGGAATTCCATGCGTTCTGCTAAGAACTAACGACTTTAGTTCTCTTTTAAAAACTAGACCTTTGCCATTTCTCTTCCTGCTTTATATATTTATTCAACTTGATGTTTAATTCTTTTAGTTTCTAAAAATTTTACTTTCTCTCTGACTGTATTCCTAGAAATTCTGTCTGAAGATTACCTGGATTCATATGCTCATTGATTTTATCCCCTGTTTCTCAGAATAAAAGAAAAAAATAGCTATGTTTTCTAGTTTCCAAACACTTTGTCTTCCGCCAACAACTGATATTCTTAATTCTGACACTGGTCAGCCCTGAGCCTTGGAATGTATTAATACGTATCACTTTATTTCAACAATGCACTTTAGGTATCTACATGTTAAAATTTCTTAGATGATAAAAACTGCACTTTTCTACAGCAGCCAGGAAAGTACATTTTAAAATACATGGTTACTTGAGTCTTGCCTCGGGATAATTTTTGGAAAATTTCCTGAAGAACAATCTTTTCACAGATTTCTGGTTCAAACCACTGGACTGCAAAGACCAATTTGGCAAAGTTGTTCTCTCACTCATACACACAGTGTGAAAAAGGAAGATGAAGGCATGTACTATTGCAAAATTTCTTTAAATTTCTAAAATATATCGCTGAAGGGACAGTTCTAAAAATGAGTCAAAATTGTAATTCTAACTCTGTAGGTCACCTGTGGCTAAGCTATAGTGAATTCGCTCAGTCGTGTCCGACTCTTTGCGACCCCACGGACAGTAGCCAGGCTCCTCCGTCCATGGGATTTTCCAGGCAAGAATATTGGAGTGGGGTGCCATTTCCTTCTCCAGGGGATCTTCCCGACCCAGGGATCGAACCTGGGTCTCCTGCATTGTAGGCAGACGCTTTACCCTAATGATTCCGCAAAAGCAGCAGGACTCCATTTACGTTTCCTTGTTAAAATGCGGTGTGAAATGGGGGCTGATCATGCCTTCATTAATTTGTACAATGATTATTTGGCATGTACTATGTGCCAGAGACTGTGGTAGGAGGTAGAGTGATGCTCCAGGTGGGCATAAACTCCATCTTAAATTTCAGTCTTGTGGAGGAATCAGAACTAAAGAAACAGTGACATTACAGAGTTTCTGGAGGAAGAAAGCTTTAAGCTGAGACCTGAAGGATAGGTAGGCATTATCGAGGAGATGAGAAGAGACCTCCAGTAAGAAGGAGTAACATAGCCAAAAGACTTAGAATGAGCAGCAACAGGGTATTAAAAACCTACAATAAGTTGAGTAGGGTATCTGAGAATTCATGGGAGTGCTGGTGAATGAGACCCAGTGAATGGTCATGAGGGGTCTTATAACCATGTTAAGGAACTTGGAATTTACCCTCAGGGTAGAGAAACCCATTATAAAGGTGGAGTGCTAGAGTAATAGCGCTGTACCCCAATACAAAATAAAAATTTAAAATAAATACATAAAAGCAGAATAACAACAAAAAAAAGAAGTTTAATCATAGAAGGGAAAAGAGGGGACAGGGTAGCTGCTTGGTGGTGGTTTAAGATTTAGGGGACTCTGGTGAATGTAAACATCAATGATAAGAATGGGGTGGAGAGAGGGGCTGAGGGTTCAGCATAAAGAGGTTTGTTTGATCCTGGACGTCCCTCATGGTCCAGTGGCTAAGAATCTGCCTTGTAATGCATTGGATATCAGTTCGATCTCTGGTCCAGGAAGATTCCATATGTCACAAACAACTAAGCCCATGCACCACAACTACTGAGCTCAAGTGCTGCAGCCACTGAAGCCCGCATGCCCCTGAGCCTGTGCTCCACAAGAGGAGCCACCGCAATGAGAAGCCCACACCGCAGTGAAGAGTAGCCCCGACTCACCACAACTTGGTTCCATGCAGCGACGAAGACCCCCCAAGGTCAAAAAATAAATAAATCTTTTTTAAAAAATTAAAAAAAAAGAGGCCTGGTCTTGGGGGAGGCTGGGGAGGGTATCCAGAGACTGGGAAAGGAAAAGAAAATGTGAAGAAGTTTGAAGATGCTCTCACCAAGGTTTTTATTTTTGTTAGTCGAGGGCAAGATAATCTGTTAAGCATGAGAGGGACATTTGCAGGACATAAGGGTAGAAGAGAATGGAAGTTTTTTAAAAAAAAATAAAAACAAATATTTTTAAAATTAGAAAATAAGCACATGCCATGATTTTGAAAGAACCCAAGCACATACAGTGAAATGTATATCTGTACTGGACCCCAGCAGCCCAGCCCTCCACCCCTTCTTTCTGCAGGCAACCCTAGTGGCCTGTCTCTTGAACCTCCTCTCAGAGATATTCCATGCCCTGTTCTAAGCCACACTTTTTCGCTGAATATTGTATCTTGAAGATGGTTCCACATCTCAGCACAAATAAACCCACCCTATTATGAAACATACTTTCTTTAATCAGTTCCTGTACATCCTTCTTGGCTCACAGTAGGAAACATGCATAGGGACAGAACTGCCTGCTAAAGAGTTACAGGTGAACCTGAGTGGTCTTGAGGTGCCCAGATTAAACATCACTTCTGGCTGTCTGTGAGGGTGTTTCCGGAGGAGGTAAGCATTTGAGTCTGTGATAAAGTAGATCAATCTCCCCTAATCCGTTGAAAGCCTGAATAGAACGGGAGGAAGTATGAATTCATCTTTTTCTCTTGCTTCATCGTCTGACTTGAGATATCTCATCTCATCTTCTCCTGCTCTGGAGCCGAGATTTACATCTTCACTTCAGTTCAGTTCAGTTGCTCAGTCATGTCCAACTCTTTGTGACCCCATGGACTGCAGCACACCAGGCCTCCCTGTCCATCACCAGCTCCCGGAGTTTATCCAACTCATGTCCATTGAGTCAGTGATGCCATCCAACCATCTCATCCTCTGTCGTCCCCTTCTCCTCCTGCCCTCAATCTTTCCCAGCATCAGGGTCTTTTCAAATGAGTCAGCTCTTCACATCAGGTGGCCAAAATATTGGGGTTTCAGCTTCAGCATCAGTCCTTTCAATGAACACTCAGGACTGATCTCATTTAGGATGGACTGGTTGGATCTCCTTGCAGTCCAAGGGTCTCTCAAGAGTTTTCTCCAACACCACAGTTCAAAAGCATCAATTCTTCGGCACTCAGCTTTATTTATAGTCCAACTCTCACATCCATACGTGACTACTGGAAAAACCATAGCTTTGACTAGGCGAACCTTTGTTGACTAAGTAATGTCTCTGCTTTTTAATATGTTGTCTAGGTTGGTTATAACTTTCCTTCCAAGGAGTAAGCGTCTTTTAATTTCATGGCTGAAGTCACCATCTGCAGTGATTTGGGGGCCCCAAAATATAAAATCAGCCACTGTTTCCACTGTTTCCCCATCTATTTGCCATGAAGTGATGGGACCAGAAACCATGATCTTAGTTTTCTGAATGCTGAGCTTTACATCTTCAGTTCCCTTGATTCTCAGGCCTTCAGATTTGGACTGAATTACACTGGGCTTTCCTGGGTGCAGACAGCAGATCATGGAACTCCTATCTCCATAATCACGTGAGTCAATTCTGCAGAATAAATCTCTTTCTGTATATCTGTTTCTCTGGAGAACTGTAATACAATGCCCTTGCCTATTTTTCCATTGGGTTGTTGGTCTTTTTCCTATTGATCTTTAAGAATGGAGAAGGTTTATAGTAGGCTCCACAGAAGAGAGGAATGTGCGCAAGAGGGCTCTGTTCAGGGCAGCAGCCAAGCTCCTCCTTCTCTGCAGCCCAGCTAAACACAGAGCTCTGCAGGCACTCCTTGATTTGGATAGGTTTTCACTGAACTGCCTGTTTGCAGCCCTGGCCTGTGATTTCTTTCTACAGAAGGATTACAATTCCCTGAGGCCGTTGCTGACCAACAGGCCTGTAGTCCGAGAAGGAAGGAAGGAAGGCCTTCATTCTTTGAGTTCCATTGTTGGCCTGTGAGTGGGAGGGAGGGGAAGAAGCTGTTTGAATCCCGGAGTCAGCCTGGGAAGGGACCTGGGGGCTCCTTGCTGGGCCTTGACGTTTACTCTGGGCACCAGTTTCCTGTACTTGATCCACAGGGTGTGTCTTTGTAGACTTGGAATGAGCCAACCATGAACCATGCCAGCTCTGGTAGATGCTGGTCTCCTGGACTCATCTTGATGCCCCCAGCTGGCTGCCAGCCACGCTCCTTGACCATACACCATCCTAGGCCCAAGGGCCTGAGGGCAGGAGGCTGAGGAAACTGAGGATGAGGGTGAGGCTGGGCTCCCCCATCCTCAGCAGATAGCCGGCTCCTCCCCTCTTTTGCACAAGGGTGCAAAAGTCCCACAGACAGGTTCAGGGCCTGAAAGGTATAAGAGGCCACTCTAACTCCTAAATCCTCAACAGGAAGCTAAGAAAGTACCGTTTCCCAGGGCAGAACTTGGAGCTTCCTGCTACCCCTGAAACTTCCAAGTGGTGTGAATTGTTTTGTAAACTCTCTTATCCCACATAAGAATCATACAGTTAAAAATGACCAAAGTAATGAAAGGATAGAAACACATTTTAATTCTTTATTAGCGTATGTGATATGCCAGGTGCTAAAAGGCTGTACATACATTTGGCCCTTAGGACAACTCTGTAAGGTTGTAAGCATTGTTACCTCCATTTTATAGATGACAAAAGCAAGGCTTAGGGCAGTTGAATAACTTCCCCTAAATCACAGGACTGGTGAATGGCATGGCAGGCATTTGAGCTTAGCTCTGTCTAAATGTGGGACACAGCGTTAGACTGCCACGTGCAACCCTGTCCCATCAACACGGCAGTAGCCAGGGAGGCCCTGAGTGACAGGCAAGCATTTCATGTTTCTCAATGCTCTGTAGATTCCTCTTTTCCTAAAAAAAGAGGCCTGCCTAGGAATTCTGCCCCAGAATACTTAAACCCCTCATAGGTTTTCAAAAACAGACCCGCCTTATTAAGCAGGAGCTTTATACCAGAGTCTAGCTGAGCCTCTCTGTCTAGTGACCAGATGAAGGTCTTGCAGGGGGTGAATGATTGCTTC
Source organism: Bubalus bubalis (assembly GCF_019923935.1). Classification (NCBI taxonomy): domain Eukaryota; kingdom Metazoa; phylum Chordata; class Mammalia; order Artiodactyla; family Bovidae; genus Bubalus; species Bubalus bubalis. The sequence continues at coordinate 17,857,104 of NC_059175.1, forward strand.
AACTACTGAAATAGTTATGAAAAGGGGCATTCACATTACAACTCCCAATATTCAAATGCACTGGGCAGTCTAGCATTTTTCAGCTAAACAACTGTTGCTTTTAGATTTCACTTCTTTAATTAAAAATGATTTCTTAAAGACTGTAAACAAAACAAAAAGTCAACCTATGGGCTGGGAGAAAATATTTGCAAATGATCTGACCAGCAATGGCTTCATTTCCAAAATAAACAAACAACAGATCAATTAAAAAAAAAAACAAAACTAACAACCTAATCGAAAAATGAGCAGAAGACCTGAATAGACATTTCAACAAAGAAGATATAAAAATGACCAGTAGACACAAGAAAAAATGTACATTAATTATTAGAGAAATGCAAATTAAAACTACAATGAAGTACTACCTCACCAGTCAGAATGGCCATCATTAAAAAGTCTACAAATAAGAAATGCTGGACAGCGTGTGCAAAAAAGGGAAAAAAAACCAAACTCCTAACACTGTTGATATGAGTGTAAATTGGTGCAGCTGCTCTGGAGAACAGTATGGAGGTTCCTTAGAAAATTAAAAATAGAGTTGCCACGTGATCCAGCAATCCCATTCTTGGGCATGTATCTAGCCAAAACAATAATTTGAAAAAATGCATGCACCCCTATGTTCATGGCAGCACTATTTACAGTAGCCAAGACATATAAATAACCTAAAAGTCCATTGACAGGTGAATGGATAAAGAAGATGTGGTACGTATATACAAAGGAATAGCACTCAGTCATAAAAAAGAATGAAATAATGCCATTTGCAGCAACATGAATGCAATTAGTCATTATCATACTAAGCAAAGTAAGTCAGAAAGAGAAAGACAAATGCTATATGATATCAAAGGCAATGGCACCCCACTCCAGTACTCTTGCCTGGAAAATCCCATGGATGGAGGAGCCTGGTGTATTGCAGTCCATGGGGTTGGTAAGAGGTGGACACAACTGAGCAATTTCACTTTCACTTTTCACTTTCATGCACTGGAGAAGGAAATGGCAACCCACTCCGGTGTTCTTGCCTGGAGAATCCCAGGGACGGGGGAGCCTGGTGGGCTGCCGTCTCTGGGGTCGCACAGAGTCGGACACGACTGAAGTGACTTAGCAGTAGCAGTAGCATACGTGATATCCAAAATACGACACAAATGAACATATTTACAGAACAGAAACAGACTCACAGGTATAGAGAACAGATGTGGTTGCCAGGGCAAAGGGAGGGAAGGATTGGGAGTTTGAGAGTAGCAGATGCACATCATTATCTATAGGATGGATAAACAACAAAGTCCTACTGTAGAGCACAGGGAAATCTATTTCATATCCTGTGATAAACTGAAATGGAAAAGAATGTATTCTGGGGTAAAACTAAATCACTTTGCTGTACCAGAGAAATTAACACAACATTGTAAATCAACTACAATTCAATAAAATTTTTAAAAATAATAATTTTTTGTCCATACTTCCTACCCAACCCCTTCTTTGTGAGTGGAAATTTCAGCTCAGAATCCTAGTATTGGTGGAGCTTTGACTTTGAGTTAACAGGTGCTGGGGTACAGACCCATATCTAGAATCCTGAGACATATATTGTTTTCTATTTCAATCCTCTTGACGGCCAAAGGTGCTAAACAAGTAGCTGTGTAACAGCTGAAAAGGAAATAGAACACAAAGAAAATAATGACGCAGCCCTAACCCACTATTTAAAAGACCAACATTCAAAACACATGGACTGGGGAAGTCTTTTTTTTTTTTTTTAACTTTTACGTCATAAAAGTTTCTAATGAAAGGCCTCATTGAAAATTTTTTTGAAGTTTTAACTTTTATTGTTTAGGCCGATGTTGATCAGAAAGTGTACTACCTTTCTTTACAACACACACTATTACCAGGGACATTGATAAAGAGTGACCCACACACAGCAATGAGTACATGTTCCTATGGGTAAAAACTACTGCAGTCCATTAACTCCTCCAAAAGAACTGCAATTTTGTAAAATTGTTCCAATATCTGTTTCCTCTTCATCTCTAGAACCCAATGTTTAGATAATTTCTTCAAAATTTCTTAAGCTGCAAGTAGAACATGGCTTCTCAAATGCTAAAAATGCAAACAGAGCAGTTTGATTTTCAATGCTCTGTATCCAGTGAATTTCTAGTTCATTATTGTATCTTTAGGGTAGGGAGAAATGAAGCTTTTTTCCAATGGCAGGGAAGGTGACCCAGTCATAATTTTTTGTTCCTAGTAAAGTGCAGCCAATTGAAATGGCCCCAAATAAATTATTGTCCAAACTAGCATTTTTTAAATTTGGTATGGTTGGAATCTGAAAGGGCTGGTACTAATTTACGAAAAGCAAGTCAGAGTGGAAGCTGAAATAGACCTGACCTTCCAGGCTGGTATCAAGGGGCACAGCTTGGCAACTCCTGCCGGTCCCTCTGAGCAAGATAACAGAGACAGCCCACAGGAGGCTCCTATGTTTTGAGGAATACACTTCTTAAAGTCCAGGATTCTTTGCATATTTTGTTTTTTCTCTTAAGGAGGGTAGATGTCTAGGGGGCAAGCTAGGAAAGAGATAGTGAGAGAGGAAAACACATGTCTAAGTTAGAGAAAATCTGTGGCATAATATCCCAATGAGTGTGAACTGAATTTCATTGCTGACTGCATCCACAGTCAGAGCAACCAGACAAGGTGACTTCAAGAGGAAAACTCCAATATCTGCAGCGCCGGGATTAGAGATCTATGGCAACTCTCTTGAAGGGCTGAGAGCTGTTCCCTCAACTCTAGTCTCTTCTCCCCCCACCCCACCCCCATCTCTATTACCTCTCACTCTTAGGCTATCCTGTACTGTGATGTTAAGAAAACCACGTCTAAAGAACAGCTCCTCCCTAAGAAAGGCATTATACTGTCACAGAGGAGCCAGCAAGGTCTTGGGAGACAGGCCCATGTATGACTTCTGGCTCTCCCCTTTACAGGCTGTGTGTTACAGTCAGGCTACTTAACCTCTCTGAGTTTTAGGGTGCTCATCTGTGAAATAAAGACAACAGAATCTACTGTGTGTATTTTTGAGGATGACTGTAAAGAGGTTCATAAATGAAATCCTTAGGGGTCAAACTGCTTGGATTTGCATTTTTTCCTACTTTCCAGCAGTGTGACCTCATGTAAATAACTAACTCACTGTTGTTGTTTAGTCACTAAGTTGTGTCCGATTCTTTGCAACCCCATGGACTGCAGAGCTCCAGGCTCCTCTGTCCTCTACTATCTCCTGGAGTTTGCTCAAATTTATGTCCATTGCATCAGTAATGCTATCTAACCATTTCATCCTCTACTACCCGCTTCTCCTTTTGCCTTCAATCTTTCCCAGCATCAGTGCCTTTTCCAATGAGTCGGCCTTTCGTATCCAGTGGCCAAGGTATTGGAGCTTCAGCTTCAGCAACATTCCTTCCAATGAATATTCAGGATTGATTTCCTTTAGGATTGACTGGTTTGATCTCCTTGCAGTCCAAGGGACTCTCAAGAATCTTTTCCAGAACCACAATTCAAAAGCATCAATTCTTCAGCGCTCAGCCTTCTTTGTGGTCCTAACTAACTTATACATGCCTTAAATAAGAGTTTCCTCATTGTAGAAACAATAACACCCACCTTGTAAGTTCTTTTAAAGATTCAACGAAATTGTTGGTACATCCTTTGCAAATAGCTGGCACACAGTAAATGCTTAATAAATGCTGTGTGTGTGCTAAGTTGCTTCAGCTGTTACCTGGCTCTTTGACCCTATGGACTGTAGCCAGCCAGGCTCCTCTGTCCATGGGCTTCTCCAGGCAAGAAAATTGAAGTGGGTTGCCATGCCCTCCTCCAGGGGATCTTCTTGACCCAGGGATTGAACCTGTGTCTCTTACATGTCCTGCATTGGCAGGTGGATTCTTTACCACTAGTGCCACCTGGGAAGCCCTAATAAATGCTCTTATTAAATAATATGTGTAGAGTGCCTAGGACTTAGCTGAGAAGGTGTGTCGTATAAGCAGTTGGATAAACTAGTTTGAAAGCTATAACTGGTTATATTTTGATAAATCTTTATTCAAGCTAAATGCACATGGTCATATAGGTATAATTTTTCAGTGTTTTACTGAAGTATAACATGCATACAATAAAGTGCATACATCTTAAGAATTAATATAAATTTAATTATATTTAATGCTGTTTTAGATGCTTTAAAAAGCTAGAAGCTTTCTCTGCTCAATCTGACATGCAAAATAAAAGAGATTAATTTGTCTAATTAAAAGATAGGTTTTATTCTAAGAGAGAAAAAAATGCAATATTCATATACACAATTTTTTACCAACAAATAGCATCCATTTTATTTATATAATTACTTACCATCTTCACTCATATTCCAAAGATTACAATTCACTAGAACATTGGTGGTTGTTGCTAAGCAGAGGTGGTGTTTTCATAAAAGTGCCTGTGAGTTTGACCTCTGCAGCACCCCTGATTTAGAATCTTAAATTTTTTTCTTTAATTGATTACATCTTATAGGAAGAGCAACAGATTGTCTTGAAAGAGCTTGACAGACAGATGTTTTGCATCTGAGTGAAGTGTAAACACCAACATCTCTTAGCTCTGAAAATTCTTTATTCTGAAAGATTTGGTTGAATTGATCCATTACAAGCAAATGACAATTCCTCTTAGCAACTCCTCTACCTGGCAGTTGACATGTTTATTTTGACAATGATTGTAAAGCTCATTTTGATTTCCAAAACATTCAAATGTGAAAAAGCAGGTGTCTTAGAACTGAGGAAACAGTATTTTAATACTTTACAACATACATTTCACCAAAGGCAATATGAGTTGTCTGTGTGTAAAAAATAAAAAATTGTACAGGACTCTGTACACACACACGCACACACACCCACACACACACCCAGTTCATTAGGGAATTTCATTTCATTGAAGCTGTGTAAAGAGAAAACCTTACTGGTATAAACTAATGGAGAGAAGGTCAGATTGAATTAGTAAAAAGTATGAATTTTAAATTCATTTGAAATAAAACAGACTTTCCTAATACCTTATGGATTTTAAAATGAATTCCCACATATTCTCCTATTTCATGCTCATAACAACCCCTCCAACTAGGCAGAGTTAGTATTAGCAACCCAATTTTACAGGTAAGAAAAGTAAAGGCTGGAAAAGTTAAATGCCTAGCCTATGGTCATAGAGTTACTTAATGATAAACTCATACCTCCCTAGTCTGCCAGGTGACCTAACAAATTCCTTCTGATTTATCAGATAATTATCAGATAAGAATGATATGTATTCTTATATTAATTCTTCATATATAAGAGATTGCCTGAAGTGCTCCAAGATGTATTTCAAACCTTCCCTCTGTAATCTCATTTACATCACTCTTCTGCACTATTGAGCAAAGCTGCGTTTGCTGAAGGAAGGAAAATTTCTGCCCAGACCCCAATCAAGTTATTATAAATTCCAAATTAATAGGGTCTAAATAAATAAGAGCTTATTATGGGGTTAAAAGCTGATAGTGTTATTTGTTTCTGATATATTTTTTCATTTGCTTCAGTGCCAATTTGTGCATTTTATCTACTGCATTTTTTTTTCAGTTTCCTCATTAGAGAAACAGGGCAAGAGAGGCATACAAGGAAAGAATTACTTGTATGTGAATAAAATTAATAACCTGAAATTATAGAAGGGGTTAGAGAGGCATCTTTTTGGTAATTTATCATAATGTTTAGTAGCAGCCATTTGCAGTAATGAAATAACTAATCTTTACTTCTCCTGGGTATGTGTTGTGTTTATTGGTTTATGCTTTACTTACATTTTTTTATTACTCCATTTGTTAAATTATTTAAACTTACAAGGCAACTTCTAACTTATTAATGGTAAGGCAGCCTTCTGAAATGAGAGTCATGCAAATAATTATTTCATTTTTTACCCGTATTTTTAAGGGGCCGAATATTTTTGTCATTTATTCTGGGATTTATAGGGACTAAAAAGCTCGTGATCATTCACCACCGGGGACAGGTAACCCAGCTTGAACTCTAAGGACTATGAGGACTTATCTCTCTAAAATAAACTTTATATAAAAAGTCATCTGGGTGGAAACGTGCTTTCCCTCATGCTGGGTTTCCTTACGCTTTTAAAAGAGCCCTAAGGGATTAAGATGAGTGAGAGACAGGCCAATAGCATGAAAAGCCCAGTGCTCTTAGAGATATTTCTTCTATGATTAAAATATAATGAATTTTTTTGTTTGCCAGGTGCGAAGAATAAACACTCCTGGATTCCGTCTGTTCTGTCGTCTTTCCTAATCTACAAACACACCACAAAGGCTTCTCTGTTCTCTCCCTCCATCGCATTTCTCATTCAGACGTCCTTCCTGTTTGGGGTTCTATTTCTTACCTCCATTTGCTTCTATCCTTTCCTGTATGGGCTTCTAAGTTTGTTTGCTTTCAGGTTTCTCACATTTTTCTATTTTTGAGTTGTTTCTTTCTGCAGGACAATCTGCATGTCTCGCTCCTTTTTCATTTTGCACCCTGTCTGTTCTGTACCTGGTATTATTCATCATCTTTGTTTCTATTTATTTCTCTCCTCCTGGTTCTTATTTCTTTATCTCTGGCCCCTTATTTCCTCTCCTGGATTCTCCTGTTCCCATCTCGGTGCCCTTTGACCAAACATCCTCTCCCAGCCCCCTGCTTAAGGCAGTTGAAGAAACACTCCCAACTAGAATGGAATAGAAAGAATAGAGTAGAAAGAGAATAGAAAGGTGGCCGCCTGAACCTGGGAAGGGCGTGTCTGGTCCTGTTAACGACTTCCCCATCCTCTGATGGTCCCTGGCCCATCTCTGTCTCCGCCACTGTCTGCCTGTGTCCCAGGCGGGATGGGGCAGCTTAACGGGAAGGAAGCAGGAAAAAAGGTAAGGATTTGGGGCTGTGGAGGCTACAAGGCTGTTCTTTAAATACCATACCGTCTGGTCAGCATTTGTCTCAGAAACTCTACAAAACAAGATTGTCTTCAAAGCATAGAATTACTCAGATCAGCTTTCCAGCGAGCTAGAATCTATATTTCTGCATCTAAAACTGAAGTAAGTATAACCAGAATGTTTCCACTTGACCCCAAATTACTTTAAAACTACCTGTGGGAGGGTGCTCATGCCCACCTCCAGGATAAACATCTCACTTTTCATGACTTGGCTCTGACCCAGCCCCACCCTTGGCATTTTTTATTTTAAAAATATTTCCAGATATGTTTATAAATAAATCACGCCTCTTAGCACTGCCTCGCTGCCACCCAATTGTACAGCGGAGGAAAAATCCGTGACAGTTAACACTGTGGAAAGTTTGCTTCTCTCCCAGCCCTCAGGAAAAAAAAAAAAAAAAGAAAAAGGAGAAGCATAATATGTATTTAAAAGCCAAATGAACAAGAAGCTCTCGGAAAAACAATTTTACCAGCCCAGCAGCAATAAGACAACCAACTGCACAAACAACGTGACCTTTCTTCCTTCCTGTCCTGCCACCTGGGGTGACAACCCAAGGGCACTGTGCTCAGTCTGGGGTGGTGGGGACCTTGGGAGCCCAGCTGAGGACGAATGGTGACAGAGCTGACTCCATTTTTCCTTGTTCAGGCAGTGTCCATGTGTTGATTTTGAAACTGAGTCCCAGGGAAAACACCTCGCTGTTCAAATTCTTCAAAACAACAACAAACCTGCACTTTTCCCATGTCTTCTATTTTGACAAAAAAAGTCTCCCTCAAGCTTAAGTACATAGGGGAAAATACCGTATGTTTGTGACACGGTTTGCTAGGATCTTCTCTGAGGTCAGTCCTGGCACCCCTCCTATCCTGGTCCTCTCCTGAGACAAAAGAGAGAAGCCTACGGGTCTTAGAACAAATGAAAACAAAGGCTCAGGGCTGCGGCCTTTGTCCAACTCTGCCCTGATGAGGTTGGTCTGAGCAGAGGGGTGCGTCCCCAGGCAGCCAGGAGTCCTTCCTGTGACACAGTTTCAGGACCAGGGGCGGGGATGCTATTCACTCCCGGCTGCCATCATGTGGGGATCTCTTGAATCAGGGGCCTCTCTTTAACAACTGAGGACTTTTTTTTTTTTCTCCCCCTGGCTTGGAAAGGATCACACAAGGATGAGCTGAGAACTGAATCAAATAATAGACTGACACACACAAAATTAAGAATAAATTACATTTGGACAAGTATACATACAAAAATTATGCACTGTGTTCCGATTTTAATGCTAATTTCCCCAAGGAAGTTTTAAAATAAAAAGAAAGAAGTAACAAAAATAAAGCAAGAACAACAACAAAACTCCTTGGCCAGATAGGGTTCAGTTCCTGATATGCTTGAGATGTTCTGTTTTGCTTGTGGCTCCTCACGCCCGCGATTCCAGGCTCCATGGTTGGCATTAGAAGTACCACGGCCTGGTCTCGAGGCTTTCACCCCCACTGAGGAGCCATGCCACTGTCTTGCCTCCATTTGAGCAGCTGGGTGCACAGTCTTGGCCGCTCCATGGAGTCAAGCAGCGGCCAGAGCCGGTCAGCCTGGGCTGCGCCCTGGACCTCCCCTCCCTGCCCCACCGCGGAAGGAGGGGTTTCCTGGCTCTCTGCATTCCACAGGAAGAGAACTACCTCCAGGCCAAGTGATGCCCAGAAAAACCCACCACCGCAATAGAGAAACCATGAAGTCCTCTTACTCATTTTGTCACACAAACATCCCACGCTAGAATAGGCTGAGGTTTCACTCTTATTCCAGTCTCTGACCATTGTTAAAGACATGTGACTAATGCTAAATGCATTCGTTTCTTGGGGTGGCCGTAAGAAACTGGGTGGGTGTCTATTTAATAAATAGAAACTTTTTGTCTCACAGTTCTGGAGGCCAAAAATGCAAAAATCAACCCTTTGGCAGGCTCAAGCTCCCTCTGAGGGTGCTAGTGAAGTCTCTCAGTCATGTCTGACTCTTTGTGAGTCCATGGATAGTAGCCTACAGGGATTGAACCTGGGTCTCCTACACTGCCTGCAGACTCTTTACTGTCTGAGCTACCAGGCAGGGTGCTAAAGAAGGAGTTATTTCAGGCCTCTCCTGGCTTCATGGTGGCCTTAGGTGTTCCTTGGCTTATAGATGAGGAGTCCTCTGTCTCCTCAAGGTGTTTTCCCTGTGACTACATCTTCTTCCTTTCTGTATCCAAATTTCCCCATTTTATAAGGACACCAGTCCTACCGGATTAGGACCCAGTAGCTTTGTTCTAACTTGATGAAATCTACAAAGATCCCATTTGCAAATTAGCTCACATTCTGAGGTTTGAGGGTTAGAACTGCAGTGTATCTATTTGGCGGGATACGATTCAGCCAATATCAGTAGTCAAATTTGTTGTTTAAATATTTTCCCAACATACAAGATAGACTAGTCTGTCTTATTTTGTGGGTTACCATATGGAATGTTCTGTAACTAGAGTGATAATTAGATTCAAACAAATGGCATAGTGCAGCTGGGTAGGTTCAATAGTGGCCTTGGCATTAGAAACTTCTGCTTGGCCACTTCCCCTTGTGTGAACCTGTTCACTTTCCTCTTCCAGTTTCCCTGAATGAAGTGGGAATCTGAGATTTCTCTTTTCTAAGCTCTTCTCCAACCCTGGGACACATCTGTGCTGCTTCTCCTCATTGCAACAGCAGCTCTCACCAGTAACAAAAACCTCATTAGTGATGGAGGGTGGGAGGTGCTGGAAGATATGTCAACATAAGTATCATTGGTTGCCCAAGAGCAATTCACACCCATTTATATCATTGCGGTATAGGCTGAAAGTGATATTTAAGCATTTCAAGATTCTGAGATGAAAAGTAACCGAAAAACTCAATTGTTAGGAGTTAGAGTGGTGATAGTATTTTCTTAATAAAATCAGAGCACATTTGGGTTAATGAACATTTTGGGTTCTCCTAATTTTCTAGCCAATAATCATAGCAAACCCATGATACAAGTCTTATCCTCCAGGGCTTATGCATCAATGTGGTTAATCACCTTTTATTTCCATAGCACTCCTGCCCCACCAGTTTGTCATGTCAACCTCCTAAGTTAGGGCAACAGATAGGATGAGTGGGTAAGGAAAACAATGAAGTTCAAACTGTGAGGGAATGCCCCCAGGTGCTCTCAGGGGGCACCTGAGCTGGCTACTAGCTCCTCACACAAACTGGTGGGTCACTAAATATACTGATTTTATTTATGGGCTGGGCTAGTTTTCAGCGTCTTGTTAAAATGTTTTTTATTTTTATCTTCCAGTTTTTCTAGTTGAGTAAGACTTGGGAAGATAAATTGGAGCAGAGGAAAGAGTCTTAGCTACTGCAAAGTCTTCCCTAGCAGGTGGGATTTAAAAGGGAAATAGCTGAGAGTAAGCTTAGAACAGCCAGGTGAGAGACACAGCCAAACCCTTGTTTTTGCATAGAGCAGATAGAAGCACTCATGCAAAAGGGAGGGGGACGACTAGATATCCTTTCTTTTTTCACCTTTTCCTCCCAGTTGGAAAAATTCATATTTTTCCTTTACCAGCCTTGTAAAAAATTAAACAGTACAGAGAAAGCAAAGGTGTCTGCAATCTTACCACTTCTCCACTCTGCTAGAGATGGCCACAGTGACAATAGTTCAGGGTATTTCCTTCCAATTTTTTCCTCATATTTTTAACACAAGTACTCTGTAGGTCTACATCTGTAAGTAAAATCATTAACAGAGTCATCCCACTCTGATCCTCTGTGCCTGCTCTTTTTCCTCTTATATTGTCCATGTTTTTCCATGTCAAACCATGAAGATACAACCTATTCTTTTTAAAAAAAATCATATTTCATGCTTTAAAATAAAGCAATTCTTGCAACCATACAGAAAGCTATAAAGTGAAAAGTAAAAGTCTTCCACTCCTTATCCCTAGTCCTTTTCCACAAAGATAATCTCTATAATTACTGTCACAGTTTCCCATATATCCTTCTGGAAAATATAATTACTACTATTTCCACATATGTACATACAGAAAACTTTTATTTTGTCTGCACCTTGCTTTGTTTATGTAATGTATCTTGAGATTTTAAAGAATCTTGAGGTATATACAGATATTCCTCATTCTTTTTAACAGATATGTCATATTCCATTTCATAACTATACTATTATAAAATTAATCATTTCTCTATTAATGAACATTTGAAATTTTTTATTGGAATTTAATTTATGATGTGTTATTTTCAGGTATACAACAAAGTGAATCAGTTATACATATATCCACTCTTTTTTAGATTCTTTTCTCATATACATCATTACTTAGTATTGAATGGAATTCCCTGTGCTATAGGGTAAGGTCTTATTAGTTATCTATTTTATATATAGTAGGGCATATATGTCAATCCCAATCTCCCAATTTATACCCCCCAGTCCCTGGCAGCCTTGTTTGTTTTCTACATTTATGTTAATGGATGTTTAAAAATTTTGTACTAAAAAATGTACATGGATTTTAACTAATTGTGCATATGTGCTTAGTCACTCAGTTCACTTCAGTTCAGTCGCTCAGTCGTGTCCAATTCTTTGCGATCCCATGGACTGTAGCATGCCAGGCTTCCCTGTCCATCATTCCCAGAGCTCAGTTGCTCAGTCTTGTCTGACTCTTTGTGACCCCATGGACTGTGGCCTGCCAGGCTCTGCTGTCCATGGAATTTTCCAGGCAAGAATGCTGGAGTAGGTTGCCATTTCCTACTCCAGGGGATCTTCCCCACCCAGGGATGAAATCTACATCTTCTGCATCGCAGCAGGCAGATTCTTTACCATTTAGCCACAAAAGAAAAAAAAAAGATAGCACTGGAATCAACATCCTCATACATACATTTCTCATACAGAATATAACATCTGTGCTCATTTCTCTACATCTCATCAGTCCTGGGCATTAGCACTTTATTTATTTATTTGGCTCACTTTGTTTATTGATTTATCTTTTTATAAAATCTGTTACTGATTTGATTGGTGATATTTTGCTAAAGGAAATCAACCCTGAATATTCATTGGAAGGACTGATGCTGAAGCTGAAGCTCCAATTCTTTGGCCACCTGATGCAAAGAGTCAACTCATTAGAAAAAACTCTGATGCTGGGAAAGCTTGAAGGCAGGAGCAGGAGGGGATGACAGAGGATGTGATGGTTGGATGGCATCACTGACTCAATGGACATGAGTTTGAGCAAACTCTGGGAGATAGTGAAGGACAGGGAAGCCTGGCGTGCTGCAGTCCGTGGGGTCACAAAGAGGCAGACATGACTGAGCAACTGAAAAACATTTTGCTCTAACTCTTCTTTCTTTGATTATTATGGACCTAACCCTATTTTAGGGGGCTTCCCTGGTGGCTCAGATGATAAAGAATTTGCCTACTATGCAGGAGACGCAGATTCTATCCTTGGATCAGGAAGATCCCCTGGAGAATGGCAACCCACTCCATTATACTTGCCTGAAGAATCCCATGGACAGAGTCACCTGGAGAGCAACAGTCCATGGGGCCACAAAGAGTTGGACATGACTGAGCAACTAACGCACACAAGCTTATTTTACACGATTCGTTGCCCTGAACTGCCTGTTCATGACTTTTGCCTGGGTGTTTATTGAAATATTTATCTTTTTCTTATTGATTTATAATGGGAGGATTCTCGTATGAAAACTTGCCTACAGAACTCCAGTGATGAATCTATGATTTTAAAAGGCAATTATGCTTCACATTTTCATAATTCTCTATATTCATAAACTCAGCAGAGATCAAGCTGAAGTTTACATCTGTTAACATTTTTTTCTAATAGAGTGTAAATCTTGTAAAAAAAAAAAAAAAAAAGAAAGAAAGAAAGAAAAAGACATAGGAAGAAAGAACAGCTTGTTTTCCAGTGTCTCTCACCATCTGAAGAGCACTTTTCGGGAGACAGTGAACATGCTAAGGAAATCATTCTTATCTATTTAATACTCATTCCTCATAAGCAACTCTTTGCTATTCTGTCTTAAGATACCCATAAATAAAAATAATAAAACAACCTAAGTGATAGACTTGCTCATTCTGACTGACTCTGCCTCAGTCATATCACTGAAGTTTTCTTATAATACTTAAAAATAAGCCTATTGACAGAGCCAGGGACATTATAATGATCAGAACTGCACTTATTTTCACTCCTTCACACATTTTCCCACTGGATGAGTGGCTCCCTTGTATAAGTATGGAATTCACTAATCATAAAGTGGATTTCATCCAGATACAAAATATGAACAAATGAACTCATGAGAAATGACCCTTGAAATTCACACCACCCTCAAGTCTTGAAAGGATTTTCCATTTCATCAACTTTGGATGAGCCATAATAATAAAACATAAAATATTATACAAAGATTAGAAAATCAAGAGCCACATAGTTCCTCCTCCATCTCATTTTCTTAGCCCAACTCATTTCTCAGCATTTACAGCTGGTCCACTTGGCCTTCCCCCAGGAATTGCACCCCTTGGTTGAGTGAAGGGTTTCTCCCCTGTGCTTCCAGGACAGTCTTCATGGCGCTCTCCTATCACTCACTGTACAATTTTGAAATGACATGGAATGTGGCTCCTCCTCAATTTGATCCCCAGCTGTGCAAGCCAAGGACCATGTGGTGTTCATCTTTGTGAACCTGCCACCTCTCACAGTCCCTGGCGCTTGGTGGGTTCTAAGTCATTACTTGTTTTGTTTTGTTGTGTTATTGTTAGTATGTTGAACAATATGGGGGATAGTTTGTTCCCCATTTTTGTTCACCTGTGGCAAACACAGCTGATTGCCCACCTAACAGCCATCACTGCCCCTTCCCACTTTATCCTTGCTGGAGAAACTTTGCTTTTGTTTTAAGCTTCACTCTCCACAAAGTTACATGCTCAGGAAATGACTCCTCTTTGCTGGCTGGGGGAGAGCATCATGGTGACTGGTCCCGTCAATCTTTGCAGTCCCATTCCCCTGGCCTGTGGCCCAAATCCCACTGATGAAGTCTCAGAACATCTAGTGAGCTTTGAGAAAAGCATTTTCTTTTCTTTCTTTCTTTCTTTTTTTTAAGGAAGATTACCCTGAGTGGGCTTGACCTAACTAGGTAAGCCCTTTATTTATTTATTTTTATTTTGCTATTTATTAATTTTATCTTTGCTTATGCTGGTCTTCATTGCTGTATGCAGGCTTTCTCTAGTTGTGGAGAGAGGGAGCTACTATCTAGCCCAGTGATCAGGCTTCTTATTGCAGTAACTTCTCTTACTGTGGGCACAGGCTCTAGGCACATGGGCTTAAGCAGTTGCAGCTCACGGGCTCCAGAGTGCTGGCTCACTCACTGTGGCACATGGGCTCAGTTGCTCCACAACATGTGGAATCTTCCAAGACCAGGGATTGAACCTGTGTCCCTTGCATTGGCAGATAGATTCTTATGCACTGAGCCACCAGGGAAGTCCAAGACTTTTCTTGTAGTATAGAGAAAGCCTCATGGGAGGAGACCACCTGTTTTAACTGGCCATTGCTGTATTGCTTGGGATATCTGGAACCGTTCCAGACATCGTCTAACACAAGGGAGACATCCTCGCACACCTGCTAAACCCTGCAGAGACATCCTCCACTGTATGGTTATGCTGGAGTCACCTGCCTGCAGACTTTCAGTGAGATATAACTAACCCCTGAAGGCATCCTGAGTACATCGCCATGCTGAGTAAAAGTGGGGAGAAACCAAAAGGTATTTAGGAGTCTTGTTTTGGGGGAAATAGAGTCAATATGGAAAGTTAAAAGGAATCAGCTTTTATCTTATAGTAGAGCAGCCCACGGACAAACCTGGCTACTGTTTTCAAGCTCATGGAGGATTTTACGGATGGGATATCAAACAGTTATTCCCTGTGACTTCTGAAGGCCTAACTCAGAGCGGAAATTGAATTAAAGCAGAAAAGACTCTGGCTACATTTAAGGGAGAATTTGCCTGAGGAATGATAAAACCCTGACAAAGACTAAAAGGCCACTAAAGGATGAGAGTCTGCCTTTAGAGAAGGACGAGAATGGAAAACATCAGTCTCTGAGCAGTTTATCCTTCACTTACCTAAGGCAACGAGGATAACCAAATGACTACCTGAAGTTTGTCATTTCACGCTACTGTAGAGAAGAGAAGCTACGGAAATTTAAGCAGATGAGGAATCAGCTGTCAATCTCCAAAAGTATCCATTAGGGTGTAAGTTTGATTAGACAAAGCTGGAAATACCTGTTTCAGCACTATCAGGCCAAAATGTCAACGTGACATCCAATTTACAAGTTATGTTGAACGCACACTACTTATCAGAGATTTCTGATTAGTCACATGCCCTGAATGAGGACATTGCATGAGAAATGTCGCTTTGGGGAAGGCGGCTAATTATATTTCTGGGTTTATTAGTAAGTTTACTATTAGTAAGCCTGATCCTAATCTGAATCCACTTTTCCATGGAAGGATGTAAAAATGAGTATTGGATTTGGCCAGTCCCTACGACCATGTCAACACGCTGAAGAACACACCGTGTGCAGGTCACCAGGCGGCTCGGTGTTGGGGAGCTCAGCCCAGGGTCACCCACTCCGGAGTCCGAGGCCTGGGGTAAAGGAAGTACTCAAACAAACAATATTGCAAGTTGACTACTAACTATGAAATCATCATGGATCACAATTATCCTGGGGCAATAACCACTTCTCCCCTTACAACCAATTTTATATAGAGGCTATTATTGGCAAGACTCTCAGATTAACCCCAGAAGCTAAGGTAAATAAAGGCATAGTAAAATCAGTTTTAAAAGGCTTCTTGCTGCTTTGACTTGATAATGTGCATATCACCACCCCATTTTACTGAGATTGCTGCAGGGACATTTCTTCGGGAGGGGGTGGGAAGGATTTCTTTTCCTCCTAAATCTGGTTGGACAAATCTTAAAATAAAGATTCTGTGTATTGAAACTCATTCTTTCACAGATCAACAAGTGATCTTTCGATCATACGAGCATGGTTCTGCTGAGACTTTTATGGAAACGATAGGGCTGACAGGCACCCTGGGGAAGGCAGGTCCTCTCTCAGCCCCCCTTCTCCTCTTCCCTTTCAGGATTCTCTAACTCCTTTCCTCTCTCCTTTCATCTTGTTTTTGAGAATCCCTTCATGCCCTGTCCAATTCTCCATTGCACTGGACCACACACTCGCTGACAGCCCCGGGGGGGCCTGAAAACAGCTCTGGGTTTTGAAAAAAATTCCGGACTTCAGACGAGGCACCCACCTGGGTGCTGGGAGGAACTGTGTGGCAAGCAGCTGTCCTGTCCCTTTCCCTTTAGACCTTCCATCCCCCACCCGCCCTGCCGTTGGCAGTGGATAGAGGAAAGTCTGTAAGTGCCAATTAGATTGTGTTGTTTGAGTCCTCAATTTTTCCTTTCTGCTCATGGGGTCAAACAAGCCCTTACACAGGATGCTGAAACAACATATATGTCTTGGCTTTGAAGTCACCCCGTTGCTGTTCAGTTGCTCAGTCCTGTCTGACTCTTTGCGACCCCATGGTCTGCAGCTCACCAGGCTTCCCTGTCCACTATCTTTCGGAGTTCACTCAAATTCATGTGCGTTGAGTCAGTGATGCTCTCTAACCATCTCATCCTCTGCTGTCCTCTTCTCCTTTTGTCCTCAATCTTTCCCAGCATCAGAGTCTTTTCCAATGAGTTAGCTCTTTGCATCAGGTGGCCAAAGTATTGGAGCATCAGCTTCAGCATCATTCCCTCTGATGAATATTTGGGGTTGATTTACTTTAGGATTGACTGGCTTGATCTCCTTGCAGCCTAAGGGACTCTGAAGAGTCTTCTCCAGCACCACAATTCAAAAGCATCAATTCTTTGACACTCACCTTCTTTATAGTCCAATTCTGAAGCCACCCAGACTTGGGTACAAACTCTACTCTCCCGTCAAATATCAGTGTGTCTTCCAGTAATGTATCTAATTTCTAAGAATATCAGTTTCCTATAAAAAGAGGGATAATAATATCTACTTCACAATTAAGTAAGGGCCATTTAAAAAGCACTTATTATTCAGTCATTATAGAGAAGCAAAACGCCTCTTTATAGTAATAAGAGACTTCAAATACCTGTTCTCAAAATACAGATAGCATTTGCCACATGTACTCCACTCATTTCCTTTCAAAGGAAACCCCAGTTTCAGGCCTATGACCACAGAAAAACAACTGCAGAGCTGAAGGACCGAATCGAGGTAGACAAAGGAGGACTCTTTTCTCAAGAGCAGGGGAGACTACAGCAACATGGCCCGCAGCACGAGCCTTGCTGGGACCTGGGGAAAGTTAATGAGATAACATCTAGATGGAAAGTGCTGAGTGTGCCAAATATTACCATGTCACAATTACCCTGCTACTGGGGCAGGCACACCTTTGTCCGGATTATTCAAGAGCAGGCAGCTCTGAGAAAGAAGGTGGTGGGTGAGATGTAATATAGGCAAGTCAAACACACCCTATCCCAGACACACTTTCAGTGATGTTGGGAGCTGCTGATGGGGAAAGGACTTTGGCCACCTCGGGGCTGCAGTTCAGTTGTTGAACTTTCTGGGTTTTTAGAATTACTTCCTGCCATGTTTCTGCTGAGCTTCCTAGAAGCCACTGACAACACAGCCACGGTGGACCTGCTCATCAGCCCTGTGCCCTGGTCAACACCTCTGAGCCTTGGTTTCCTTGTCTGGGAAATGGGGAAAATAATCCCCATCTAATTCACAGGGTCTGAGATGCTGGGAAAGATTGAAGGCAGGAGGAGAAGGGGACAACAGAGGAAGAGATGGTTGGATGGCATCACCAACTCGATGGACATGAGTTTGGGCAAGCTCCAGGAATTGGTGATAGACAGGGAAGCCTGGCGTGCTGCAGTCCATGGGGTCGCAAAGAGTTGGACACGACTGAGCGACTGAACTGACTGAGACTACAAAGCCAAGGTACTCTGAAAATTATAAAGGGTTACACCGTGAACTATTAGATGTCACTTTCTATTCTGTTCCTTATCTGACCATCGCCAATCTTAAGACATAAAGGCCTCTGACTCGTATGTTGTTGTTTAGTTGCTAAGTTGTGTCCAACTCCTTTGTGACCCTGTGGCGTGTAGCCCACCAGACTCCTCTGTCCATGGAATTCTCCAGGCAGGAATACTGGAGTGGGTTGCCATTTCCTTCTCCAGGGGATCTTCCTGATCTGGGTATTGAACCCACATCTCCTGCATTGGCAGGCAAATTCTTTACCAACCATCATCAAAGTCTAGATGAACTTCCACAAGCCTGAATTATGCCTTTAGAGCACCGAGAAAAGATACTATAATTTTTCTATTTTTAAGGACCAGCTTATCCAAGACACAGTGCTTATAGTTTGTGGATCCAGTAAGCCATGCTATTACGTAGATATAGTATTAGTTTTTATTTATGTAGCACCTGGAATTTTAAAAAACACTTTCACATATATCACCCCATGGTGTCGTTTAGTGTCTGTAGGTCTTTGTCCTTCCCAGCCAAATCTTTTGGAATATCTGCTTTTCTCCTTCCTGATTTTCACCAATTCATCTCTAGTACAGGCAGAAGCCTGGGGCTTCAAGAATTCAGGGCATGACCCCGGGAGTCTTACTGGACATGACCTCAGTGGCATCAGTCATTTAGGAAATGAAGACAGCTCCAAGCTGCCCGGCCTGTCTCATGACCGGGACATAGACAGTCCTGCTCACAGGGGGACAAGCACCCCTCCATGACCCGCAGTCACCACGCCAGTTTCAGGAAAGGCTCCCATGTTCCCAGAGTCTCAGCCAACTGCTTACTGACAAACCAGCCCCTCAATAATCTTATTGTATGTTTTCAAAATAATTCTCTGTAATGCCCCAAGAATGTCTGAACTTCTGTATGAACTCACTCGTTTGCATATTTCTCAGCTTATTAGTGGGAACTCCAATAGACAAGGCCCACGACCTTGCCTTTCCACAGATCTCTTTGGGTAGAGGGTGGGGGGGTGGAGGGAAGGGCAGCCTCGCCTGCTGGTGAAACCACAGTGTTCTTAATTTCAACTATAATATTTTTATTTTTCAAAATTCTTTTTGTTTTGCAAGATCATTATTTTGTCTCTTTTTCCTTAAATATTTAATCTCCTCTATTATTACTTTTAGCCAAACTGACTTTGTTATAACTGATAATGGTAATAGCCAATGTCATTTGAGGTCTGATTTTTCCCTTTTGTTTTTTGGACATCCCCCATGGTGTCTTGGTTGCTTCTGTTTGTGAGTTTTGATCATAGGGTTGAATTCTATGCTACTTAATCATGGGAATTTTTTGAGGCTTCATTTGAAGGTAGGTTCCTCCAGAGGACACTACTTTTATCTCTGCCACGTGATTGGAGTCAATTAAAACCTGAAATCACTTTAAAATAATATTTAAACTTGAAGTGTTTTGGCCTTCAGAGATAACATATATTTTGGACCACAAACCCCTGTAGGTTTGAATTCTGGGGAGACATTCTTCCCTGCTCCACCCAGCACTGTGGTGAAGACAAGCACGTTGTTTCCCTGCCATCTCCATCAGTGAGGTGGGTTCTATGTAGTTCACCCTCATACTAAGGCATTGCCGCCTGGGATCCTAACTTTATATGCAGGTCTCCTGTTAGACTCCACCTTGGCTGGGCCTTCGGCTTGGTCACCTGCCAGCTTTACCCCTTGCGGCCGTTAACACCTTAGGTTAATGCGAGCAGGGCTCCTCCAATGCCTCCATTGAGAAGGCTAAATTCAGAGTGCTCTTAACTTTCAGGTTTCCTTCTTTTACTCTATTTGCCTCTGAATATTTCTTACTCTCCTACTAGCCTAAGATGCATTTAAAAATAATTTTTAGTTCAATATTTTGTTTCACATTTTTAATTGTTTTTAGAAGTGAAAATGAAAGTCGCTCAGTGTGTCCAACTCTTTGTGACCCCACAGTCCATGGAATTCTCCAGGCCAGAGTACTGGAGTGGGTAGCCTTTCCCTTCTCTGGGGGCTCTTCACAACCCAGGGATCGAACCCAGGTCTCCAGCATTGCAGAAGGATTCTTTACCAGCTGAGCCACAAGGGAAGCCCTGTTTTTAGAAGAGAGATGTTCAATTTGCCATACTGAAGGAAAGAGGAATGTTATTACATAATTTATTGTAATTTTCTGTGTGTTTGTGAAAGTGTTAGTTGCTCAGTCATGTCCGATTCTTTGCGACCCGGTGGACTGTAGACTGCCAGGCTCCTCTGTCCATTGAATTCTCTGGGCAAGAATACTGGAATGCACAGCCATTCCCTTTTCCAGGGGATCTTCCTGGTCTATGGATCGAAGCCGGGTCTCCTGCATTGCAGGCAGACTCTTTACTGTCTGAGCCACCCGGGAAGCCTGTGTGTTTGCAGTATTTTGTATTTAAAAGAATAAAAATTTTGAGAAAAACTCTTGGAAGGAAATAGACCAAAAAAGTGTGAAGTGAGGACAGTGAGATTATTGCTGAGTATTTCCTCTTCCTATTTTTCTGTACTCTGCATCTCCCCACATACACCCCAAATTAAAGTTGGTAACAAAATGAAAGTCCTTAGGATCACATCTTAAAGAGCAATTTGTTTACATACACTGAATTGTCAGATAATTCTCCACTTATTCTGATCAAGTAAATCCAGAGAGCAAATAAATCCTACCCTGAGAAGATCTAAGAAGTGGGTAACACTGAGCCTTACTAAGTGTAGCAAAAGTACTACTAAACTTTAAAATACCTAAAATGATCTTATCTAGAACTTGTTCTGAAAGAGCTGGATACACACTTTCCCCTTAAAAAACAGTAAGTGATGTTTCCAGTGAAAATATTTGAGGAAAATTAAGCTTTAATACTTGTTCATTAAATAGTATAATTCTTCAGAATCTCATTTTGAATCTTGTAAATATACAAAAATAGCTTCAGAGTGTTTTTAAAGTAAATAATTCAAGTTCATGTAGCATTGATAATACCAGCTCAGTCTCCTGAATATTTGTGAATTGGCAGTCTTGATGGTACCTAAACCCATTCACACACCCAGAAAAATCCACCCCATGAGGAAATGTTTCAGGTACTATCCATGACACCTCTGCCCTCTTCATTACCCTACCCTCACCAACAGGTTATCAAATTCTCAAATTGTTGTCTATGTAGTAGGTAAAAATGGTGTCTCATTGTGGTTCTTACATCCCTTTTCATAGCAGCATAATATTTCATTGCATGAAAGCAAAATAATCTGCTTTTATTTAAATGACTTCTCCATTAATAGTGGTTTCGATTACTTCCAATTTTGCTATTATAAACAGTGCTGCAATCAGCTTTCTGGGTATGTACATCTTTATACAATTGTTCTTTTTCATTCTTAGGATAAACTAATTATTTTGCTACTTGTTGCCAGGCTGCCTTACTTGTCCTTTAGGCACAAATTCTTGCAGTAGACAAAACTTCTTGCTGCTGCTAAGTCGCTTCAGTCATGTCCGACTCTGTGCAACCCCATAGACAGCAGCCCACCAGGCTCCCCCGTCCCTGGGATTCTCCAGCCAAGAACACTGGAGTGGGTTGCCATTTCCTTCTCCAATGCATGAAAGTGAAAAGTGAAAGTGAAGTCGCTCAGTCGTGTCCGACTCTTAGCGACCCCATGGACTGCAGCCCACCAGGCTCCTCCGTCCGTGGGATTTTCCAGGCAAGAGTACTGGAGTGGGGTGCCATTGCCTTCTCCAAAACTTCTTTAAAAAGTCTAACCTAGCCTATATTTCTAAAACTAAAAATATTTTCATTTACATTTAAAATTTTTGCATTTTACTATTTGTAAATTGAAGTCTACCTTGCTGCCACTATGTACAGATATATCTTATTTGTTGGAAAAAAATGTAAATACAATAGTTCAAACTTCCAAAGCAAATAAGTTAGGGAGTGACTATTTGCATTACAAATTTATTTGTTTTTCAAAATGGTATCAATTTAAACTGAAAGCATCCTGACAACAATTGAAATATGACCAAATCTATAAAAATCCAATTTATACTTAATGTATCAAGAGTATATCAAACACACAAAGTGAGGTACACTTATTTGAACATAATTTTATGTCTGAGGAGGGTGATTAAATATGCTGCTGCTTTTTTTGAGAGGCAAATTATGTAAGAAATCCATGAAGGATTAACAAAACTGTAATTACATGATATTTTCTTCTCTAAAACTCTTAGGTTTGTTTTCTTTTCTTTTTTTTTAAGACTGTGCTTCAAAAGCAGAAAGAATATCCCTTCCCCCTCCCTTGCTTTTCAGGCTTCCTACTGCATGCCAGCCAACAGAGTGGCATATGGCACGTAACATACATAGCCAACCTCCCACCAGCATATTTGCAGAATCAACAGTACATATTGAACTAAACCACACCTCATGTAAAAGACGTTTAATCATCCTTTACTCTTTGGTGTAGGAGAATGGTGGTAGTGGGGGTGGAGGGAGGGAGAGCTGGTTGTTGGCGAGATGGCTGAGGGGAATGGAAATATATCATTACTGAGGGGGGTGGTGGCCTTCTTATTCACTGGCTCTAATTCCCTCACCAGACAAATGAAATGACAATGCTGTAGGGCTTAGAAAAATTGGGGCAACTCTGGGGCAGTGGGCGGCCGAGAATGTATTAATGACAGCCTGCCTGGGCCTTTGAGTGGCAGATAAAACACACAGATACACACTCTGTACATTAAACCAGCTCCAGTCCCTAACAAGCTTTCCCAATCTTTTGTCCCAATCACTCATCTTTTTAAGCCAGATTCAGAAAAGTGCATATACCATGTAAAACACTTTTGTTTCTGTAAGAAGACTGTAACAGAAGTTTGAGGGGGGAGTTTGGCATTTTTCCAGCATATTCGGGAATCCCCGCCTACACTCTGACCATAATTAGCATGTGGCCTTCAGAATACAAGCCCGGGAGGAAGAGGGCAGGCATAGGCCAGCCCCCTTGACTCTTCCCAGTTTCCCTTCCTCACTTACACCCCTCGGCTCCATTAAGCAGTCCAGCTGTGGGCCACGTTTACCAGGTGCCCACAGGTCACCCCAGAAGGCCACACAGGGGTTGCACCCAGGGCCTTGCTTGGCACTTTCAGAGTTTATAGCCTCTGGACTAGAAAAGGACTGACCCATTTCATTTGATGAGGTCAGTAGGAAATTAAAGTAATTAGTGGGAAAAGGACTGGACTGGGTGTCAGAAGACCTGGGTTGACTTCCAGCTGGGCCATTGCTTAGCCATGTGACCTTGAGCAAGGAACTTAATCCCGGCAGACCCAAGTTTTTTTTTTCAGTTGAGAAATGAGGTTTTGATAAAAGTGATCTGGGGAATAAACCTGAGCCAAGTGATCGATTTTGTGTGTACGTGGGTGGCTGTGCCTCTGCAGCTATGTGTATACGTGTAAAGTATGAAAAGATCAATCCAAGGAGAAATGGATTTGAGCAACCACAGCACAAACATTCAGAAGTGGAAGTGAGCAGCCAGGATGGTGAGAAGGTGTGTCAAAGGGGAGAAAGCGCTTTCCCGTTGGTCCTGTAAAACAAATTGACCTAAAACGTAGCAGTGTAAACCAAAAACCAGTTCGTTTAAAACGATCATTTTTAATGATTTTGTGGGTTTTGAGGTCAGGAAGAGGGGCATGGCTGCTTTGTTGTCACATAGCTTTTCTCACGAGGTTGCAGTCGGAGAGTGATAGGGACTGCAATCATCTGAAGGCTCCGCTGGGCTGCGTGTTGACACACCTGGGGACACCCACGCTGGCCTGTGGATGCTGGCTGCTGCTGGAGGCTCAGCAAGGCTGTGATCAGAAGGCCTTTCTGGCCTGGCTTTCTCAGGGGAGGAAGGCTGTGCCTGATGGTGGGCTTCTGCCCAGAGCAAGCATCCCAAGAGAAGAAAGCAGAAGCGGCACAGCCTGTTCAGACCCAGCCTGAGAAGTCACACAGCGACACCGCTGTATCATCAAGTGTGAGTGGCTCAGTCGTGGCCAGTTTTTTGCAACCCCATAGTCTGTAGCCCACCAGGCTCCTCTGTCCATGGGATTCTTCAGGCAAGAGTACTGGAGTGGGTAGCCATTCCCTTTTCCAGCTGATCTTCCCAACCCAGGAATTGAACTTTGGTCTCCTGCATTGAAGGCAAATTCTTTATCATCTGAGCCATAAGATGACAGATTTACCATTTGACCAATTTAAACTTAATTGGTCAAAATAGTCACCAGTGCATCCTGGTTTAGAGGAGGGTGTGGAGGACTCTTGGTCTTGATGACAGGATGTTAAAGAAAGTTGAGGTCAAGTTGTAAAAGTGCCACCGGCACCGAACAAGAATGCTCTGATTTTTCTCAGTATCTGTGAAATAAATGTCTTGATAATTTCTATAATTTTATCAGCTTTCTGAGATAAGAGGCTTCTTGACTAATCTGGTTTGCTGAGTACTTCTGAAGTGAAGGTACTTAAAGAATCACTGCACTTTTCAAGTAAATTGTATAGCTCCAGATCTGAGATTTCCCTTTAACCTCCACAGCTGTTCGATGTGAATGAATTCAGTTATATAACTCTGCAG
Source organism: Bubalus bubalis (assembly GCF_019923935.1). Taxonomy (NCBI): domain Eukaryota; kingdom Metazoa; phylum Chordata; class Mammalia; order Artiodactyla; family Bovidae; genus Bubalus; species Bubalus bubalis. Next base: position 17,881,717 of record NC_059175.1, read on the forward strand.
TGTAGGGGGGAAAAGCTGCGAAAAATCAAATAACCAGACATTTTTATTATTGCTAGATTGATTTGGATGATTCAGAAACAGACCTCTGCTCCTCGGGATCTGACAGTTCACAGTGAATTGGGACAATAATACTATACGAGACACAGCAGAGACCAACGCCCCAGGAGCCCCAGGGAACGGACTACGACCGAGGGAGAACACCCCAGAATTCATCTCAGGGAAAATGTCTTTGAACCTACCTGAACTTGAGCTCTTCCGACACCGGTGGCTGAAAGAAAACACACTTCACGCTCTCCTCCTTGGTCTAATTTCAGCGATTATTCCTTCCCATCTTGCGCAGCTGCCATGAGACTGATTTTAGTTCCTGGGGATTAAACAGTTTCTGAAGGTTGTTATCACTCCCCTTCAGTGGAGCATATCTTCAAACACCTTCCTGGATAATTACCATGGCCCAGTGATTGGGCAATCACCAGAGTGATTTTAAACACACACACAGAGACACACACAGACACACACACATTCTTCTCCAGCGTGTTCCTTTGTGTTTGTTTTGGTTTTGCATTTTCAAAGCCCAGCGGTTCGTGAGAGACAGTAGAAGGACAAAATAAAAAGACATATGGTAGTGCTTAAATTATTCCCCAAAAGGGAAAGTGTCCAACATGAAATTATTCAGTCTTTCTACCATTCTAGGGTGGGGAGGGAGGCATTTCAACCAAGAAAATCATAGAATATCCACAATACCCAGAGGAGGACTGAATTATATTATCAACTTCCAAATACAGTCAGCAATATTTCACCAGAAAAGCTGCTTTGCAAAAATTAAACCTCTAATGTTTACACTGGGAAATACCTCCAGTCCTTCTCTGCTGTCTTCCCTAGTCCCCCTGTATACACACACACACACATACACACACACACACACACACACACACACAAAATATCTTTCTCTCCCCAGGATTGTCTTTGTTTTGTTCACCCCTTTTATCCTAACATGTAGGTATGTGATTCTGTAGTGAGATGCCCAAATGTCTTCCAAAGGAAAGATTACACAGAGTAGAATTTTGTCTCTTATTTTTCAAAATGTTTTAAGATCCTATAAACTCATCTGATACAAGCCTATGGAAAAAGACAGCCAGAAGGAAATCAATGAGACAATTCCGTGAGATCTTTTTTCATCCAAATTGATAACTAGGGAAGGAGGTGGAGGTTGGGTTTCAGCTTCCTGTTCCTTACTCAGTTTATGCGGCTTCAATCCATTCTACCCAGGCTTAGGCATGTTACATAAAGGTTTTATGAAATGAGATAAATCTTGAGAAAGACTTTTAAATTTAAATTTTAAAAACAAGTGATGCATTCATGGTTCAATATGAAACCACCATAATATGTATATGTTACGATGTCTGCCCCCATCTTCTCCAGGGCCTCCTCACCCCACTCCCACTCCTTATAAATAAGCATAGTGTTAGTTTCTTGTGTATCTCCCCAGTGTTTGTGCTAATACAAACAAACAGAAATATATCCGCATTTTCCTCCCTTTTCCATTGTTTTTGAGAAGGAATTTAAGAGAGCTAGAACTGGCCTCCTTTGTGCCAGTGCTGGGAATACACAAGGAGAGAGATCATAATGGAATATCAGCTCTTAAGAAGGGAAATGATTTCTCAGTTATTTAGATTCCCTGAATCCCTTTCTTTGACCTTGGTTCTTTGATTAAATCTATTCTTTGGGCCTCTTAATTCTTAAAACTTATAAAATCTTTATTGTTTGCACAAGCAAAATTCTAGATAGTTTATATATAATAGCTCATCTCTTGCTTAACAACAAAAACATGTAAATGGCACATCCTTAAGAGAAGAACATAAAGTACAATAGCAAGTGCAGAGCAGAGTCCCCTGACCCAGAGATCCGACTCTGGACATCCAGTGGGGAGGCTGACCGTGGCCTGAGGGAAGAACAATCATTCTGCTTTGGAAGCTTTTTTTGTTTTACGTGTACCCATGAATAGAGAAGGGGCTTCCCAGGTGGTGCTAGTGGTAAAGAGCCCACCTGCCAGTGCAGGACACTTAAGAGATGCAGGTTCATCCCCTGGGTTGGGAAGATCCCCTGGAAAAAAGCACGGCAATCCACTCAGTATCCTTGTCTGGAGAATTCCATGGACAGAGGAGCCTAGCAAGCTACAGTTCTTAGGATCACAAAGAGTTGAATACGACTGAAGCGACTTAGCACACACGCATGCATGCATAGGGAAAACAAGGGCCTTAGATCGTCTTACTCTTCTGACACTTGGGAGTCTAAAGTAGAACCATTTGGTAGATTTTAGAACAACCACAGGAATGTGTATGTAACCAGATAATTGATGCTGGGCATTGTGTGGGACTGTGCCAGACTCCAAAAACAATTAAATCATTTTAAACTCATATTTTGGAAATGAACAGACAACAGTGACAACTACCTATCTTGTGAGCAAGTTGAAACACAATAATGATGTAATTTGTTGCCATTTTTCAGTGTGTAGTATTGTATTATATGCCAGATGAATAAAAAACTAAATCGTGAATGACATATAGAATAAATGATTGCATGGATCATATTGTAACAATTGCTTTACATGGTTGATGCTTTCCTAAAGAGTTATATGATTGATGAGTTTGGGGAAACCAAACAAAATTTGATTAAATGTTTACATAAATCCTTAAGATGACTCATTTATTTTGATTTTTTATTTAAATGAAATATATAAAAAGATTTTAAGATATCTTAACAGGACAAAAAGTGTGCAGTCAAACAAATCTCCTACCCACCCCATCCTAGTTCCCCAGAGCTATTCCTTGGCCACACCCCCCAACATACCACTTTCTGGTTTCCCCCAGGGATATTCTGCATATTATAATATGTAAATCTTTCTCTTTTACAACACAAATAAGAGCATGCTGCAAACCTATTCATCACCTGTCTCCATCAGCACAGGCACACCTATGTACCAGAATATCCCACTGGAAGGAAGGACCACAGGTTATTCATCCAGGCACCCAGGTGTGATGACTCTTCTCTGATGTGAATGAGACTCTTGGTAGAGTAAAATGAAGTCACCGTCTCGTGATCTCGTCTCATAAATGTCCTTTTATACACTGAGTGTTGTCCTCTCCCCATTTCTGGCATCTGGAAACTCATTTATTCCCCTGTCAGCAGTTACCATCATGTGCTGCATGATGTCCGGAATCTGAAAACCACTCTTTTATACATTTAGTTTTAGGTTTTTTCATTGTTTCAGGCAGCAGGAGAAATCCAATCCCTGTTATTCCATCTTGGCCAGAAGCAGAAGTGTCATATTTTTTAAACACCGAAGTGTTTCCTAAACTTAGACGTATACAATCATCTGAGCAACTCACTAAAAATGAAGATTCCTGGGCTCCCACCCAGAAGTCCTGATTCAGCAGGACTGCCTGGGAATCTATATTTCTAACCAGCAGCTCAACTAATGTTAAAGCCCTGCCATGGACTAGACCAGTTGTTTGGGAACCACTGGCTTAACGGATGATGATATTTATTTGTCAGCTATCCTCAAGTGATACCACCATATGGACAGTCTGTTTTTTGGAAGAACAAAATAGAAATAAACAGAGAGATGGATTTCTTGCCAGACTTTGAATTACTGAGGTTTTGGAAACACACTGTCACCTCTGATGAGTGTCTGACGAGGCCAGGGTTCTGTTCCAAAGGGACAGCTCTGCCCAGCATGTGACACAAGAGACCCAATGAGCTTGATGGCAGGTTGGAAGTCAGGGTGGAAGGGGCGCATTTGCTTGTCTGTGCAGAAAGGGCACAGATCCCAGCAGCTTCAGCTTAGTTAAACTCATTTTGGAAAATATTTTTGGCCTGTGTGGTTTTATGCTTTTAGAGTTCCATTTTTAAGCACTGGGCCTGTCCAAACCCACTGAAGCTGAGCTGAAGCATCCAAGGAAGATGCTGAGTTTCACACCGATCTCTGCTGAGTCTGTAAAAATTTCTCAGATTTGTCCAAACTGCTTTGTTGAGAAACCAAAACAAAAATCACAAATCCCAGTGGGGTTTGTAGGATCCTGTGGTTTTCATCCCAAACTATGGTAAAACCAGAGGTCAGTCATGTGACTTTCAAGCCTAAAGGTTTCATTATGAATCCTGAAAGAAACCCACAAGCTTCAGTCTTAAAATATACTCCCAAGAGAAAAAAAGAAAAGAAAATCTTCTTAGTGTTGGCCTGGAATCATAGACTTAGGAAACATGTCCAAACCAAATGTTGTCAGGACTCACTGCATTTTAAATCCAAAGCTGAATTTTATTCCACTGGGGTGACATTGTTTATTAACACTGTCTGTGGCAACTGGATTGTCTAGAAAAGTTCAGGAGAGCTAGCTAGAAGAATTCTCTTTCTTGTGCTCTGTACAGAATTGGTCTATTGTTCAGTAAACAAAATGAGTTCAACCACATAAATGATGAGGTTTTATTTTGCCATATCTCCTGTTTCCCTAGGATATGTAGACAGCAAATTATGAAATTACTTATTTTTCTACTCTTCAATATTTCACTCATTAAATGTCAGATTCCTTTGCAACAATGAATCAAATTCTAGGATACACAAGAATAACCTGGAGACTTTGTGATATCTGTATATTCCTATTATCTGTCTATCTATATGACAAACTATCCCAAAACATAGAGGCTTAGAGCAACAAGCGTTTTATTATATTTTGTGATTTTGTGGGTCAGGAATTCTGACAGGGCTCAGCTGGGTGATTCTTCTGCTCAATGTGATCATCTTGGGTTACCCATTGGTTTTTGAATGGTGTTTGGTCTCACCTGGAGGATCTAAGACAGCTTCGCCCTCATGCCTGGCAAATTGGAGAGGATGACTGTAAACTGGGGCAGCCAGGTTTTTCTCTTTCTCCTTGTATCCATAAGGTCTCTCCACATGGTCCAGGGCTCCCAGAGACTAAGGCTAGACCTGGAACTGACAGACTATCACCTCATTGCTCAAAGCAGCCATGGGTGGATTTCAAGGGGAGGAGAAACAAATCTTACTTCTTGACGGCAGAAATGTCAAAGAATTTGTGGCCATCTTTTATCCACCACCATGTAAAGGCCAGAATTCTACTCCCAGAAAGTCTGATTTAGTAGGTATGTGGTGGGATTCCAAGATTTTGCATTTTAGAAAATACGCAATGAGATTCTAGTGCAACGCATCCCCACAGTACATGCTGAAAATTACCACTTTACAAGATGTGATGGAAAGCATGCTTATAGGGAATCTGCCCATCAATCAATTAAGAAACATCAGCTAATCATGTGATGTGTGCCTGGAATCACATCATATGCTCTGGAGAGAGTAAAAGGAACATAATGATTCCAGCCCTGAATGTGCTCATACTCCCTGAAACCACAGTGCGAGGGGATGCTGAATGCTAGAATTCCCCGTGGGAGAGGGCCAGGTGGGGGAAAGGGGCGGAACAAAATCCATGTGTCGCCAAGGTGACTGAGGCAAACACCGGGAGCTGAGCCATAGGAATCAGATCAAAAGTGTGCTGGGATGAACAGGTGGCTAGAATAAATTATGAGGGGAAAGGGAGCTGTTCTCTGCAAAGCTTCTAGAGAGAAATGGAGATGAGGCAGAACATGGAAGCAGGGGGCATGACAGCTCTCAAGCACATTTTTTCAAAGTGTGAGCTTTTCTCCCAGGCTTTTGACTGGACCACTTTCCCTCATCTTTTATTGCTCCCCAATCCTGACTTTCTTTCTGGACCTATTTGCCTTTGTTGCTCCTATGCCAGCAAGTCAAGAAGCTCCGCTCCAAGATGGGACAACCAGTCTTTCCACTAACAACACAGAATTGCAGGCAGCCTTCTGACTTACCCTGGACATGGCTCCAGCAACCAAATCTGAATCCCACCCCCCAAAGCAGACTCTTGTGCATGTGAATGCCTGCACATGTATGCATGTGTGCATGCATGCAGGCGTCTGTGTGTAAGGGGATGACTCCTGGAGAGGCATAAGGTTTGGAGACTCTCAGGAGCTGGCTCAAGCTATGAAGAATGTTACTGAGTGTCTGAACACATTGCTGAAAATAATACCAAGAAGGAAGACCTGTAATCTAGAGAGATATGTGGCATGAGAGATAACAGTGGAATGAACTCTGTGGCCACTGACCAGAAGAACGGGTTGGGAGGGGTGCTGTAACAGAAGGGTCCAAGAGGCTATCTGTAAACAGGGTTATGTGTAGGGTGCCCCAGGGCATGAAGCCTGGCTACTCAAAGATGTCTTATTTGGCTGAATGGAAAACAATCCCTTCTTGTCCCAATTGGAGGCTGCTGTCAGTGCTAAGTTTTGAAGAGTCAGGACTGAAAGCCAGGGGGGACCAGCAGCAGCTAGGGATGGCATCAGCAACCAGGCAGGGACCTGGGCACAAAGGGAAGTTCATGGCTAAGTGGTGAGCCAGGAATCAGCTAGGTAGGGAGCCAGAGCGAAGTCTGAGAGCAGGCTGGGCAGCCATGGCCCCACAGCACAGGGTGCCCCTTGGGCTGGGACATGCTCACAGACAGACAGCATAGGGAGACACAGATCTCCAGGAAGACAGGCTTGGGTCATGCTGTTCTGCATACGGGCTCATTCCTAGCCATAGCTAAGGCAGGAAGCAATTGCAAATCAGTCCAGGGCTTCTGGGTCCATCCTCAGGACAGGATGGGAAGGAAATATCAGGCCTCTGTGCCAGTTAGACAAAAAGTGCCCCTCGGGCAAGCAGCTGATGCCCCTGAGTCCTAAGGGCCCCCTCCTCCTGGCAGACACGGGATTCAACCCACACCGCAGGTTTAGTGTGCGTAGTGCATTTGGACTAGCCCCCCCTCAAGCCCCTAAGGAGAGCCTTTGTGTAAGACAGCAAGTAAAAAGCCATACAAGGTGACCCAGTACGGAGGCAGGGATAAGGGCCAATTTTTGTCCTGAATGTTTGAATATACTGGCCAGATCTTGATTTTTTTTTTTTTAACCATAAGTCAGGGAACTTTTGAGTTCCTCTATACCTCATCAGACACAGGGGTGGTAAATTAGTCCCCATCAGAGAGATATGAAATGTTAATACCAGGCTAATTGGGAAAACAGGGAGCAAGTGGGCAGGTCCAAGGAGACTGGTGCCTAATCATTGTCATGCCAGCCGGCCCATCTAGTAAGTGGCTGGCTTGAGCAGGGGACGAGCTGAGAAAGGCTACCCAGGCACTACTGCCAAAAACACTGTTCCAGTTGAATGGTAAGCCACATTCCATACCCTGGCAACTGGAGGGTGCCAGTGTCTGCTGTGCTCGTTTTCAGATCAGGAAAATACCACCGCATCATGGAGTGACTGCCGAAAATTTCAGGACACTCGCATCAAAACACATCAGGGCTCTATTCGCCCTGCCACTGCAGGGGAGGCTGGTGCCCCACCAGTGAGCTTTTCTTTTGCTAGTCAAATAAAGCCCTTAAAATACCTCTACTTCCTAATCCATCACCCACCCATTTCCTTATCTGTAGATTCCAGCTTTCCCAGGGAGTGTGTTGGTTCTGGCAAGAGGCTCTTGACCTGATTTCTCTTTCAGTTGGTCTGACTAGTTAGGTCTGACTTGGGCTAATCTTCTTTTCAGTTCCTTGAATGCTTGAGGTGTGCCAGGCACTGTGTTCAGGGAATGCAGATAATTAGGACATGGTCCCTCCCCTCAAGAAGACTGTCTCGTGGAAAGAGGGACAGACCAGTGGACAATGGCTTTCTACCCAGTGCCTATTTCCTCTTTTCTTGCAGAATCCTAACACTATTTGAAATCCTCCCTTCACTCCCCTTCACAGACACACTCACAAAGCCTGCTTTGGGTGTAGGAGGGAGTGTATAGTCAGGGGCAGGATGAGTCAGAAGCAGAGTTTTAGGGGAAGGGAGATGGGCCTGCCCTGCAAGTCCACACTGTTACTGGGAGGGCTGGCTGTCCTGCCCTGCAGCTGAGCCGCATGTCCTGTTAGGAGAGGAGCAACCCAGAACAATCACACCAGAAAGAAGGCCAATGTGTAGCTCTGCTTCATTCATGTTCTTAAATATTATATAGTGTAAATACATACAACTTATAATGCTTCCCAGGTGGTGCTAGCGGTAAAGGACCTGCCTGCCAATGCAGACGGAGAAGGCAATGGCACCCCACTCCAGTACTCTTGCCTGGAAAATCCCATGGGCAGAGGAGCCTGATGGGCTGCAGTCCATGGGGTCGCTAAGAGTCAGACATAACTGAGCAACTTCCCTTTCACTTTTCACTTTCATGCATTGGAGAAGGAAATGGCAACCCACTCCAGTGTTCTTGCCTGGAGAATCCCAGGGACGGGGGAGCCTGGTGGGCTTCCGTCTATGGGGTCGCACAGAGTCAGACACGATTGAAGCGACTTAGCAGCAGCAGCAGCCAATGCAGAAGACATAAGAGACATGGGTTCAATCCCTGGGTTGGGAAATTCCCCTGGAGGAGGAAATGGCAACCCACTGCAGTATTCTTGCCTAGAGAATCCCATGGACAGAGGAGGGCTACAGTCCATGGGGTTGCAAAGAGTCAGACATTATTGAGTGACTAACACACACACACATACAACTTATACACTCATATAGTCAAAGGTTACTTCTAGAGTCTTAAAATTGAGTCTCTCTGAGCAGAGCTGTTTGATGTTTGTTATTATAAACAATGTGCTTCTCAGGTGGTGCTAGTGGTAAAGAAACCACCTGCCAAGGCAGGAGACAGAAGAGACTTAGACACCACTGAAGCGACTTACATGCATGCACATTATAAACAACAGTACTACAAACATTTCTAAGCAGGGCTCCAGGCACTATGCTTTTATTTTTGTTGTTGTTGAGTCACTCAGTTGTGTCTGACTCTTTGCAACCCAATGGACTATAGCCCAGTGGGCTCCTCTGTTAATGGGATTCTTCAGGCAAGAATACTGGAGTGGTTTGCCATTTCCTTCTCCAGGGAATCTTCCCAACCTAGGAATCAAACTCTCGTCTCCTGCATTGCAGGCAGATTCTTTACCACTGAGCTACAGGGAAACTTTTGTGAAAGTTCACATTTAAAGGATCATACCAAATTGTTTTTCCCATGATAGTAAAATGTCCTAGTGACATTTCTATCAACAGTGTGTAGGGGCTCCATATTCTCACTTAAGCTGCATTCCATAGCATTTTTTTTAATTCAAAAAAATCTAGTGATTTCCAATACAAATATAAATTTGAATTTTTCTGATTACTGATGATTATCATCGTGAATATTGGTCATTTTGTTTCTGCTTCTGTGAAAGCTTGTTCAAGTCTTTTGCCCATTTCATTTTGAGATATTTGTATTTTTCTAATCGATTTTTAAGTGTTATTTACATATTCTGAATAATAATAATTTGTCAGCTGTATTTGTTCCAAATATCTTCTTCCATTTTGTAATACATATTTTCACTTTTGTAACAAACAAATATTGCTCATTTTTATGTGGGAAGATTTACCAATATTTTCTTCATAGCTAGTACTTTTTTGATCTTTTTAGTAAGTCCTTCTCTACTCCAAAGTCATAAAGATATTTTTCTATTTTATGCTAAAAATTTTGAAGTTTTGCTATACACATTTAAGTTTAATTCACCTGAGATGCATTATGTGTATGGTGTGAGATAGGGATCCAACTTCACTTGTTTTCCATATGTATTGATATAAGCAAGTGTCCCAGGAAAATTTATCAAATTATCCTCCCTGTTTCCAATGACTGCAATGCCATCTCTGTCATATGTTAAGTTTCCATATGCACAAGTCTGCTTCTAGGTTTTCCATTTTGTTCTATCATCACTTTTTTAGTCCTGAGCCTAGTCTTATTTACCATACCTGTATGATAAAATGTTGCTATTAGGAAAGGCAAAATTTCCCACCTTATTCTTCTTCAAGAATGCTTAGCTATTCTTAGGCTCTGCTCATTGATATACATTTAGAATCGATTTGTCAAGTTCTTTGAAAACCTCTGTGGGCATTTTTATTGGAATTGCACTGAGTTTATAGATCAATTTGAGGAAAATTGACATCTTCATAATACTGAGTTTTCCTATCCATTAAAATAGTGTATCTCCATTTATTTAGGTCTCTTTAAAATGTTTTAATTCACTCAAAATTCAACTGCTCTCTGCCAGACACTTATGTCAAGGGGCAAAAATCCTTGCCATGATCTAACATACATTCTAGTAGGTAGAAGACAATAGAAAGAATAAATAGGTAAAAATAACAAATATGTAAAACTAATAAATGAAAGGTCAAAATGAAGCAAGGAAACTGGTCACATGCCTATCTGGGGGAAGGCAGAAGAAAGGCAAATATAGGAAATTTCACATGAAGAGCTGGGCTGGCTAGAGCAGAGATAACAAAGGCAGGGACTGTAGGACCTGAGGTCAGAAAGGAGACAGGGACCCAGTCATTCACATGGACCAGAGTGAGGCTAGGCTATTGACCAGAGGAGGGATGTGATCTGACTATGTATAAACAGGGCTGCCCTGGCTGCTGTGTTGAAAACCTATGAAGCAGGAAGTAAGTAGGAGGCCATCGACAGGTTCCTACAATCATTCAAATGTGCCGTGATGGTGGCTTGGACCAGGGTCATGGCAACAGGGTGGTGAGAAGTGGCCAGTAAGAAGCAACACCAAGAAGATTTGCTGATGAATGAGATGTGAGTGGGGAGAGGTTCCGAGGACTGATTAGTCCAAGAGACATTCCTGAGCAACAGGAGAGATGCTGCTGCCCTTTACCAAGGTGTGAAAGAGTAAGTTGGAGGTAGGATGTCAGGTGCTCAAAACTCTTCATAAGTTTGAGATTTCTAGTAGACAGCTCAGGGGATGTGCTTTGTGGCCTGCTAGATACTGAAGACTGAAGTTCAGAAGGGAGATGTCAACTGAAGTTATACACTTGGAAGTCACTTAACCGTATCAGTCAGAATCCCAACAGAAAATAATGGAATATGCAAATTAGGAATATTTAAGTAGAATTTATTTACAGAGGGGCTATTTTTAGAGGTGGGCATGTAGGGAAACCCAAGGAATCATGGGAAACTCTGAGTGTTGCAAACACCAAAAAACCACGAGAAATAGGGGGTCACAGGAACTGGGAAACACCTGGGTGAATAAGGGGGTGTTGAGAGGAGACATCTTTTGTTAAGGTCCTTACCCAGGAGGAGCCGAGAGAATATCATCATGCTTCTCTCTCCCCTTAATATCCTATCTACAACCAACAGGAGCCAGAAGGCACAGGGGCCTGTTGATAAAGTACGTAAAAGCTGACCTCCTGAGGCAAAGCCCAGGAATTAGAAAGATTGAGAATAGATCTAAAGGGAAACAGAAGATACCTGGAGCAAGGAGGTAAGGTGGTATTTGAAGTGATGAGATTGAATGTGATGACTAGGGAATGTATGTAGACAGAGGAGATGCCCAAGGACTGAGCTCTGGAACATTCCAATTCTTAGAAGCTGGATTAAAAAGGAAGAAACAGCAAAAGGCACTGAGGAGGAGTGACCAGAAAAAATCTCTAGGTGAGAATGGGGTCTTAGATGTCAAGGGAAGAAGCCGTTTTTAAGGAGTGTGTGCAACATGCTGCTCTTAGGTTAAGTGAGATAGGGCCTGGGAACTGACCACTGGGAGCAGCAAGCAGCAGCCACCAGTGGCCTTGCCAAGAGCAATGGCAGTGGGGGAGAGACCTCACTGAAGTGGGTCTAAGTGAAAATCAAAGAATTGAGAATAGATAACAGAGGTGATTTTGTTAAAAATTATAAAATTTATGTAATAAAGGGGTTGAGGGAAATGGGTGGTTGCTGGAAGGGAAAGTAGATCAAGAAAGGTTTTTGTTTGTAAGATGAGAGGAAATAATAGCATATCTATATACTCATAGAAAGGATCCTAGCATAAAAAGGGAACAATGGATGATGCAGGAGAGAGTCAAATTGCTAGAGCAATGCCCTGAGGTAGATAAGAAGGGATAAAGAGAGGGCTTGGGTTTAGTTCAAGGCTTGGGGAGTTCATCTACAGGAGCAGGAAGAATCGTAAGTGTGTAAGTCCAGATGCTAGTGGGTGTACAGATGTAGCGGGTGGTATGGAAGTTCTTGTCTGATTGCTTCATTTTTTTTTTTCAGTACATAGAAGCAGGGTCACCAACTGACAGAATCTGGGAGAAGTTGGCATTTTGCAAACAGGAAATGTATCAAGTAGTCAACTAACTTAGTAGTCATCAAAATTTTCTCTTTCAAAAATAATTTGAAAAATAATGTCTCTTAAAATATTTGCAAATGGTGTGACTGACAAGAGCTTAATTTCCAAAATATGCAAACAGTTCATACAGTTCAACAACAACAACAAAATAAACAATGCAATTGAAAAATGAGCAGAAGACCTAAATAGACATTTCTCCAGAAAAGATATATAGATGGCCAACAGGCCCATGAAAGATGCTAAAGATTGCTAATTATTAGAGGAATGCAAATCAAAACTACAACAAGGTACTACCACCTTACACTGGTCAGAATGGCCATCATTAAAAAGTCTACAAACAACAAATGCTTGAGAGAATGTGAAGGAAAGGGAACCTTCCTATGCTGTTGGTGGGAATGTAAGTTGGTGTAGCCACTTTGGAGAACAGTATGGAGGTTCCTCAAAAAAAAAGCCAAAAATAGAGCTACCATATAATCCAACAGGAGAAGGCAATGGCACCCCACTCCAGTACTCTTGCCTGGAAAATCCCATGGACGAAGGAGCCTGGTAGGCTGCAGACCATGGGGTTGCGAAGAGTCAGACACGACCGAGTGACTTCACTTTCACTTTTCCCTTTCATGCATTAGAGAAGGAAATGGCAACCCACTCCAGTGTTCTTGCCTGGAGGATCCCAGGGACGGGGGAGCCTGGTGGGCCGCCGTCTATGGGGTCACACAGAGTCGGACACGACTGAAGTGACTTAGCAGCAGCAGCATGATCCAGCAATCCCAATCCGGGGCACACATCCAGATGAAACTATAATTCAAAAAGATACATGCACCCCTATTTTTATTGGAGCACTATTTCCAATAACTAAGACATATAAACAACTGAATGTCCCTCAACGGCTGAATGGATAAAGAAGATGCAATGCTTGTAGGTGAGTGTGCCATGATTTTGGTAAGGCAGGCCAGCACGTCAAAGCAATGTAAAGTGCAATGGAACTGAGGATATGTATATATATAAATATATGCCCATATGTGTGATTATAGTTATTGGCTACGGAATATAATCTGGGTAAGTTCTTCAAACAAGATTTATAATTTTTTTCATACTGGCCTGGGAAGTCCTTTGTTAAGTTCATTTCTAGTTTCTTTATTAAAAAAATCTTTAAAAATATGTTTTCCAAGTTGTTAAGTACACAAAAAAATTAGTTTTAGTATATTGATCATATTATCAAACCAGCCTGAAAGAAATCTCGATACCTTTTATATAGGTTGCCCTGGGCTCTGTTGCAGGTGGTCATATCCTCCCTAAATATTGCCAATCATGTTTCCTGCTTTTCAATCCTTATGCTTTTCGTTGTTTTTCATGTCTTGCTGTGTTGACAAGCAACTCCAATATAATATTGAATATAGAAGTGGTGATAATAACTGCTATTAGCTTATGACTGACTTTAAATGGAACGCTTTTAACATTTTATCATTAATAAAGGTGTTTACTCTAGGTTTTGGGTAGGTATTCTTTGTGGATTATATTTATGTGTTTTTTTAAACACTAAATGACTCCTTGATAATAACTTGGTCATTATGTAATATATATTTTTTTATGTGACTAGAGTCTGAATATTTACAGTCTAAGGAGATACAGTTTATTATGCCCATTTTACAGACAAGAAACTGAGACTTAGAGGAAAACATAAGACGTATAAAGTTTATACCCAACAGATGTCAAAACAAGAATTAAAATCAGGTCTGTTTGATTTTAAACTTAAGTTTTTTCCACCAGCTATCCTCCCTGAGGGCAAAGACTAGGTCTTTTTGTGACCTGTGTGAAAGTCGCTCAGTTGTGTCTGACTCTTTGTGACTGTATGGTTCATGGAATTCTCCAGACCAGAATACTGGAGTGGGTAGCCTTTCCCTTCTCCAGGGGATCTTCCCAACCCAGGGATCAAACCCAGGTCTCCTGCATTGCAGGTGGATTCTTTACCAGCTGAGCCACCAGGGAAGTAAGTCTCAAATGCCCAGGGCAGTGCTGTGTTCATAGTACTTACTCAAGAAATCCGTTGAATAAATAATGAATGGATGTTTCAAGACCCTACAGATTCTTTAAAGTTTCCTTAGCTGGAAAAAAAAAAAAAAACAAAAACACTTTTCCTACCATATGGGTCACAAAATGATGTTAAATGTAAATGGAAGAAAAGATCTAAAGAAGTGGATCTAATAGGTAATCTTGGTGATTTTTTTATTATAGTTCTTTAAATTGTTCATTGGAAGAATTTTAATTCATTGGAATAGATTTTTAAAAGGCCAATAGGAGACAGAAAGTGAAATTGAGAGAAAGTCTCTTAAAAATGTACAAAGTCTCCCGTGGTCAATGATTTTACTAGTGTGTTTATTACACTCAGGACCGAAGAAATCAAAATCACTGATGGTCAAGTCTTCATTAAAACTTCTCCATCTCTTCAGTCCCCAAAGTGGTATTTCTTGGGCAGATATGTTTTAGAGAGACTGGGAATACGTTTCTCCAATTAGGAAATGAAGAGCATGCCAAGGCACACTGAGCACGGTGCCAGGCAGAAACACCAGGTCACGAAGGCTCTAGGAGGGAGGTCCCCCTACCTCCTGCAAGACCCCGGGATGGGCCTCTGGGCCACAGACAAGGGCAGGAGACACTGCACAAAACACTTGCCAAAGTAGGAGAGAGGTGTCAACAGCTGCAGCCAAAATACTATTTCACCGCTTGCCGAAAAACATGCAGGGAAAGACTCCACTGTCACCCCTTCTGGGAAGAGCAAAAATAAAGTTGTATTTCAACCTTAATTTTCCACCTTGTGGGCAAAAATAAAAGGAAAATTACTTCTGGGCAATACTGCACGTATCAGAGAATAATGAGCCGTCTTAAGCAGTTGAGCAAGAAGTAGAGCAACCAACGTTCTTCTCTCCAGAAAATAATGCAGTGAGTTCCTTTAAAGTAAACCTTAAAAAAAAAAAGCTCCCTTCAAAAGGAAATACAATGAGATACACCATCAGGGGCCACCTAAGAATGCCACATCTCTACTGGAGGGTGACACTTGGGAATAAACTTCAAGTATAGCATTTGGGAGGCTAACCTGATTCGCACACCACCCCATCACTGCCTCATGGCTCTCTCAACTTCAAGATAGTTCACACCCATTTTTTTCTTCCCTTTCCTCCTTCCTCCCTCTCTTCCTTCCCTCACTCTCTTGTTGTTTCTATGTTTTAAATGTTGATTCATTGAACAATCCCAACAAATTTTTCTGGGAAGTCAGGTATTAAGATGATGCTAAACACTCTCAAGCTTTCAAGACTGGCTTCTAATTGCACAGATCTTGTCGCCTCTGTGTCTCTGTGTCAGCAGAATTCTAAGACAGTCACCAAGGTTTCTGCCTCCAATATATGTACCCCTTATAATCCCTTCCCCTTGACTGTGAGGGAAGCTGTCAATACAGTGTGATGTCACTCTCAATCATGCTATGTCATACGGCAGAGGGATTTATAGATGTAATTAAAATCCCTAATTAGTTGACTTTGAGTTAATCAAAAGAGATTATCCTAGGTGGGCCTGGTCCATCTGACCAAAAGAGCCTTTAAAAGTGATAGAAGGGTTCCAAGTGAGAGAGATTTCCCCTGTTAGCCTTGAAGAAGTGAATGACCACGTTGTGAACCTTTTATAGGGGAAACCGTGCGGCACAGACCTGAAAGTGTCAGTCACTCAGTTGTGTCCGACTCCTTGCGACCTCATGGGCTGTAGCCCGCCAGGCTCCTCTGTCCATGGGATTTCCCAGGCAAGAATACTGGAGTGGGTTGCCATTCCCTTCTCCAGGGGGATCTTCCTGACCCAGGGATTGCACCTAGATCTCCCACATTGCAGGCAGATTCTTTACCATTGGCGACACCAGGGAAACCCAGGAAAGACCTGAGGGGACTCCTAAGAACTGACAGCAGTCCCTGACCAACAGAGAGCAAGAAGCTGGAGACTTCACTCCCACAAGTCCAAGGATCTTAATTCTGCCAACAACCAGTGAGACAAGAAGGGGAACTAAAGCCTCAGATGGGACTGAGCCCTGGTGACACCTTGATGACAGTTTGATGAGACCCTGAGCAGAACACCCAGCCAATCCACACCCAGACTCCTTTTTTTTCTCACACCCAGACTAGCAATCCTTGGGAAGGATGAGACAATGGATACGTTATCTAAGCCACTAACTTTGCACAGCAATAGAAAACTAAGAAATCTATCCTTGAGCCTGAAAGTTTTATGACAATATCCCTAATCTGAGGTTTTGGATGAGAATTTACTAGGTAATGGGGAGAAGAAGCTAACGAGCTCCTTCATCCGCTGGAAAAAGTTACCTCAAGTGTTTTAGTTGAGGGCATGTGATAGTCATTCCTGCCATTCACCAAATGTTTCGGCTCTCTCTCCCTCCAGACCCATGACAGCCATGCACTGACTATTCCCTGGGTGCAGTCCTAGTTAGATGGACCGTGCGCATCGTGTTTGGCGATGTGTATCATTTGGGGCCAGGGCACTGGAGCAGTGCAGAACTCCCCAGAGCCCCCTTTCCCTCTGCTCTAGTCACAGCAGTGCCCCAGATAGTCCAGGCCCCAGAGTCAGGTTACGGGGGCAGAGCCTATCTTGCTGGCCCATGTTTTCACCTATAGAGTGAAAAATAAATCTTATTTGAAAACACAGCAACTTTACAATTGTTTGTTACTGCATCATAACTTAGTCCACACTCTTACATGGGAAATTCCTGAACTACACAGCCAAAAAAACAAAAAAGCCCATGTTTCACCTATAGAGTGAAAAATAAATCTTATTTGAAAACACAGCAACTTTACAATTGCTTGTTACTGCATCATAACTTAGTCCACATTCTTACATGGGAAATTCCTGAACTGCACAGACAAAAAAACGAAAAAGCCAGAGATACAGACGTGAGAAGAGAGGAGAATACTCAACCTCTTACATGGTGTCACATGCCTGAATTATTTCCAGTTTTTATTTGAAACAAACAACAAATTTTTAAAATGCTTTAGGTCAGTGCATGCAGAAGAGAAAAACTTGAACATCAGCCACCACTCATCTATGCTGAAAAGCACAAGGATCATAGGATCAAATAAAGTCTGAGAAGGCAGAACCAACAAAGCTGCTGGCTCTTTACTTTGTGGAGGGAAAAAATGGGGAGAAGCTCTTCTTGGAAAACTCTTCTTAGGATAAATGTCATCACCAGTCTTTGGGGTTCCCATGTTCCCTTAATGTTGAGAGCCTAGAGGATGAGTCTTCACATCCTGCTCAATAAGATTGTCTAAAGAAGGAGTGCATCTACCCAGTAGAAACAAACAATACAAACGTAAGGTCTGATTTTTAAAAGTGCCGTCATGGGTCAGGAAGATCCCCTGGAGAAGGGAATGGCAGCCCACTCCAGTATTCTTGCCTGGGAAATCCCATGGCAGAGGAGCCCTGGGCTACAGTCCATGGGGTCCCAAAGAGTCAGACTTGACTGAGTGACTAACACATGATAGGAGAGAAAATGGATGAGCAGTACAATCCTGGTTTTAAAAGGAAGAAAAATAGTACCACGGTAATAGGGAGATGTTAATGCTAAATGATCAGTTTGATCAGTTATAACGTCCTTTTGAAAACTATTCAGATGGTTTCTGTGGCAAACACTAAACTTAGATCTTAAAGATAGAGGTTCTGGTGAAATGTTCTTTGGGAAATTAACAGAAATTCCATTCTAGCAGATTTGGATTTGCAAGATAAAAATACCACTGGCTCTGTGACTAGTGGGATAGTTGAAGCAGATATGTATAAATTAAGCTATCCCTATGTATATCTTTTTTCAAAGTGTTATTCTGTTCAGACCACATCAATAGTGTATAGCCAAAGAAATGGATTGAGGAAGGAAAGAGATCTCTTGACCTCATCACCCAGTGACTCTTGATCAAATATTATAGAAGTAACTAGATTATTATACTTCCCAAAGGTTAATTTGGTCAAAAATATACATCACCAAGAACTAGAACTGGACACTATGACTTGTGGAACATTTTTCCATTTGAATATTCTAGCTATGTCTACATAGTAAGAGGAAATGAGACAATGGCTGGGCAATTTAGGCTATACGTTTATATTTACAATGAAAAATAAACTAATTGTGACAAATCAGATTGTTACATTGAATCACCTAAGGTAATTGCTTCAGTTCCTTCACCCCACCTTTTTATAGATGTGTGGTCATAGCCTTTGGGAAAGATAAGGGTATTGTGGGTGCCTGAATGTCGGACTTATGGGCCAAAAGACACACTCCTACTGATGGTCCCAAAGCTATTCTAGGTGCAAAATACTTGCCTGCTAGTCATATGCTCTTCTCACTCCAATGCTAGGTGATGTTACCAGCATATGGCTTCCATAGGCAAGCTGGTTGCTATATATTTAGGTTCTCTCTATATTTCCTTTGGACCTATGCAATGAAGTCCTCTGAATGATGAGGAAAAAAGCACAGCATCCTCTTGAAAGGAATGTCATTCTGCTTTCACAACACAGAGAGGTACTTTTAGTGTACATTTAAATGTAAATAAATGCACCAAATTAATGATCTCAGCATCAAAGAGACACTAAAACAGGCCATTGATGAGCTTTCATGTTCTACCTGAAACTGTAAAAAGGTGGTGTAAGAAGTAGTTTGGATCTTTAGAAAGAATCATTTCCTTTCTAGAATCAGTCATCCCCCTTGGTTTCTCAGCTTTTCCTCTAAATAGCAATGTTGATGCTTTATTAGTTAATCAATAAGACATGATACAGAGTATGGTTATCATAAAATAATCATACCCTGGAGCATTTTGAGGCATGAGCCACTTGCCTCTAATCAGATTGGGTTGAGATTACCTCTGGATAACCACACTCATGGGAACTGTCTCATTTCTATTATGAGTACATTTTATAATAGGGAAAAATGTACATTCCTGTAGGGGGAAAATGAAGTTGGCAGCTTATACCTAGCAATCATTTCAGTTAAGCCGAGAAACTCCTCTTTTTGAAAGAAGTCAAACTATGCTTCGTCTATTCAAGCAATGTCAGAGAAAAGAGGCAGCTCACGTGCCGTGTGGGTAATGCGATACAATGGAGACTGTATTTTACTTGGGCATTGCAAGCTCCAAATTATATGCAAACATTCAAAGAGGGCATTTGAAACTTGGTATGCATGTTTATAAATGGCACATTCTGAATCTGGAGTGGGCTTAGGTGTCTAGGTTACAATAACAGATGATCTCCAGTGTAAAAATGGAACAAAGCCTTTTTTTAACTTCCTGCAGAGAAAGATGTTCAACTTTCTGCTTCAATTATAATCCCAGGCACACTGGAGATTCCGTTAAGAGTAATTTCTCTCTATTTCTCCTTATCCTGACCAGCCAAAAATTTTAATCAAATTACATATATTGGAAAGTTAAAGACAGAAAAGCCCAGTGAGCCATGAAATACACTTTACAACAGTGTGCACAACACTTAACCTATTGGTTTAGAATGATGGAAAAAGCCATTTAAAATGTTAGATGAGCACACTGCAGAGATGATTATAAACTCTTAAAGCTGTAGGTTTTTAATCCTATTTTTCTATGCATTGCATTTTTATCCAGGAATTTTTAATATGGGATAAATGATTAACAAAAAAAAGATGGTGAAAATACTTATGTGAATTGTTTGGTGGAAATATTTGTTACTAATAATTAAATTGAGATACAAGAAAGTTGGACAATATTACTGCCATATTAATGGAATCAGATGATGCTCTTTTGTTTGTCTTGCTTTTATTAAAGCAAAATTATTTCAGGTTGAATTTTTGAATGAAAGGAAAGAAGGTAGACACAATCTCAGAACGCCATAAAGAGAAACTGTCTCATTTATGGATTTGTGACATTAGAACTAAATTTAGCTTCTACTTGGCAACATTGCATTTGATTAATGATATGCCTTTTCAATTCTGGTTATTTCAAGAGCCTCAGAATATCTTTCTTGGGCCCAAACAATTGCTCAATGCTTTCTACTATTTCATTTCCTCAGAATTGTACTTGATTTCTGCAAAACAGCTAGGGCAACTGGGCTCCTGGCTTGAAAGAAATAAGGGCTGGCCAAAAAGAAACCACATAAGGATTTTTACTCATCATTAGAAATTCAACTCACAGAACTAGATGAAAGAGTCGATTTTTAATTATTCAGAAAGCAGAAAGGCTCCCTACCTCAGATTTCCCCAAGTTGGTAGGTTACTCATGTTTTCTACTAAGAGTCTCATTTTGTCTTGCCCAGAAGAGGCCAAAAATAACCTAAACGCAAACTGTAGTGCTACCTCACACACCCCAGAATGAAAGACAGTTGAGGGCCTTGTAGGCAGAGTTAGACTGAAAAAGACCTGGGGAAGTTCTTTCTCTCATCTGGAAGCAGTGATTTCAGGCCCAGTCCTGCCTCCAACTGATGTGGGACTTCAGAGATGCCTGAACCAAATGAACACTCTTTTACCCCTTAAACACTGCCTGCACAACTAACTTCCTTCTGCCTCATCTCTGATATTACCTTGCTCACAGTTTTCTCTAAGGTCACTGCATAGTCAAGCGAGTGGCTTTACCAGTGTTCTCCCTGAGGGCTGCCCCATTCACCTCTACTAAACAAAGAGATGCCTTCCTGTCCTTCATTACTCACATCTGGCTCGTCTACTTTGCTAGGTCCTTTTCCTTTCCTAAATAGTAAATATTTTCCCCAAACCAAGAGTGTCTTTGTCCCTTTGCTTTTCTCTCTGGGTAATGAATCCTTTCTCATAGCATCAACTGTGTCAAACCCACAGGCCCACTTTGACTCTTCACCCATAGCTAGCTTCTTATCTCCCACCAACACACAAACCTGAAGGGCCTGAACTGTAGAATTTCAAGTGATCCCCACCACCTGGTATCCACACCGTTCTGACATCCTTTCCCCTTCAGCACAGGTAGAGCCTTGTTACTTGCTTCTAGCCAACAGAATATGACAGAGGTGAAGAGACCCAGCAGATCTAATTAAGGTTTTTAATCAGTTGACTTTGAGTTCATCAAAAAGGAAATTGTCCTATGTGGGCCTGACCTAAAAGAGCATGAAGGCTTTCCCTGAAAGCAGAAATGTGAAACAAGAGAGACACTAACCTGAAGACCTTGAACTACTTAGGGAGAGGACAGCCTCTAGGAGCTAAGGGGCTCAGTCTTACAACTGCAAGAAACTGAAATCTACCAACAGTCTGAACAAACTTGGAAGAGGCCCCACGCTCCAGGGGGAACATCAGCCCTTCTGACACCTTGACCACAGCCTGTAGCACCCTGGAAAGAGGACCCAACTGAGCTCTGCCCAGATCCTGGCCCACACAACCTATGTATTGTTTTAATCCACTAGGCTGTGATAATTTGTTTCACAGCTAACAGTCGGACACGACTGAGTGACTGAACTGAACTGAATAGAATACTAACATATTTATCTTCCCAATTTTATTACTGTCCTCTCAGGCTCTGATCTCTAAGTCACCTGTGACTCTTTTCCTTCATCACATACCAAGACTTGTCATTTATTCTTAACCAATATCTATACTGAATTAAACCATATTCCTCTATTTTATTCAATTATTCAGCAAATATTTGCCAGACACTGTGTCCAGCTCTGGTTATCCAATGCTAAATAAGATAAGCATGACTCCTACTCCTATGCAAAGTAAAGTTTAGTGGATAAAATGAACACTGAACATATAATTACAAGATGCTCTGAGAGAGTTCTGCGGGGGACTCTAACCTAGTCTGGATTGGGGAGGAGGCAGGAAGGACCCTACCACCTTACTATCTCAAGGCTGAATTATTGTGCCAGCCTCTACTCTGTGTCTGCTTCTCATTCCTCCAGGCAGTACATTCAGAGTTGCTAGGTTTCTCTTCCTCAAAGATGCTTTAAACCTAGTGGCGTCTGTTTAAGGACTTCCAATGGCTTTCTATTACCTCATATATAGAATGAGAAAAATATTAATAAGGTTGTAGCAAACTCCCTGTGAGCTAATTCTAAATCAAATTCTCTTTTTTCACTACTGCTATTTCTTTGATATTGTTTAAAAATGATCTAATTATGAGTTTGGAGCTTAACAAATGTTGCAGATAAATCAGCTATAGTCCCCAGAGGGAAAACACATTGCCTATTTTTTGTCTACATGCTTGAAACTGATCGAAAATCAATATTTAGTTAATACATCTGGCCTCATAAGCGTGGGACTATAAAATGAGGGTCACCTTTACATTTACACCTAGCTTACAGGAAATCTGAGACCCCCACCTGCCAAAGAGAAATATAATAGCAATGTTGATGGTCCTGGTGCTCCTCTCAGCTCCCTTTTACTGGCATGCACCCACTGCTATGGTTTGGATTTAAAAGTCTCCCTTTTCTTCAAAGAATTGTCCTCAGAAGCCTCTTCATTTGGAAGTCTGTTCCAACCCTCTGCATTTGTTCCAACCCAAACTTCAGTCAATCACTAGCTGATGCATGTGAGCGTGCTAAGTCACTTCAGTTGTGTCCGACTCTTTGCGACTCCATGGACTATAGTCCTCCAGGCTTCTCTGTCCATGGGATTCTCCAGGCAAGAATACTGGAGTGGGTAGCCATTCCTTTCTCCAGGGGATCTTCCCAACCCAGGGCTCAAACCCATGTCTCTTGCATCTCCTGCATTGGAGGCAGATTCTTTACCCCTGAGCCACCTGGGAAGTCGTGGCTGATACACATTCTCCGAAAGACCAGTTATGAGAGGCAATCTACCCCTCCCCCACAAGGCTCTTGTGTGAAATCTGCTTGAAGCGAACCTCCAGCTGAGACATCATTCTTGGGTTGCAGGCATCCCCTCGCTGTGGTGCTTCCTTCATGCCCTTCACCTGAGAACAGTCCTCAAATCAATCACTTGAATAAGAATTCCCACCTCAGGCTCTGCTTTCAGGGAACGTACTCCCAAACAATAAACTTCCTCAAAGTGTCCCTCGTTTGTTTCCATGAGTCACCACGGGAAGCTTCATCCATGTCTACTAGCCAATCTGTTGGCAACTTCATGCAGCGTCCGCCACCTTTCCCTCTCCTATTCAGGTGTCCCCCACCACTGCCAGGAAGCTGCTTGAATAAACCCCATTGTGGTCTCCACTGAAGGCTCTCTTTCTGAGAATAGCAATGTCCATAACAAGGATGTTATTTCTGGATATTCCTTAAACTGCCCATTCCTCAAGATGCCACAGCAGACCTGACTTCCATGCTAGTTGGTAGAATAGATCCCACTCTACTTTCAAGATGCTGGATACTTTCTGGATGTAGGTCGCACAACAGCTCTGCTTGTGCCCCAAGTTTTAGGAGGTATGGTTTCTGATCATTATTTCTCTCATCCTGAGAGATCAAACCCATTTCTAGGAGCAGGGGGCAAAGCTGAAACTGTCCCTTGAAAATCTTCTTGTAGCATATGTCTCCAACCAAACACATCCCTCTGTTCCAGCTAAAAACACAGAGCCCTGTGATGTGCATGAATGTGTGGGGAGAGAGTATTGTCTACATGAGCATCATCTGGCTTCCAGTTCCAAAAACTTTTTACATTTGGTTTTTATTTTAAGCCTGTGTATCAAGGAAACCTCCTTCCTGAAACTATTTTGGATAGAGAACTTACATACAGAACAGATAAAACCTGTTTTCAAGAAATCCTTCTTTCGTAAAAGTTTTAAAATGTGCTTAAATACACATAGAAGAAGCTTTCAAAGTATAATTCATCTAGCTTTTACAAAGTTTGGTTTTAAATAATGAAATTTGAAGTGTTTTCCATTTTTCTTTCATAAACATTTAACATTTATGATGATATTTCCCAATATTTGATTATAAACATTTTCAAGCATGTAGCAAAGTTGCTTTTATAATGTAGCAAAGGGCTTTCCTGGTGGCTCAGTGGTAAAGAACCCTCCTGCCAATGCAGGAGATGCAGGTTCAATACTTGGGTCGGGAAGATCCCCTAGAGAAAGAAATGGCAACTCACTCCCAGTATTCTTGCTTGGGAAATCCAATGGACAGGGGAGCCTGGAAGGCTACAGTCCATGGATCACAAAAGAATTGGACATAACTTAGTTACTAAACAACATGCATCATCTAGATTCTACCACTAACATTCTTCTATACTTGCTTCAGCATGTATCAGTACATCTATCTATCCATTCCTCTATTCACCCATCCATCAATCTAGCATCAAGCATTTTAATTATTTTTAAAAGACATTTTATACTTTCATTTAAACAAGAAAATCTAAGTGAAAATAAATTCTACTGGCTATCATCTCTTCAACAATAAAAATATTATAAGAATATGTAGTTGACAGAGTGGCCTGGCAAAGGAATCTTAAGTTATCTTTAAAAACACTAGTTCTAGACAAATATTGTTTTAAAGCCATAGGTAAATCAGTTATAAAATAAATCTCATGGAAAGTTGAGAAGAAAGTCAGGTAAAGTTTTAAGTAATAATTCTCTAAAGCCCTGATCTGTTCAGTTGTCAGTATGGGAAGCTATTTTTATTTAATCAGTAATAAATGTGCCTATTCATTAACACTTGTGTATGAAGTCAGAAACCGAACTTCATTTATACAATATTAATGTGCTAAATGGAACCATATATTTCCACACAGTGATTTACAAAGATTCAATCACTTCTCTAACATTTACATTTATGTGATCTAATCACTGAAAAGTGTTAAATTAAGAGCAATATATTCCATTCTGTGATGTCATTTTGATAGGACTCCAAGAAAAGACATACAGAAATTTGGTTTAGCAGAAAGCAGACATGCATTTTGTTTCACTCATGTAAAAGTAAAATTTTACATGTTGGTATAGCCAAAATAGTTTTAATATTTTATATTTTGGCATGTGGGATTTTAGCTTCCTGACTAGGAATCGAACCCATGCACCCTTCAATGGAAGGAAGCACAGATTCTCAACCACTGGACTGCTAATTTCCTAAAATAAATTTATCATTTTAAATAGAATAATCAGACAATTGACTCAAAGAGAGAATTGGCTTAATTATTTATTGCCTAAAATGACTAATTCCTTGAGAATGCCATAAGATAGAGTGGTGTGAAAACCAAATTCCTACATAAAAGCAGAGCAAGTGGACAGCAAAACTCAAAATCCATGGACTACATTTACAACCAGACTTGGTGGCAAGGTATCTCCATGAACCTGAAGCTATAAGTGGGATCCAAACCAATACAAACCACAAAATCTGCCTAATATCAGGATCTATGCAAGGGGAAGCACAGAAAAGCTATAGTGTATCTGCCAGATATGAGAACAGGAGATCTCAAAATTGCCTATTAGAATTCACTGAAAGCATAGCAGGCCAATCAGAAGAAAGCAGCTGAAACTGGCAGGACTTTACCTACTCCCAGAGTGGGGGAGTGTGAGGAGTACAATAGTATCTGAAGGGGCTGCTGGAGTCTATGAATTTTGAAAATGATCATCCAGGCTTGCCTTCCAGGCCAGGACCCCACACTGTAGCAAATGGCCTACAGTAGAATCTAACTTGAGAAGAATGTGGACACTAGAGACCATGCAAAGAGACTGTCCAGATGAAAGCAGGAGAGAGAAACAAAACCAGGACATTTAGGAATACAAGCTGTCATATTTTAATACTTTATGAAAACAAGAGGGTATTCTTTGAAATTAGGAAGGCTTCATGAACCAAGCCTCCTTCTAAAAGTTAAGGGAAACTCACATAAAAATAAGCAACATAAATGTACCAAACTCAAATACCATATTAAGTTATTATTTTTAAAAACAAAATAAGGAGTGGATAGTTATTCGTAAGTGTGGTGTTGGGAGGCTTATGACTCCTTTAAACCTTCTCATTCCTCAAGGTGACTCCAGTCTCTGCTGTAATGACAAGTCCTACAAGAGCTTCAGTGACTTCACACAGGTGCAATCAGACAATGCCTGCCTCAGGTGGAAACCAGGTACCTCCCCTTTCCTTCCCTGGGGGGCTTCTCTGATGCATGGAGTGGGGTCCTCAGGAAACTTCTTGCCGCTTCTGCATGAACTGACACTTGAGAGTAGTAGTGTGACGCTCGTCACACTACTGAGCTGTGATAGATGAGATCCAATGGATACATACTTCCCCTCTTAACCCCCAGGTGGATAGTTTGAAGTACATTTTTCAGGGTCCTATAAAGAGGACCTTATGAATCAAGCACAGTTGGTTACAGCAGTCACCTATAGGCATGTCCCACTCCATAACACAAGCTCGTGTTGGTTTTCTTTCCTTTTCTATGATCTCTCACTTTAGCTCCCTGGAATCTTTCCCCAAATAAATCATCTACCTACAAGTCTTTGTCTCCGGTTCCGCTTTTGGGACAATCAGTATTTTAAGGAGACAGGACTCAACTGCGTTGAATATTGCTGAGAGGATAAGGATACACAGAATGTGACTAGACGGAATTCGCGGATACCCTGATAAGAGCAGCTTTAGTGGAGTGATGGGGCAGAAGCTTGATTGAGGGGGCCAGGAAGAATAGATGTGGAAATGGACACAGTGAATTATAGGTGCTCTTTCATGGGTCCAATTCTGTGAACCTTTGACCTCTCAGTAGCATTCAATACCATTCATTACTCTCTCCTTTTTGAAATATATGACATTTGCCACTGACTGGAGTAGAAGAGAAACAAAACAGTAGCTAACACTGTATGTAGGGTTAAGGAAAGTCTTTTTAAAGCAAGGAGTCAGTAGACCATGGGGATAATGAGACTGTTGAGCAGAGAGGGGAAAACTCATGTGAAAAAAGAGAGAAGGGAATATCAAGAAATAGAGGGGTAGGATCTTAAGCCCAGGTGTTTGAGCTGGCCTTTCAGTCAAAGAAGTGGAGAGAAGGCAGAGTACAGACATGTCATGGAGGTGGGTCCGTTTAGATGGTGGAGAAATAAAGGAATTCATGCCGATTGCTCCTACTTTCTCAATGAACAATATTACGAAGTCAAAAATTGAGAAGCAGAGGGTATAGAAAGTTTGAGAAAAGAAGAGGAGAAAAATAATTTTGGAAACAAAGAACACAAACATTTTATGCAAGTGATTGCTGACCTGGACTGAGTGTCCAGTTATTTATTTCACTGAAGAGACGGCTAACTCATCTCTATCCTATTTTGGAGGCAGTAGGCTTTTGAAGGCCCAAGGTTACACTTGGGTACTGTTAATTTCTAAAAAATCTTTATTACCAATATCATGGAGTTGGAAAAAAGATTACAAGGAAAAAGAACAACATAGGGATTTAGCCTCTCAAATAAAAATTGATGTGGTAGTGAAGGCCAGCTGAAGAATGACTGCTCAAAGGAGCATGGTCCAAGGGGGGAATATTTAATTCAGGTCACACAATGGCTCAGTGTGGTCAAGGTCCATCAAAAAAACCCAACTGCAAATACACAGGTGACTTTTTCAGAATATATATTTTTTGGAATATATATTTTCTTTCAAACAATGCATTGAACAGAATGATACCGTTTCCCCTTAGAAAAACTAAAGTTGTATGAATTTATTACAGAGGTGGTGGTGAGATGTATGAAATAACTATAGGCTTCCCAAGCCTTGAGCCTAAATAGAGATGTTAATAAGTTCCACACTGACATCATTGTTTCCCTAGTTACCCAACGTGGAGGCAGAAATGAATAAGCTAGATATCTAATAGGGTGGGAGTGTTAGAACTGTTTATGGCTGTGAGATTGGTGAACCTTGTAACTCAAAATGTGGTCACTGAAAATGTGTAACCAAAAAATGTCATTGGGCTGTCAGCTCCCTGCTTATGGCATTGGCAAAAGAGGTTCTATATTCATGTACGTAGGTGGAAGCTAAGTGTAGCTAGCTCATTGGCTATACCTAAAATCCTGAAATAGGATTTTGTGGATATGTCAACACAAAAACATACACATATTTTGTATTTTACACAGAGCCAGTAGATAACAAGTATGTAGTAAATATCACATGATTTTAAAATATGTGTTTATTTATATAATAAACATGGTTCATTCCTTTTAGTTAAATGATACATGCCTACGTAGACACTCTGAAAAGCTGAAACAACCCTATTCCTATCTTTTTTTTTTTTTTTTTTTACTTTACAATATTGTATTGGTTTTGCCATACATCAACATGAATCCGTCACTGGTATACACGTGTTCCTGTGAAACTCAACTTTACTTTTCCCATGTGCTTACTTTAACATATAAAAATCAAATAGTTTTTTTAAACAAATATGATTGTTTTTTGATAATCATCTTGATTACTTTTCGGAGCAACTCTAATAGGTAAACTAAAAGGATTTTTCCATTTTTCAGTTGGCAAAATTAAACTATGAAAGTGAAAGTGTTATTTGCTCAGTCATGTCTGACCCTTTGCAATGCCCTGGACTATAGCCCGCCAGGCTCCCCTATCCATGGGATTCTCCAGGCAAGAATGCTGGAGTGGGTTGCTGTGCCCTCCTCCAGGGTATCTCCCCAACCCAGGGATCGAACTCACATCTGTTACGTCTCCTGCATTGGCAGGTGGGTTCTTTACCACTAGTGCCACCTGGGAAGCCCCATACTTCTTTGTATCCCCTGCCTGTTTTGCGTTGGGTTGTTTGTGGTCTTACTATTGATTTTTGGAAGTTTATATTCTATTCTTGATATTATTAGACATTTATGTATATTGTGAATATTTCCTCAAGGTTGTTTCTCTTCACTAGTACTTGATGAGTACAAATTCTGTTTTTCAAAAATTTTATTTATTTGCTTATTTATTTTTGGCTGCACTGAGTCTTCATTGCTGTGCAAGGCCTTTCTGCAGTTGTGGTGAAAGGGGGCTACCGTTCATTGTGGTGCATGGGCTTCTCATTGCAGGGGCTTCTCTTGTTGCAGGGCCCAGGCCCTAGAGCGTGCAGGCTTCAGTAGTTGCAGTGGGTGGGCTCTAAAGCACAGGCTTCGTACTTGTGGCTTATGGGCCCAGCTGCCCCTCAGCATGTGGGATCTTCCCAGACCAAGGATCAAACCTGCACTGCAAGGCAAACTCTTAACCACTAGACCCAAGAGTAGCCTGAGTACAAGTTCTTAATTCTAATAAGCCCTGCACAACTTTTTTTTTTTTTTTAATTTTATTTTATTTTTAAACTTTACATAACTGTATTAGTTTTGCCAAATATCAAAATGAATCCGCCACAGGTATACATGTGTTCCCCATCCTGAACCCTCCTCCCTCCTCCCTCCCCATTCCATCCCTCTGGGTCATCCCAGTGCACCAGCCCCAAGCATCCAGTATCATGCATCGAACCTGGACTGGCAACTCATTTCATACATGATATTTTACATGATTCAATGCCATTCTCCCAAATCTTCCCACCCTCTCCCTCTCCCACAGAGTCCATAAGACTGTTCTATACATCAGTGTCTCTTTTGCTGTCTCGTACACAGGGTTATTGTTACCATTTTTCTAAATTCCATATATATGCGTTAGTATACTGTATTGGTGTTTTTCTTTCTGGCACAACTTTCTGTCCCTGCACAACTTTTTAGTTTTCTCTGAAATTAACACTGGTCTTCTTGCAGATTTACTTACTTCTTCTATGGACTTGTGCTGCTGCTGCTGCTAAGTCACGTCAGTCGTGTCCAACTCTGTGTGATCCCATAGATGGCAGCCCAGCAGGCTCCCCCGTCTCTGGGATTCTCCAGGCAAGAATACTAGAGTGGGTTGCCATTTCCTTCTCCAATGCATGAAAGTGAAAAGTCAAAGTGAAGTCGCTCAGTGGTGTTTGACTCTTAGCGACCCCATGGACTGCAACCTACCAGGCTCAGCCGTCTGTGGAATTTTCCAGACAAGAGTACTGGACTGGGGTGCCACTGCCTTCTCTGATGGACTTGTGCTAATTTAATCCAAATCCTTCCCAAAGTGTGCAAGTTTCCACTTGAAATATTCAAATTAAGCTATTTTATCAATTTCACCCTCCCGGAGAAATGCTTTCTGGTACCTTGTGACCAGTTCCATCCTGGACATGTTGCTTTCCAGGCATAGCTGTCACCTGGAGGTCTCCATTTAACCCATTCTAGAGACTTTGTTGCTTTGTTTCTTGGATCAAGGTCTTATCCTTTCTTACTTCACTTCCTTATTCTGGTGGAGTACATCCTCCTGCACCTTTCTGAGAAAAGGTGCAAGAAAGGCAGATTTTTAGAGATCTTCATCCTGCCTCATACTCTTAGATGGAAATAAAATTGAAACTGGAAATCATTTTTCTTCAGAAGTTTGAAGACATTGTTTCATTGTCTTATAGCTTCTACTGTTACATTTTAAGCATTTGGTACCATTCTGATTCTTGATTCTGGTATGAAAACTCCAGTCCTCTGGAGATTGTAGGATCCTTTTCCACTAGTGCCTTAAAATGCCATAATACAGTATGTTATGGTATGGGTCTATTTTAGACCACCATGCTAGGCAAACATACCTGTTAGTTCTGAGAAATTTTCTTGAATTACTTTTTATAATTCCCCTCCTTCTATTTTCTCTCTTTCCTCTTTCTAGAACTCCTGTTATTTAGGTATTGAATCTCCTAGAGTGGTTTTCTAATTTTCTTCCCTCTTCTCTCCTCGTTTCTCTATCTTTGCTTTTTATTTTACTTTCTGGAATATATCCTAAATTCTACCTTCTTTATTAATCTACTTTATCTATACCCCTTCAGAATATCTGCTATCATAATTTCAAAAAGCTTGCTTCTTTGTTCTCTGAATTTTTAAAAAATATATCACCTTGTTCTTCATTTGTGAATGTAACAACTTCTCTTATTTTCTGAACACCTTGGTCATACAGTCTTTCCTTGTCCTCCTGACATTCCCTGACTATTTTCTCAAACCAAAAGTCATCTACCTGAAAGTGTTGGTGTATGAACTTGTAGCTTGCTTACTGTAGTCTGCATAGGGTGATCTAGCTGGGCCTCTTTCTTGGGAGAGTCCTCATGTCAAGATCTTAGTTCTACTCCTTGGGGACATCCCAATATCAGAATCTTAGTGCTTTTCTCTCCTTTAGAAAAAAAGGACTTAACTATTTAGAGAAGATTTCTATTTTTCTGCCAGTTGACAGCCAGCAGTCTGGGAGCTGAGAAGGTCGGGGCAGTTTTTGTATAAAGTGGGAAAGGAATAAAAGAATAATTGCTTCATTAACACACTGTCAAAGACTTAACCCCATCTTCACCCTGCCTTCTAGAGATGCTTGGGTCTGGGGGCATTTTGCAATGTAAATTGAGTTTCTGTTTAGCTTTCCCTGCTGCAGTTTAAGATTGGTTTCTCTGATCTGCTAAGTTGGGACCTATGCGCTTTTCAGCCTCTAAAATTTTGAGGCTGCTGTCTTCTTTCCTGTTCTCGCTTTTATTATAGGTTTGTGCCTTTAAGTAGAAATTCTACTTACGCTTTTGAAAGGATTGTCAGGTCAATTCAAAAAGCACATACTGAACACCTATCTGGTGCCAGGCTCACAGATCCAGGGCTTTGGGCTGTTATTAAACTCTAAACTGGAACAAGAGATGCCTCTCAAGTCTTTATTGTTCTTGCAACCACTGGGCTTCTGCCTCCAGCTCTGAGGTATTTTGTTTATTCTCTTATCTCCGGGGTTCTATTAACTCTTTTCCTCATCTTCTATCAACTGGAAGTATTTTTTTTTTCTCATCTTAAATTTCCTTTTAGATTTAAGTACCTAACCTATTTCCCAGTCTGCATACAAATGTCTCCTTTATTAATCTGAAATAAATAAAGAGTATTTTTAAACTCTTTCTAGTATGAAAAATTACTTTCAGTTTGTGTTCAAGTTAAAAGTGGAGCATCCTCCCTACTTCCATCAAACAGTGCCATGACTCTTCTTGTGTCGGAGACCTGGCAATAGTGGTTCAGAACTCTTACAATTAATCACTATACATCAAAATGGTTATTATTTACTAATGCCCACTATGTATTAGAAATCTTCATATGCTTGGGGCAATATTGGATTAGGGAGGTACAGTGTATGAACTCCAACTTCACCAGTCATTAGTGATATGCTTTGGGTGTATTACTATTTTGTGCTTCATTTCTTCTTCTGTAAAATGAGGAAAATGATGGCATCGACCTCAAGTGGCAATTTTCTCTTCTGTAAAATGATCACAATAGTATCTCCTTCTGAAGACCGTTTTGAAGATTAGATGACAATGTGTGTCAAGTCCTTAGCGGAGCACCTGGTGCATACGAGGCATCATGTGCTGTTAACACTATTGTTTTATTATAATCATTTCCATCTTCATCTCCTCTAAGAGATTAGGAAATCTAAATTAAAAGAAGTTCACTTAATTTGTCCATAGTTACAGTTAGTTCACATCAAATCTGGAATATAATCTCTAGCAATCCTGACAATACTAACACCTTTTTCAAAGTGCCAATATAGCATATGCCCATTTTAAAATGCAGTTCTTTTTAGGCTTATTAAGTATTTACTAATCACCAGTTATGAACTAGATAGTATGGAGTTTAAATGGAACTATTTCTCAAACAGCTGAGAAGAGAAAGTGGGGAGATGCCTGGCAATGAGGAGTTTGGGACAGGGTGTCGAAGCCTGGGTGGGGTGAGGAGGGCTTCCAAGCAGAACAGCCCTGGAGTGGGGTCCTGGAGCTCAGGTGGCGTGTGGAGGGCTTCCATGGCAGGTGGGGGCCGGGGAGAGGAGCTAGTAGCTGCTGCCTTGGGCAGGGTGTCAGTCCCAGTGGGGTGAAGTGGGCATTTGTTTGTGGAAGGGAGCAGCACTGGCAAGGGAAGCGCAGTTATATAAACGGTAGCCAATCAAAGAAGCAAATTATTAAAGATAATGGGGGTAGATTTCTCATTGTCAGAAAAGGGAGCTACATAGAGGGAAAAGATGAAAACTAAAGTTAGCTCTGCGGTTTTAGACTGGAATTGAGGGGCTTGGTTTGTATAACATGTCTGTTAAAGAAATAGTAGTTTATAAACTTCCCACAAAGAAAATTCCAAATCCAGAGGGCTTCAGGGTAAAATCTCCTAAACATCAAATGATAAAATAGAAGCAATTCTGTTCAGACTCCTCCAAAAAATAGAAAAGGAAGAAATACTTCCCAATTCATTCTATGAGGCCGACATTACAATGAAACCAAAAATCAGACAAAGATATAACAATAGGAGAAAATTATAAACTGATATCCTTCATGTCTAAATAAAATTTTAGCAAATTAAATCTCACAATATAGTAAAGGATCGCACTCTGTAACCCAGTGGGCTTTAATCCCAGGAATGCGAGGTTGTTTTAACATTGGAAACACAATCAATGGAATTCATCATGTTAACAAACTAAAAAAGAAAAACACAGTCATCTTAAGAGATGCAGGAAAAAACGTTCAACAAAATTCAACTGAAATTCTGCTACCATCCTGTCAAGAGAAGCCTCTGTTGAGAATCATGGTTTTAGATGTAGTAACCTATAGACAACTATCTGTTCTGTTCTTGAGGATATGTAAAAGTTGGACTCCATAGCCATTCTTGTTACAGGATACTGGCATAAATTCTAACTTTAATTATCTCTTACCTAAATACATTATGCTATAATCTAACTCAGTGTTCCTCAAACTCTGTTTCATCATTTGAAAGATAAGGTTCTTCCTGTACTGTCAAGATGCACGTTAACATATGAAAAGTTCTAACTCCAGGGAAGAAATTGTATCCATTTTTTTTTCTGTCATATGAATGTCAATCATTGCTATTGTATCAGGGTGAATTATTGTATATTTGCTGCAGGAGGCAATGGCACCCCACTCCAGTACTCTTGCCTGGAAAATCCCATGGACGGAGGAGCCTGGTAGGCTGCAGCCCATTGGGGTTGCTATGAGTCGGACACGACTGAGCGACTTCACTTTCACTTTTCACTTTCACACATTGGAGAAGGAAATGGCAACCCACTCCAGTGTTCTTCCCTGGAGAATCCCAGGGACAGAGGAGCCTAGTGGGCTGCCATCTATGGGGTCGCACAGAGTCGGACACAACTGAAGCGACTTAGCAGCAGCAGCAGAAGCTGCTAAAAGCATTTTATTTTGACCCACCTGTTTATTATTGCTTATATATTATATAATATCTATAGAAGCTCAGAAAATATGGTTAGAGCAGTCTGGCGCAACTTCAAGGAAGAGCAGATGTTCTTGACCCTGGCTTGTTGGCAGTACAGTTTAAAGATAATGGGGGCAGATTTCTCATTGTCAGAAAAGGGAGCTACATAGAGGGAAAAGATGAACCAGTTTTATCACAGCTCTCTGCTCATATACCTTCTTACACGTGCCAACTCTATACCACCACCATGGAAACTGGTATTTTTATTTTCTAGTTTTCCAATTCTTGGCTCTTAATATCTTTTAAATTCATAAAAGAATATAAAATGTTTAACCCAGATTAATAAAAGCAGTAAGTTGCCAGAAAATATTGAAAAACCATAGATGATATCAGTCAAAAAGATACTTTCACTTAATTGGTAGGAGCACTTTAAAAGGGCTTCTCTGTATACCAAAAGAAAGCCATGCAGTAAAAATGAAATTTCTACTGGTGGTTGCTAACTGCTCTGGTCTGAATGTTTGTGTTTCCCTCAAATTCCTATTATGAAATCCTAACTCCTAAGGTGATGGCATTAGCAAGTGGGGCTTTTGAGAGGTGTTTAGGTCATGAGAGTAGAGCCTCATGAATGGAATTTGTACCTTTATAAAAGAGACCCACCTTTTGATGTGAAATTAAAGCAAAAAGAAAGCTATGAACCAGGAAGTGGGCTCTCACCAGACCTCAAATCTGCCGACAACTTGATCTTAGACTCTAAGCCGCACAGTTTATGGTATTTTGTTATCGAAGCCTGAACAGACTAAAATACTAACACAGTGTTTCTTTCTATAAGCATAGAAAACACATTAAAGGGAATTGTGTCCTCTGAGAGGTGAATCTATAAAGAAGCTGGCCATCAAGTCATAAACCCATCACAGAAATATAAAAAGGGAAACCCAGCTGAGCATTTTCCTTTTGTGTGTCCAGAGGGCTCCTGACTTATTCTTTGTGCAAAGAACTGCACATCTTGGAAGCAAATAGTTTAAATAAGGTAGCAATATATTTAAGAGCACCTTTTGAAAGTTACAGTCCCCAAGGTAGACATACCATAAGAATCTTTTCATTGCAAAAAAAGAATTCAAACACACTGGTTGTAACAGAAGGCAAAATGAATCGTGGTGTGGCTAGTATGTTGAATTCACAAGAAACAGTCATTGTCTTCTAGCCCAACAGTGGATAGGTACTTTTTCATTAAATATCTTAATTAATGATTTTATTTTATTTTTGGCCACGCTGCACAGCATACCGGATTCTAGTTCCTAACGCATTGGAAACACAGTCTTAACCACTGGAATGCCAGGGAAGTCCCTAATTTTTCTATTAAAGTGCCTTTTCCTCAATACTTGAAATAGTTCTTGGATGAGTTGTAAAGTGTTCATGTTAATAGCATTAGGCCAATGGTCATTTCGCCCAAACAGGAACAAGACTTCAGCTAATCCAGAATAGTGTGACAAATAGCATTTTGTTTCTTCCGCTGAAGCTTTAGAATGAAGCCATAAAAAACAGGAAGATACTGAAATCAGTTTATTGTGATCTAGCCTTAGCTGGCCGGAGAAGGCAATGGCAATCCACTCCAGTACTCTTGCCTGGAAAATCCCATGGACGGAGGAGCCTGGTAGGCTGCAGTCCTTGGGATGGCTGAGCGACTTCACTTTCACTTTTTACTTTCATGCCTTGGAGAAGGAAATGGCAACCTACTCCAGTGTTCTTGCCTGGAGACTCCCAGGGACGGTGGAGCCTGGTGGGCTGCTGTCTAGGGAGTCGCACAGAGTCGGACACGACTGAAGCAACTTAGCAGCAGCAGCCTTAGCTGGAAAAATCAGTTAAGGTCTGAAATATATGCTTTGAAGCACAGGTCTATCAAAAGTGGTAAAGTTAGTGTACTGCCCATTTTGTCTGTTGTTTAAGAGGCAAACGAAAGGATCAAGTTATAATTTTAAAATGCTTTATAATTATCTGCACTTAGGACGTATACGAGTTTGGTAAGAAAAATTATGGAGAAAAAAGATTGACTCATCTGCTCTATTATTCTATATTTTTCAGGAAAGAGGCTTTCAAAACAGAAAATCTTAAGTTAAACTAATCCACCATTCTCCTCTTTTATGGGCCTGCCCCTTGGAAGTTATAACTATTTGCACAAATAATTTTACTCTACAGTAGATTTATTCAGGCAATGCATAGTCAGTGGGGACTTAACATCTTTCTAGCATTGCCATGATCTATGAAGAACATAAAAGAAATGTGAGATGCATTCTCTGCCCTCTAAGGACATTTCATCCTATTAATTTTACAATTCTAGAAATATTGTTACCTTGCTTATTTAACTTCTACGCAGAGTACATCATGTGAAATGCCAGGCTGGATGAATCATTAGGTAGAATTAAGATTGCTAGGAGAAATATCAACCTCAGATATGCAGATGACACCACTCTAATGGTAGAAAGTGAAGAGGAACTAAAGAGCCTCTTGATGAAGGTTAAAGAGGAAAATAAAAAGCTGGCTTAAAACTCAGCATTCAAAAAACTAAGATCATGGCATCCAATCCCATCACTTCATGACAAATAGAAAGGGGAAAAGTGGAAAAAAGGGGAAAAAGTTTATTTTGGGGGGCTCCAAAATCACAGTGTGGATGGTGACTGCCGCCATGAAATGAAAGACGCTTGTTCCTTAGAAGAAAAGCTGCTGCTGCTGCTAAGTCGCTTCAGTCATGTCCAACTCTGTGCAACCCCAGAGATGGCAGCCCACCAGGTTCCCCTGTCCCTGGGATTCTCCAGGCAAGAACACTGGAGTGGGTTGCCATTTCCTTCTCCAATGCATGAAAGTGAAAAATGAAAGTGAAGTTGCTCAGTCATGTCTGACTCCTAGCGACCCCATGGACTGCAGCTTACCAGGCTCCTCCCTCCATGGGATTTTCCAGGCAAGAGTACTGGAGTGGGTTGCCATTGCCTTCTCCAGAAGAAAAGCTATGACATACCTAAACGGTATGTAATAAAGCGAAGACATCACTTTGCCAATAAAGGTTCATATAGTCAAAGCTATGGTTTTTCCAGTAGTCATGTATGCATGTGAGAATTGGACCATAAATAAGGCTGAGTGCCAAAGAAGTGATGCTTTTAAACTGTGGTGTTGGAGAAGACTCTTGAAAGTCCCTTAGACTACAAGGAGATCAAACCAGTCAATCCTAAGGGAAATCAACCCTGAATATTCATTGTAAGAACTGTTGCTGAAGCTGAAGCTCCAGTACTTTGGCCACCAGATGCGAAGAGCCAAATCAACTAGAAAAGACCCTGATGCTGGGAAAGATTGAAGGCAAGAGGAGAAAGGGGCAGCAAAGAATGAAACGGTTAGATAGCATCACTGCCTCAGTGGACATGAATTTGAGCAAACTCTGGGAGATAGTGGAGGACCTAGGAGCCTGGCGTGCTGCAGTCCAAGGGGTTGAAAAGAGTCGGACACAACTTAGCAACTAAACAACAACAACAAAAGAAATAATACCAGAGATAGCTTAAAAACGAAAACATTTTATTTTCTTGATGAAACATACTTGCAAACATGAATCTTAAATGGAATGTTTTTTTATTCACCTGATAGAAATGGCCTTCTCTGTGTCCAGATAGCACCCACCACCTTAGAATAACCAAAAGAACGGTTGTTTTCCTTCATTAGATTACTGGCTCACTATAATTTGTTTTGAAAAAGAGAGTTTCCCTGTCCACTGTCACGTTTTTATTTGTATTGACTAGGACTGGGTCTGGTGGAAATGCATGCCTTGTGCACCGAGACATAACATAAGAAGTCACGGCAACACGACTGATGTAGGGACAAATTCTAATCAGCCCAGATGTCCAACACAGCAGAATAGATAAATGAATTGTGGTACACTTTTACAAAAGAATACTACAAAACAATGAAAATCAACAAACTGCAGCTACATTCAACTACACGGATAACAAATGGAAGAAGCAAGACTAAAGAATACATCAAGTTCCCAAACACACACAACACTGAACCATATGGATATATCTGGTGCATACGGGCGTGCACACCAAAGTAGTAAGACTATAAAGAAAGCAAGGAAGGAAATGGTTACATAAAAAGCAAAGCTAGAGCTTATTCAGGGAAGACTATAGGAGAAGGCTCTTATTAGAAACAAAGTCTAATTCTTATCTTCCTCCTCCTCCTCTTCTTTCTCCTTCTTCACCATGGGTAGCAGTTACAAGGGATGTTTACTCTTAGAACTATTCATAAACTCTACATGTCACATTATCACTTTTTATGTGTATATTATACTTCATAGCAAAACACATCTTAAAAAACCCACAGGTTATTATATTAAATATTAAACACATACATATGTGTATATAATACATACACTAAATTTTATTGGTTTCAAGGGGAAATAAAGAAGAGAGATTCTGTATTAGACTTCTATCACTCCCTACCTCCAGCCTCTGCTGAGCACAAAAGAATACAGACATACTTAAAAAATAAAAGAGGTAAGGGTTTAAGAATACACCAAAATATATCATTCCCCATCATGAATGTTATCTGAAACTTTGAAAGACTTACGTGGACTTCCCTGCTTGCTCAGCGGTAAAGGATCAGCCTGCCAACACAGGAGACACAGCTTTGGTTCCTGGTCAGAAAGATCCCCTGGAGACAGAAATGGCATATCCACTCCTGTATTCTTGCCTGGAAAATCCAATAGACAGAGGATCCTGGTGGGCTACAGTCCATGGGGTCACAAAGAGTTGGACATGACTTATCAACTCAACAACAATGTGGCTTTTTGCCTCATGGTGAATTGCAGACTCTCCTTTGTCTATTGATACAGCCTACTGATACTACTATGCAGAAGCAGCACCTGCGAAAAAAGAGCATCTTCCTGTCCTTACATCTGGGACACAGAGAGCCTTGCACTTTAATGGCCTGCCCCTAAGTTTTCCAGTTCTACCAGCCGTGTTGATTCTAATCTCAGAAAAAGTCTGCTTCTTTGAAGGAAAAAACAAAAACACAAAAACCCTGAGCTAACCCAGTCATGTCCACCTATAAAATGAGTTTTCTAACGTAAGTCTTCATCAAACTATTTTTCTCCATACTCCTGAATTAATTGGGTACTAGGTAACTATTACTGGAGAAGGCAATGGCACCCCACTCCAGTACTCTTGCCTGGAAAATACCATGGACGGTGGAGCCTGGTAGGCTGCAGTCCATGGGGTCCCTAAGAGTCGGATACAACTGAGTGACTTCACTTTCACTTTTCACTTGCATGCATTGGAGAAGGAAATGGCAACCCACTCCAGTGTTCTTGCCTGGAGAATCCCAGGGACGGGGGAGCCTGGTAGGCTGCCGTCTCTGGGGTTGCACAGAGTTGGACACGACTGAAGCGACTTAGCTGCAGCAGCAGCAGCAGCAGCAGCAGCAGCAGCAGGTAACTATTACCTTTTCAGCTGCCCTGGATGAAACCTATGACAATACCTAAATATTGGTGACGCTATATCCTCAGAGCCTCTTTCAGCAATGATCCCAATACAAACCTTGGTTAGGAGTGACAATATCAAACTTTAACATGCCACGTGAGAAAGAAACTGGGATGACCAAGTGCCCAGCTCTGTCCTCCAGGATATACTTTCTAAAAGGAGCACAGAAAAATCTGCACAGCATTGTTCTCCCCTCTGTGATCATTATTACTGTATATAGCTCCTGGGTAGGCCCAAATCAATTTTACATTTAAGAATACCTGAATATGATCTGTGCTCTCATAAGTTAGATTTCACTTTTCAGAATCAATACTAAGTCATAATATCTTGGTGGAAACAATGTCGAGGGCAAAACAATTCACTCCTGATCTTCCAAAGCTTTAGATCCATAGCACAACTCATTTCAAGCAAACCTTGACCCAAAGTTTGGTAAAATAACCAACAATTCTGCTCAAGTCACATGTGGTCAACACTATTTAATATAACGTTCAGGATCAAGGCATTAAAGGCAAGACAATTATTTGCCTCTCTTTAGCCTGGCAAATATAAACACTGAATGGAAACAGGCATCTCTTTTTAGGCTTGTGGTTTATTTCATCCTGAGTTAATGCTTCCCTTTTTTTTTTTTAATAAGGAGACTAGGAATGCAGTTCAGACAGTAAAGAAGATGCCTGCAATGCAGGAGACCTTGGTTCAATCCCTGGGCCGGGACGATCCCCTGAAGAAGGGAATGGTTGCCCACTCCAGTATTCTTGCCTAAGCCTGGTGGGCTACAGTCTGTGGGGTCAAAAAGAGTCAGACACAGCAGTAACTAATACACAATAGGAATGCATTCTGCAAGGGAGAAAGGAAAAAGAGCTATAAGACAATCTTATAATGAAGTTGAATTATTCTACCTAAGTTATGTCTACATTACACAGCTCATTACTTGGCTCAAAAATACTACATGTCAAAAGATATTTCCCCAAATAG
Source organism: Bubalus bubalis (assembly GCF_019923935.1). Classification (NCBI taxonomy): domain Eukaryota; kingdom Metazoa; phylum Chordata; class Mammalia; order Artiodactyla; family Bovidae; genus Bubalus; species Bubalus bubalis. Next base: position 17,922,593 of record NC_059175.1, read on the forward strand.
AACTATATATTTACAATAAGAACACAATTTAAGAGGTACAGGGCTTCCTTGATGGCCCAGATGGTAAAGGATCTGCCTCCAATGCAAGAGACCTGGGTTTGATCCCTGGGTCAGGAACATCCCCTGGAGAAAGGAATGGCTACCCACTCCAGTATTCTTGCCTGGAGAATTCCATTGACAGAGAAGCACAGTGGGTTACAGTCCATGGCAAGGCAAAGAGTTGGACACAACTGAGCAACTAACACTTTCACTTTCACTTTTCCCCCTCACTTACAATCAAATTTAAAAACTGACATACAGTTTATAATTTTTTTTAGGAGTAGAAAAAAATTCTTTCTGGGGCCAAATGTAAACTTAATGTATTAAAAATTAGTTTTAACAGAGGAGGAATAAAAATAATCTGCCTTACATTTGTAAGTCACCGGAATTCAAACCCAGGTCTTCTGAGTCCATGGCTGGTGTGCTTTCCACACACCGCAGTGGTCCTTAGTTTCCCTGGTAATGACTCAGCCAAAATCTTCATATGAAAAAGTGATTTTAGGAAATAACTGTAACATCCCAGTCTTTTGTTTTTAATTAGACACATATGTGTGGTCATTTGTTTCATTCACCCCTCCCAAACAATTACTGATAGAATAAACTCTGAGTAAAAAACACATGCATTTTCTAAGCAAGCGTGTTCCCTAAAGGTTCCAGCTGAAAAATATTATGAGAAATTAGATCACAGACATATGCTTCCTTTTTGTATACGACTCAGTGTGGTAGTTAGTGATGGAAAAGGGACATAACCAATGCAAAAATAGGATTGTGAGCCTGCACATAATAGTATAGATGATTTTAATTGAACACTAGACCATAAATTAAGTGTAAATGGTTCCTAAATCAAATGCGGTTTAAAATTAATCAGATACTTATAGCAAGAAGCTTACTTATTAATTCATTAAAGTCAAGATCACACTTATTCAGATAATTTCAACCATCCAGCAGCTTCAACTGCTATTTTATTTCCTTTAATTAATCTCTCTCAAGATACATATAAGCATATAGCAAAACCATCATTTTATCAGTTTATACTATTAGGTTTAAAATTGTGTAAGCCAGTATGGTAGTTATTTGTACAAATTCTGGAATTCTGAGTTCTGATAAAGGGTGTCATCCACGTGAATTCACCACCTGTGAGTAAACAGTTGTTGTTATATTTCAGATCAGATCAGATCCGTCGCTCAGTCGTGTCCGACTCTTTGCGACCCCATGAATCGCAGCACGCCAGGCCTCCCTGTCCAACACCAACTCCCGGAGTTCACTGAGACTCACGTCCATAGAGTCAGTGATGCCATCCAGCCATCTCATCCTCTGTCGTCCCCTTCTCCTGCCCCCAATCCCTCCCAGCATCAGAGTCTTTTCCAATGAGTCAACTCTTCGCATGAGGTGGCCAAAGTACTGGAGTTTCAGCTTTAGCATCATTCCTTCCAAAGAAATCCCAGGGCTGATCTCCTTCAGAAAAAAGAATGTGTGTGTGTGTGTATATATATATATATATATATGTATAATTAAATCACTGCTGTATAGCAGAAATTAACACAATATTGTAAATCAACTACATTTCCATTTTTTTAGAAAGGTAAAACCCAGCTTCCTTCAGTTTCTGGACAGCCAGTGATTGCTTAAATAATGCACTATACGGACATAGAAAACAAAACTTTAAATACTTATTTTTGTGTCAAACTGAGTCAAACAAGGCAAAAAAACAATTCTCACTCAATGCATAACCCCCTCTGAGTTAGATATTTTAAAGATGACTAAGTCAAAGAAGGACTTCTAAAAACAATAGCCCAAAGCATGAAAAAACAAAAACATGTAACCCTAGTGGACCAGAGTTTCATAAAACTAACTGCATGAGAAACTATACGTGTGTGAAAATGGAATAGGAAAATCTGAGACACGAAGCACTAACAGGAAAAACCTCAGCAAATATCAGTAACTTTAACAACTTTGGAATCAACTATCTTATATCCATCTGTGGCCTTTCACTCTTTAATTGCTGCTTTTCAGTGATTGAATTACCTCTCAGGCTGTGGCCTTGCTTAAGTTCAAAGCTGACTACGTTGATGGAGAAACTGCACAATACAGAACCTGCCATCAAGGGCAGAGTCAGTAGTCTAGGAGAAGCTGCAGTTGGGTTTTCTTGAAATCACGAAGTAACAGAGCTGTCGAGATCAGTGGTCTCCACACTCATCTGCATGTTGGAATCACCTGGGGAGTGAAGACACTCCTGATGCTTGTGTTCCAGCTCCAGAAGGTGACGTAATTGGTCTGCGTGCTGCCTGGGTTCTGGAATTTTAAAGAGATATGGGTGATTCTAGTCTGTGGACAAATTTATGAATAACCAGTCTATATACTTTTATGTTTTTAAGTTAAAATTTTTTGACAAATTAGATTCATGACCATTTTCTTATACTTCGTTTATCAGTCTCACAACGTTTTGGGAAATCCATGGAAATACTACATGTTCTGGAATACACTCACACCTGTAAATCCATAGAGGTAAACCAAGGTTGAAAAGCAAAAGTACTGTATAATATAACTGAATTATGTATCATTGTCAAAAGGAGACTAAAAGTAGGAAGAAAAGAGGCATGAATAAGCTGAATTTCATAAAATGTTTCTTCATGAGAAGAATTACTAGTGTATGGATTTTTTTTTCAGATTCAAGTCCTAGAAACTTTGTTTTCTATCCTAAAACCAGACAGATGACTTATAGAACACTGCCTACAATAATCTGGGCTTAAGAAATGAGCTGGATTTGTGTGACCTATTCCAACTTTCCACTTTATCAGATGGAGCAGAGGCAGCTGCTGGAATGAGGAATAAGGAATTGGGTCTTACACATGAATAAACCTGTAGAGATACTAAGTTCATTAATGTTCTTGTTGGCAGGAATCAAAATGACTTAGAGGCAGCCAAGTTGAATTACAGGTTTGATTTACTTAGAGATACATGCTATGTGGACATCAGCATTTTTTTTTTTACACCAGCCTCAAGGCAGGCTTGACAAGCAATGTGCAATCCTTGCTTTCACAGTTAGAGTCAGTTGTATTTCCCTGTGGCTTCTCTGCCTCCAGTGGGGGCATATGTTCAGACCAGAGAGGAAAGAGGAGTTCTATAAGTTTAAAATGTCAGTTGATCAATAGTGAATAATGAGGATACTGGGTATCTATGCTCCTCAAAAAGAAGAACCCACAACAGGGGAGTAGATTGACACTGGAGAGCACATTCTTAGCAAGAACATGTAACTTCACTCTGATACACGAGGTTAACATGCTTTAAACAGACTGAGGTAGTGAGCTGAAGGTATTGCTCCTTTGAAATTAAAACAATGACCAGATCATAATGAGGATATATGGATGTCAATATCAGAATCTTCCCACCTCATGACACAGTGCAATCTGATGTCAGTTCAAAATTCTACTAATAGTTGGGCATTACTCATATAAGAGGCAAGTGGGGTAAAGGCTCACAAGAAGCATGTGGTATGAGTGAAATGTAGCCAATGGACAAAAACCCATAGTAAAAAGAAGTCAATACAGTCGATTTTAAAGGTTTGTTTAATTTGGTGAAATAGAATCCTTTCTAAAAGCCAATATAGCTAATTCTCAAGACCTTCCTGATCTTATTGAAAACTGACTGCAAATCATCAAAACATGCAGGGACAAAACAGGAGCTGTGTTCTTGATTATTTCCAAAGACACAAAAAACATCCACAAAGATGTGCTCTTCCGGCAAGTGACACAGCAATTTGGTGTTCATTTCTAATGCCAAATGGCAACCAGTTGTTTCTTCAGAGTCTTTAAACTTGGTTTTGAAACTGAGCTCTTCATTTCCCTGCCTTCTGCTTTTCCTTCCCCCATATTTGCTGCCAAAGTTACGTCTACCACCCACACAACAGCCAAGCCAGGACCTGGGAGTCATCACTGGCTCCTCCCTCTGCGTTTCAGTGCCTATTTCCAAGTCCCATTCATTATGTATCCTGAATAGCAAAGTAATCCTCCTCTCCATACGCCACTCCCAGGGGTCATGTCCTCAACCTCACTGGTTTCTATACCCTAGTTTTGTGTTCTGTCAACTCTCCCCACCACCCCTCTGAAATTGTTTCTGGAGTTCCTATTATACAAATACGAACACACCATCTCTCTGTTTGTTCTTTAACGACTTGGTATCTTTACTTGTTTTTCTTTTGCCTGTAATGCCCCCTCCACCCCAAGTTCTTGCTAACTAGCTTTTTCTCTGTCAGGCCTTTTGTCGACTATATCAGGCGAGTTGGGTGTGTTTCCTTCTCGGGGCTTCTTGTATCACTTTGTGCATAACTCTACTGGAGCGTTCGCCACAGTGCTGTTGACACATTGGTCCTCTCTTCCAACCTGTGAATGCAGGGCGAGCTCCTCATCCTGTTCAGAGTTATGTCGCCTATATCTGTCACTCAGAAGGGCTTAATACGTTGTTTCAGGTAAGTCACACTTTCTTCATTTACTCACTGGAATTGCCTGGGGAAGTTTTTTACAAAAGACTGAGGCTTGGACCCCGCCCCCAAACCATTTCAAACTGAATTTTTTGAGGGCAAACCCAGGCACCTGTATTTTTTAAAAAACTTCCCTATTGTTTCTAACATTGTTAGTTGTTGAAAACCCCTGTGTTAAATTATTTTTCAGGAAATGCTAGTTAAAACTGTATCCTGAGCACAGGAGTCTTGTGGTCTTTTGTGAGTTTTTATTTTTAAAGAGGACACTGTATTGATTATCTAGGGTTGAGTAACAAATTACTCCAATATTCAGTAGCTTTCAATGACCAAAACTTCGTACCTCACAGCTTCTTTTGGTCAGAAACAGCAGTGCTCAGGTTTCTCAGTCAAGAGATTGCGCTCCTGGTGTCAGCTGGGGCTGCTGCCATCTCAAGCCTAAACGGTGAAAGAGAGCTTCCGTCCACATCCGCGAGTGTGCATTGTTGGGCTTCGGGCCCTCATTGTCTGGTGGCCAGAAGGGTTCCTCAGTTCCCCTGCCTCTTCACAGGGCAACTCAGAGCTTGGGAATTTGTTTCCTTTAAAGAGTGCAAGCGGGAGAGCCAGGAGAGGGCCAGCTAGATAGAAGCCAGAATCTTCCTGTACACTAATCCTGCTGGAACTGACATCCCATACTGTTGCTATACTCTATTAATCAGAAGCATGTGTTAGGTCTACCCCGAACTCAACAGGAGAGAATAACAAAGGCAAGGATGTCAGGAAGTGGGTATCACTGGGAGCCATCTCAGAAGCTGCCTACCACAGACATTTAATGATACCTGGCTTAAAAATTAACCTACCTTAAAGGAATCCCAGCCTGACGGTCTTAACAGTAGGAGTATGCGCACTGCTGGTTTTCTCGTAAAACTGATCCAACCCGCTTTGACAGAAACGAACTAAAAGTAAACTGGCCTGTGTACTTTCTAATAATAAATTTATGTTTTTTTGTTTTTATTATCTAACTATAGATGCATTAATTTAAGGCCATTTATACAAGACAACGGGGCTTCCCAGGTGATACAATAGTAAATAATCCACCTGCCAAAGCAGGAGCTGCAGGAGACGCAGGTTCAATCCCTAGGTCTGGAAGATCCCCTGGAGTAAGAAATGGCAACCAGCTCCAGTATTGTTGCCTGGGAAATTTCCATGGATAGAGGAGCCTGGCGGGCTACAGTCCATGGGACTGTAAAGAGTCAGGCATGACTAGGCCCGTACACACACACACACACACACACACACACACACACACACAGAGCAGTGCCAAGGCAGGTCAGTTGGTGTGACTCCAGACTTCATATGGCTTTATGAAATACATCAATGTGCTTTTCAAAGACAGTGCTCCTCTTTCTTATCCCGAACATCTTCCCAGTCATACAAATTCACTGAAGATAGGCCACTTTAAGGATTTAACATAAATTTTGATTTTAGTGAAGGGCTGCTGCTGCTGCTAAGTCGCTTCAGTCGTGTCTGACTCTGTGCCACCCCATAGACAGCAGCCCACCAGGCTCCCCCATCCCTGGGATTCACCAGGCAAGAACACTGGAGTGGGCTGCCATTTCCTTCTCCGATGCATGAAAGTGAAAAGTCAAAGTGAAGTCACTCAGTCATGTCCGACTCTTTGCAACCCTTAGCGACCCCATGGACCGCAGCCTACCAGGCTCCTCCGTCCATGGGATTTGCCAGGTAAGAGTACTGGAATGGGGTGCCATTGCCTTCTCGTAGTGAAGGGCAGGCAACAGTAAATTTAAAGATAAAATAGTGAGCAAAATTGGCAAGTTAATGTACAGATTTTACCCTGATCAGAATACTAAATTTTAATTTTACTTCACACTTTGGAAGGAAAAGCCAATGTATTGGGCAATATTGAATACTGATGTTAATAACCAAAATTTAAGCCTTCCTCATAGATCTTATCAATACTAAAGATTTAGCTTCTATTTCTGTTGGGACTACTCACCATTAATGCTAAGATGGCAAGCTGAAATTGCTTAACAATATTTAGCAAAACTATACAAATAAGGCAAAAAGAAATCTGTGTTAAGGCACAGATGACTTAGCATTCTTGAACCTCATGTTGACAGCATGCTTGCAGGAAATCCTAAACTCTTAATTTATATTCTAACTTCAAAATGCCACCTCCCAAAAATCAATGGGTTTTTGGTGCAGAGAGAAAGTGCTGGCCTTCCAGATTGAGTACTGCCCTTGACAGCACCTTTTCCTTGAATTGCTTCCTAAATATTTGTTCAAAAATCTAGTAGCTCATAAACTTGATGTAATTTTTAAAAGAATATGATCATAATGCAAGGTTATAAAAGATGTAACTGAGAAATTGTGCTTTAAGTACTTTACACATGGGCAGAAACAACTTATGAACAGTCTATGTAGTTTGCTTTCAGAAAAATAAAACAGCACCATTGAGGGGAAATCCACTCTTTGCTTTAGCTGAGGTGGCAATTCTTCATATGATTATACTAAGACATGGATGATAAAGCCATGATCAGCTACTATTACCCAACATAAACAGTTCTGTTTCAGCCACTGTGAATTATAGCAGACATAAGGATTAAAGCTAGTGACCTGGACTGTTGAAGCCCTTTAACCACTCATGCCCTGAGCCATTTAGTATTTGTGGCCTAGACATGCTTATTTGGGGCTTAAGTTTGAATTTATTAACCTTACTTAAAAGATGGTTTTTCCAGTTGCCAAGCTGAAAGGCTGGTTGAAAACAGACAGGTTATCTAAAAATCTGGTAAGTTTTTTTTTTTCTTTTTCACAGTACTATGAGTTAGCAATTTCAAAACTACCTTTCATGTATTCTAGCCTTGAGCTACAGGATACACTGAGAACAGAAGCCAGGCTTCTTTCTGAAGGAGTTACAAATATGAAAAAGAGAAAAACTAAAAAGTAGTGATAGACTGCAATTGAAGGTATCTGTATAAACCGGTATAGTGATAAATACAGACATTTGTATGTATATCTGTGCTGAGAGGAACTATAAGCAATGACACAACAGGAGAAATGAGCAAACCTACAACTCAGATTATGGTTCTTGGATACCATTCTCCATGAAAAGAAAGCAGAGATCCTTGAAGAAATGGTTGATTCAAGAGCTGCAGCAGGCAAAGTACAAGTTGAGCTGGGAGCATCTGGTTACACCAAAAAGAAAGGGCTCAAAGAATAAGGAAGACACTACACATCTGGGGCTCCTGACTCACAGAGGACCGGCACGCCCATTGATCAAATCTAGGACAATGAGAACATCAGAATAAATAATGATGGCAATGGATTTTAATCTGTTAACTAAGAATTCATGAATCCATCTGTTATAAATAAATGAGTGACAGAGAAGGGAAGCACTGTTTATTAGAATGTCAACAAATACAGATGGAATGGTGGGAGTTAGCAAATCCGGTCACTCAGCTGAAAAGGGCCTGAGAGAATGGATAGGTTTACTGTCCAGTGGTCAAATGATCAGTCTCTACAGGGCACAGTGATAGGCCAAGAGCTGTTTCTCAATGGGCATGCAATTATCTGCTGCAGATGGCATGACTGTGCTTCAGAATCCCAAGGGTCTGTGTCATGATTCTTCCAGTAGATTTGCCATAAATTCCACACTGCATCTTTTCCCATCACGGATTCCACCAGGATCTGCTGGATCGTATGGTCCAAATGTTAGTCAGGGCTGCTTACACTGAAGCCTGGAACTGTCGCAGAGCCCTTTTCTGTTTTCAGCCCTATTCAAAGCTGGCCCCCTTCCTTGTCACCTGGCACATGAGCCAGAGCATTATTCCCAGTTGTAGAATGTGTTGATCCCAGAAGCAAAAGAGGCCTAGAAAGTTCCTACTTCCTTCTTTGTGGTAAAGGCTGCAAGACGCAGCAATTTGGCTTTCATTTTGGAGGGGATGTCCTGGCACTCCCCTGACCACTGGACCTCTAAACACTTTACTGAAGTTTCTGGTTCCTGGAGGTTTGTGTTTATCTCGCACGCTCTGGAGTGCCTGTATCTTACCATAGTCTTTGGCATGCCAGCCACCTTTTGCTTATCTGTCCAATCAGCATGATGTTGTCAATAAAAATGGACCGATGTATTGTTCTGAGGGATATTTAAGTGGTTCATATTATGACTGAGAATGGGAGAGTTAATATACCCCCAAGGCAAAACTCAAGTCACTGTTCTTCGTGAAAGTGAATTGTTTCTGATCCTCTTTTCCAATTAGAATGCCAAAAAAAGAGAGAAAGGTATTGCCAAATCAGTGATGTACCACGTATCTGAGCCCTTATTAAATCTGTTCTAACAGTGAGTTCCACCATAGAACGGCTGTTGTGATGAAGGCCATTACTTGGTTAAGTCTGCAGTAGTCTGTAGTAATTCTCCAGGATCCATCCAGTTTATTTAGGGACCAGACTGGCAAGTCAAAGACATCGGATTGGGATTAGCACTCATGTATCCATTAGGTTTGAAGAGATTAGTGGCGACACTAATCTTCATTCCCCTAGATACAACACAGCGCCTGATTTACCGTCTTGGCAGGAGCGACGGGAAGTTTCAGAGGGTTCCACTTGGCAAGCCATGCTACAGTAACTCCCACCTCCACAGACCAGGAACCCAGTGCAGCAGTTATTCCAACTGCCACAAATAACAATTTCAGTTATGCACTGGGGACTAGGAAATGACTCTTCGGTGGGTCCATGAATCCAGTGGGCCTGCCGGGAAACTACTTGAGCCGGAAACCTGGTCTGGTAGACCCCCATTCTAACAGGAAGGCTGTGATGCTGCTTTAGATCTCTGAATACAAACATCAGCGCTGATCCTGTGACCAACATTCTTCAAAATACCTGACTATTCTTTCCCTAAGGTACAGTCACTCAGATAGATAGCCACAGAGTCCTCTGAGGGAAACTGTCGTGTATTTATGTACTTGCCATGGGTTTGGTAGGATTCTTCCTCCTAGGAACCCCTCCATATGTTCAGTTCTGGATCTGAAAATTGTCTTAGGCCTGGCAACTAGTCAAGGGATCATGACTTTTTTATAACAGTGACTACCCTCAGCCTCCAGCTCTTTTTTTTTTTAAATGATAATGGATGTTAATAAGCACCATTGTGGACAGCCCATCTATTTTCCCCCTAGGGAGGCTATTCTCTATTAGCTGTCTCCACAACTCCTCTGGAGTCAAGCTCCTTTGGCTGCAATGACCTTGCCAGTCATTATGGTAATTGTGGCCTTCTAGCTTCTGGCAGTTAAGCAACACCACCTGGCCTCTATTTCTACAGGGCTCTGTCACTCCCATGGATGTTAATGAGCCAGTTCTGTGGCTGCTTCTCTTACCTCCATCTCTGGCCTGCAAACTTGGTGATGTTGGTCTTTCTCTCAGCACTGTTTTCCTGATGGCCTTGGGTGAATGCCGTCTCCTCTGGGGACGTTCACAGAGCACAGTCCTCTGATGGATCTTCTGGTCCGGTATGCTCACTTTGCTCAGCCTCTTTATTCCTTCCTCTACAGTCTGCCAATACCATTCAGACTTTTCTCACTTTGCTAAGAATGGGCTTTTCCCCTCGGTTTCTAAAAATTCATCCCCTTAGCAAGTTTTCCCTGAACATCAGGATCTGAGTTCGTGCTGCTATAACAGAAGACCATAGTCTGAGTGATTTAAACAACAAACTTTTATTTCTCACGGTTCTGAAGGCTGGGAAGTCCAAGACTGAGGTGCTTGCAGATTTGGTGTCTGGGGAGAGCCCACTTCCTGGTTCACAAACAGCTGTCTCTTTGCTGTGTCTTCACGTGGTGGAAAGCACAGGCGAGCTGTCTGGGGCCTCTTACCTCCAAGTCACACGGGGGATTAGGTTTAAAGAGATGAATTTTGGGGCGACGCATTCAGTCTATAACAGAGTTCTTCTTGGGGTGTTAAATCCTCTATACCCCAGAAAGTGCCCTTCAGTCAATTAATTTGTATATATCTAATCTCACATTCTTGCCCCTTTGGAAAAAAAAAAAAAAAACACCTTTAAAATCCAATCCCAGGAGTCCTGTCCTGGTTCCTGCCAGTAATGCCAGTTAAAGCATGCAAATTTTTAGGAAAATAGTCTCTATCTTCTCTTATCAGGCCCAGCACATCCCAGCTGGGTTATGCTGGGATTTACCAGTGACTGGATTTGTTATTGGTTAATTATTGGCTTGACACTGGGGAAAGGAGGAGGAGGAGGGCAGGGTCAGGGAGGAGGGCTACTGCCTGTGGGTAGGAGGCTTCTGCAGCATCTTCCAGCACAGCAAACATGTGAGTTTGCTAGAGAAAGGCTACTACCTCTGCAAGCCCTGATGGTCCAGAAGGAATAGGAGTCACAGGGACATCCATCCAGATGACCCCATCTGTGTTTAGGATCCTAGGTTTCCCCACCTTCATATTAACAGAACTGCCTTGGCGAAACTTTCAGTGCTCAAATGTCTCTGGAGCCTTGTGACACTAAGAATTAGTAGGCTCTTCAGCTTGCAGTTCAACCAACTCTTGTCTTTCAACTCCAGGTGTTAAAGGCCTCTCTATAAACTTATCACAGAGGCTCTACAGCTCTCATACTTAGCTGTTAACTGCTTGTTAACAGCTCTGTGTCTCATTTTCCTTCAGCAGTGCTCCAATACAATTTAGCAGTAATCAGCCAATTCTGTTGTCTTTGTAGGTATCATTCCTCCCCTATTTTCCAAATACCTGCATAATCACACCTACCATAGTTTTCCTCAAGTCTCTACCAGTGAAACCTTAACAGTTAATCTGCAACTTTATGCCAGGTGTGATGAGTGCCCCACCCGCCCACCAGGGTGACAACTTCTGGCCAGGTATTGAATGAGCCTGCTCTGAATCCCAATTTTATCCATCCCAGAAGCCAAGATGGGATTAAATGTGTAAGATGCCTATTACAGGAAATAGCTGTGAGAGAAAATGGGGAAGGAGCTGGGCAAGACTGGGTAAACCGTCACGCCATGATGCAAGTGAAGAGAGGGGAGGAAGAGTCCTAGACTGTAGCGTAGCTTAAGGAAGGCTTGGCAAGACAATGGAGGAGTCCTTGACTCCTCACTGGCCATCAGAGGAGTCTTCTGTCTCCCAGAAACAGGCCTCAGTATCTCATTCAGTCACTGAGCTATGAAAGAAGCCATTTCTGAGCACAAAAGTAGTGATGGATTTCTCAGCACAGCAGCTGGGGCCCTTGGACAACTAAGCTCCTTGTAGTGGGAGTCTGTGGCGTGCATTCTCACAGCTGTCTCTGCAACCCAGCAAGAGGCAGAGCTGGGATCCAAACCAGGTAGTTTGGTTCCAGTCTATATTGTCCACCACTGCAGTAAGAAGGAGTTTTTTGGAGCTGCAGAGGTCTGAAATAAATGCTCCTCTATCATGTTGAAAATTTACACAGCAGGTTGGATCAGACTGGAAAAATCATTTTCCTCCTCTAAGGAGACTGTACTTCATTCCACAGATAGTAAAGTGGGGAGAGGGGCACATCATAGATTAGTGTGTATGAATATATTCCATATGCATTGCATACACACATGAATAATTTATAGGCCCATATGCAGCTGTAGTTTCTTGTAGTATAAAAGGGTTTAACAGACTTGAAAACAACTGCAACAAACAGTGATTTCTAGATTGCATATATGGTAAGATGATTGGAAAGCGCTGACAAAGCACTCATACCTTTTAGGATCCAAAAACTTGGGGGAAAAAACGGACTCAGACAAATTCATTTCCACTATTTACAATCATTATCACTCTTTATAAAATCTTACTGTGGTACAAGGAAACAAAGATTTGTTTAATTTTTATTATTTTGTTACTAGTATTGAGAATTACCTTTTTTATGCAGAGGTACTTTTTTCAACCTATGCTGTGTGTCAAATAGCTATATAGAGGCTACATGAAGAACTAAACCACTGTTCCCTGGGAATCTGTGTAAGCTCTCAAGAATCAACTTACAAATGAATTCTATAGAATTCAACCTTGTATAAAAAGGTTACATGTTTCTTAACTAGTTAGTATTGCAAAAAAACAGGTATTATTACTTCCACATTATGGACATGGAAACTAGGCACAGAAATATTAAATGATCTCTTTGGTCCACACAACATGATCAATTATGTACCTAGAAGGAGATTAAATCAGATTCTTCTACATCTATGAAGTGAAGTGGCTCAGTCGTATCCGACTCTTTGCGACCCCATGGACTGTAGCCTGCCAGGCTCCTCCGTCCATGGAATTTTCCAGGCAAGAATACTGGAATGGGTTGCCATTTCCTTCTCCAGGAGATCTTCCCAACCCAGGGATTGAACCCAGGTCTCCCGCATTGTAGGCAGATGCTTTTACCCTCTGAGCCACCAGGGAAGTCCCTGGTGGGGACTACATCTATATTCGTTAATAATATAGTCTACAATTGCAGTAAAGCCTACAACAGAATATTGAAACCTAGAGATGAAAAGACTCTCAAGAGGACATTGGTCCAACTTCCTTATTACAGAGGACAGAAAATCAGCTGATCAAGGTCAATTCTAAAAATTAAGAACTCTAAATTCAAAGCCTCCAGAAACTCATCATATACACCTCAATTATTTATTACACTTCAAGAGGACATATATGAATCACAAAGGAGTTTTTGGATTTCAGACTGTTTCACTTCCTGACTTAAAGCTTAAAAACGTAAGCCGTGAACTCAGCAAAAGCAATTTATGAATTTGGGGCTAGGATATGTCTCTAAGTGATGGTTTAGGGAACTATATTTATAACCTGGCACCAGTAAATTTTTGTTCACTTTTAAAACTAGATTCCAAATATACACATTATACTCTGAGGGCTATTAAAGGCACAAGCTAGCTTTTAGAACTAGACTTTGGGATGCAATTCTAAACAATGATTTCCTATGTCCCCTAGTTCTGAATGATATATTATAGCACAAGATTTTAAAATAAACATAAAAATTGGAAGCAGTGGAAGAGTTTTACTACCAAATAACTACTGTTACATATCAAACATCTATGCTATGTTCTAGGTTTCAAACACTTGATCTAGAGGCATATTATACTTGTGCCTATTTCACCAGGTATCTTACTCCATGAACATATACAATAATGACAGGTACAGAATATCTGTTCTAAGAAAAATACATTCAAAAAGAAATGCAAGCATGCAAGTCAGGATGGATATTAAACATGAATATCAAATTTGGCTCCTGAGCTTCCTGACAAATTGAAGAGAGGAAATACTCTTCCAATGAAAAAGTGGCTTCCAAAACTTTTTTTAAGAATCACATTCTAAAATATCTTAAATGGGACTTTATACATAAAGGGCCCTGTATGACACAGAGGCCAACATACCTGACAATATCATACAGCAAATATGGTTATATTTGATATGGTTACTTCAAGTAGTTTGCTTAGTTGAAGGTGGAATGTATAAAATTAAGTTGCTACTCAGTGAAGGTGATGCTGCTAGGGGCTGCTTTTGCAATACACATTGTCTTTACACTGAAGGACTCTTATACATGGGTTAGTTTTCTCAACTGGACAACAACTTCTATTTAATGGCTAGGAGACCCTAGCACAGAAACTAAAGGTGACCTGATATGGCTAATATTATTACATCATTTAGGGATAAGCCGAATATCTGAACTTATAGATTCAGCAGGAAAGCTTAGTGTCTCCCACAACTTTAATAGGACTGCAACTCAGGCTTCAGAAGAATTTAATGAAAATTTAACCTTTCCAAAAAGGTGCCCTCTAATTACAGGGAATTAGTTTGCTGCATGTGCATGTAGCATACATTCTGGAGATATAGAAATGTAAACAGTTGCAGGGTTAAAAAGGTAGAACACCCAATGTTCAATCACGTGAAAAAACTTCTATAAACTACCCAAAGTATCAATACATATCACTCAAACACACTGAAAAGTTTTTTAAATGTGCAGATAAGGCCATAGACAGCAAGGAATAATCAATGAGATAAGCATCTGCTATCTTTCTCTTGCAATCTGCATTGGGAATCATAAAGCTGGGAAATATCTAGAGAGGGCATCTAGCCTGCATAATATATACTCTTACCTCATTTTCAAAGATCTCTATTTAGATCTCTGGTCTAGCTTGTTGTTATCTTAAATCTTAGCACCTACAGTCTAGGACTAATTCCTTTTATCTTATCAATGAAGATGATGAATCACTAGGTTCCTTCAACATACTTTTTACATACTTGGAAATCCTTAAGCAACTAGTCTTTCATTAACAAGATAACCACAATTATTTTTATCTTTCCGAAACACCTTATTAACTAATCTTTTCTGGGGCCTATTCTAACTGGGGCATCCCTTATTTCTTTCAAAATATACAATAACAGTTTGATACTTTAACATCAGCTTCACAGATTCCCAGGATTTAGATTGTTTCATGATTCATTCAAACACTAACAGCTTTATTTGTAAGTGGTAATGTTGTATCTTGGAATCAATTATTCAAAACAATATTTTAGGTACTGTGGTAACTGATCTCATCTAGCTTATATGATAGCAGGGAAAAGATAAACAATAAACCAGTAAACAAGATGTCAGACTGAAGTGTTGGGAGAAAAATAAAATAGGGGTAGAGAAGGCTTCTGTGAGGTACCATCTGATTTGAAATCTCTAGGAAGTAGCCCTGCAAGGACAATGTTCCAAGAAATTTTTGGCTAAGGTTAAGTTTAGCTAGTTATTCTTACACACACACACACACACACACACACACACACACACACACACACATCCTTCTAAATTATATGACCTTTCACTGTTCCCTACTGAATCTTCTTGTTCTTATTTTGAAGACAAATTCTATCTTTTAAAAGCTTTTTATTACCTTCTTAACTGGTATATCCCATTACATTTAAGACACATGTCTTTTAATTTAAACAGGTATTTCATATTAATATCAGCCATTTATTTAGTTTATGATGTGCTTTTGCCAAATTACATTTAACAAAAAAGGGTGAAAACTAACAATATTTGAAGGAAAAAAAAAAGTCTTTGTGTTACTGAAATTTCCAAAAAATAATACTTTGGTGATGCTTTCTTTGTAGGGAAAATAAGCAAGTAAGTGTTAGTCACTCAGTCGTGTCTTTGCGACCCCATGGACTGCAGCTAGCCAGGCTCCTCTGTCCTTGGGATAGGTTGAAAGCAAACTGGCAGAGTATGACCCATTCAGAAGATGAGGCAGAAGGGAGGATGGAAGATGGAGTGAATCACTGATGGGTTGGTCTAATAGCAGTGAAAGTGCCCAAGAGAGAAGTAGAGCTTAACAGACAGGTCATGGATGTATGTGGGATGAAGAAGCAAATCCACTGGCAAGGCTGGAGAAAACCTACACCACACGAGCTCTTTGAGACATGCTGCCACCACCTGGGCAATGGGCAATTTGAAGTATGGCAAGATTTTCTTGTGATTATTAGTTAAATCAACAATTATAGAATAAAAAATTTACTTTCATTTTATGAGATCAGCATTTTGTCTAATCTCTGGAATTAAACAAGAGCAGGGCTTTTTTGGGCCAGATCTGTTTAGAACTCTGCTCTACTTTTTAAATCTCTGGTCCCGTATCTGTAAAACAGGTATAATACCATCCTGCAGAGTTTAGTCTCAGCAATAGTGATAAGAGATGCAAAGCATCTAGCCTAGTACCTGGAACACAGCAGTCAATAAATAGCCTTTAAACATTACAATTCTGCAGTATAATCTTCCAAATATCACTAAAACCTATGACCTTTCTAGTTACATACATGTACCTATTATTTTTACATAAATGTGCCTAATAAGAAATCTATCTGCATTGTGTTTTAATGGTAGGAAAAAACTCATAAAATAAAACTTAGGGAAGAAACCAATTCTACCAAAAACAAAACACAAATTGTTAAGCAGGTAAGAAAACTCTTAAAATCTTTAGTTAAGTCTAGATTATTATAATAGACTCTTATGGAGGTTTGTCATTCACAATTTTGACATGAGTCAGGGTGAAATGTACCACCTAAGAGAGAAAGACTTTTAAACAGAACTAATGAAAGATGAGTTCTTACTTAATAATTATTAAGAGTAAAAAACTTAAAAATTTGGAAGGCTCCATTTTCAAACTATAATTGCAACAGAGTAACTGGTATGGATATGATGTGATATGCTACAAAGTAATTATTCTTATTCAAAGACAACCCTCATTAATTAAAGTGTAAGCTTTAGTTATTTCAGTTAAAGCTACATGAATGGTTAAGATTTTATTTCTTAAATAAAATACAAGCAGACTTTATTTCCATATTATTCTAAGTAAATTCTGAAAGACATCCGAGAGAGAACACTCAGTTAAGAATCTTTCAAATAAAGAACAAGCCCTTATGAAAACTGGCCATGATGTTTCCATTAAATTCCTTATTCTGCTGCTGCTTATGAAGCTGAAGTAAGAAAAATGGCCAAATCCAGTTTAATCAATAGAATTTTCAAGCTGAAAGAACCCCAGGGATAATCTAACAGCTTTCCACATACAAAAGAGGAAACTTTTCAGAGTATCAAATCACCAGAGACAAGGCCTGTGAATCACAACTCACAAGCTGAAACTCCTGACTCTAGAAAGTAGCCTGCACTGTCTGAACCAATCTTGACACCACCTTTCATTAAGGCAACTCAGGTAGCAGTAGGGAGCTTAGCTGTGGCAACTTCTATGCTATTCCTGGGCTTGTAGCCATTCCTGGAACTGGAAAGGAGACCAGTAATATTAGACAGTGAAAGCCTGATTTACACTAGCGCCAAAGAGCTACAGACGCTTCCTTCTTATGTGCCTTTCCATCCACTCCCCTGCATTTCACAAGGGACACAGCAGAGCGAATTACTGGGGAGGCAGTCATCAGGAAAACTGTCTAACCATGATTAAAATAACACATACACATACTGGTCTCTGGAGTGAAGGACGTTAAAATAAATTCTGACCCTCTCCTGGAATTACTATTTGGGCAAGTTGAAAAAAAAAACAAAAACCCCACAAAGTCTTTCTGCCAGCAAGTCAAGTTTTCTGTACACACAATCCAATGACTGAGTCTGCTTTTTCTGGCTACCACAGGTACAGGCTAGGTCCAAGCAGCACAAGCTTTGAAACCATCATCCAAATTTTCAAACAAGAATGAGTAAGAAAACAACTGCTACTAATACAACATACAAACATTAACATATGCCCAACAAACAGTATTTTAGATCATTAGATTATTTGCCAAAAGTCTGTTCCCTGGTAAATAATGGTTACTGTTGTTATCCCTAAACTAGTTATACATGTCACAGCTTGCTCCTCAAAGAGAACATTCTATAGTCTTTCAAGAATAAAAACCTGCTTTATTTGGCACACACCAGTGAAGAGGTCTTGCAACATTTGAAGAGGTAGTCAAACAGAGCAGTTCAGTGCAAGAGATCACAAAACTTGATCACCAACCAAACCCGAGTTAATCTCTCAGTTCCTGTAGATTAGAAGACAATGAGAACTCACTCTTTCTGCTTGTTGACTTTTGAATCTCTTTATTTGTGCACTGAAAGAACAAGTACCTCTATGGGAACTCTATGCCCACACAGTTTAATTATTTATCAAGTTTACTTTGGGCAAATATCGATCATTCTTTTGTGAAAAGAGGTTCTTAGTTGAAACAACAAAAACGCTTCTTCACACAGCATGGCTGCATTTTCCCTTAGAAACAACGGTCAGTGGACCCACCACGGTCCTGCTGAGCTTGGTCTCCTCGACGCGAGGCTTTAACTATTGTCCAACCAGAAGAGGAGAGGGTCAAAGAGTGGATGTGAACCAGAGGAACTCGCTAGAATCCTTCAGGAGTCGCTGGGTGTGACCTTCACCTTGGCTCTGGGCGGTTTTGGGGGACCAACTCCTTTCTTGGCCGCCGTTCCTCGGTCGGAGTTTCCGGGGGTCACGGATCTCACCCACCGGGGCCCTCCACCCTTGGCTAAGCTCCTGCAGGGGAGCGGCTGTTCTGATGACCACCGGGGCAAAGGTAGGGGGTCCTCAGCGCTTCCAGACCGGCTCCCAGAGACCGGAGCCCACCCGCGCCTCAGTCAGGAGGCGCGGGACTCGGGCTTCGGGCCAGACACCAGCCGGGCGCCGCCGCTCACCTCGAGCGGCCTCACCTGCCTCTCCCCGGAAACCCAGGCGCCGCCCCACCCTCCCCCCTTTCCCGGGACCCACACAGCAATGGCGCAGCCGGAAACTGGCCCCGCGACTTCCTCAGGCCGGATGCTGGCGAGGGCCGGCCTGTGGGCGGGTTGGGAGAGTCGCGGCTTCCGCCTTCCTGCTTCCGGCCTGGAGGTGAGTCGTGAGTTGGGGTCCGAACCCATCGTCCCCAGCGAGGTGAAGGGGAGGCGGTTGGGGGTCGTTGCCGCGCTTCTGCCCCGGTGCTCAGCGGAGGTGGCTACGGCGCCGGCGGCCCAGGGTGTGGCGGGGACGACCCCTGATTCCCGGGGACCGCCGGCTGTTCGAGCCCTGCCGGGCGCGCGCGCGCCGAGGCGGAGGGTCGGGGAAGCGTGGCCCCAGAGGCGGGCCACGGGGTAGGGTGAGCGAGGGGAAAACACAAGGAAAGCGAAGTGCGGGTGGCTGTGAAGTGCCCTCAGCTTCAGGCGCCGTGCGGGTCTGATCCGAAGATCATGCCTGGTGGATCCTTTTCGGAAGGAAAAAGAATAATATATATTCCTTAAAGTGTGGAGAGCGCTTGCACCTGGGGTCCGAAATTGAGGTGCACGGGAGGTGTGTATCCTGTGGATGGTAACTCCTTTTTCTGTATTAATGTCCAAAACTCGGCCATAACTAGGTCCTTCACTTCCCCCTTCCTCTTTATTGCAAAGTTCTTTTGCAGGTCTCTGAATCTTGCATTAGTTAATTCATTACTGGGCTGGAGAAGCTGAAAAAACAGATGGGGATCTGTAGACTCTAGTCTTCACTGTGTGGGTGGGGCGTACGAATTGAGGGTGGGGGAAGGCAAGGAACTTTAACGGCAAAGGAACTTTGTGTCTTCAGGTAAAAATATGAAGAAATTGTGATAGGATATAATTAAATCCAATCATGGTAGTTTTGTTTAGGTAATGGAATTGTAGGTGACATATTTTGTTTTGCTTATCTCTGATTTTTCTGTAAAGGACACAAATTATATAATGAGATTAAAAAACCTTTTAAAGAGTAAAGCGGTGTTCGATTTTGAAATTAGTAAGGCCCTCCCTTACTGACTCAAAATGAAACAAACCTAACCCTCTAAAAATATAAAAACTTCAAGAACTAGGAATGGATATGCTGCAGCAGGTCAGTTAGCTTTTTATGTGAGTGAGCTTTCTAAATTTATTGTTGAAATAAGTAACTGAGTAAAATATTTGATCCCCAATAATTAGGAGCTTCTTCCAGGGCATTTTAGTTGCGTAATTATGTCTTAAGATTATAAAGAATTAGATAATGTATTTAATATGCCAGGCAACTTTACATGTTATTTATAGGTTGCATATAATTTACAGTTTTAACATTTAAAATTGTATTATGATGTATTCCTTAAGGTTGTGACTTCACGGTTTTTCTTTTGTCTATTCTTTTCAACCCAACCAGTATATAGAATTTAAGCCTTCTCTCAGAAGTGTATTGGTAGAGTTAAAGAAGAAGACAGCCAACCAAAGGTCATCTGAAATTGTGACTGGCTGATAATCCCAGAACAAAATTAGAGACCACTACTCAAGCATAAGGTACATGACTTTTTAAATCCCAGCTATTCTAATTCTCCACTTTGAATGGAGATTGACACAAACATGAAAGGGTGAAAAGTCTCTGGGGGCAAAATAGAAAATATCACTCAAATCCACAACATCCTGATTTGCAAGATGGCCCTTCTTTACTAACTCAATGGAACAACAGGCATGGGACCTGTAACGGTTAATTTTCTCATCTGTTAAGTTTGTTCTCATTTACTATATTATGTCTTCAAAGCTGAAAGCAAAGAATGACATAAAATTGGCATGTCATCTTTTGCTTTTCTCTCTCTGCATATGAATGGATAATATCATGGTTCCCTTACCTTCTTGTTTCATTTCAGAAACAGCCATCCATTATGTCCCTTTCTCCAGGCATTTCCCATACTCTTGACTTTCAGACACCAAATTTGATGATTGTACTTTTGTTGTGGAGGTTTAGTCGTTAATTTGTGTTTCACTTTTGCAACCTCATGGACTGTAGCCCACCAGGCTCCTCTGTCCATGGGATTCTCCAGGCATGAATACTGGAGTGGGTTGCCATTTCCTTCTCCGGGGGATCTTCCTGACCCAGGGATCAAACCCATGTCTCCTGCATTGCAGGCAGATTCTATACTGATTGAACCACCACTTTTGTTAATTAGAACTTAATAAGGCTGTGTGAGAAAATGACATATGGGATTCAGCTGTTCCCTGGAATAAGCACATAAAACTCAAGATTCTTATAAAACTCTGCTGCTAAAGTTTGTCTTGAGTGTAGGAGGCATGTGAGAATGCATAGTCCTTACAACAGATTCCACATACTTTTTTTTTTTTTCCTCTTCTGTATCTTCACATCTTTTAAGTATCACTCTTCTTGTTGTCTTAAGTGAATTATTTTTTCTTATTGGAAATATTAGTCCTTATTAAAATAGTACTAATTAACACTTTTTAAAACCAAACAGAAAAACTGTTGAGTGATAATAGAACTCTGATTTAACTGTTTGGTGTAACCTTTTCAAAATTTGATTAACCACATAATCTTTTCTCTTGTCTTCCCCCCCCTTCCCACCCCTTTTCTAAGGCCTCCACGAAGATGTTTGATTTAAAGGCTTGGGCTGAGTATGTTGTGGAATGGGCTGCAAAGGACCCATATGGCTTCCTTACAACAGTTATTTTGGCTCTGACTCCATTGTTTCTAGCAAGTGCTGTGCTATCTTGGAAATTGGCCAAGATGATTGAGGCCAGGGAAAAGGAGCAAAAGAAGAAACAAAAACGTCAAGAAAATATTGCAAAAGCTAAACGACTAAAAAAGGATTGAAGGAATGAACAGGCTGTGCGTCCAGAGGAAAATTGTTTGGAAAATTATGCATCTTTGAAAGGACCTATTAAGGTTTCTTTTTGGATCTTATGACAGTATTACTAAATGAAGTCCGAGTCTGTGGAAGAATCATGTCAGTTCTCACCTGTACTGTAGCAACTTTTCGGCTTCGGTATAGAACTCTGTTGACAGTTACTGTAAATCGGGATTTATTATGCTACAGATTCTTATAACTGACTTTCATTTGCCTTTTTGCAGCTTATGTGTGAATACTAAAATGAAAACATCCTGTGAAGAAAAGTGGCTTTAGATTATGAACTGTATTCAAAAATGGCTTAAAATGTGGTTCTGTTCTGGACAAAGATTAAGAATGTAAAAATCAAGAGTTGTTCTGAGCAGAAAAGCGTGGTTTGGCTTAAAAGATATATGGTGTATTAATTACATCTCTTTATCATTACTTATTTCTTGGAATAGAATCATTTCTGGTTTCCTCAAAGCAAAATAATATTATTCAATGAGTACTTCTTTATTTTCTGTATTTTTCTTATTTTAGCTTTTGAGATACTGGTAATTACCAGATAGTCTGCATTTTTAAAAATCTAATTTTATAAAGAATTGTCTTGACTATGTAGAATACCACCTACTGGATATAATCATTTTTGTACTTATGAACACTGCCATTTTCTTAGAGATGACTTGAGTAGAGTAACACTATGATTTAAAGCTTAAGAGTAAAAATGCCAAACCTTGGAACCAGTTTATTCTCACTTGTGCTAAGTAGAAATGTGAAGTAGTTAACATGTCTTATCAGATAATTTGCTGATTATATAGATACCACTTTTGTTTTTTATTCCATTCTTTGTTTTAATTCAGGTGGTGGTGATGTCCTTTACTTTTTGATCGGACAGGTTCACAGTGAAAATTAAAATTTCAACTTTCTTTTAAGGAGCTTTTAAAGAGTTACAGTTATGTTATATGTCATAAATGGTAAACAATATCCTCTTAATATTTGGAAAAATTTTGTTTGCATTGTATTAATTGGGTGAAAAAAGTGTAAATTGTGTCAAAATGAGAATGTTATAATTAGAAATAAAGAGGTAAAGGATATTTCCTTCAGTTAAATAGTATAATTGGAACTTTTTACTCTTTAACATGGCTTTTTTAAATGCATGGTTGATAATTTTGTTTTCAGTAATAGCTTATTAATGTTTTCCTCACCTCTAATAATGAATTTTAATTTGCAAAAAATTGTCCAATAGCTTTAATTTAAAAATGAAACTAGATATTGAAATAAATTTGATACTTTTTTATAAAGAGGTCCTGAGCTTTTTTGGGGGGGAAGGGATAATAATTCAGGTTAGATATGTTATAGAAGTTAAACCTTTCAAAGGGTTATGAATTTCATTTGTAGACAAGCATACAGCTGACTCTTGAACACAGGGTTAGGAACATTTGCCCTCCCTCGCAGTTGAAAATAACTTACAGTGGACCCTCACTATACACTGTTCCTACGTGCAGATTCTCTGTATCTGCAGTTCCTCATCCATGGACTCGACCAACCCTGGGTCACACAGTATTGTAGTACTATTTTTTTTTTTTCCCCAGTGCACCAGCCCCTGTAGTACTTACTACTGAAAAAAATCTGTATCAGTGACCCCACACAGTGTGGACTCATGTTCTTCAAGGGTCAACTGTACTTGTAAAAGTTGAGAGCAATGTTTCTCCAGTCTGAGAACCTAAGGACCTCTGAGAATGTTTATGGACTGGTTTGAACAATACTTAATTACTATTGTTTTAGGTTGTCAGTTTCTTCTTGATGCCAGCGCAAGCAACACACTGCAACTCTAGGCACTGAAATAATTGTGTTTAATTACAAACTAGTTATTCAGGTGATCTAGAATGTGCTTTTTATATTATTGAAATTAAAAGTTTTAGTTATCTATTAAAGCTATGGTTTCATTGTTCATTTTGACAGTTAAAAGGTATTTAACTAACATAGGCTTTTCCATGGTTCCTGTTGGTCTTAATACAATTTTGTATTTCTTTGACATAGGCTGTTTGTTATTTTTTCAGCTTTTCCCAACGTTTATGGAGCCATTTTATACATTTGAGATCAACAAGGTTTTACAGTATTTGTGTCTGTATGTTGTGTGTGTTGCAGGGGTAGGGATGTATTACATCCTGATAAACCCATTACAAATTGAAAATTTACTGAATAATGTACTGAAAGTCAAAAACAGGATGGTTGTGTGGGAACAGGATGCGTGTGTGGGTATCAGTTGTTTACTTGAGACTGCGTGACTGACTGGCATCTGTGGCTCCATGCCACTGCTCAGCATCAAGAGTGTCCTAGCGTATGCCACTAGCCTGAGAAAAGATCAAACTTCAACAGTTTCTGTTCAGTATCATAAAGTTGAAAAATTAAGTTGGGGACTTAATTATTACGGGGTTTGATAATTATTGTGAGGTTTGATATTCTTCAGAAAAATCAGTCTGTTGTTATACTATTACAGTTGAATCCCATTTACTGTTACCCAGAATACTTCTTTTAAAAACTACCAACCTATTAGTTGTTTCTGAAGTTCTTAGAAGTAGTATAATTAATTACCTTTTATGGGTGGTTTTGAAGGAAAAACAGACTGCCTATAACAAACATTATACTGCCTCCCTCCCCAAAAGTTTGTGCATCAGAATTTGACCCATAGTGTCCTGTGGTAAACTTCAGTATGGTGCTATTATATCAGATACACCAGAGCATTTTAAACTTCTTTCCTGACATCACAGGAGCAAAAGAAATAAGCTTCTGATGCAGTGAGCTGGAAACCCAATGCTGAGGTCCACTATAACAAACAGCTTCTCACCTATCCTTAGGGGCACTTTATACCTCATCTGGTTTTAAGTTAGAGTAAGTGTGATTCCTATTTAGAAATGATTGTTTTTATGTTTGCAACTGAGTATAGGCTCACTTTGATTTGCTTCATATCTGTAATAAACGCATAAGGACAAATTCTGTATTTCTCAAACATATTAAAAGGGGTTCTATGTTCAAATACCAAGTTTGGGAAACGGGGTAAAGCAATTCATTTCTGCATGATTTCTTGGAGCCTTTTAGGTTACTTTGATTATCATAGACTTTCCTCCCCTCTTTTCCGCCCTTCCTCAAAGAACACAAACAGTTTGAGAAAGCCTAGTCTAAGTGAATTCAGGTTACATTTTAAATAGTGTGCTTAATGAGATAGCATTAAAAAAAATCAATATGGTGGTATTGAATCAAGGCTGATAAAAGTAAATAAATGACAGATCTGTTTGTAAAAATAGCAAAGAAAAAGGATAACATAGTGGGGAAAATTATTTCCTCCATTTTTTCTTTTTTAAAATTTTTAACTTCAGATATCTAACAGGCTAGATTTATATGGTTAAACCCAACAAGCATTACATGTATACTTGAACAATTTGTATAATAAGGGCTTTGGGGAGAAAAATCCTATATGCATGTATAGCAGAGACACAGGAAGTCAGGAAGGATTTATCTGAGAGTAGTTAAGGTATATATGATACTATTTTAAAATGAACATTTTAACTTCTGAAATTAAAACTGCATGGGTTTGGAGTCTGTCTTGAAGAGAGATGATGAAAAACATTTTCATTAGAAAACTTGCAAATACCCCAAATATAACTATTTAAAACATGAAATATGGTAGACAAGTAAATATTTTATGTAAAACTTTGATTCTGCTGTATGTGTCTGCCTAAAAGCCTTGTATAAAGACAAGATTATTTAGAAAGGCAGTCTTATCTAGGTCAAGCTTATAGTCTCGTTTTTATGTAGGACTAAATGTTCTCAGAACCCTGTTCTGATACCACCTAACAGTATAACCAGTCATCCTAAAAATGTTAGTCTAGAGCAAAGTAACGTGGATGGATTACTACAAACTTTATTCTTACCTCTCAAAATCACTTTGAAAGCACACACTTGAATGAGTGGGCTAGTATCATCTTCTTACTGTTAACTATTGGCTAAGATTTTCTTTTTTTGTAAAACAGGTATTTTAAAGTGAAACTATACAAATTAAAATTAATGTAAATTTTGTCATATATATTAAGATACTTCTAAACTCCCACTCCAGTCTTCTTGCCTGGAGAATTTCATGGACAGAGGAGCCTGATGGGCTACAGTCCATACGGCTGCAAAGACTAAGACAGGACTGAGTGACTCAGCACACACGCCCGCACAAAACAGCCTACATGGCAAACATCTGCAAGAGATGCACACAGAATACGATTAATAAGCTGGCAGGAATTTGGTAGTAGAAGCATTCTATCCTGTTAGAATTTTTCCTGTAATCAAGGATTCAAGGACATGTTACTTTACAGTCACTTACACAACAAATTTTATGTCTTTATATTGCCTAGGAGCTAGTTCCTTTTTTGCCTAACTTTGGTAAAATGTACTACTACTTTATAATAACGTAAACAGAATAATTAACCTGATTGATAGTAACAGGGCTGCTTGAATGTTAATATTACCTAAGGGCTTTTTTGGTCATTCCTTAAGTCTTATGGTGATTACATTTGATTACTTGTTTTAGTATAAAATGTTTCTGTAGTTTATTTCTTAAGCAATTAAACATTTTACCTTCTATTAAGTAAAAATCTCAACCTATGTGTTTTTAGGAATTCATTATTAAACACTTAACCAAGGATTTTCTTATATTATTCAGAGCATTAAGATCTAAGTCTTTTCTGCAGTCCATGTTTATTGAGTAGTTGTTACAATGCCAAACACTGTTAGACGATCTCTATATTAGAACTATTAGAACTATGTTAGAATTAGAACTGGGAGAGGGGTTTGGGAGAAAATGGATACATTTTATGGCTGACTCCCTTTGCTGTTCACCTGAAACTACCGTAACATTGATAATCAGCTATACCCCAATACAAAATAAAAAGTTCAAAGTTTGAGAAAGAAAACCATAAATGGAAAAAAAAGAATTAGAACTATTAGCAATAGAAACTTGGTTATGTACTTCAGAAAGTGTATGACCTTTCTAAAACACTTTTGTATATAATCTATTTTAATGTTATCATGTGTCTATACTTTTCAATATACAAATCACTGTAATCTCAAGTAACAGTGGAATCACTTTCTGAGAACCCGGCTCTATTTTCCATTTCTTCAAAGTAATTTTTAATCTTACAGAACTAAACTATTACTGTACCATTTCTTTGTTTACCATCCTTTCAGACTATTGTGATAGATTCTTTACTTCTACTGGTCCAAATACCTTTCTTTAAAACACCAACCTCAATCCCACCATAAACTAGCTTTGGTCCCATCTACTCATCAAGATAGTTTTTTTTTTTTTCATTTATCAAGTAAATTTTCTTGGCCTCCACATGCCTCATCCAAGTTCATGTCTTTGATTAGACCTTTAGAATCTATAGAAATTATAGTCCTTTAGAATCTATAGAAATAGCAGTCTTTACTTCTAAGCTCAATATTATTTACCCTTACCGTTTCTACTTATATATATGGGAGCAATCCAAAGAGGGAAAAATCTAAGACAATTCATAAACAGAGAATTTCCATATTCTCTAATTTCTATAGATCCTTTAGAATTATAGAAATTAGTCCTTTAGAGTCTTTAGAAATAGCAGTCTTCTGAGCTCAATATTTATTTACCCTTACCATTTCTACCAAGATATATGGAAGCAAATAAAAGAGGAAAAAACTAAGCAAATTCATAAACGGAATGATGATTGAATAAACCAAGTGAAGGATTTAAGTCTACAAGAAGTTAGGTTTTGATGGTTGATAATCTCATACTTACACAACAGTGAAAGCAAGATCTTAAGCTTAATGGAAAAGAGAACTAGAGTAGAGATGGAAAGCACAAAGTAACTTTTTACTTTTATTCGTTAAAATAGTCACATACATATAAATAAAACTTTACCACAGTACATTCATTGACTGTGGCCCTTGTCATCTTGCGGCATCCAGGATCCTGGCTGAAAGGTTTTGCCAGTGCTGGTGGGAGTCACTGAGGGTTCGTCTTTTCCAAAGTATGGAGCAGAGGCATGCCCTTTAATCTGAGTTTGAACTGGTGGAGGAAGTTCCTTGTTGCTCCCCTCCTGAAGAAGCTTTTCTTTTTCATAAAAATCTTGGCTTTTCATTTGAATTTCTTCTCTGCATTTTTCATTCTTCATAATTTCCTGCATGCATATATAAATGGAATAAATCATTAAATTTCTAGTTAGAAGAAAACCCAAACTACAGGTTTTATAAAAATAAAATAGCTGGTAAAAAATAAAGTACATATAGACATGATTCTTGCTTTGCATTTACATAATATATAGATACATACAGGGTAACTCTGAAAAAGCTATCTGATTATATATTGATGTTATTTTGAATTAAACAGCTATGTCCTGGTATACAATAATAAAAAGAAGGGCGGGAACACGAAATAGAGATACTTACTTCCCAGGAAGTGAAACAAACCACTTAACATGAAATATTAGTACATCTAGATATGAAATATTACACAAGAGCATAAAAGTCACTCTCATCAAAAGCTTTTCCAAATATAACAGCTATTTACTGCCTCAGAGACTAATCAGTGGTGTGTACTTCTACCGGATATGAAGTGACGGTGAGAAGGCCTCTGAGAGGTGCTCCTGCCAGTCTTTTCTCTGTGGGACTTAATGCATGCCAGGACCAAGACCCATCAATTTTCCTTCTTCCACCAGAGTGGTATGGCAGTGAGGAGGAGGACAGACACAGAATCAGAGTTCAGCATGCCTTAGACACCAGTTCCACAAAGGCACTCTGGTATTGGAAATGCTTCCTCCAGTAAGTGCAAGCAATTTGTGTGATGCAGCTCTATCACTCAGATTTGCTATTCTATCTGTAAGGATCTATGAAGCAGGGCAAAGGCTAATAGAGTTTTGCCAAGAGAATGCACTGGTCATAGCAAACACCCTCTTCCAACAACACAAGAGAAGACTCTACACATGGACATCGCCAGATGGTCAACACTGAAATCAGATTGATTATATTCTTTGCAGCCAAAGATGGAGAAGCTCTATACAGTCAGCAAAAATAAGACCAGAAGCTGACTGTGGCTCAGATCATGAACTCCTTATTGCCAAATTCAGACTTAAATTGAAGAAAGTAGGGAAAACCACTAGACCATTGAGGTATGACCTAAATCAAATCCCTTCTGATTATACAGTGGAAGTGAGAAATAGATTTAAGGGCCTAGATCTGATAGATAGAGTGCCTGATGAACTATGGAATGAGGTTTGTGACATTGTACAGGATACAGGGATCAAGACCATCCCCAAGAAAACGAAATGCAAAAAAGCAAAATGGCTGTCTGAGGAGGTCTTACAAATAGCTGTGAAAAGAAGAGAAGCTAGAAGCAAAAGAGAAAAGGAAAGATATAAGCATCTGAATGCAGAATTTCAAAGAATAGCAAGGATAAGAAAGCCTTCCTCAGCGATCAGTGCAAAGAAATAGAGGAAAACAACAAAATGGGAAAGACTAGAGATCTCTTCAAGAAATTAGAGATACCAAGGGAACATTTCATGCAAAGACGGGCTCTATAAAGGGCAGAAATGGTACGGACCTAACAGAAGCAGAAGATATTAAGAAGAGGTGGCAAGAATACACAGAAGAACTGTACAAAAAAGATCTTCATGACCCAGATAATCACGATGGTGTTATCACTCACCTAGGAATGTGAAGTCAAGTGGGCCTTAGAAAGCTCACTATGAACAAAGCTAGTGGAGGTGATGGAATTCCACTTGAGCTATTTCAAATCCTGAAAGATGATGCTGTGAAAGTGCTGCACTCAATCAGATCAGATTAGTTGCTCAGTCGTGTCCGACTCTTTGCGACCCCATGAATCGCAGCACGCCAGGCCTCCCTGTCTTCACCAACTCCTGGAGTTCACCCAGACTCACGTCCATCGAGTCAGTGATGCCATCCAGCCATCTCATACTCTGTCATCCCCTTCTCCTCCTGCCCCCAATCCCTCCCAGCATCAGAGTCTTTTCCAATGACTCAACTCTTCACATGAGGTGGCCAAAGTACTGGAGTTTCAGCTTTAGCATCATTCCTTCCAAAGAAATCCCAGGGCTGATCTCCTTCAGAATGGACTGGTTGGATCTCCTTGCAGTCCAAGGGACTCTCAAGAGTCTTCTCCAACACCACAGTTCAAAAGTATCAATTCTTTGGCACTCAGCCTTCTTCACAGTCCAACTCTCACATCCATACATGACCACTGGAAAAACCATAGCCTTGACTAGATGAACCTTTGTTGGCAAAGTAATGTCTCTGCTTTTGAATATGCTATCTAGGTTGGTCATAACTTTCCTTCCAAGGAGTAAGCGTCTTTTAATTTCATGGCTGCAGTCACCATCTGTAGTGATTTTGGAGCCCAGAAAAATAAAGTCTGACACTATTTCCACTGTTTCCCCATCTATTTCCCATGAAGTGGTGGGACCAGATGCCATGACCTTCGTTTTCTGAATGTTGAGCTTTAAGCCAACTTTTTCACTCTCCACTTTCACTTTCATCAAAGGGCTTTTGAGTTCCTCTTCACTTTCTGCCATAAGGGTGGTGTCATCTGCATATCTGAGGTTATTGATATTTCTCCCGGCAATCTTGATTCCAGTTTGTGTTTCTTCCAGTCCAGCATTTCTCATGATGTACTCTGCATATCAGTTAAATAAACAGGGTGACAATATACAGCCTTGACGAACTCCTTTTCCTATTTGGAACCAGTCTGTTGTTCCATGTCCAGTTCTAACTGTTGCTTCCTGACCTGCATACAAATTTCTCAAGAGGCAGACCAGGTGGTCTGGTATTCCCATGTCTCTCAGAATTTTCCACCGTTTATTGTGATCCACACAGTCAAAGGCTTTGGCACAGAAATAAAGCAGAAATAGATGTTTTTCTGGAACTCTCTTGCTTTTTCTATGATCCAGCGGATGTTGGCAATTTGATCTCTGGTTCCTCTGCCTTTTCTTTTTTTTTTTTTCCTCTGCCTTTTCTAAAACCAGCTTGAACATCAGGAAGTTCAAGGTTAACATATTGCTAAAGCCTGGCTTGGAGAATTTTGAGCATTACTTTACTAGCATGTGAGATGAGTGCAATTGTGCGGTAGTTTGAGCATTCTTTGGCATTGGAATGAAAACTGACCTTCTCCAGTGCTGCACTCAATATGTCAGCCAATTTGGAAAACTCAGCAGTGGGCACAGGACTGGAAAAGGTCCGTTTTCATTCCAATTCCAAAGAAAGGCAATGCCAAAGAATGCTCAAACTACTGCACAATTGCACTCATCTCACATGCTAGTAAAGTAATGCTCAAAATTCTCCAAGCCAGGCTTCAGCAATACGTGAACCGTGAACTTCCTGATGTTCAAGCTGGCTTTAGAAAAGGCAGAGGAACCAGAGATCAAATTGCCAACATCCGCTGGATCATAGAAAAAGCAAGAGAGTTCCAGAAAAACATCTATTTTTGCTTTATTGACTGTGCCAAAGCCTTTGACTGTGTGGATCACAATAAACGGTGGAAAATTCTTCAAGACATGGGAATACCAGACCACCTGGTCTGCCTCTTGAGAAATTTGTATGCAGGTCAGGAAGCAACAGTTAGAACTGGACATGGAACAACAGACTGGTTCCAAATAGGAAAAGGAGTTCGTCAAGGCTGTATATTGTCACCCTGTTTATTTAACTGATATGCAGAGTACATCATGAGAAATGCTGGACTGGAAGAAACACAAACTGGAATCAAGATTGCCGGGAGAAATATCAATAACCTCAGATATGCAGATGACACCACCCTTATGGCAGAAAGTGAAGAGGAACTCAAAAGCCCTTTGATGAAAGTGAAAGTGGAGAGTGAAAAAGTTGGCTTAAAGCTCAACATTCAGAAAACGAAGGTCATGGCATCTGGTCCCACCACTTCATGGGAAATAGATGGGGAAACAGTGGAAACAGTGTCAGACTATTTTTTGGGGCTACAAAATCACTGCAGATGGTGCTTGCAGCCATGAAATTAAAAGACGCTTACTCCTTGGAAGGAAAGTTATGACCAACCTAGATAGCATATTCAAAAGCAGAGACGTTACTTTGCCAACAAAGGTCCGTCTAGTCAAGGCTATGGTTTTTCCAGTGGTCATGTATGGATGTGAGAGTTGGACTGTGAAGAAAGCTGAGCACCAAAGAATTGATACTTTTGAACTGTGGTGTTGGAGAAGACTCTTGAGAGTCCCTTGGACTGCAAGGAGATCCAATCCATTCTAAAGGAAATCAGTCCTGAATATTAATGGGAAGGACTAATGCTAAAGCTGAAACTCCAATACTTTGGCCACCTCATGCGAAGAGTTGAGTCATTGGAAAAAGACTCTGATGCTGGGAGCGATTGGGGGCAGGAGGAGAAGGGGACAACAGAGGATGAGATGGCTGGATGGCATCACCGACTCAATGCACATGAGTTTGAGTAAACTCTGGGAGTTGGTGATGGACAGGGAGGCCTGCTGTGCTGGGATTCATGGGGTCACAAAAGTTAGACAAGACTGAGCGACTGAACTGACTGAACTGATGCCCCCAAACTGGAGAAGGAAATGGCAACCCACTCCAGAATTCTTGCTTGGAGAATGTCATGGACAGGGGAGCCTGGTGGGCTACAGTCATGGGACTGCAAAGAGTTGGACATGACTGAGCTACACAGCACATACCCCCAAACAACAATGAATCTGTAATTGTATTTTACTGAAAATAAGACCATCAAATTTAAGATGCATCACTGATACGTACCACTAAAAAAGGCAATCAAACTTCACATTCTGATTTCAGAGATGTCAAAATTTGAAAAGATAAGCATCTTAAAAACAGGTGAAATAGTAAAAAAAAAAAAATAGTAATTTTTGCTTATCTGTATTTTCTGCTTTTTCTTTAAGATCACAAAAACATCCGATATTTCTTGAAGAATATGTATGTTATTTATAATATGTTAATGTAATTAATATCTGACAACATTGTCAAAAACAAGTTCTCCCAAGTTATTTTTTAATATCAAGATTTTTAAAAATCACATATCAGGGTATTTAAAAGCATGATGAAATCTGTCTGTTTCTAACATGAATTTCAAGCAAAAAATAGTTCTTCAACGAGGTAAACACTGATATTTAAAATCATATTTAAAATAATGGTCTGAACTTCTAGGTAAAGATTTAGAGAGATTATAACTATCACTAAAAACTCAAACTTCTAGACACAAAGAAGGATGCATCTAATGAAATTCTCCCTCAAAGCAAACATGTGAGGGAAGGAATATTTATAAATATTCCTGTAATTTCCATAACACAGATCAATTCTGTATGAGTAGTTTAACAACCATAGTAACTAAGAGTTTAGAGATAGCTGCTATGACTGAGAGTGAGAATAGCCAGGTCTTTCCTTTTATATATATATATCCTTTAGAATTCTCAGGCCAGGTGACCACTTGCCACAAAGGAAGTCCATCAATATGATACTGGAAATAATGGAAGTAGAAGGAACTCCTTTTTCAGTCTGAGGCCATCTCCACTTCATCTCCAGACTCTGCAAGACCCTCTATGAAGTGACATGTCAGTATGAAAGCTCTTTCTCCTGGGCAGAATGAAAGGGTCAGGACTGCGCTAAATTTGCACTAGCAACCACCACAGGTAGCCAAACCTACTGAGAAGCTGGTACGCAGCTTGCTTTGCTTTGGTGTAAGAGGGACAGTCGTAACACCTTTATGGATTTCCGCTCGACTGCTGTAGTCTTACAGCTGGTGCAAGCCTATGCCTTCTGAATAAAAGGCAACCAAGGGCAGAGGGCTGCTCTTTTTTTCTGCCTTCGCTTTTTTCTGCCTCTTTACTCACCATACTCTGCCAAGTAGTGTCTTATGGCACCTACTGAGGCAAATAAAAAGCCAATCTGTACATGTTAATTATTTTAACATGAAGATTAAAGATTTTAAAGTTGAAAAACATGGAAACCATAGTTTTTCCCTAGAAAATAATTTTTGTCTTTTTTTTTAAAACTAATGGTTACCAGACCCCTGCCAACAGCTTCCAGAAGAATTAAACTGAACATAAATCATTTATGAGGGGAAATCTAGTTTTGTAAATATTTGGAGTAGATAAAATGAAAATAGTTAGGTAGAAAAAACAGGAATTTGTAGACTTGAAGATAAACAGAAGTAATTTTTAAACAAAGCTGATTTTACAGCAGAAATTACTACAAAACAAAGTTTTTCCTCTTAAATTATTTCCTTGGAACAAAGTCACCTTAAGTCTCAATATGTTTATCAACAAAAACATTGGTTATTTCAGCATTTTAGGAATAAACCAAGGGTAAGTAGGTCTTACGTAAATGTTTATATGTTTAAAACAAATATTTATCCTTTAACATGGGCTTCCCTGGTGGCTCAGCAGTAAGGAATTGCCTGCGATGCAGGAGACTGCCTGCAATGCAGGAGACGTGGGCTTGATCCCTGGGTCGGGAAGATCCCCTGGAGAAGGAAATGGCAACCCACTCCAAAATTCTTGCCTGGGAAATCCCATGGACAGAGGAGCCTGGTGGACCTTGGGTCCATTGTGTCCACTGGGTCGCAAGAGTCAGATGCAACTTGGTGACTAAACCACCACCACCTTTTTACATTCTCTAACATTAAAAAAAAAAATAGTTGTATGGTATTTTATCACTTGCATTACACCATGACTTACTTAATGACTACCTCTATTGTTGTTTCCAATATTTCACTTTTTCATTTAAAAAACAGCACTTTGATGACTATTCACATAAACAGTTCTTTTACCCAAACACACATCATTTCAATCCCAAATCTACCTTTTACTATCTGTGACACAAAGAAAGTCACCTAATTTTTTCAGGTGCAGTTTATCTGAAAATGGGAATACAGTGACCATGTATGTATAAACATTTATACCTCAAATACTCATATGGATAGTATTCACATTGTTTGATCTTCTGAAAATCTGCAGCTAAAAACATGGGTGCTGAAGCAAGACTAACTGCATACAAATTGGTTTTGCCGTTTACTAGCTGTGTGGCGCTGGTAACGTTGCTTAGCCTCGCTGTGCCTCAGTTTCCTTGTGTGTACAATGGAGGTTACAATAGTGTCTTCTTCAGTAGGCTACTGTAAAGACTGGGAAATAACTGGCTACTACTGGGCAGTTAACAGTACTACAGAAGAGGGTATGAGTGAACTTTAAAATAGTGAGTGTTTATTCTGTTCCATTCAAAATAAAACACACCAAACTTGCACCTGTCCTTCTTTCTCACCTCAGGGTAGAAATAAAGTCTCAATACTTATACTTCTAAGTACTTAAAAATTTAAGCCACTAATTTGTGACATACATTGAGTAACTATTTGTTGTGAACATTTTGTAAATAGCAGAATTCCTACATTAACTGCTATCTTTATGAAGAATGAACAAAACTCATAATTTTGCCGGGATAAAAAAAAAAAACTCTCCAATTTAATGTGCTACAGTCTCCAACAAAGCCAGCAACCATTACCACCGGATTGAGAACTAAGGTATTAGTAAGACACAGTCTACTGGCTTGAAAACACAAGATGGAATAACTGGTGCCAGACTAGCTCCTCTGCCATAAACAACTAGGGAGTGAGTGGAAGCTGCTCAGTTGTGTCTGACTCTTTGCGACACCACTGACTGTATAGTCCATGGAATTCTCCAGGCCAGAATACTGGAGTCGGTAGCCTTTCTCTACTCCAGGGAATCTTCCCAACCGAGGGACTGAACACAGGACTCCCGTATTGCAGGTGGATTCTTTGCCAGCTGAGCCACAAAGTAAGCCCATAAACAACTAGAAAACTGGACAAAAACACGAAACTCTTCAAATACTAAACAGCAGCCGGTGCCTTACTGTGATCCTTGAGGGAAGGGAAACAAATGCGATGACCCCTGTTTCACCTCAGCTTTCGGCCTGGAGGCATATCATGGGCTGCTGCACACGAACAGGGAACCCGAGCAGAGGCTGGTGATCTCGCTGAGGTAAAGAGATAGAGACAGTTGGGTAGGGAGTCTGAGGAAGCGGGAATCTGTGCGGCAGAGCATCAGAACACACACACACAGAGTTCTAGAAACCTGCATAGGAGTACCCTGAGTGTTCAGCTGAGTATTAATCTGCATGTGGATGCGACTCCACAGGGTCACGAAGGTGAATTTCTGGCTAAAGAATAACTACTGAGGAACTGTAAACTGAACAGCTGTGGTAGCTTGCATGAGACTAGGAGATATTTAAGTTCTAATGGACCAGAGATTCCTCACCAAACCTGAAGGGCATTTAGTATAGAGACTTCAGAACAATACCTCCATAGGAGTAAGGATAAATAAGCACACAAATCCTAGAATGTGAAGTCAAGTGGGCCTTAGAAAGCATCACTACACACAAAGCTAGTGGAGGTGATGGAATTCCAGTTGAGCTATTTCAGATCCTAAAAGATGATGCTTGTGAATGTGCTGCACTCAGTATGCCAGCAAATTTGTAAAACTCAGCAGAGGCCACAGGCCTGGAAAAGGTCCATTTTCATTCCAATCCCAAAGAAAGGCAATGCCAAAGAATGCTCAAACTACCACACAATTACACTCATCTCACACGCTAGTAAACTAATGCTCAAAATTCTCCAAGCTAGGCTTCAGCAATACATGAACTGTGAACTTCCAGATGTTCAAGCTGGTTTTAGAAAAGGCAGAGGAACCAGAGATCAAATTGCCAACATCCACTGGATCATGGAAAAAGCAAGAGAGTTCCAGAAAAGCATCTATTTCTGCTTTATTGACTATGCCAAAGCCTTTGACTGTGTGGATCACAATAAACTGTAAAATTCTGAAAGAGATGGGAATACCAGACCACCTGACCTTCCTCTTGAGAAACCTGTATGCGGGTCAGGAAGCAACAGTTAGAACTGGACATGGAACAACAGACTGGTTCCAAATAGGAAAAGGAGTACGTCAAGGCTGTATATTGTCACCCTGCTTGTTTAACTTATATGCAGAGTACATCATGAGAAACGCTGGGCTGGAAGAAGCACAAGCTGGAATCAAGATTGCAGGGAGAAATATCAATAACCTCAGATATGCAGATGACAGCACCCTTATAGCAGAAAGTGAAGAGGAACTAAAGAGCCTCTTGATGAAAGTGAAAGAGGAGAGGGAAAAAGTTGGCTTAAAGCTCAACATTCAGAAAACTAAGATCATGACATCTGGTCCCATCACTTCATGGCAAATAGATGGGGAAACAGTGGAAACAGTGTCAGACTTTATTTTTGGGGGCTCCAAAATCACTGCAGATGGTGATTGCAGCCATGAAATTAAAAGACACTTACTTCTTGGAAGGAAAGTTATGACCAACCTAGATAGCATATTCAAAAGCAGAGACATTACTTTACCAACAAAGGTCCGTCTAGTCAAGGCTATGGTTTTTCCAGTGGTCATGTATGGATGTGAGAGTTGGACTGTGAAGAAAGCTGAGCGCCGAAGAATTGATGCCTGTGGTGTTGGAGAAGACTCTTGAGAGTCCCTTGGACTGCAAGGAGATCCAACCAGTCCATTCTAAAGGAAAACAGTCCTGGGTGTTCATTGGAAGGAATGATGCTAAAGCTGAAATTCCAGTACTTTGGCCACCTCATGCGAAGAGTTGAGTCATTGGAAAAGACTCTGATGCTGAGAGGGATTGGGGGCAGGAGGAGAAGGGGACGACAGAGGATGAGATGGCTGGATGGCATCACTGACTCGATGGACGTGAGTTTGAGTGAACTCCGGGGGTTGGTGATGGACAGGGAGGCCTGGCGTGCTGTGATTCATGGGGTTGCAAAGAGTCCGACATGACTGAGCGACTGAACTGAACTGAGAGATAACTCTCGGAGAAGGCAATGGCACCCCACTCCAGTACTCTTGCCTGGAAAATCCCATGGATGGAGGAGCCTGGTTGGCTGCATTTCATGGGGTCGTTAAGAGTCGGACATGACTGAGCGACTTCACTTTCACTTTTCACTTTCATGCATTGGATAAAGAAAAGGCAACCCACTCCAGCGTTCTTGCCTGGAGAATCCCAGGGACGGGGGAGCCTGGTGGGCTGCCGTCTATGGGGTCGCACAGAGTCAGACACGACTGAAGTGACTTAGCAGCAGCATCAGAGATAACTCTAAACTTGCACTGTCCTATACAGTAGAATTTAAATTAATTAAAATAAAATGTAAAATTTAGTTCCTTAAAGGTACTAGACACATTTCAAGTGTTTACTAATCAAATGTGACTGATGGCTAGTATCTTGGAAAGTATAGATATAAAACATTTCCGTCACTGCAGAAACTCATATAATAGTACTTCTCTAGATCCACCTGAACAAAGCTTAAAAATAAAGCCTCTAAAAGCCTGGGCTGATTCACATGTAAATTAATATACTCCAAAACAAATCAACCAAAAAACAAAACCTCAACATTTTTAAACGGACGATAAAAAACACCGACAGTAAATAATGTACTGTTTCAATGTTTATCATCCAGTCACAAAGAAGGAAAGTGTAATACAAAACTAGTTAACAGAAACATGATAGAAATGATGAAATTAATAGATAAGGACTTTATCATAGCTACTATAAATATGTTCAAAGATGTAAAAGAAAATGCAACATAAAGAAAGAAAAAAAACTAGAAACATTTAAAAAGAACCAAATAGAACTTCTAGAGGTGAAAAATAATACATGAAACAAAAAATGTAATGGATATGGTTAACAGCAGATTAAACACTGCAGAAAAACAAATCTGAAAACAATGGAAACTATACAGACTGAAGCAAAAGAGAGAAAAAAGGTTAAAAACTGAACCAGAGCCTCAGTGAGCTCTGGGGCAATATTAAGCAGTCTTATGTACATGTAACTGGAATCACAGAACGAGAAGAGAGGAGAAACAAAATAATGACTAAAAATATATCAAGTAAATAAACATATAAATCTACATATCCAAGACACTAAAAAACACTCCAAGTAGGAAAATTATAAAACCAAAGCTTATCAAATCAAACTGTGAAAAACTAATGATAAAGAGAAAATCTTTTAAAATCTACAAAAAGACATTTATGAGACAAAGATAAATAATACTGAGTTCTCACCAGAAACAATGCAAAGCATATAGAACAATGGCATGACTTTAATATACTGAAAGAAAACAAAAACTGTCCATTTAGAAACGTATATTCAGTGGAAATATTCTTTAAAAATGAAGGCATGATGATATTTTCAGACCAAAAAAAAGAGGGGGGGTGTTTTTGTCACAAGCAAACCTCTATTATAAGAACATTAAAGGAAGTACTTTAGGTTGAAAAATGATACAATATGGAAATTTGAATCCACATAAAGGAATGAATAGTGCCAGAAATATCAGAATGAAGGCCTTCATTGCAGGGAAAAATGCTAGATTTGGGGACACTCTGCTAGGTACTCAGTGCCCTGTAACTTTGTCAATCCACTCTCAGCTACTTGAGCCCACGAGTAGCATCATCACATTGTAAACTGAAACTACTGCTATAGATTTTGAGGGTTATCATCATTGTATCCCCACCAGAAGGACTTTTCAAGCTTTGCAAAAATGTCACTTATCAGTAAATATAGGAGAAGTATAGCTAGAGCCAGACATCCTGGAATGTGAAGTCAAGTGGGCCTCAGAAAGCATCACTACGAACAAAGCTAGTGGAGGAGATGGAATTCCAGTTGAACTATTTCAAATCCTGAAAGATGATGCTGTGAAAGTGCTGCACTCAATATGCCAGCAAATTGGGAAAACTCAGCAGTGGCCATGGGACTGGAAAAGGTCCGTTTTCATTCCAATCCCAAAGAAAGGCAATGCCAAAGAATGCTCAAACTACCGCACAATTACACTCATCTCACACGCTAGTAAAGTAATGCTCAGAATTCTCCAAGCCAGGCTTCAGCAATATGTGAACCGTGAATTTCCTGATGTCCAAGCTGGTTTTAGAAAAGGCAGAAGAACCAGAGATCAAATTGCCAACATCCGCTGGATCATGGAAAAAGCAAGAGAGTTCCAGAAAAGCATCTATTTCTGCTTTATTGACTATGCCAAAGCCTTTGACTGTGTGGATCACAATAAACGGTGGAAAATTCTGAAAGAGATGGGAATACCAGACCACCTGATCTACCTCTTGAGAAATTTGTATGCAGGTCAGGAAGCAACAGTTAGAACTGGACATGGAACAACAGACTGGTTCCAAATAGGAAAAGGAGTATGTCAAGGCTGTATATTGTCACCATGCTTATTTAACTTATATGCAGAGTACATCATGAGACACGCTGGGCTGGAAGAAGCACAAGCTGGAATCAAGAATGCCGGGAGAAATATCAATAACCTCAGGTATGCAGATGACAGCACCCTTATGGCAGAAAGTGAAGAGGAACTCAAAAGCCTCTTGATGAAAGTGAAAGGGGAGAGTGAAAAAGTTGGCTTAAAGCTCAACATTCAGAAAACGAAGGTCATGGCATCCGGTCCCACCACTTCATGGGAAATAGATGGGGAAACAGTGGAAACAGTGTCAGACTTTATTTTTCTGGGCTCCAAAATCACTGCAGATGGTGACTGCAGCCATGAAATTCAAAGACACTTACTCCTTGGAAGGAAAGTTATGACCAACCTAGATAGCATATTCAAAAGCAGAGACATTACTTTGCCAACAAAGGTTCGTCTAGTCAAGGCTATGGTTTTTCCTGTGGTCATGTATGGATGTGAGAGTTGGACTGTGAAGAAGGCTGAGCGCCGAAGAATTGATGCTTTTTTTTTTTTTTTAAACTTTACAATATTGTATTGGTTTTGCCATATATCAAAATGAATCTGCCACAGGTATACATGTGTTCCCCATCCTGAACCCTCCTCCCTCCTCCCTCCCCATACCATCCCTCTGGGTCGTCCCAGTGCACCAGCCCCAAGCATCCAGTATCGTGCATCGAACCTGGACTGGCGACTCGTTTCATATATGATATTATACATATTCCAATGCCATTCTCCCAAATCATCCCACCCTCTCCCTCTCCCACAGAGTCCAAAAGACTGTTCTATACATCAGTGTCTCTTTTGCTATCTCATATACAGGGTTATTGCTACCATCTTTCTAAATTCCATATATATGCGTTAGTATACTGTATTGGTGTTTTTCTTTCTGGCTTACTTCACTCTGTATAATAGGGTCCAGTTTCATCCACCTCATTAGAA
The DNA here is from genome assembly GCF_019923935.1 of Bubalus bubalis. Taxonomy (NCBI): domain Eukaryota; kingdom Metazoa; phylum Chordata; class Mammalia; order Artiodactyla; family Bovidae; genus Bubalus; species Bubalus bubalis. Next base: position 17,963,503 of record NC_059175.1, read on the forward strand.
CTGATTCAAATGTATTCTTTTTAATAGCTGAGTAATACTCCATTGTGTATATGTACCACTGCTTTCTTATCCATTCAGCTGCTGATGGACATCTAGGTTGCTTCCATGTCCTGGCTATTATAAACAGTGCTGCGATGAACATTGGGGTACACGTGTCTCTTTCCTTCTGGTTTCCTCAGTGTGTATGCCCAGCAGTGGGATTGCTGGATCATAAGGCAGTTCTATTTCCAGTTTTTTAAGGAATCTCCACACTGTTCTCCATAGTGGCTGTACTAGTTTGCATTCCCACCAACAGTGTAAAAGGGTTCCCTTTTCTCCACACCCTCTCCAGCATTTATTGCTTGTAGACTTTTGGATCGCAGCCATTCTGACTGGCATGAAATGGTACCTCATAGTGGTTTTGATTTGCATTTCTCTGATAATGAGTGATGTTGAGCATCTTTTCATATGTTTGTTAGCCACCTGTATGTCTTCTTTGGAGAAATGTCTATTTAGTTCTTTGGCCCATTTTTTGATTGAGTCATTTATTTTTCTGGAGTTGAGCTGTAGGAGTTGCTTGTATATTTTTGAGATTAGTTGTTTGTCTGTTGCTTCATCTGCTATTATTTTCTCCCATTCTTAAGGCTGTCCACTTTCACCATTACTATTCAACATAGTTTTGGAAGTTTTGGCCACAGCAGTCAGAGCAGAAAAAGAAATAATAGGAATCCAAATTGGAAAAGAAGAAGTGAAACTCTCACTATTTGCAGATGACATGATCCTCTACATAGAAAACCCTAAAGACTCCACCAGAAAACTACTAGAACTAATCAATGAATATAGTAAAGTTGCAGGATATAAAATCAACACACAGAAATCCCTTGCATTCCTATACACTAATAATGAGAAAATAGAAAGAGAAATTAAGGCAACAATTCCATTCACCATTGCAACGAAAATAATAAAATACTTAGGAATATATCTACCTAAAGAAACTAAAGACCTATATATAGAAAACTATAAAACACTGGTGAAAGAAATCAAAGAGGACACTAATAGATGGAGAAATATACCATGTTCATGGATTGGAAGAATCAATATAGTGAAAATGAGTATACTACCCAAAGCAATTTATAGATCAATGCAATCCCTATCAAGCTACCAACGGTATTCTTCACAGAACTAGAACAAATAATTTCACAATTTGTATGGAAATACAAAAAAACTTGAATAGCCAAAGCTATCTTGAGAAAGAAGAATGGAACTGGAGGAATCAACCTGCCTGACTTCAAGCTCTACTACAAAGCCACAGTCATCAAGACAGTATGGTACTGGCACAAAGACAGAAATATAGATCAATGGAACAAAATAGAAAGCCCAGAGATAAATCCACGCACATATGGACACCTTATCTTTGACAAAGGAGGCAAGAATATACAATGGATTAAAGACAATCTCTTTAACAAGTGGTGCTGGGAAAACTGGTCAACCACTTGTAAAAGAATGAAACTAGAGCACTTTCTAAGACCATACACAAAAATAAACTCAAAATGGATTAAAGACCTAAATGTAAGACCAGAAGCTATAAAACTCCTAGAGGAGAACATAGGCAAAACACTCTCTGACATACATCACAGCAGGATCCTCTATGACCCACCTCCCAGAATATTGGAAATAAAAGCAAAAATAAACAAATGGGACCTAATTAAACTTAAAAGCTTCTGTACAACAAAGGAAACTATAAGCAAGGTGAAAAGAATTGATGCTTTTGAACTGTGGTGTTGGAGAAGACTCTTGAGAGTTTCTTGGACTGCAAGGAGATCCAACCAGTCCATTCTGAAGGAGATCAGCCCTGGGATTTCTTTGGAAGGAATGATGCTAAAGCTGAAACTCCAGTACTTTGGCCACCTCATGCGAAGAGTTGAGTCATTGGAAAAGACTCTGATGCTGGGAGGGATTGGGGGCAAGAGGAGAAGGGGACGACAGAGGATGAGATGGCTGGATGGCATCACTGACTCGATCGAGTTGAGTCTGAGTGAACTCCAGGGGTTGGTGATGGACAGGGAGGCCTGGCGTGCTGCGATTCATGGGGTCGCAAAGAGTCGGACACGACTGAGTGACAGATCTGATCTGATAGCTTGAAATGAAAGAGGACTGTTGTGAGCACATGCAGCACTCAAATTAACAGCACCACCTGGGGGACAGATGACGCCTCATTCCCTCCCTACTCCCACCTGACAAACAGCCTTTGCCCACCAAACCTTCCATGTCTTGCAAACCTTCCATTGTCCTGGCTTCCAAAGGCCCTTCTCCACTGAAGCTGCCTCTGGTGGGGTGGAGAAACAAAAGTCATGTATGAGGTCAACTTGTTTCTGAGAAGGTCACATCAAAGAATCCCCTGGAGTGAAGCACTGAAGGATACCATTCTCAACCAATCTCAGGGAAGAAGAGGAAAAAAAGAAAAAAAACCACATACTGACAACAGAGAAAGCACAAGCTGTACCAAAATCTAGTGTTTCAGAACTTTCCCCTAATATGTTGTTTATGAATGACCATTGTTCTGTGACAGTCTCATTTCAACAGGCACCAGGGGTGTTTAGCTGGAGCAAATTAGCTTAGGCTTGAGTTATTTACAGTAGAGACTTGATATTGGAAAAACAGACAAACTCATTTGTGAAAAGTATCATGTTAAATGTTTGAATTTCTGTATTTCTTTAGTCAAATTATAAATCACCATTGTTTGTGAAGGATTACACGGAAAAGGAGATTAGAAAAAAAAAAAAGCTTTGTATGCCCTTAACAAGCTTAACCTTGTTTTTGTAGTATAGACAAGGTAATGGTTACTTATTATGTTAGTGGTATTGTTTAGTCGCTAAGTTGTGTCCAACTCTTTGCAACCCTATGGACTGTAGTCCGCCAGCCTCCTCTGTCCACGGGATTTTCCGGGCAAGAATACTGAACTGGGTAGCCATTTCCTTTTCCAGGGGATCTTCCTGATCCAGGGATCGAACCTGCATCTCCTACACTGGCAGGTGGATTCTTTACTGCTGAGCACCAGAGAAGCCCTACTTATTGTGTACTATTTATTAATTCGGTGATGACAACTCAAGCTCCTAAAATGTTGTAGCTCAAGTCCTTTTCAATGCTACTTCTTTGCTAAGTTCAGTTCAGTTCAGTCCAGTTGCTCAGTCTGTCCAACTCTTTACAACCCCATGGACTGCAGCACTCCAGGCTTCCAGGTCCATCACCAACTCCCAGAAGCTATTCAAACTCGTGTCCATTGAATCGGTGATGCCATCCAATCATCTTATCCTCTGTCATCCCTTTTGCTAAGAGCTCTGCTTAAGATAAGCCCTTTGAGTAGCTGTACTATTGTTCTCCTAAATGTTGCAAATTAATAGGTGTGGTAATGACAAAAGTGAGCTATCTCCGGGAGATGGTGAAGGACAGGGAAGCCTGGTATGCTGCAGTCCATGGGGTCACAAGAGTCGGACACGCACTGAGCAACCGAACAACAGCAATGACAAGAGTTATTAAAGTTGTTTTTTCCTTTAATGAACAAAATACAGACAAAAATGAAGCTTGAAAATGCAATTTTCAGACATGTTGACTCAAAGACATTAGGAATTATTAATATATAATCCCATTCCAATCATATAGTCCCATATGTGAAAATCTAGTACATGCGACTTTTCCAAGATGGTGAAGAAATAGGCTCAAATATACAGTTATAGCCGTTGGAGATATTACATAACAGAACAGGCTACTTGGACTATAAAAAAGAGGTAAAACAACGGATGGAATAGAACTAGAGATCTCTAAGATGAGGTCTTGGGAGAGATAAAGGGAACTGAGGTGATGTGAACTTGAACCCTGGAACCATACTCTAGTTATTGGCGAGAAGGGAGAGGGCGATCTATAAGTGCTCTCTTGTGGATACCTCAGCTTGCCTGGAACAAAGCTTAGATTACTTAGAAAGTGTATGGCAAATAGCAGGGGGAGAAGTGGAAGCAGTGACAGATTTTCTTTTCTTGGACTCAAATTCACTGCAGATGGTGACTGCAGCCACGAAATTAAAAGATGCTTGCTCCTTGGAAGGAAAGCTATGATAAACTTAGACAAATGTATTAAAAAGCAGAGACATCACTTTGCCGACAAAAGTCCATCTAGTCAAAGCCATGTTTTTTTCCAGTAGATATGTACGGACGTGACACTCCCTGGTGGTCTAGAGGTTAGGAGTCAGCTCTCTCACGGCTTGGGTTTGATTCCTGGTCAGGGAAGCCTTTCGGGGCTTCCCTGGTAACTCAGCTGGTAAAGAATCCACCTGCAATGCAGGAGATCCCAGTTCGATCCCTGTGTTGAGAAGATTCCATGGAGAAGGGATAGGCTACCCACTCTAGTATTCTTGGGCTTCCCTGGTGCCTCAGATAGTAAAGAATCCACCCGCAATGCAGGAGATCTGGTTTTGATCCCTGGGTTGGAAAGATCCCCTAGAGGAGGGCAAGGCAACCCACTCCAGTGTTCTTGCCTGGAGAATCCCACGGACAGAGGAGCCTGGTGGGCTACAGTCCACAGGGTAGCAAAGAGTCAGACACGACTGAAGTTACTGAGCACTAGCATGATGTATGGATGTCAGAGTTGGACCATAAATAAGGCTGAGTGCGGAAGAATTAAGCTTTTGAACTGTGGTGCTGGAGAAGACTCTTGCCAGTCCCTTAGACAGCAAGGAGATCAAACCAGTCAATCTTAAAGGAAATCAATCCTGAATATTCACTGGAAGGACTGATGCTGAAGTTGAAGCTGAAGCTCCAATACTTTGGACACTTGATGCAAAGAGCCAAGTCACTGGAAAAGACCCTGATACTGAGAAAGACTGAAGGCAAAAGGAGAATAGGGTGGCAAAGGATGAAATGGTTAGATAGCACACTGACTCAATGGATATGAATTTGAGCAAACTCCAGTAGACAGTAGAAGATAAAGGAGCCTGGCGTGCCACAGTCCATGGGGTTCCAAAGAGTAGGGCATGACCTACAGACTGAACAACAACAACTGGAGAAAGAAAAGGGCTGAGAACTGGGGCTGAGAACTGAGTGAGTTAAAATGGTTACCCAAAGATTTTTCTGTCTCAGGTATCCATGTCATTCCGCATGTCTGGGGCCACACTGGGACAAGAGGTATAGGAATGAACAATTCTGAGTCTAAATTATTAAACGGAATTGAGTATTTGGACACTGATCTAAGCACACATATAACAGCATTTAGGAATATTTACTATTAACATATACCTTTTGAACAAGAGGAAGATAAATACAAATGACCCATTATTAATAACTGAAGATATGTAAAGTGTCACTAGTATTTTTTAATTTAGTCTGCCTATTTGTATGTGCCACATGTATGTATAAATAAAAATGAAAAACTGTTTTCATGATATAATTCAGGAGCTCAATCCCCTAACCTTATTTCTCTCTCTAGAGTCTCAGCCTCGTCAATGGAAAATTCTTCTGTCAAGGAGTATTTCAGTAACACACTCTATATACATATATATGATGGTGTGATATTCATTTAAAGATAAAATTCTGTAATAGACTTCAAGATTATTTTGTAATTCTTATACAAATAGAACTGGAAATGGAATATAGACCTAATGGTCAGTCCTTTATTAGGAAATTCTAATGTTTATTTTTAAGTTGCTATGAATCCAGCTAGGAAGAAAGGCAGACAGAACACAGTTACATATAATATAACCCATTTTTTCTTTAAGATTCTGCCTTCACACTCCTCTGGAGTTTGGTATTTATAAATGGTCTCCATTTGGTTTCAAGTACTTGTGAATTTCAAGTATATCACATATAACTATGTTCAAACTTAAGTACAAAAGAAATCCTAAGATTAAAAAAATCTAAATACAGTTTAATGTAAATTCGGCAGTGTTTCATTGTTAGAAAGTTTACTATATTCAAAAGCAAGTAAAAGCTTAGGAGTCAGTTTTATGACTAATGATGAAACTGCACATGTCACTGGATTTTTTTTCAGCCTTCTATGGGAACAACAAAGACATGGCTGTTTCATAATGACCCAGTTATATTACATACAAAAACATGAACCTAAATTCTTTAAAGTCTTAATTTAAAATTTTAAATTAGCAATACATTTGTGGCAAAAGCTTAATATAATGTATCTCGAATAATTACTGAATGTAGATACATACCTTTCAAAGTACACATAAGACAAAGATATTACAATGCTAATTTTAGCCTTAGAAACAGATCAACTTTCTAAAATATTTGAATTACTAAACACATTCTCCCCTATCCATATATTTTTCACCTCTCACTAGATCATGTGATATACACAATATATTTTACTTTGACAGCTCCATGTTCTTCCCATAATTTAAACTCTATATACCAATAAATAATTTTTAGCATAATGGATACTAAAAATTTTAAAGTATGACTATATTGCCTTTGCTCGCTCAGTCACATCAGTCTTGTCTGACTCTTTGCGACCCCATGGACTGTAGCCCCTAGGCTCTTCTGTCCATAAGATTCTCCAGACAAGAATACTGGACTGGGTTGCCATGCCTCCTCCAGAGGATCTTCTCGACTCAGGGATGGAACCCAGGTTCCCCGAGTCTCCTGCATTGTAGGTGGATTCTTTCCCCACTGAGCCACCTGGGAAGCCCATGTTACCTTTGAGTTCATTAAAAAAAACATTTTGAAGAATACAAAAAGATTTAATAACTAGATTTAAATGAAGCCTTGGCATGACGTATGACACAGGTCCTCAAACCTTAGAGACACTTGACTGCTATAAAGTGGTCTTATCCAGAAAGTAGCCTCCCAGTATATGCCACACACTCCACCTCCACAATCAGCACAATTATAATGGGAATTTGGTTTATAACTGTTTCAAAATATTTTAAAATTAATATTATCTTTTGCAGTATCAATTTTGCTACATCAGTTCAGTTCAGTCGCTCAGTCATGTCTGACTCTTTGCAACCCCATGAAATGTAGCACGCCAGGCCTCCCTGTCCATCACCAACTCCTGGAGTTCACTCAGACTCATATCCATCGAGTCGGTGATGGCATCCAGCCATCTTATCCTCTGTTGTCCCCTTCTCCTCCTGCCCCCAATCCCTCCCAGCATCAGAGTCTTTTCCAATGAGTCAACTCTTCATGAGGTGGCCTTTGGCATGAGGTGGGCAAAGTATTGGAGTTTCAGCTTTAGCATCAGTCCTTCCAATGAACACCCAGGACTGATCTCCTTTAGAATGGACTGGTTGGATCTCCTTGCAGTCCAAGGGACTCTCAAGAGTCCTCTCCAACACCACAGTTCAAAAGCATCAATTCTTTGGTGCTTAGCTTTCTTCACAGTCCAACTCTCACATCCATACTAGATGGACCTTTGTTGGCAAAGTAATGTCTCTGCTTTTGAATATGCTATCTAGGTTGGTCATAACTTTCCTTCCAAGGAGTAACCATCTTTTAATTTCATGGCTGCAATCACCATCTGCAGTGATTTTGCAACATACCAAGAAACAATTCAGACCTCACAAAAGCAGTAGGGATGCCTAAGCTTGAAAATATTGCCAAATTGTTTCAACTACATTTTCTAGTTCTACAAGTTGCACTGCCAGGATGAAATAGTAAGTTATTAGATCACCCTTTTTAAAATACATGAAAGAGAGAACAGGAAAAAAATGGGGGAGGGGAGGTACATAGGTCACCAAAGGTACTTTTTGTTCAGACCAGAGGCAACGCCTGTTAGATTAGTAATCAAAAATGAATTTAATCTTGCCTGGATGGGAGTAGAAGCCAAAAGGGTAAATAAATGACAGAACTTGGGTGAGTACCACAGCACTGGGTTGCTTAGAAATCTATTAGAATGAAACAACCACCAAGCAAGCTCTGCTTTAACAGAAGCTGCTCCTGCTATGTGTTCCCGCCAGTCACTCGTGTGCCTCTGCCAAATCAAAGTCACATCTGATTTATTCACATCCAAGTCTACTGCAAACAGACTTTGATCAATTACAATAATGAAAATGCAGACTGAGTCTCGTTGTTTTGACATGCTTTCTTGAACTTTCCTCCTGCATTTTCTCAAAACATTTCTAATTGCAAGAAGTTGATCTCAATGGTTCTTTTTATTTGAGGGAACAAACTGTAAGGTTTGTTTATATTCCTTGCTGGCTAAGAATTTCTGGCATTGAGTTTTCTTTCTTTGAACCTGAGCCAGATTAATTATTAAATCTCAAAATGTCACTAAAATGAACTAATCACAGAGCTCAAGTCATTAGTAGTTTTGCAGGTGGTACTTCCCTTAATAAAACAAATGAACTTCCATGTATATGAAAAAAAAAAAGACCTTTGAGCATAAAGACACAATTATTTAATTGAAAAAGGAATTTAGCAGTTAAACATTAATAAAAAATTAATTTGAGCCATTTAATATTAGTCCTCTTTAATGGAACTGCCCTGGTGGGAGACAAAGAAAACCTTGCTCCTTGTTTGAGAAGTGGTAAAGACCACAATCCCTGGAAGAGAAAGCGATGTCAGCTCCCCATGGCTTTCAAGGCATGGGCTTTGAGAATGGGAGAGAAATGACAGAGGGGCTGAGCCCTGGAGGCTCCATATGTGAATGACTGCTAACATTTATTGAGCTGTTATATGCCAGCTGCTGCAGGGAGAAAAGAGGTCTTCTCCCTTAGGTTGGGAGAGGGAAGTAGTGGAGTTGTGTGAGAAGAGGTGAGACACAAGTCAGAGAAGCTGCAGCTCCCACTGTACAGAATCTGCCCTAGAGATTCGAAAATGTCATGGTCGGGGCTTTCCCTCCCCAGGACCTAATCCAGGGATAATGTCCCCTGATACAAGGGATAACAGGACCTGGAGTCCTGCAAGATATACTCATCCATTCATACACTCTTCATTCAGTACATGCATACTGGGCACCTACACTTCAAGGCCCTGGGTATACAGAGGATAAAACCTGGCTCTGACTCTTACGCAGCATCCTTGGGGGCAGAGAAGAGGACAGGCCAAGGAAGCAGCTTGCTGCAACACAGACTTATGGAGGAGTCAAGGTAGGGAAGAGCAGAGTTAGGGGTTCTTTCCTACTCTCTCATTCACTCTTATTCATTAGTTCCTTCACACATTAAGAGCCCACTATCTACCAAGGGTACAGAGTTAAAGGAAACAATTTTCACCCTGTTGTTAAGGAAGTCACCATCTAGGAAAGAGAGACAGGTAAAAAATTAATTAAATATGAAATATGAGAAGTTCTGTGATAATATCAAGCAAAGAATGTTACCAGATGGCAGAAGAAAAGCTGGTGTTCATATTATGATCCACAAGGTGGGGAGTAGGGGGTTAGAAGTGACTTCCGGGAGAGGATAACAGCTGAGTCTTAACAACTGGAATTAACCAGAAAACTGAGAAGAGCGTGCATCCTGGGAAAAGGTAAGTGCATGCTCAGAGGCATGGAGTAAAGCAGCACAGTGAATTCAGGACACCGTAAGTAGTTCACACACCATGAGGAGGCCAGAACACTCTGAGTTTATAATGTGACATTAGGACATTCAGATTCTACCCTGAACTATTATGACTTCTGAAGCAAGACTGGATTTCCGGACAGAGAGTAGAGAAAGCTCAGTTAATTTGAATTTCAGATAAACAAACAATAATTACTCTAAGTATGTCCTAAACATTGCCTGGGGCATATTCATAATTATTGCCTGAAATTTATATTTAACCAGGTGCCCTGTATTTCTTGGAGGAGGTCTTCCCTGGTGGCACAGGGGTAAAGAATCTGCCTGTCAATGCAGGAGACACAAGAGACATGGGTTCTATCCCTCAGTTAGGAAGATGCCCTGGAGAAGGAAATGGCAACCCACTCCAGTATTCTTGTTTGGGAAATCCCATGGACAGAGGAGCCTGGCAGGCCACAGTCCATGGGGTTGCAAAGAGCTGGACACGACTGAGCACAACAACACAACTAGCTGTATTTTTTATTTGTAAAATATGCCAACCATAGCAAGAGACTTAACATTTTAAAAAAAGGTTCTGGAAACTGTACAAACTGAACTGGAGGGAAGGTGAGGTTGGAAGAGAGAAATCAGTAGGGTGCATCTGCAGAAATACCAGTGAGAAATCATCAGGACAGGAACCAAGGCAATGGGAGTGAGATGGACAGTAAAGGACAGACTGGTAAGATATTCAAAAGGAGAAAGGTCTTGGTCACCAAGTACACAGAGGTGAAGGAGACCAGGACAATCCTACGTTTCTGATGAAGGATGATGGATAATGCCACTAACCCGGTAGCAAGGAGAGAAAAAGAGGAGCTCCATCTTAGACATACCGAATTTGAGATGTCTATAAAATATCCTCATATTTTGTATGGAACTGTTAGCACCTTCTCAGCCAAACCTCCAAATCCTGAAGTGCCTTAGGACTCAATTCTAGCCCCACTTCTTTGTCTATACTTTCTCCCCAGGTAACTGTTTCCATATAGAACTGAAGAATCTCAAATTTGCACTTTCAGGTGTGACCACTCTCCAAGCTCCAAAATCACACAGTCAACTGTCTAACTGAAGTCTCCTCTTGGATATCTAAGGGATATTTTAAATTAAATATATCCAAGACCACTGAGGCTCAAGAGGACCAGCTCAGGGTCACATCATTAACTTAGACTTGAGACGGAACCTTCCTTCTCCGCTGTGTTCTTTCCTCTACATTGCCTCGTGCAGTTCTCAGCAGGCCCTGCACAGTGCTCCGCACACAGCTGGGCTCAGGAGCACTGCCTCACTGCACTGCTCCCCCGATATGGGGCAGCTTTGCCGTATTCCCCTTCTTCATGTGTTAAGATACAGACAAGCTCCAAGGTGACACCCCACTGCACGTACATAGTACCTAGAGAGGGGCATGCTGCTAACAGGCAGCCCGGAGAAGTTAACACACCATATTCTCGGAGTAGTCTTTCAGACATATCAAAGGCAAACCTGGGCAGGACCTGGGGAGGAGGAAGAGGCTGCTGGGATGTCCCCATGGTGGGAAGCAGCACTTCAGCTAAGCAGGTACATCAGCCTCCCTTACACAACCGTGTGCATTTACTAAAACTATTCCTGTTTCCCCTTACCTCCCACATCCTCCTAGTACTAACTCCTCCAAAACGTATCTGGAATTGTGTAGTTCTCTCCGTCTTCGCTGCCAACAGCATTTCTTGCCTAGATTACAATAGCTTTCTAACAGCTCTTCTGGGTCCTCTATGATCTAATGTCCACATAGAAACCTCTGATACTTGATGCTACTTCCCATTAACAATTCTTTAACAGGTCCTTAGAACAAAACCCAAACTTGCTGATGACAGACACGGAGATACTCTGATCAGCTCCCCCTTCAAGAAAGGACTTGCTTCCAAGGTACGGAGGGTGTGGCGGGCAGACAGCCTCCGCTGTGCAGGCATACCATGGCTTATCAACAGATAGACATCTGTGTTGTTCCTAATCTTTCACTATGCCATATTTTGCACCAAATTATATATTTTCACCAGCTAATTCTGGGTAGATTTCTAGAAGCTGGATTGCTAAAATAGAGGGTAAATGCACATATACATTTGCTATGTCAAAGAGAATGGGTTTCTGGCTGCCTTCGTACCTCTTTCCTCCCTGCACACTCAGTGCCTAGAATGCTTAGCATAGAATAAGCATTCAATATAAACTTGGAATTAATGGATTTGGTATATGCATTTTACTAACTGCTGAATGAGCAGATTAATTCTGTATTTTGCAGTTGTGTTATAAATCCAAATGTAAACTTCAATAGCTAGTTATCAAGGAGAAATCATATTCTATGGTTAATAAAGTAAATTCTGATTCTAAGTGACTTAAAGCCCTTCTCTTCATATGCTAGAAATGCTTTAATAACTTAAAAAGTGAGAAAAGATACGTATAAATTTATTTGTACTCTTGGGAGCTTACATTCATTTAAAAAAAATCAATGTAGCAAACATGACTCCATTTGCTCTTTTGAAAATTAATAAAATTATTTCTCTCTTTTTCTTTGTATATATTTTATCTGTCAACCATTAACTTAAAATATCACCGCTCAAATACAAAGTTCTAACTTAGGAAGACATTAAGAAGGTTTAATAATAAACCAATTATTTTGGACTTAAAACACTCTTATCCCCTCAGAGAAACAGTTTTACAATAATGGTTATAGTCCCTGTATAGTATATATTAAGCAGTTTAACTAGAGTGTAGCATATTTGCAATAAAAGATACCACGTGATAAATGACAGTTCACATCCATAGTGACTATGACTGACTGAGACTTGAAAGCAGGCTGCTGCCATCTCAGAGGGAATGGTGGTGCTGTCCCCTCAAAAAGGCAAGGGTACTGTGGGGAGGCAGGTGGGTAAGTGGCCCTTCACTTAAGGTGGAGCTCAGGACTCCACTCCCCACACCTCCAGAGAGTACCCATGCATCTCCCTTCCAATGGAGGGACTGGAGGAGGCAGAAAGCAGAGGACAGACTTGGGAAAGGGTGGGGAGCGGCAGAGAGTGGGCGGAGACCACGTGGCCAACTGGAAATGCAGCAGTCAGATAAACCACCACCGCTGCCCCAGCAACGGCAACACCATCCAACCCAGGCAATGGAAGTAGCACGGACACAGCAGTTGGGGCTGTCTGTAGCAATTATACTGGGAGCAGAGCAGAATTCCCAGAAGAGCAGTGACTGATGAAACCATCCGAAATGATACAGGGCAGGAGGGACGATAAAAGGGAGGAATCACAGTAACATCTTTTCTTCTAAGAGAGAAATGAAAATGCTAGGATACTAATTAGGACTGTACAGTGAGTGCTAAAGGTCAGGCAATCAGGTGGGCGGGAAGGTGAAAACTCGGCTGGGCATGAGTGGCAGCCCAGGAGCCAGGCTTCCTTCAGGTTTGGTGCCAGGAGAGAAAGAAAGGCTCAGGACTGTCCAAGCCTGATGGAGACAGGAAAGAGCAGCAACAGGGCAGGGCGAGAACTCCCATGACAACTGCGGGAAGGGTGGCAACATGGTCACTGAGAAATAACACTGGGAAATAGCAGCAAGGGCAAAAGGAAATCAAGGGCAGAGAAAGAAGGGGCTTCCTCAGACATCCACCAAGGTGATCTCAGCTGAAACTTCTCTTTCACTTATTAATATATTCTCATTTGGTACGACTGAGCTCCTACTTTGAGCTGGGCACTGTTCTAGATCCAGGAGATATGGCAGGGGACAAGAGGCAGTTCCTGCTCTCACAGGGCTTAAATTCTAGTAAAAGGAGAGAAATGATAAACCAATGAAAAACACAGTGAATATAAGCTAAGTGGCGACTGCCTGCTATTGCCATATCCTTCTCATTTAATCAGCCTGCCCTTTGGGTTTACTAAGAAAAAGGAAATTTGAAATAGTAAACTAGCAAAGGAGTAAACAACATTTTAAGCTCCTTTTGAATGTTCTTTTTCTCACTCAAAATCACTTTTTTCCCCTACAAAACAAACACACTTTGAACAAATACTGAAATTTCAACAAAAATTCATGAAGTCAAAAGGTAAATCTCTTATAATTTCATATTCACTGTTGAAAAGTCTGGAGTATATAATTATAGACTTTCCTCTACAATATATACACATTTTACAATATATATATTATATACAAATATTATATATTATAGTATAAATAATATATAATTATATCATATATTATATATAATATCTACTATAATAAATAGTATAATATATTATACATTATATATAATTAACAGTAATTAATTATATATTCTATATATTATGTTATTTATTATATATTATTATATAATATATACAATTATATATAATATAATAGATTATAATTATATAATATAATATTAAAATATATATATATATCTCTCGCCATCCCTGGGTTGGGAAGATCCTGGAGAAGGAAATGGCAACACATGCCAGTATTCTTGCCTGGAAAAGCCCATGGACAGAGGAGTCTGGCAGGCTACAGTCCTTAGGGTCACAAAAGAGTCAGATGTGACTTAGCTACTAAACTCATTATTTAACCTGTTTTCTTTTTATAAATATTAAGTGGCATGAGTTCTTTATATATTTAAAAATTAACCTTTTATGACACAAATCATTTGCAAGTATCTTCTCCCACTCAGTGGGTTGCTTTTTCCTTTTGTTGATGTATATTCACTGTGTATATTATCCTTCACTGTGTATATTATCCTTCTTAATAGCTGCATGTGTATCTGTGCTCACTCAGTCATGTCCGACTCTTTGTGACCCCATGGACTGTAGCCCACCAGGCTCCACTGTCCATGTGATTTTCCAGTTAGAATCTTGCAGTAGGTTGCCATTTCCTACTCCAGGGTATCTTCCCGACTCAGGGATCAAACACATGTCTCTTGCATCTCCTGCTTTGGCAGGCAGATTCTTTACCAATGAACCACCTGGGAGGGCCTAATAACTGAATAGTAGCTAGTATTCCATCGCACAGAAGTAACATAATTTATTTACTTAATCCCCTATAGATTGATGTTTCAGTTCAGTTCAGTTCAGTCACTCAGTCACGTCCGACTCTTTGCAACCCCATGAACTGCAGCACGCCAGGCCTCCCTGTCCATCACCAACTCCTGGAGTTCACTCAAACTCATGTCCATTGAGATGCCATCCAGCCATCTCATCCTCTGTCGTCCCCTTCTCCTCCTGCCCCCAATCCCTCCCAACATCAGAGTCTTTTCCAATGAGTCAACTCTTCGCATGAGGTGGCCAAAGTATTGCAGTTTCAGCTTTAGCATCAGTCCTTCCAATGAACACCCAGGACTGATCTCCTTTAGGATGGACTGGTTGGATCTCCTTGCAGTCCAAGGGACTCTCAAGAGTCTTCTCCAACACCACAGTTCAAAAGCATCAATTCTTCGGTGCTCAGCTTTCTTCACAGTCCAACTCTCACATCCATACACGACCATTGGAAAAACCATAGCCTTGACTAGATGAGCCTTTGTTGGCAAAGTAATGTCTCTGCTTTTGAATATGCTATCTAGGTTGGTCATAACTTTCCTTCCAAGGAAATTTCCTGGCTGCAGTCACCATCTGCAGTGATTTTGGAGCCCCCAAAAATAAAGTCTGACACTGTTTCCACTGTTTCCCCATCTATTTGCCATGAAGTGATGGGACCAGATGCCATGACCTTCGTTTTCTGAATGTTGAGCTTTAAGCCAACTTCTTCACTCTCCTCTTTCACTTTCATCAAGAGGCTTTTTAGTTCCTCTTCACTTTCTGCCATAAAGTGGTGTCATCTGCATATCTGAGGTTATTGATATTTCTCCCGGTAATCTTGATTCTAGCTTGTGCTTCCTCGAGCCCAGTGTTTCTCATGATGTACTCTGCATATAAGTTAAATAAGCAGGGTGACAATATACAGCCTTGACGTACTCCTTTTCCTATTTGGAACCAGTCTGTTGTTCCATGTCCAGTTCTAACTGTTGCTTCCTGACCCGCATATAGGTTTCTCAAGAGGCAGATCAGGTGGTCTGGTATTCCCATGTCTTTCAGAATTTTCCACAGTTGATTGTGATCCACACAGTCAAAGGCTTTGGCATAGTCAAGAAAGCAGAAATAGATGTTTTTCTGGAACTCTCTTGCTTTTTTGATGATCCAGCGGATGTTGGCAATTTGATCTCTGGTTCTTCTGCCTTTTCTAAAACCAGCTTGAACATCTGGAAGTTCATGGTTCATGTACTGCTGAAGCCTGGCTTGGAGAATTTTGAGCATTAGTTTACTAGCGTGTGAGATGAGGGCAATTGTGTGGTAGTTTGAGCATTCTTTGGCATTGCCTTTCTTTGGGATTGGAATGAAAACGGACCTTTTCCAGTCCCATGGCCACTGCTGAGTTTTCCAAATTTGCTGGCATATTGAGTGCAGCACTTTCACTGCATCATCTTTCAGGATTTGAAATAGTTCAACTGCAATTCCATCACTTCCACTAGCTTTGTTCAGGATGCTTCATATTTTACAACACTACAAAAAACATTCTTGTATAAAATATTACACACTTGCCAATCATTCCTTAGGATACCTTCTCACAACCAAAACCACGACATCAAAAGGTTCCCATAGGACTTCACAGTGGATGAAAGTCCATGTGCCAGTGCAGGGGACATGGGTTCAATCCCTTGTCTGGGAAGATCCCACATGCCTTGGAGCAACTAAGCGTGTGCACCACAATTACTGAGCCTGCACTCTGAGCAGCAACTATGGAGCCTGTGTGCTGCACCCACTAATGCCCCCAAGGCCTAGGGTCTGTATGGTCATAGGGCCTTAATGAAAGAAGCTACCACAACGAGAAGCCCCCACACCACAAGGAAGAGTGGTCACTGCTGATGGCAACTAGAGAAAAGCCCACACAGCAATGAAGACACAGCACAGCCAAAAAAACAGGTTCCCATATAGAGATGTCCCTTGATATCCCAGGGAGATTGGTTCTAGAACCCTTGCAGACACCAAAATTTCTGATGCTCACCTCTTACAATTGGCCTCCATATGTGAGTGTTTGGCATCTGTGAATTCAGCCAACAGCAAATGTAATCCATGGCTGGCTGAATCCATGGATGTGGAACCCATGGATACGGAGGGCCAACTTTATTTGGAAAACTGATTTCTAAAGAGTCAGCATTAACTTACACCTACCTGTACCTACTGCGAATGAGAATACATGTTTTCCCGCAACTTGATCAATACAAAAAGTCCTTGTCTGTTTTGGATTTAAAAACCACCCCCAACTCATCTTTGTTTTGCCTCCAACCTTGTCTAGGATATTTTAGTGAAAAAGTAAAAATTTCTTATGCTGTCAAATTTGTCAACTCTTCTTTATAGTATCTGGCTTAGTTGTCATGCCACTCACTCTTTTCTTGCTTGTTCCTTTTTATTCTTCAAGTCTCAGCCCAAACAGAACTGTCACAGAATATCTTCCCCAAACACTCATTTAAAGAAAGCTGTCCCTGATATTCTGTCTTATTTTGCTTTTCTCCTCAGAGCTCTTTTTACTGTTTGTAATGACCAATTTTGGGAGCTGCTGCATGTCTGTTTTTCCTGCTAGAGTGTGAGTTCCATGACACTGGAATACTGTGGCAACTGAGTCAGACAAGTTATACGTGATCTTTGAGGAAATTCTTCTCATTCAGAACCTTGCAGTATTGTTTCTGTGACAGTCAAGAGTGCATCCACATTCTCTATCTGAAGAATTTTTGATGGTTCCAAAATCTATCATTAGAGTTCACTTTCAAAAATGAGCACATACTGCACTATTAATTTAGGTTAAAAAAAAGTGCTGCGATGCTAGAGCACTCCAAAACTTAGGAACTGGTAACCTGGTTTCTTCAGATATTTAGGCACAAGCCAGCAACAGTGCGAGTCAATGCTTTGAGCAGAGCTGGTTAACAAGGATATAGACTAAAGGTTAGGATAGGATGTTTTGCCACTTGCTAGATAAAAGAGTTCACTTCAAAGATATGAGGGCTGAACGCTTTTCATTCTGGCAAGAAAAAACTCCGTGATACTCAGGTTAGATGGATTTTTATAAATATTCTGAAGAACGTTTCTTTCCTTTTAGACTAAAATATCTTTTAATTGTTGCAGGAATTAGTTAAGTTCCTATCTAGGAATTTTTAAAGAATATCTGTAGATTAGGATTCAAAAGTCTAATACAAATATAAGTTGAACAAAAGCTGAGTTCTATTTTCATAGTATAGGTTAATAGTGTTTACAGTCTACGTTATCATTTACTTTTGTTTCTTAAATTGAGAGGCAATTGTGACATTTTGTTGGGTGACAATGTAATATATTAATCTTCACTGAATATATCATTGGACTTACTAGATGCAAATATTTTTCCAATATGCAAATGAATATTGTCAACAAGTATTACTCTAGTATGATAATATGCTTTGGCTTTTTATAATTATTGCATTGAAATTACTATGCAATGTAAATTTCTTGGCAAAAATACACATCAAGTGATAAAAATTTGGGAACCATTCAATAGAAAATCTTGTTAGTGATGGTATTTCAACAAACACATATGAAATGAAATGTTTTTATGATAAACTGTCATGTAATTTGGTGACCACAGATAACAGCATTAGTCTGACTTTGTGGGGGAGACGATTACTGAACCCCTATGCTTATTAGTCCTCACTAAATTATACCTTTTCCCTGTCAGAAGAAGAGAGACTGTCACAACAAATAATTATCGAAAAGCCAGAAATAGTTCGAAAGAGGACAGGGAAAAAAACTTTACTTTCCTCTTTAACATTTCACCAACTATGCAATTCAAAAAACATTTCAACCTTATTACTACATGTCAAGAATTTCATACATTAAAGATAAAAAGCAATTTTAACCCAATAAAAGTATTTAAGTACAAATAAAAGGAAAACATTTTTAATAAAAAGTCAATTAAATTAAAAGCAAGTACCTAAACTTGTAGCATATAAGTAAATAGCATTTCAGCATCTTCCATCAGAAATGGACCTTCCTTTTAGTACTACTGTATTTTGGCTTTTAGTATAATCAAGTTTCTAAGCTAATGATAATGACTGGATACACAATTTTGTGGAAAATGCACTGATTTGAAATAATATTTTCTAATGTGTTGGTTATTTATTATCATTGTAGCCAGGCTTTAAGGTTATTTAAGATCAAAAATAGAAAAATTGGCCCATCACAAACAAAACCATTCATTTCTAAATTTGAATATATAAACTCATAGTTAATATAAAACTAGCAACAAGCTTTCTAACCATTCAACTGGTTTTCTGTTGTTAGTTATTTAGATTGTTTGCATTTAAGTTAAAATTTTCTCAGCTTTATTAAGGTATAACTAACAAATAAAACTGTAACATATTTAAAGTATGCGACATGACTTGACATGCATAAATATTGTGAGAGGACCCTTAACTGTGTTAATGAACACATCCAGCACCTCAAATATTTAACATTTTTCTTTTTGTGAGAACACTGAAGTTTTACTTTGTTAGCAGTTTAATTGTACAATACAGTGCTATCAAATATAGTCACCATGTTATACATTAGATCCTTATAGCTTATTCATCTTATAGTTGCAAGTTGGAATTTTGGGTTTTTTTTACCAATTTTTTTCGATTTTCCATACCTCCCAGACCCTGGCAAACACATTCTATTCTTTGTTTCTATAAGTTTGGCTTAAAAAAAAAAGACTTCACCTGTAGGTCATATTTGCTTTTCTTTGTCTAGCTTATTTCACTTAGCATAATATCCTGCAGTTTCATATGTTTTGCTGTAAATGACAATGTTTCCTTCTTTCTCGTGGCTGAAACATATTCCATTGTGCATATAGACCACATTTTCTTGATCCGCTCACCCACAGATGGACATTTAGCTTGTTTCCTAAGTGGCTCTCGTGAATAACGCTGCAAAGATGAGGCAATTACAAATATCCTTTGAGATAAGGTTTTCATTTCCTTTGAATATATACCCAAAAGTGGGACTTCTGGCTCACATGGTAATTCATACCACAGAGTAGCCACCATACATCTTTTGACTGGAAAATTTAGTCTGTTTACATTTTAAGCAATTATTGATAATTATGAACTTACTATTACTATTTTGTTCATTGTTTTCAGGTTGTCTAGTAATTTCTTTTTCTCTTGCTATCCGCCTTTGTAATTTGATGATTTTTCTGTAGTGCTATGCTTTGATTCCCTTCCCTTTGTCTTTTGTATATCTATCATAGGTTTTTGCTCTGTGATCACCATAAAATATTTTGCATTTTGTGCTTACATAAAACATCATATATTTATAACAGTTTTAAGCTGACAACAACTTCATATACATACACAGCTCCACATTTTTACATTCCCCCTCAACATTTTTGTTTCTGATATTACAATTTACATTTTTACATTGTGTATCCATTAACAAATTACTGTACTTGTCACTTTTAATATTTTTGCCTTTTAATCTTCACACTAGGGTTATAAGTGATTTACCTACTACTATTACAACATTATTCTGATTTTGTCTATGTATTTATTTTACCAGTGGTTTTGTATTTTCATGTTTTCCTTTTACTAATTAATGTCCATTCATTTCAGCTTAAAGAAATTCCTTTAACATTTCTTTTACAGTCTGTAGAGTGGTGATAAACTCCTTCAGCTTTTGTTTGTCTGGAAAACCCATTTTCTCTCCTTCAGTTCTGAAGGACAACTTTGCTGGCTAGAGAGTTCTTGGCAGTATTTTTCTTATAGCACTTTGCATATACCATGAGACTCCCAGTCTACAAAATTTCTCATAGTCTTATGCGGTGGGGGGGGGGGGGGGTCCCTTGTGTGTGACAAGTTGCTCTTCCCTTATTGTTTTTGCAGTCCTCTCCTTGTCTTTAACTTTTGACAATTTAATTATGTGTCTTAGTGTGAGTCTCTTTGGATTCGTTTTATTTGGAACTCTCTGGGTTTCCTGGATCTGGATTTGTTTCTTTCACCAGGTTAGGGAAGTTTTCAGCCATTACTTCTTCTTTTTTTTTAATAACTTTGATTTTATGTACTTATTGTTAAAGAAATTCACCCTATTTACATATGAAATACTGTGAGTTTACAAATGAAATTAAAAATCTGAATTGGTGGCATTTTTAGCTAACACCTTCTGAAAGGTTTGAGTTACTATGTTTTAAAAATGAAAATAACAACATGCAGAATTTTAAGCAAACACTATTTCAGACAAAAAACACTACAAAGGAAATGTATTTTAAAAAGAAAAACACAGTATTTCAACATAAAGTACTTCAACCTAAACAAATACATTTTTGCAAAAGGCAAACTTCTATAAAATTTATTAATTTTGTACCAGCCATTTATTTGCAAAAAACAGACAAAATTTAATTCTACTTCTTTCCAAAATTGATGATTTACCTAAGAATGCAGCTTTGAATTCCAAGGTTATGTTTCTTCAGTGAGAAGATAATTATAATTATTTATGTGGAATATTCATTATCTCGGCTACACAAACAAAGGTCCAAGTGACTAGGAGGCCAGTCCCTCCTAGCACAAAGAAGTCTGGAAAAACATTGCTTTGCCATATGTTCAGATACTGGCAAAAGGAGCTTTCTTTGTTGGTACTGTCTAATAGGAAGGACTTTTCACCACTTTCCTCACAGACATTGTTACTGCCCCTGAAGTACAAATAAGTAATTTTCCATTTGAGGTTTTGGCTAACCAATTATCATTTAGGCTGCATGCACCTTGTTCTTTTTTTTTCATTATTCCACTGCATTTACATTTATTGAACAGCCTACGGAGCAACCAACAAAAAGGTAAAAGCTAAAATTCTCTCCTAACTGATTTAACATAAATTAAGCATCATCTGGAGATATCTGATCACTTGAGCGATCTCTTGTAGTCATCACTGTAGACCATTCAGTATCTGGCTCTGATGTGAGACGTTCCAATGCATCTTCTTGCACTTTTCCTTAACTAACAGTCACAATCATTACCTAAAAGAGTCAAAGTCCCTTCTATACTTTGGAACTAGGAATTAGAGCAATGCAAATAAAAACTGACTTTTAGAGACACTGATACTCACAACAAACTTAACGATAAAAAATTTAATCAGAAGATATATAGTGTCCATGGCCAATAACCTATGATGTATGAGTATGTTTGGAAGAAAGTGATAACAAGAAACAAATCACTTAAAGCCTTTGGAGGTAAAAAGGCTATCTTGGGGACTTCCCTGTTGGTCCACCAGTTAAGACTCTGCACTTGCAATGCAGGCGGTCTGGGATTCGATTTCTGGTC
This sequence comes from Bubalus bubalis, assembly GCF_019923935.1. Classification (NCBI taxonomy): domain Eukaryota; kingdom Metazoa; phylum Chordata; class Mammalia; order Artiodactyla; family Bovidae; genus Bubalus; species Bubalus bubalis. The sequence continues at coordinate 17,985,333 of NC_059175.1, forward strand.
TGGGAATTAAGATCCCACATACCGCAACTAAGCCTGCACAGCTAAGCCCATGTGCTGCAACAAAGACTCAGTACAGCCAAAATAAAGATAATTAAGAAATAATTTTCTTAAAATTAAGAAATATATTTTAAGAAAAAAAAAAAAAAGGCCATCTTTTGAGTCATAATTCCCCAGGGGTGGTGTCATTCAAACTTCTCAACTTTCCCTGAAAATTCCATAAGACTTCAGTTTAGGAAAACTGAGAGTAGAGAGTTGGGTGCTGCTGCTGCTGCTGCTAAGTCACTTCAGTCATGTCCAACTGTTTGCAACCCTACAGACTGTAGCCTGCCAGGCTGCTCTGTCCATGGGATTCTCCAGGCAAGAATACTGGAGTTGCCATTCCCTCCTCCAGGGGATTTTCCCAACCCACGGATCAAACCTGTGTCTCTTATATCTCCTGCATTGACAGGTAGGTTCTTTATCACTAGTGCCATTTTCAGTTCTGTTCAGTTCAGTTGCTCAGTTGTGTCCAAATCTTTGCGACCCCGTGGACTGCAGCACAGCAGGCTTCCCTGCCCATCATCACCAACTCCCAGAGCTTACTCAAACTCATGTCCATTGAATCGGTGATGCCATCCAACCGTCTCATCTTCCATTGTCCCCTTCTCCTCCTGCCTTCAATCTTTCCCAGCATCAGGGTCTTTTCAAATGAGTCAGTTCTTCACATCAGGTCAGCCATTACTTCTTTAAATAATGTTCCTCCCCCTTTCTTTTCCTTCTGGGATCCCGATAATGTGTGTATATTGGTCTTCATGATGGTTCCCCACAAGTTCTTTAAATTCTCTTCACTCTATTTCATTCTCTTTTCTTTTTGCTCCTCTGGAAGAATTACACTGCCCTGTCTTCAAGTTTACTGATCCTTTCTCCATGTTATCTGGTCTGCTGTTAAATGCTTATGTTGAATTTTTCAGTTCAATTACTATATTCTTCAGCTTTATGATTTCTGTTTACATTTACTGTCTCTTCTTCTTGGAATTCTCATTTTGTTCATACATTGCTCTTCTGACTTTGGTGAGCATCTTTATGACCATTATTTTGAATTCTCTATCAGGTAAGTCACTTATCTCAATTCATTAAGATTTGTTTCTGGTTACTTAGTTGTTCTTTTGTTTGGAACATTCCTCTGTTTCTTCATTTTCCTTGAATCTCTGTGTTGGTGTTTATTTATTAAATAAAACAGCCACCTCTCCCAGTCTTTAACACAGTGGTCTCACGTAGAGGCTGAACCTCATTAATCAGCACAGCCTGAGCTCCTGGCTGTCTCTCAAAGCTTTGTGACTGTCGAAGCCACCTTCTTTAATTGTAGTGGCTCTCAATAGGGTGTGTCAAGACCTATCAATGTCTCGAAGGGATAACTGTATTGAACACCCAGATGCTGGATGATTGGAAGCTGAATCAGGCAGCAGCTGTTGTTCAGTTTCTCAGTTATGTCCGACTCTTTGTGACCTAATGGACTGCAGCATGTCAGGCTTCCCTGTCCTTCACCATCTCCCAGAGCTTGCTCAAACTCATGTCCATCACGTCAGTGATGCCATCCAACCATCTTATCCTCTGCTGTTCCCTTCTCCTCCTGCCTTCAATCTTTCCCAGCATCAGGGTCTTTTTTAATGAGTCAGCTCTTCACATCAGGTGGCCAAAGTATTGGAACTTCGGTATCATTTATTCCAATCAATATTCAGGGTTGATGTTCTTTAGAATTGATTGGTTTGATCTCCTTGCAGACTTTATTTTCTTGGGCTCCAAAATCACTGCAGATAGTGACTCTTTGCCACGAAATGATGGGACCAGATGCCATGATCTTAGTTTTTTGAATGTTGAGTTTTAAGCCAGTCTCACTCTCCTCTTCACTCTTCTCTTTCACCTTCATCAAGAGGCTCTTTAGTTCCTCTTTGCTTTCTGTCGTAAGGGTGGTATCATCTGCATATCTGAGGTTATTGATATTTCTCCTGGCAATCTTGATTCCAGCTTGTGCTTCATCCAGCCCAGTATTTTGCATGATATACTCTGCAAATAAATTAAATAAGCAGGGTGATGATATACAGTCTCGATGTACTCCTTCCCCAACTTTGAACCACTCTGCTGTTCCATGTCTGGTTCTAACTCTTGTTTCTTGACCTGCATACAGGAGGAGTATGGTGGTTTGTCAGGAGGCAGGTAAGGTGGTTTGGTATTCCCACCTCTTTAAGAATTTTCCAGTTTGTTGTGATCCACACAGTCAAAGACTTTAGGCAGCAGCTAAGCTGTTTCAAAAGTATGTAGTTAGGCTTCTTCCAGGGAGAAGCTAGCAGGTGGGTGTTTTTCCTGTTTCCTGTAGCCGTGGGGTTGGGGAGAGAAAAGCAGGTGCTCCTGTGCTCATTAAGAGATGCTTCTCTGTTTGCTATAGTCCTGTGGGGCTCATGAATGCAAGCCCCAGCGGCTATCAGAGCCAGGTGATTCAGTCAGCTGTCCATTTTGGCAGCTGCTGCAAAAGCTGGGGCACCAGATATATGTACAAGCTTTTTGCAGGGAGATACCAACAACTTGGAGTGGTCTGGAGGGAGAAGGCAGATAGGCGTCTGCTGGTTTATCTGATGTCCACGGAGGGTTGCTGCTGTCCCCTAGACAGTGTGCTAAATTGAAGCCTGACCCATAGGCAGCAACTTTCGAAGTATGCAGGTAGGCCCCTTTCAGGGAAATGGGCATTTCTACCTGCTCCCTCTGCACAGCTGGGGTGAGTATTCCTGTCCATTAACAAGCACGTCTTTGTTTGCTATAGTCTTGTGTGTCTCGTGGATGTAAGCCCAACTGGCTTTAAGAGCTATGTGTTTTGGGGGCCCATTCCTTAGGAGGGAGTCTTAAAAGAAAGGGTGCCAAGTATGGACCCACACCTTTTGTTCCTCAGCGGGCAAATCAAATGATTAGATTACATTTGATAAAAGTGATCAGCAGCAATTAATTCTTCTAAAATTTAGATTGTAAAGAATATCACAATAATGAATAACAGGAAAATTACAAGAAATTGTTTTGGTGAGATAACAGAGAAAAAGTGTGAATCAAACAAACAAAAACCCTAATCTCATTTTAACTCCTTTAACCTTTTTCCTCTCTGGAGGTAAACCCAGTTTTAAATGGGACTTGTCTTCGTGACTGATGACATGACTCAGAAGGTTAACTACTCAAAACTAATTCTGCACTTTTAAATATGCACCCAGTAGGTTATGATGAATCTCAGAAGAACCTGACCACAAGTATATCCAAAAATAATGAATAGCACTTTACTTATATACAACTTTAAAAAAGCTTATACATTCTGCTTTAAAAGTCAGATAAAGGTCAAAATAGTAGAAAATATGTGCCAAAACTAAGGTTAAACCCCGGCCTCAGCTTTGTACCGAAGTATATAAGAAGCAATCCTTTCAGACTGAGAAAGGTGGGAGGCTTGAAATTTGAGATACTACTTTTTTGTAAGATTCATCTAAAATCAATGTTTTGAAAACCAAAGATTTATAGCATAAACTAACTAAAATTTCTAGCACAATTAAAAAATAAATACCTATAGTTAGAGATGCTCACTAGCTTATGGTTAAGAGTATAGACTCTGGGGAGCTCAAAACACACAAATGATTCACTTTCATCCTTACTACACTTTTCTAGAGAAGTATGGCAAATTTCACATTTTCTCAGTTTTTACAAAGGTAGAGATCAATACCAAAGGGCCACCCTGGTAGCTCAGCTGATAAAGAATCTGCCTGCAATGCAGAAGACCCCAGTTCAATTCCTGGATTGGGAAGATCCCCTGGAGAAGGGAACGGCTACCCACTCCAGTATTCTGGCCTGGAGAATTCTATGGACAGAGGAGCCTGGCAGGCTACAGTCCCTGGGTTCACAAAGAGTCAGACATGACTGAGTGATACCAAAGAAGAGTTGGACACAACTGAGCAATACCAAAGAAGGTACATAGAAAAGGCATCTCTAAGTGTTATGCTATTGTGTTTTAAGTGCTTTTTTTATATTCCTAGACTATGACAGTTAAGTGAAAACATCAGCTACAAAGCAATAAACATACCAAAATTACAAATATGTGCCAATGAACACATGGGTAAATTACCTTGTTAGAAGTTAAGAGCTGTGCAGCCAGCCATAGGATTTGGGGTAATTTATTATTTCCAGGAAATATTATTGTTTATTAATTTTTAAATAAAACAAAGGGAAAAAAATCAAGTAAGGTCATAGTGTATAGGCCAAGCCATAGAGTCACAAAAGTGCCCCCAAATTACACTGGCAGGTATAAACTTCTAAGCTTCAGGCAGTCCTGATTGGGGACAAGCCTGCTTCCTGGTCTGATTAAAGGCAGCCACAAATGAGTTAGGTACGAAAGAGGTCAAATAACTGGCATAACACTTGGCCCAACAGGGACCTTTCATTGTGGATGGTGGTAAACCCATTCAACCACATCTTTTCCTTTGGGGAGGCAGAAATGCTAGTAGATAAATAAAGAATGGTATGTTGATGAAACTCAGGATATATCCTTTCCAATCTTGTAAACCAAAGGACTCACAGGACTATACCACTGAACATACCAAGCTTCTGTATAAAGCTGCAGTAAGATCCAGTTTCAGAAGGCAGTATGTGACTGTTTTTTCCTTGCAACCTTAAAGAATGAGACTAATTTGGTTTCACAGAGGAAAAAAGATGATACTAAAAATGGTTTACACATAATTTAACAGAGTTAAGATATCTAGGGCAAACTGGTATGTACAACATACATCTACAAAGAAATTATGTTACCTATTAAGCACATGCTAGGTGCCTGATAAGTAACTGAATGAACAGTAAAACCATAAAAGCATTAAATATTTAAAAAGGAATTCCCAAAACTAAACCACATTGATTCTTTTCCTATTTTTATTGTTTCTTATACATATTGCCATGTAACTCCTTAAGTGCTTTTGGTATTTTAGAATTTCAAACATTTAATTTTTCAGTTTATTCTGAATATCTTATTTTTCTACCAGGGATCCAACATGTTCACTTAAAATATATTATTATAAATATATCACTATATTCTTTTTAAAGGAAATATTTCACGTGTATAAATAAACGTGGTGGTGGTAGTTTAGACGCTAAGCACGTCCGACTCTTGCGACCCCATGGAATGCAGCCTGCCAGGCTCTTCTGTCCATGGGATTCTCCAGGCAAGAATAGTGGAGTGGGTTGTCATTTCCTTCTCCAGAGGATCTTCCTGACCCAGGGATTGAACCTGGGTCTCCTGCATTGCAGACAGATTCTTTACCAACTTAGCTACGAGGGAAGCCCATAAATAAATATAGCTAATAATATAATATATGCCCATGTGCCCACCATCCAACTTAAGAAATAAAACACTACAAATATGACCAACTTAAGAAAGAAAACACTACAGGTATGACCACCATCCAATTTAAGAAAATAAAAACTACAGATATGACCAAGAAAATACTGCGACCCCTTGTCCATACTGTCCTTCCCCAGCAGTAACAACTACATGCATGTTTTTATACTTTTACTACATCTTTATAGATCCATAAACAAAACAGCAGTGGTTTTTAAAACTTTAATATGCTCATCTCCTAAGACTTTTTAAAACTATGTACCACCGTGCTTATTTGACACTTAAATAATGGCAGTTTACTGTTGATTGAATGCATGCTTTAAGCATTTTTGTCAAAGCTTTGGACTGCAGTTTAGTTTATTCAATTTATGGAAAATATAACCATATAACTTAATTGGCAAAACCAGCTCCCAATGTCAAATCCAATCAACCAAATCTGTCAGGAAAAAAGTCTAACTTAATTTTTAAATTCAAATAAATGTGTTATTATGTGTGCCCATGACAACTTTCTCACTTGTGGGATTTTAAGATAGATAAATGGATAGCTAGGTAGACAGAGACACTATAAGGCATGGGGTCTTTGTCACCTGGATAAAATAATGTGTTGCCCCTTTCAATAATTTTTATTGAAGCTTTCTGTTTTGTTCTCAAGGGACTTTCCCTCAGGACAAATTCTCCAATGTCTCTTTGTTTGGTGCCCTGATTTTTAAATTCCAAGGCAATGCACCATAGTTAGATTTAGGGTGGACAAGAAGTAAGCTTTTCTTCTGAAAGACAGACGATTATGAAAGAAGAAAGAAAGGAGTACTGGCAGACCAGAAGGATCTCTGGCAAATCTTTTTTAGGAAGGACTACATATGGAAAGAGAGAACATGGAAATTAATTGCTTTAAAGCTATCCATACCTGTATATCCCACAGGAAGTCTCTGTGTACCCCGGGCACAGGTACCCCAATTTCAAATCCACCGATCGACAGCAGGGGTTGACAAACTAGGATCCAGTTGCTGCTTGCCTCGTAAATAAAGTTGTGTTGGGCAGAGTCACACTCACTGGTTCACATATTGTCCATGTGTGCTTTCAGAGAAAAACTGGCAGGGTTAAACAGTTGCAATAGAGACTGTCTCACAATGGCCAAAATATTTATCTGGTTCTCTGAAGAAAAAATTCTGCTACTCCTCATCTACAGCATTGTGTATGTGGTTTCTCAAATTCTTTCTTTAAATCAAACTTACATAAGGCCACGTTGTCCTAAAAGGCTTATTATGAAAAATATTATTTCCTTCTCCTGGGAAACAACTACTTTATATTCTTCTGGCTGGTATTTATGGTACAGGCCAAACCAGGGAGCCACAAAAGTGTTGACAGCTATCAAGGAGACTTTGTCGCAGCCCCTCCATAACATTTTTCTATTATCATTGCTTTATTTTTCAGTTTTAAGCATTATATATTAACCTCTCATTACTGAAAATGAGGATTTATCCTGCTTCCCAGGTGGCTCAGTGGTAAAGAATCTGCCTGCCAATATAGAAGATGCGAGTTCAATCCCTGGGTTGGGAAGACCCCTTGGAGATGGAAATGGCAACCCATTCCAGTATTCTTGCCTGGAAAATTCCATGGACAGAGGACCCTGGTGGGTTACAGTCCAGTCCATGAGACTGCAAAGAGTCGGACACGACTGAGTGAATGAGCATATCCTCAATATAGCTGTAGATCAATATTCAATATTTATATTAGTATTATGAATAAACACTATCAACAAGTGAGTTTTCTGTATACTAGGATTACTTTTCCTTTTCCTACCTGGGGTTTTTCTTGGAGATAATGACATTTATTTATTTCCCACATACTTATCTGTAATTCAACTTTATATGTTCAGTGTGTATGTGTTCATTTAATCCCTTTATTTTTCAGAATGGACCTCTACCTTTATATTTGTCTGAAAAACAGTTTTTACTGTTTTCCCCTCCCCATGAATAAAACCTCCAGTTTTCCACTGGGTAGAGAAGTTGTATGGTTTTCAGACTTTCACAAAGGGAATTTAACAGTGTCCTTTTCTTTTTCTTCAGGAGATTTAACACTGATACAATGCTATCATTTAATACACGGTTCATGTTCAAATTTAAAGAAATAACCCAATGCTATCCCTTATAGCTAAGTTTTCCCCCATTCAGGATCACATGTCACATTTAGTTGTCATGTTGATTAGTTTTTCTTTGTCCTTCATTACACTGACATGACTAGCCCAGCGTTTCATGAGGTTTTTCTGGTTACTTCCTTGTGAATTGATTAAGGCTGTTAGTTTCAAAAAAAAAACAAAAAACTACATGAATGATGTCTTACTCTCACTGTATTATACAAAGAAGCATACGTGATGTGAAGTCTGTTCTACTTGATACAACTTTTGACTGATTAAGGTGGTATGGTGAAATCTGTCCACTATAAAGTTACTTTTTGTTTTCCTTTGTAATTAATAAGTAATCTGTAGGGCGATACTTGAGACCATGTAAATATGCTATTCCCCCCAAAAATCTGATCCAATGGTTTTAATATCCACTAATGAGTTTTCCTTGAATCGATTATCACAATGACAGTTGAAAAATGGTGACTTTCCAACTCTATTATTTCTTCTACATTTATTGGTTAATACCTAATTGCTTCTTAAATAGATTTTCAACCAGGTTACGTTTTTAGCATCAGCCTCAACTCCACTTTCAGGTTCCTGGCACTGCTAATTACTGAGCATTCTGGGATTCTGTGGTTTAAACTGGGTTCCTTCTAAGCTTTCTTCTCTGCTAGGAGTCATGCTTCTTAGTTTTGCCAAATTTGCTAACATTTGCTCATCTGCTTTTCCAGTTTCTAAAACATTGTTACTGCTGTTGTGTCTTCAATTTTTCATTGACCTTGTAAATTTATGCTTTTAAAAATAAACCCTTCACTTTCATTTTCATTAAGCTCAAAAGGAGAAAGTAAATTCATATGTTTAAAACTGGCTAACTTTACTTAGAAGTCCATTTTTCTTTCCCTGCTTTCAAACTTTATATAAATGATACTGCTTTAGTCACTCAGACATGTCTGACTCTTGGACTGTAGCCCATAGGCTCCCCTGTCCATGGGATTTATCAGGCAAGAATACTGGAGTGGGTTGTTGTTTCGTTCTCCAGGGGATCTTCCCAACCCAGGGATCGAACCTGCATCTCCTGTGTCTCCTGCACTGCAGGCAGTTATTTACCTGCTGAGCCACTGGGGAAGCCCATAAATGGTAATGAAATCTTCTGCAACTTGTTCTTTCTACTCAATACTATGTTTCTGAGATTTATCCATCTTGATACATGCATCTCTAGTTCATTCACTTTTAATGAATGATGTTACAACTCAGAGTATGAAGTTGGTACAATTTTTTTATCCAATTCCACTGTATTTCCAACAGTGATACTGTGAGCTTTAGGGCAGGGGGTCTATTTTTGCATAAGAACATACACTCCCCATACAAGTCTGCAGAAAAATAGGATTATATATGCAAAACATTAACCCTAAAACATTTCAATTCTGTAACTTATAAAATGAGCTAATAATACTAGGCACCAAGAAGATGCTCAACAAATATCAATCACTTGGAGACAACAGTGAGATGGGGCTCAGAAATTCAGAAAGAAGAGTCCTCTCTGAAAGTTAAACTGCAAGATAGTCCAGGGCAGAGATATGAAAAGAGCAAAACAAAAGAAGAGCTGCAGGGCCAGCAACATTTGACCATAATATAACTACTGTAATAGCAAAATAAATAATAGGTCAATTAGAAAAGAGAAGCAAAGAAAAAAGGGAATCATAGAAACAAATGCTGACAATCCATAAAAACACTGTTCACAGGAAGAAAAACCTTAACAAGCATGTGGCAACTTTTTTCCATTCCAAATCATATGGCTATTCATGTGGTCAGACTATCCCTATGGCGAAATGGACACAACAGGTGATTCTGGGCCTGATGCAATTAAACATTAATTTTACTACTTAACTTTTCTCATCCAAATATCATACTCATATCCTAGTGCTTTTTCCTCTGCCAATTTAATTTCTTACTGTAAATTAATATACTGGAATTCTGGCAACATTTACAAACTCTCGTGTTTTAGTCATTGTGATATCTTTCAGAGCCAAATCACTTTGGATACGGATAAAAAATGAGTCATTGGAGCCTTCAGCCCAGATCTGAGAACATGGCCAAGTTAACAAGGTGCTACCTCGCAGCTCAGGCCTCTCCTTCGACTACAGTATCACCATGCAGCTCTATTCTCTACTCATTTCAAGAATTTCCTCTTCCTCTTTCATGGAGCATGCTTGTGGGCATGTGTGCTCAGTCATGTCCAACTCTTTGTGACCCATGGACTGTGGCCCACCAGGATCCCCTCTCCATGTGATTTTCCAGGCAAGAATACTTGAGTGGGTTGCCATTTCCTTCTGCAGGGGATCTTTCTGACCCAGGGATTGAATCTGTGTCTCTTGGGTCTCCTGCATTGTCAGGCGGGTTTTGTTTGTTTTTTTTTTTTTTACCAGCTGAGCCACCAGAGAAGCCCTTCAATGAGCATATGTATTAAAAAGGAAGTGAGTAAGCTCTAATGTTACTGCTTTCTTCTACTGTCTGTAAACCTACTGCTGAGTCATATATTTTGTCAATGCATTTATTCACTTTTTCAAACAGAAAACTGTGTTTCCTACTGTCTTGTCAGTATGAAAGGAGAAGCAATATTTCAAAATAACTTGCATGGCTTCTAATAGGACATAGTTAAGACTATGAAAAGTCTACCATATTACTTTTTGTGAAATGTTACTTCAACTTGTATTGAACTGATGAACAGGCATTGAATGATATTGGCAACCTGAAGTAAAATGTGAATTTTCATGACAAAAAGTACAAGCAATGCTCAATTTCAAAATATATTCAGTTTCTCAGGGTTATTTTATAGTTGGCTGCTGGAAATTCAAACTCTGTCATTTCCTTTTCCAGGGGATCTTCCCCACCCAGGGATTGAAACCGGGTCTCCTGCACTGTAGGCAGACGCTTTACTGTCTGAGCCACCAGGGAAGTCCAACTCTGTCATACAAACCATGTAATATACTTACATGGCATTGAGATTTTCAAGTCTGTCAATAAAAGTCTATCTAATAATGAATCAGGTTCTGTGTTAAGTGTTTATGATATATAAATTAATAAGATATAATCCCTGTGCCATATAGCCCATAATATAGTCTGAAAGATGGACAAATAAAATAAGTAATTATAATACTGAACTCAAAGGCTTATATAAGTACACAAGGCAGTGTAGCTATATCAAGAAAGAAATGACTAGCTCTGAGTTAAGAAGCTGGGGGAAAAGTTGAAGAAAGCATTATACATTTTGTTTTTGTTTTTAAATTTATTTATTTTTAACTGAAGGATATTCGCTTTACAGAATTTTGTAGTTTTCTGTCAAACATCAACATGAATCAGCCATAGGTGTACATATGTCCTCTCCCTCTTGAACCCCCCTCCCATCTCCCTCCCCATCCCAACCCTCTAGGCTGATATGGAGTCCCTGCTTGAGTTCCCTGAGACAAACAGCAAATTCCCATTGGCTGTCTATTTTACATATGGTAATGTAAGTTTCCATGTTACTCTCTCCATACATCTCACCCTATCCTCCCTTCTCCCCGTGTCCATAAATCTGTTCTCTATGTTTGTTTCTCCATTGCTGTCTTGCAAATAAATTCATCTTTCTAGATTTCATATATATGTGACAGTATACAATATTCATCTTTCTGACTTACTTCACTCTGTATAATAGGCTCTAGGTTCATCCACCTCATTAGAACTGACTCAATGTGTTCCTTTTTATGGTCGAGTAATATTCCATTGTGCATATGTATCACAACTTCTTTATCCATTCATCTGTCGACAGACTTCTAGGTTGCTTCCATGTTCTAGCTATTGCAAACAGTGCTGCAATGATTTTAAAGGGCTTTTTAGATGAAATTAAGCTTGAGCAGAAGAGCCCAGCTGATGGAAAAGAAGACATTCAACTTGGGAAACAGCAAGGAGTACCTTCGAAGGTAGGATAGATATAGCAAATATAGAGAGGAAAGCTAGAAAGTCGGGCTGGGCATGAATCAGGAAGCTTAAATAGTATTTCATGGAACTAGATTCTTTTGGCCAGTGCTTCCCAAGAAGTGAGCCTAAAAACGGATTCCTTCACCTTCAGGTGGCCTAAACTGCTGAGTTATAGGGTAGGAAGAAACTGTCAGGTTTTTAACATGGTTATATAATTTCCCTACCAATCAGCACTATATGGTTATATACGTACATTTACTGTTGTTCTAGTTACGGCTACTGTCAATCTTCTAAATTTTAGCCATTTTCATAGATGTGTGATGGCATCCCATTATGATGACGAGTGATGTTAAGTATCTTTCCATATGCTTAGTGGCTATTCTTGAATCTTATTAAAGCTAATTCAAGATTTTCACCCCATTTTTATTAGCTTTGTCTTCTATCATTGAGTTGAAGTGGTTTTTATACAGTCTGAATACAAGTCCTTTGTCAGATACACGTACTGGGATTATTTTCTCCCAGTCTGTTCCTTTCTTCATGTTCTCTTTTGATTTGAGCATTAGTTTTTAATTTTGATTAGGTTCAATTTTGGAGAAGGCAATGGCACCCCACTCTAGCACTCTTGCCTGGAAAATCCCATGGACGGAGGAGCCTGGTGGGCTGCAGTCCATAGGGTTGCGAGGGGTTGGACACGACTGAGCGACTTCCCTTTCACTTTTCACTTTCCTGCATTGGAGAAGGAAATGGCAACCCACTCCAATGTTCTTGCCTGGAGAATCTCAGGGACGGTGGAGCCTGGTGGGCTGCTGTCTGTGGGGTCACGCAGAGTCGGACACGACTGAGCGACTTAGCAGTAGCAGCAGTAGCAGTAGGTTCAATTTATCAATGCTTCTTCTTATGATGGTGCTTGCTATCTCCTGTCTTTCCCAAAGTTGTGAAGATATGCCACTGATTTCTCCTTTTTCTATAATTTTATTTCATTTATTTCTGGCTGTGCTGGGTCTTTGCTGCCATGCAGGCTTTTCTCCAGTTTCAGCGAGTGGGGGGGCTACTCTTCACTGTGGTGCACACGTTTCTCATTGTGGTTTCTCTTGTTGTAGGGCATGGGCTCTCGGGTGCACGGGCTTCAGCAGCTACAGTTAATGGGCTCTACAGCACAGGCTCAATAGTTGTGCTTCACTGATTTAGCTACTCTGTGGCATGTGAGATCTTCCCGGATCAGGAATCAAACCTGTCTCCTGCACTGGCACACAGATTCTTTACCACTGAGTCACCAGGGAAGCCCTCCACTATGTTTTCTTGTAGAAGCATTATAGTCTTAACTTTTACGTTTAGTATAGGATCCACACCTTTAATTAATATCTGTGTATGATGTGAGGTAGGGATCGAGTTCAGCTAGGATATTATTCTAGCATCACTTGTCATAAAGACTCTTCATTTCTAATTGTGTTCCTTTGGTGCTACCACCAAAAACCAACTGGTTGTACACTATCTACTTCTAAACTCTCTATTCTTTTCCATTTATTTGTTTATATATCCTTACACCAGTACCACGCTGTCTTAATTACTATGGTTTTAGAGTCAGTTCTCTAATTGTTAGAGCATAAGTTCTCTAATTAGAGCATAAGTCCTCTAATTATTGTCCTTTTTCATGATTGCTTTCAGCTACTCTAGGTCCTCTGAATTTCCATATATATTTTAGAATCAGCATCTTGATTTCTACCAAAATAAGTCTAATGGGATTTTAACTGGATTTTTACTTGACTGAGTCTATAGAGAAGTGGTTTACAAAGTATGGGCTCTGGATCAGCAGCATTAGTTAGCATCACCAGGGAACTTGCTATAAATGCAAATATTCAGGGCTTACTCGAGACTTTGTGGATCAAAAACTCTGGGGAAAAGGTTCTGCAATTTGTGTTATAATAAGGCTTCTCTGTAACTGATTCATGACAAAGTGTTAAGAATTACTGCTGCAAATCAGTAGCTTTTGGGAGAACTAATATCTTAGCAATACTAAATATTCCAATCAATGAACAGACGTATCTCCCCATTAATTTAGGTCTTCCTTAATTTCTCTTACCAATGTTTTATAGTGTTTAGTCTACATGTCTTGCATATAGTTCGTTAAATTTATATCAGGGTATTTTATGCTTTCTAATGCTACTGTAAATGGTATTTCTAATTGCTACTACCTACCTTCAGCTATGAGCCTGGCAGGCTATAGTCTATGGGGCTGCAAAAGAGTTGGACATGACTTAGTGACTAAATAACAAACCTTCAGCCATAGTCTATAGATGATATAGCGGAAGTCTATTTGGGGGTGGGAGTTCACTAACAGATTTGAAAAAAAGTAGAGAACTCAAATTACTGGCAGCATCTTAAAAACAAACTAGTTTCAAAAGATATGCAAGAACAGGAGGTTGTTTCCAATGAACTGACCATACGCGTTAAGCATGAGCATCTACAAAAATTAGAAAAAGGACAACCAGACACAATGCTCTCCTGTAGTCTTGCCAAACACTTTACACATTCTTGACAAAAAGATCAAACCTCAGTATCTAGCTGCTGGATCCAGCTGCCAATTTGGAAGACAGAGGAACAGGAGAACATGTTGGATTATGCAGAGAACATGGGTGCATGCATGCTAAGTCACTTCAGTCTTGTCCAACTCTTTGAGACCCTTTGGACTGTAACCCATCAGGCTCCTCTGTCCATGGGATTCTCTAGGCAAGAACACTGGAGTGGGTAGCCATGCCTTCTTCCAGGGGATCTTCCCAACCCAGGGATCTAACCCACATCTCTTATGTCTTCTGCATTGGTAGGCAGGTTCTTTACCACTCACGCCACCTGAGAAGCCTACACAGAGAGCATAAGATTAGCAAAATTTAGACTGTGGCAAACTTTGGTTGGGTTTTTCAATAGATAAATCTGTCAGGAAATAAAAGGGATGGAGGAAGAACATATAAACTGAAAGAGACTTAAGTATGAAGTTTTTACAAAACAGGCAAGTCTAAACTATAGTGTACATTTGGCTGAGAATAAAGATTATTGAAACATGTAGGAAATGATTACTACAAAAGTCAGGGTTCCAGGTTGCTTTTGTGGGTAGAAAGGAGGTTGTATTGAGATGGGGCATATGAGTAGCTGGCAAAGTTGTATTTCTTGATCTGGGTGGAATTTGCCTTATAATAACCTATTAAACAATCCCATTTAATTCTTGTGGTTTTCTGTATACATGCCTTATTTTTATTGTAAATGGGTTTTTCCTCTCCCTTATGATGATATATGTAGACTCTGGGATTGAAAAGTTTGTAAGTTGTAATGGTAGAATGGTGTTGGTGATGATATGAACTAAGGTGTGGTTATGGAAGCGGTTGTTCTTTGAGCTAGGGATGCAGGTGAGGTCAAAGTCAAAGAACTAAATGGCTAAGAACTTGGAGAGACAGTGACAGAAAAAAACTGGAAGTTTGGTTCTAATCACTGCCATCAGTGTGGGAGAGTGCCCTGGATATTATTAGCAAAGATAAAAATGATGAATAGGTTGAAAGAAATCTACTTAGATTGCAAAGGTACTACACTCTCCTGGGCCCACAAAATGGAAGACTATTTTAGAAACGATAGGGGAAAGGTCCTACTTTCTTTCTATGCGTTATAGGAAAATGAGCACAATCCACTTCAAGGAAAGAAGAGACTCACTATCTTTTAGACACAGGTAGATTTTAGTAGAGGTTCTGTGGTAGAGAAAGTTCCTAGAACAATATCAAATGTTAATGGCAATTTGCTAATAAAAAAAATGGAAATTCCTGAAACACAATGGAAAGGATCAGGAGGGAGAGAAGAGGATGTGTGTGTCTGTGTATTGGGGGCCCACAGACATGGGGGCTCTTCTGTATAAAGAACACTGCAACTAATAGTATATTTGAAAAGAGGAAACAGAGGGCTCCTTTTCAGATATTTGAGAATGTGAGCACCATGGATGGAATGACCTGGTCTCACTGTTTTAACTGGAGCTTGTCCGAGATGATGGGATTACCTAACATTTATAGGAGTGGTGACTTAGGCCTGATAATGGCAGTTACTGCCATCGAATCACTTTACATGTATCTATGTTTCCATGAAAGAAGGCTTCCAAAGTCCTGAGGATAGAAGCAGCACCCTTTTCTCTAAGAACAGTAGCTCTTATTGTAGCCAACACAAGAAGGGTTCCTTGATCCATCCTTACCACTGGAAACCACAGAAGATACTTCTGCATACTGGATCACATTGATTTTTTTTTTTCCACTTTTATTCCAAGGTTCACTGGATACTAGAAAAAAGAGTCTGAGAAGCGTAGGACAAGGGTAAGATGGAAGCAACATATAAAGCTAAAAATAGGCTTAGTAATACACTCACTTAGACCTTGGTCAGAAAAACACTGATAGAGTCAGTCCAAGAGGAATGGAACAGTAAAAATAGGTACGCTAATTTACAGTTTATCCTAAACTCTTCCTTGGAGTATCCACCTCTTAAAAAGTGTGGCCTGAGTATTGGAATTCATTTATGTTGTTAACAAGGTTTGTGGTAGAGAGGGAAAAGAAGAATCCTCAATAGTAAAGGAAAAGGAATAGGCAGTATATTAATGAATTTGAAAACTTCCCTTCTATGAAATACATTTATCTCTTACAAACATTTTGCTACTGTTTTAAAATAAAAATTATGAAATAAGTGTTTTGAAATTATGAAATAACCATTTTTTAATCTATTTTCAATTGAAGGATAATTGCTTTACAATATTGTGCTGGTTTCTGCCATTGAAATAACCATGTTTTAAAAACACAAATACCACAGCTTTGCTATGGTTTTCATTCTGCATACCACCAAAATTATGCTTCTAAAGCTTTTATTTTGGCTGCTCCATGTAGCTTGCAGGATCTTAGTTCACCAGTCAGGAACAGAACCCAGGCCCTGGGCAGTGAAAACGTTAAGTCCTAACTACTGGACCACCAGGGAATTTCCTATGTTTCTAAAGTTTTAAATACAAATTCAACTATTCGTTACTGAGTGCTACCTATTACCTGTTAATTGTATATTTTAAAGTTTCTTCAGCTACCTGATGGCATTAAATTTACATGCAAATTATAAAATTTTATAGTTTTATATAAAATTAAGGGCAAAATAAACAGCATGATTTGGATAGGACCAAGAGATTTAGTGTTTCTCAACTCTTCCACCAAAGCATCCATATCAGAACAGAGAACTCCCAGAGGCCAGGGAAATGTTCTGATGCAAGCTGCTTTAAGTCCAAACATCCTCTAAAGTATTTTTATTTTGTTTTGAATTTTTATCACTTCATTTAAAATTTTATATAAATTTTATGTTATATTCCATGATTTGTACATTTATTATAAATATGTTTGAAATTATTTTCTATGGAGTAAAATTAACATTTTGGAGAGGTGGCATCACATATGTTTTAGAGGTTTCATGTATCTCTGAGAGTACAAACTCAATTGAGAAGCACAGCATTACAGACACATATTTGAATATTTTCCTTGTGTATTCTTACCTCCATAGTATGTATTCTTACCTCCATAGTATGTATTCTTACCTCCATAGTAGGCGGAGTCTTTCTTGTTTTTCTGATCCAAGCTAGAAAGAAAAATAATAACTAAATATAAGTTTTCTATAAACTGCACAAACATTTTATTTACCCACGCATGAAACAAATACGTATTAAACACCTGCTATATATTGTTTTAGGGCTTCCCAGGTGGCGCTAGTGGTAAAGAACCCGCCTGCCAATGCAGGAGTCATAAGAGACATGGCTTCGATCCTTGAATCGGGAAGATCCCCCGGAGGAGGGCGTGGCAACCCACTCCAGTATTCTTGCCTGGAGAACCCCATGGAAAGAGGAGACTGGGGTCACAGAGTCAGACATGATTGAAGCAACTTAGCACGCACGCATGTTTTAGCCACTAGAGATACAACAGGGAACCAAATGTGTTCCCTCCTCTTCTGGAGCATATATACTAGTGAAGGGGCCACAGAAAAGAATCACCAAAACATACGTCAGGTAATGATCTGTGTCACAAAAAATACTTGAGTGTGGGGAGAGTGTGGAGGGGACAGTTTCATAACTAAAATCATACCTTATAAGCATCTGAATTCAATTTAGTGTATATAATGGCATATAGGCCAAATGATAATGCAGTAAACTACAAGGCAGCATTAAACTTATCCTGGTAACGTTAACCAATTATTGCTCAACATATAAAAGAATGGATGGAGAAGAGTTTTCATTTTCAGAGACTTCTCTTCTAATCTGTTCTGGCAAGCAGTCTATCTCCTATGGTTGGTATGACAGGCCTTAAGCTCCAACACTTGGGAGATGAGATGCACAGCAGAAAGAGTTCATACTTGTTCATACATACAAGTATGTATGTATGTATCCAGGTAAGTATGAACCTACTGGACACTGGGTACTGCGTTAGATGCTTTATAGCAGCAGGAAGGGAGTGGAGGCAGCTGCCTCTGAGGAAGTGTGCCAGAATCACATGAAGACATATAATACAGTGCTTAGGAGAGCAGAGGTAGAATTCTGGGGTTCAAATCCCCACTTAAGTGCTTACTAGCTGTGTAACCTGAGGCAAATTATTTAATTTTCTAGACATCAGATTCCTCATCTATAAAATTATGATACTAGTGTCTACATTTTAGGGTTATTGTGAAAGTTACATGAAATAATATATATAAATTCTTAGCTCAGAGTCTGGCATACAATAAACATACAAGTCTAAGTTTTTGCTATTTTTCAATAAACCTGTATTTTTTTTTCATAACAGACTCCAAAAAACAAAGATCAACAAAACTTGCTTGACTTATGAGGACATATACTGATATACTTGCAAGGAATATGGTCTTTGAAAAGTAGAAACTATTTTATCACTTTAGTTGGTTCAATCTTCATTAAAAAATTGTGAAGTATGCTTATTTGATAGAAAAATTAAGTAACTTTCCCAAGTTTACACGTTAAGTAGTAATGGTGGAATTTGAATCCAGATCTGACCCTGTCTCTGGCCGCGATAACCATCCATGCTCTACTAAGCAGTTTCTCAAAGTTTATAAGCAACAAGCAAGGAATACTAAACTAGGAAGAGGAATAGGTCACAACACGAACTACATGTCAGAAAATAAGCATTATTAACCCCATTTTACAGATTGGGAAACTGAGATTCAAGAAGATCAGCAACTTGCCAAAACTCACAAATCTGGCAGGTAACAGACTGAGAATCAAATGTTGGTTTACTGCTAAGTCACTTCAGTCATGTCCAATTCTGTGTAACCCCACAGACGGCAGCCCACCAGGCTCCACCGTCCCTGGGATTCTCCAGGCAAGAACACTGGAGTGGGTTGCCATTTCCTTCTCCAATGCATGAAAGTGAAAAGTGAAAGTGAAGTCACTCAGTCGTGTCCGACTCTTAGGGACCCCATGGACTGCAGCACACCAGGCTCCTCCATCCATGGGATTTTCCAGGCAAGAGTGCTGGAGTGGGGTGCCATTGCCTTCTCTGAAATGTTGGTTTAACTGGCTGTAAAATCTGAGCTCTGTCCATTCACCAGCCACCTTCTCTTCTGACGCGTTAGCTCCAGTAGCCTGCCTGCTCCAAGTAATAGCAGCAGGACCCATTCTCATGCCAAGCCCAGTAGTGAATGGCTGTGAGGGAGGAAAGAGCAGCATTCAGTTGTGGGCCTGTGACTGGTTACTTCGCCCTGCTCTGTTCGCTCTGGCACTAACCCCATACATGTATTTTCAGTACAGTACCCAGTGTTTTGCCTTCTCTATCTATTCCTGTTTCTGAACTTCTATTCCTGTTGTTATCATCTGCATTCTCTTCTTTTTGGCTTCCAGCTCTATTTAGTTCATTTTTAGCCACAACTTGCACAGATTTTATATTCCTTTCTAGGCTGGAAGTTTGTCAAGGGCAGAATGTATCCATGGGAGATTTATTTATCTACCATCTAAATGCTTTGAAAGAGTAGGTACTTAAATACAGTTTTTGAATGAGTACTTCCACTATAAAAATATTCACTGTAATGGGATTTTGACCTGTATTAAAAAAAATCCAGCTTAGCAATATCAAGATTCTTCTGCACAATCAAGGAAATAAGTAAGCTATGGAATTTTTCAACTATCTCTTTATGGTCAAAATATTGTCTATATTTATGGGCACTTTTCTCCCTAGGAAAGAGACTGCTTTTAAAATAATTCACTATGAGCCATGTACCTTAAAAATGTTTTAAGCAATAAATATTCAGTTCTGATTAAGATTAGAAAGTTAATTCAGAAAAATCAACTGCTGGAGGGGGGCACTGACAAACTATAGACTGCAAGCAAAATTGTAACGCGTGGCTTGCTTTTTGTTTTTTATTTTAATGGCTGAAAAAATAACCAACAAAGAACAGTATTTCATGACATATGAAAATTACACAGAATTCAAATTTCAGTGTCTATAAATAAGGTTTTACTGGAACACAGTCATACTTACTTATTTACATATCTATTATAACTTGTGCCACAGTGGCAGAGATGAGTAAGCTGTAACAAAGACCATACGGCCTGCAAAATCTAAACTATTTAGCATCTGGCCCTTTAAGGAAAAGTTTGTCAACTTCTGTGCTAGGGCTACCATTAAGTATAATCCTTTTAGCAATTATATATCTTGATTTTAAAACACTTTCATATATTATCAAAACACTTTGATAAATTATCAAAAATAAGTCATTATTATTACACTTTTTTCACTTTGCTGTTCACCTGCATCTAACACAATATTGTAAATCAACTATACTCCAATAAACATTAAAAAACAAAACAAAAAACCCCGAAAAAACGAGTACACTTTTTACCTGATTGCTATGTATTCTGGAGTCTGTGAACACTAGCACTGACATTAGACCATCCAAAAAGTATAATGGCGCGATAACACACTGTCACTATGAGAAAAACAACAAGTTGTCTTACTGATGAGTCTACCAAACAGAATTTTCAGTTTCTGTTTTCATAAGGTTGAGAAAAGAAAAAATACTTCAGTAGAATCCAAATCCAAAAATCCAAAAATTTTTAAAAATTGTATGTATTTTTATGGCTGCAGCGGGTCTTCACGGCTGCACGCGGGCTTTCTCTAGTTATGGCAAGCAGGGGCTACTCTCTGGTTGTGATGCGCAAGCTTCTCATTGGGCGGGCTTCTCTTGTTGCTGAGCACAGGTTCCAGGTGCACGGGCTTCAGCAGTTGTGGCTCGCAGGCTCTAGGGTGCTGGTTCCGTAGCTGTGCTGCACAGGCTTAGCTGTCCTGTGACATGTGGGAATCTTCCAGGACCAGGGATTAAACCTGTGTCCCCAGCATTAGCAAGCGGATTCTTAACCACTGGATCACCTGGGAAGCCCTCAAATAAATTTTTTTTTTAATTCCAAGGTAGATGAATAGGTTGAAGAAACTCCGATATGTGTTTTTCTAAACCCTACTGGTTTTGTATAAGTTTATAAAATTCATTCATAGATATAATATTAAGTATTAAGGTCATATATGAATACAACCTAGACTATTTATTCTCATCAGACACTCTTCTCTAAGGAAAGATATCAGGGCTTCCTTTAACTTTGTTTTAAATGGTTCAAGGAAAAGAGAATTTTATTTAGATAGATACATGCAATTTCTGAAATAAATAATCCTACGATATTTATAATTCTACAATAACCAGATACCTGAAATGTCTTCTTGAGATGATGGTTGATGCCTGTTCAGTGTTATGTATCCAATAAAGGTTACAGCTGGAAATTTTCAATGCTATCACTCATTTATATAATCATCCCTAGTTTCCCCATCACTACATACAGCAAAGGAAATGTCTTGCTAAAGGCTGGCAAAGGTTATAAGGAGGAAGGAACAGAAATAAGCACTAATATCAAATCATTACATTTCTTTTTTTTAAACTCAGAACAATCTGGAACTGAACCTCTATTCAATTACAAATTATATAATGATTTTGCCATTGCTAATTGTATTTGTATGATGGATTCTATATCAGTCTTCATTATAATGTAACTATTGTTTGAACAGAATATAGCAAGTTACCTGGACAGTTTATGCCTTAAGATCCTAGCATTCTTTTACCAATGCTCATTTGCATTCTCATCAGTATGCATGAGGTTTTCACTGAACTTGAATACTCTTATTGGAATATAACACACTATAATGAGTGTAGAAGTGAACATGCAAGTTGAAGTTCCCATTAACCACTAAAAAAGAGTAGAAGATACAGGTAGGAAAACACTTCATGAGGCATACCTTCTTCAAAATTCAGTAAGGACTGAAAATGGCTAATATACTTTTAGAAGTGGCATCAACAGGGGTTGAGGTAAATGAGACATTTATCACTAGATTCAGTAGGTGACCATTCAGAACGAAATTATAGGTTGACACACCATAAAGAACATATAAAAAAAAGAAATCTGTATAAACTGTATAAAAAAAAGAAAAAAAACAGACATTTTTAACTACAAAAACTCTTCAAATAATATATTATAAAATGAGTTATTTTCTAAGTATTGACTCTAAAAAGTTTCTTAAGGATGTTATTAGATTTAGTTGGCATAATTAAGTTACAAATTTTGTGATGTTCATGGCTATTATTGTTCTTTTTCCTTAATTAACTTTATTGAGGTATAATTTACATACAATACAGTAAAACCATTTTAAGAGTGTAATTCCATGAGTTCTGACAAACGTATACAACTGTGTGACCAGCACCACCATCAGTGCATAGAGTATTTCCATCACCCTAAAAGTTCCCAGGTGTCTGACTACATGCAAACACTCACCTTAACTCACCCATAGCCCCCAACAAGTGGTGCTTTCTGTCACTGTTGATTACTTTTGCTTATCTACAATTTCATATAAGTGGACTCTTATATACTCTTTTGTACTCAACATACTGTTCCTTTGTTACTGTATACAGAAAACAGACTCTGAAGGTAGCCTGACAACCCCCACTGCTTGGTGATCATGTCTCTGTATGATCTCTTCCCCTTGAGTGAGCTCAGAACCTGCGACTTATTTCTAACTATGAAAATATGGCAAAGGTTATGGGATGCACATGCTTGTATGATGATGTTACATAAAATACAGCAATCTTTCTTGTTGAAATCTCTCTTTCCCTTGCTGGCTGTAAGGAAAAAAAGGTCATGTTGGGGAATATCATGTGGCAAGTAACTGCTGGTGACCTACCTCTGGGAGGTTATGGTGGTCTCTGGCCAACATCAAGCGAAAAACTGTTTCTCACAGCCCTGCAACCATGAGAAACTGGATGCTGCCAACAACTACAGGTGTGCAAAAGTGGGTCCTTCCACACTTGAGCGTCCACATGAGAATGTGAGACAGGCTGGGACCTGTGACCCTTTGTTGCAGTGCTTGCCCCTGGACAAATGTCTCCTGCAGCAACAAAATACAAAGAAACTATGAGGGACTAAAAATAACTATGTGCATGCACAGTTGGGGAAAATTATGAACAACAAGGCATAAAAAGACCAGAAGAAAGAGTGGGAGCTATTGTTTAACAGGTACAGGATTTCAGTTTAGAAGATGAAAAGAGTTATGGAAATGGATGGGGTAACAGCTCTACAACAAAGTGAGTGCGTTTAGGACGACTCAATTGTGCACCGAAAAATGATTAAGATCGTAAGCTTTATGCTACACATATTTTAACACAATTAAAAAATAGTGTTGAAAAAACTGACTATCCATATCCATGTCCAAATTGACTGATATCTACACCAGGCACAAAATATAATTCAAAATGAATCAGAGATATAAATGTAAAACCACAACTCTAAAACTTCTAGAAGAAATCACCAAAGAAAATATTTGTGAGCTTGGGTTAGACAAAAATTTCCTATGTACAACACCAAAAGCATGATGAGGCATAAAAGAAAAAATGATGAAAAACCTGATCTCATTAAAATCAATGTGTCCTCTTCAAGCAGCACAGGGAAGAGAACGAAAACACAGACTGGGAAAAAATACTTGCAAATCACATGTGTGGTAAAGACTTGTAAAGAGGACATATGAGAAATTCTTAAAAGGAAACAAATAGGGGAAAAAAGCCAACCACATAAAAAATAGCTGGGCAAAAAGAAGAAGATATACAGATGGCACAGCGGCTCCAATTGCTATCAAGTGTAAATGACCCCAGTGTCTTTCAGCTGATGAACAGATTAAACAAACTGGTATATCAACATGATATAATTCTACTCAGCAATAAAAAGGAATAGACCACTGATTCACGCAAGAACAAATGAATCTCAAATGCATTAAGCTCACTGAAAGAAAGCTGTCTTCCGCTTCTACCCAAGATGGAGCAACAGGGACAAATGATATGAAACAGCAATTTTCCAGACAGTGGACATCAAGTAATAAATGCAGTGGTCCCTGGGAATGTAAAACAAACAAGAGTTTACCCTTACAATTGCCTCAGCTCAATGCTCTGACAGTTTCTAGGCTGTGGCAACAGCGAGGGGATCCAGCCAAAACCCACCATACTACCTAAATTATGGAGATGAGGCTGAGAGTCCATGGAGAGCAGGGTGGCTACAATTTACAGGATGGACTACCAGACAGGAAACTGCTACAGAGAGCACACTCTGGATGGAGATTAGCAGAAGACCAAGTATTCAGCAGAGCACTGGTCAGTTCAGGGGAGTGAGGAACTCTGGACATCAGGAAGAGAACCACTTGAAATGCTCAGAAGGAACAGAACTCAGGATTTGCACAGGGTCAAGAGCAATGTCAATTCCCACCACCCAGAGTGGAAACCTCATTACTGACGGGGCAGAGCAGAGTGCTGAGAAACCATCTGCATCAACAGTGCAGAATTATTAGTTGTAGATGAAACTATGCTCTAGTTCCATCTAACAAATCTTAAAAGTCAGCCCTGAAAGGATCAACCTGTTTCCCAGTAATGTAACTGTCTCAGAACAAAGCTCAAATACACACACACACACACACATATATATACATATATATATATATATATACACACACACACACACACATGAACACAGAAATATCCACTATCCAATTAGGCAAAAATTTTAAATGTCTGACATCCAATCAGATATTGCCGAGCAAACAAAGAAGCAGAAAAACACTTCCCATACTGAGGAGAAAAAAAATCAACTTACCCAAACCAACTGAAAACAGATACAGATGGTAGAATTAGAAGACAAGAACATTAAAACAGTTACAACCGCACCCCATATGTTCAGAAAGCTAAGGGAAAGTTTGAACATGTTAAGCAGAGACCTGAAAGATATAAAACAGACCCATATCAAACTGGTAGAGATGAAAACTACAATGCCAACATGAAAAATACTCCGGATGGATTAATAGTTATTTGACATTGTGAAGGAAAAGATCAGTGAACTTGAAGATATAGGAAGAGAAACTATACAAACTGAAACTCAATGAGAAAAAAGTTTCTACAGGTAAACAGAACATCTGTGAGCTGTGACATGCCTTCAAGCAGCTCAACACTGCGAATGGAGGACCTGAAAGAGAGGCAAAGCAGGACACAGGAAAAAATGCTTGAAGAAATGGTGGCCAAAATTTTTCTAAATTTGATGGAAACCAAATCAGTAGGTCTAAGAAGCTCAAGAAACATCAAGCACAAGAGATTATATCATGGTGCATCATAATCAAATTGCTCAAAACCAGTTAAAAAAAGAAAAACTTTAAATCAGCCACAGGAAAAAAATACATATCACATACATACGGATAAAGATAAGCATGACAACAGATTTCTCAACAGAAACTTCCAAGTAAGGTAGAATATGTTAAAACTACGGAAAGCAAAGCAGCTATCAACCTAGAATGTTACATGCAGAGAAATATCTTTAAAACATCTTTTAAAAATATATCTCAGACATGCAAAAGTTGAAAGAGTTCAACGCCAGTAGACTCACATTTAAAGAAATGTTAAAGGAAGTCTTATAGACTAAAAGAAAATAATTCCAGATGGAAATCTGCATCTCCAAACAGGACTGAAGAACATTAGAAATGCTAACAATATGGATAAATGTTATATTTCCTTATTAATTAAACATCTCTAAATGCCAGCTCACTGTTTCAATAAAAATAATGATGTAGACTGTAGATGATAACATATGTAGAACTAAAATATATGACAGCAACAGAAACGTTAGAAAGAAAAAATGGTCGTATACTTCTATAAGGTTCTTGTACTCTGCATGAAGTAGAATAACTACATAAAGACAGATTCTGATACGTTGAATATCGTAGTCTACAAGACCTGAAGCAGCCACTAAAATAAGAAATCAAAGGAATATAGCCGATAATCCACAAAGGGAAATACAACTGAATCATAAACAAGCCTCAGAACTAGAAGGGGGGAAAGATCATGACGGTGGAACAGAATACTGTGGAGCTCACCTCCTCCAACAAATACATCAAACACAGCTGCACGTGGAACAATTCTCATAGAATACTTACTGAACAGGGTCAGAAGATCTCACACATCCAAAGCTGCAAGAATGATCACCATGTAACTGGGAAGGATGAGAGGGGGAAAAAAAAAAAGGAAATAGGGAAAGGACCTGAGCCCCTGGGAGGGACCTGTGAAAGAAGAAAGGTTCCTTTACCCTGGGAACTGCCTTCAACAGATTAGCCAGGACAGACAGGGCCCTCCAGAGGCTCAGAGAAAAGTGCAGCCGCTGGCTTGTGGCAGGCAGAACCAAGAAGGGCCAGCACAGATGGTCCTGACCACCTCACTGCACTACCCGGCCCAAGATGGGGGTCTTCTGCTGGTGTGCACAGGGGCTGGGTGCGGAAACTCGCCTTCAGTGGGCTGCCCTGGGGAAAGGGCTGGGGCTGGCTGCCCAGACACAGTCTGCAGCGTGGCCCAGGCCTCAAACAGGGGTGTGCAAAGGCAGAAGGCTGGCCGGCTATCGGAGCCGCACAGCAGCCTCACTCTCCTTCTCGGGTACTCACAGCAGGTGTAGCTCCGCCTCCAAGAGCTCTGGCAGCGTGCAAGTGCCTGTGGGCGGCCCACATGTGGAGGTGGGGTTGAAATCTGAGCCATGTCCCAGCGTCTTTGGAGGATTTAGGTGCTGGCGCCTCTGTAAGCTCAGCGCCCTCAGGACATCTGAGGGAATTACTGGTACTCCTGTGGGTGTGCAGGTCTGGCACTAGCAGCTGCAGGCTCTGCAAGTGTGCACATGTACAAGTGCAGCTGGATACTGGACTGACCCTGCAACTCCCACAATGGGGCCAGGTGTGAGAATACACGCAACTATGGCAGGTCCTAGTACCTAACTTCAGCGGGTCTGTGCCATCAGAGCTGTGCTGGTGGCTGTGTGAGCACAGTGCCTGAGGGGCTTCTGGGCCGACTGCCTGCATTCCAGTGGGTGAGGAGGGGCCCAGGTCAGTGCCCACAAGAGTGCACTTTGTAAACGCACACATCAGGTGACTGGCAACACCACAGAGTGCATGTCTTGGAATTCTAGGTAGCTCCTCTCCCAGTGGAAGTACTCTAGTCCCACCTACCTCACGCCGCGACTCAGAAACGGAGCTGGGGGCTTCTACTCCAACAAGTGGGGAGCAGATTCTGCCCCAGATAGGGCTGTGACAACCACAGAACAAAGAAGAGACCCCGCTCAACATCCAGTTGCAGGCTCTGGTCCCCTCAATACCGATGACATCCCCTATCAAGGGATAATGGGCAACAGACACTGAGGGAAACTGTAGTAGGCATCCGTTCTAAAAACATCCCTGACACTGAAAAATCATAGACTCACATTCTGAATACTGAAAGCCTGAGATCAAGGTGGTGGCAAGGTTGGTTTCTTCTGAGGCTTTTCTCCTCAGCTTATAGATTGCAGTCTTCTCCCCGTGTCTTCACAAGGTCCCCCCTCTGTTCACACCTCTGTCCTAATGGACTTTTCTTATAAGGACATTAGTCATATTGGATTAAGACTTGTCCTGAGGACCTCATTTTAAGTTAATTATCCCTTTAAAGACTGTCTCTAAATATAGCCTGAGGTGTGCTCAGTCACTCAGTTGGGTCCAGCTCTTTGTGACCCCATGACTTTTTAGCCCATCAGGCTCCTCTGCCCCAGGCAAGAATACTGGAGTGGGTTGCCACTTCGTACTCCAGGGGATCTTCTCGACCCAGGGATCAAAATCACTTCTCTTGCATCTCCTGGATTGGCAGGTGAATTCTTCACCACTAGCACCACCTGACAAGCCCCTAGTCTGAAGTACTGGGGGTTAAGACTTCAATACAGAATCTGGGGGTACCCACTGTAGCTATAACAACTAGGAATGAAAGAGATTAACACCACACAGCTTCTGAAGCTATTAAAAGAAAAATAAGATAATATTATGGTCTGTTTTATAACTCCCGCAAATTGGAAACTTAGATGAATTGGCAGATTCTTTGGAAAATACAACCCTGCAAAGATCATTCAAGAAGAAACAGATAACCTGAATATCCTGTCTAGTAAAGAAATTATGCCAAACTGCTTCAGTCATATCCGACTCTTTGCAACCCCATGGACTATATATAGTCCATGGAATTCTCCAGGCCAGAACACTGGAGTGGGTAGCCGTTCCCTTCCCCAGGGGATCTTCCCAACCTAGCGATAAAACCCAGGCCTCCCGCCTTTCAGGAAGATTTTTAACCAGTAGAGCTACCAGGGAAGCCCTAAAAAAGTAGTATAACTCAACACAAACTCTTACAGACTTGTGAAGAAGGAATACATCCAAATGCATTTCACAAGATCAGCATTACCCTGATACAAAAATCACAAAAAGACAAGAAAAAAAGAGTTACTAAAAAGTATCCCTCAAGAACACAGATATAAAAATTTGAAACAAAATTTTAGATAACTCAAAAATACATTTAAAAAAGTAAAACATAAGGAATAAGACAAGACTGTTCATTCTTATCTCTTCTCTACTAGACAGTTTATTGGAAGTTCTAGCCAATGCAAATCAGTGAGAATAAAACAAATTAAAGATATCCAAGTTGGAAAGAATTAAGAAAAATGTTTTATTCACAAACAACATGATCTTCTACATAGAAAATCTAATGGAATTATTTTAAAAAGGCTACTATAATTAATAACTGAATTTAGCAAAGTAATGGATACAAAATCAATATATAAAAGTCTACTGATATTTATTCGATACTGAGAAATTAAACTTGAAAAATGTTATCATTATGATAGCATCAAAAATATGAAGTGGTTAGGAAAAAATCTGACAAAAATGTGCAATATAGGTACAATGAAAGCTACAAACTGATGAGAGAAATTAAAGAATGCCTAAATTAAATGAAGAGATATACAATGTTCAGGGGTCAAGAGATCCTTATTGTTAAGATATTAGTTCTCTGCAAAGAGATCTATAGATTCAACACAATCCCAACCAAAAACCCAGGAGGTATTTTTACAGAAATTAACAAAGTGATTCTGAAATCCATATGAAAATACAAAGGATCTCAAATAGCCAAAACAACTTCAAAAAAGAAGGACTAACAGTACCTGATATCAAGACTTAGAAAGCATGTTGATGTATGGCAAAACCAATACAATATTGTAAAGTAATTAGCCTCCAATTAAAATAAATAAATCTCTAAAAATAAATAAATAAATTGCAGGGGAGGGGGAAAGAAAGCTGTGGTACATATACACAATGGAATATTACTCAGCCATTAAAAAGAATACATTTGAATCAGTTCTAATGAGGTGGATGAAACTGGAGCCTATTATACATAGTGAAGTAAGCCAGAAAGAAAAACACCAATACAGTATGCTAATGCATATATATGGAATTTAGAAAGATGGTAATGATAACCCTGTATGCGAGATAGCAAAAGAGACACAGATGTATAGAACAATCTTTTGGACTCTGTGGGAGAGGGCGAGGGCAGGATGATATGGGAGAATGGCATTGAAACATGTAAATTATCACATGTGAAATGAATCGCCAGTCCAGGTTTGATGCATGAGACAGGGTGCTCGGAGCTGGTGCACTGGGATGACCCAGAGGGGTGGGATGGGGAGGGAGGTGGGAGGGGGGCTCAGGATGGGGAACACATGTACATCCATGATGGATTCATGTCAATGTATGGCCAAACCAGTACAATATTGTAAAGTAAAATAAATAAATGAAAAAAAAAAAAAAGAAAGAAAGCTAAAGTTATCAGGGAACTAAGGCCCTAAGTCAAATAGCTAGGAAGAACCTGAAGCCAGGCACTGGCCATCTGAGTGAGCCTGAAAATAGATCTTCCACAGCCTGACAAAACCATGTGAATGAGCTTCAAAACAGAGGGGCCCTGAGAGAAGCACTGAGATGACTGCAGACCAGGTCAACACCTTGCCTGCAGGCTTGGTAGAGACCCTAAGACAGAAGATCTACTTAAGCCATGCCTAGATTCCTGACTCTATGTTTCTATGGAAACTATGAGATAATATAAGTTCGTCATTTTAGGCCTTTAATTTTGGGGGTAATTTGTTAAGCAGCAGTAGATAATTAATACATGCAGCTATCCTATCATCTAATAAAGGACATCAGCAGCAACTCTCAATAATTCCCAGCCAAGCAATTTGGTTTTACAGTAGGTCCAGAGACTTTGAATTGGGACATCAGTTGATTAGAGATAATTCTAGATTCATATAATCACAGAACATCAGACATAGGTGGGGCCTTAAAGGATACTGAACCCAGCCTTTTAATTTGACAGATCAAAAACAGAGGTAAATCAATCTGCCCAAAATGACCAACATAATAAATGGACATTGGAGGACCTGAGCATAACCCAGGTCTTCTGATGCTGGGACATGCCCTTACATTAGTTTTTGAAGTTTATTTTGAAAATTATTGGTGGGTAGTCCTTTAAGGCCCCATCTATGTCTGATGTTCCTGTAGTTTGAGAAAAGCATGTTAAACAATTATTATTTATTAATAATAATGCAATGAAAGTACTTTTATACTGAGATATTCATTATTGAGATATTAAAGCTCAACATTCAGAAAACTAAGATCATGGCATCCAGTCCCATCACTTCATGGCAAATAAATGGGGAAACACTGGAAACAGTGGCTGACTTTATTTTTCTGGGCTCCAAAATCACTTCAGATGGTGACTGCAGCCATGAAATTAAAAGACGCTTACTCCTTGGAAGGAAAGTTATGACCAACCTAGACAGCATATTAAAAAGCAGAGACATTACTGAGGGCAGGAGAAGAAGGGTACAATAGAGGATGAGATGGTTGGATGGCATCACAGATTCAATGGACATGGGTTTGGGTGGACTCTGGGAGTCGGTGATGGACAGGGAGGCCTGGCGTACTGCGGTTCATGGGGTTGCAAAGAGTTGGACACAACTGAGAGACTGAACTGAATTGATTCATTATTGTGTTAAGGATAGACAGGTATGGATTAATATATCTGAAAATTAATTTTTACTTGACTTTATTTAGAAATTTATTTTTACATTTTAATGAGTATGTGTGGTTAAGCAAAGTTTAACATTCCATTAAAAATAAATATTGTATCAGAACCTTTCTGTCTCTTCCTATTATACTCTACTTTGCATGTATTAGGGTTCTTATTAACAATGTTTATTATTATCAACAAAAGATTAGTTTAAACTTACCAAATACAACAAAACAGGAAAAAGGAAGATAAACTGTGATTTGAATCAGAAAGATAAAACTTTTGAGATGCTCTGTATAAGAACTACGTATCATAACATGGATGAAACTTAAAGGTTCCCTGAAACTTTCTAAGAAAGTTCAGTAGCTGGTACTATACTACCTCCCACATCTGAACCTTGAGTGTCCTTTATGTTTGGAACCAGCTACTTTGGTGTGCCACTTCATGTCTTTCTTTTAAAAACGGACTGTTTTCAGCATGTCAGCTAAGTCCCCAAAATGTTTCTTCCTCGTGTAGTTTCAATTTAAAATACATTCATGCATCAAATATTGATTGAGCTTGCACTTAGTTTATGTTAAGTGTTGAACTAGGCCCTAAGAATACAATGATGAACAAGGTAACAACTCTATTCTAAGGAATCTTCATGTCCAGGGAGAAGAGGTAGATATTCTACAGTGAATATTCTAAGAGAGTGTTCTACAGTGTGTTGCGTTATGTTTGGGAGGAGGCATAAAATGAGATGAAAAACATGGAAGGAATATCCCACTTAGCACTAGGGGGTGAGGTGTGGGGTTGGAGAGACTTCGAAAGAAATTCATGTCTACTCTACTACTTGAAGGATAAGTAGAAATAGGCCTCGTCATTATGAGGTGGGTAATACAAGATAATATTAAGAGTAAAGACTCTGGAGACAGACAAAAGTGAGGGTGAAAGTTGCTCAGTCGTGTCCAATCTTCCCGACTCAGGGATCGAATGTGGGTCTCCCGCATGTGGGCAGATTGTTTACCATCTGAGCCACCAGGGAGACAGATAATTTGGGTTCAAATCATGGCTATAGCTGCTGTTTGTGTTTAGGGAGCTATTTAATCTCTCTGTGCTTCACTTGGAGGAATCAAAAAGGAATTTACACAAGTTATCACCACATCTACTGATCTACCTCCATCTATGACAATATACTCTACTTTTCTGCTATTCCTCCTGATGAACTTTTCATGCTCTTGTCAAAGGCCAATTCTTCCACAAGCGTATTAGATTCTGTCCCATCTTCTTTCTCAAGGTCTTTCTCCTGCATCATTAATGCTTTCTTTTCAACTGGAACTTTCTCATCACTATTACAAAATTTGGTTACTTCTATTGTCTTTAAAAACACAATCGAATTCCTCTCAATTCCACTTTCCCACCCAGGTACACCCTCAACGTTCTCCTTTGTTTTTTACAGATAAATTCTCATAAGCATTATTTATACTCATTCTCTTGAAATTCCCTCTTGCTATTCTTTTTTCTAAAGGCTTTTCTTCCTAACACTCTACAGAACTATTTTTGTCAGGATCTGTTCTTAAAGCAAAGAATTAATTCTTGGTCCTCATTTGACATGGTTGATCACTTGTTTCTTCTTGAAACTTTTCCTTTTTTCCCTCCTCCCTTTCTGGCTGCTCCTTTTTGTCTTCGTTGTCTCTAAACTTTAGAAAAACCTAGGACTCAGTCTTTAAACTTCTTGCTTTCTTTCTTTTTTTCTTTATAATTCTTTTTTTCAATTGGAGTATAGTTGATTTGGGGCCTCTCTGGTGGCTCAATGGTAAAGAATTCGTGAGACACAGGTTTGATCCCTGAGTCAGGAAGATCTCTGGAGAAGGAAATGGCAACCCACTCCAGTATTCTTGTCTGTCTTGTCAGGGAAATCCCATGGACAGAGGAACCTGGTGGGCTACAGTCCATGGGGTCACAAACGAGTCGGCCAAGACTTAGTGACTAAACAACAACAACAACAATAGTTGATTTACAAGGTTGTGTCAGTTTCAGGTGAAAAGTGAACTTCAGGTGTTCAGTTATATATACACATATATAGATTCTTTTTAGATTATTTCCCCATATATTAATAGGTTATTACAGAATTTTGAATAGAGTTCCCTTTGCTATACACTAGGTCCTTATTTGGAGAAGGCGATGGCACCCCACTCCAGTACTCTTGCCTGGCAAATCCCATGGATGGAGGAGCCTGGTGGGCTGCAGTCCATGGGGTCACTAAGGGTCGGACACGACTGAGCGACTTCACTTTCACTTTTCACTTTCCTGCAATGGAGAAGGAAATGGCACCCCACTCCAGTGTTCTTGCCTGGAGAATCCCAGGGACGGTGGAGCCTGGTGGGCTGCTGTCTATGGGGTCGCACAGAGTCGGACACGACTGAAGTGACTTAGCAGCAGCAGCAGCAGGTCCTTATTAGTTATCTATTTTATATACATAGCAGTGTGTATATGGGCTTTCCAGGTGGTACTAGTGGTAAAGAATCTGTCTGCCAATGCAGGAAATGCAAGAGGTGCAGGTTCAATCCCTGGATAAGGAAGAATGCCTGGAGGAGGGCATGGCAGCCCACTCCAGTATTCTTGCCTGGGAAACCCCATGGACAGAGAAGCCCAGTGGGCTACAGACCATGGGGGTGCAGAGAGTCAGACATGACTGAGAGCGCGTGCACACATACACAAGTGTGTATATGTTAATCCCAAGCTCCTAATTTATCCCTTCTACCTCCCCTTTTGCCTTCCATAACCATAAATTTGTTTTCTACATTTGTGACACTATTTCTGTTTTGTAAGTAAGTCTATTTGTACTATATTTTTATATCCCAAATATAAGGAATATTATATGATGTTTGTCTTTGACTGACTCAATTCACTTAGTATGATAATCTCTAGGCCCATTCATCTTGCTGCAAATAGCATATTTTGCTCTTTTTTATGGGTGAGTAGTATTCCATTGTACCACATCCTCTTTTTTTTTAACCACATCTTCTTTATCCATACATCTGTTGATGGACACTTAGGTTGCTTCTATGTCTTAGTTATTGTAAATAGTACTGAAACGAACATTAGGGTATTTTTATGTTTTTCTCCAGATATGTGCCCAGCAGTGGGATTTCTGGGTCATACCGTATGAACTTCTCACTTTCTATTTACATATATCCTCTGTGTGATCTCATCCTATCTCCTGGCTTTTCAATACCATTTATTTGTTGTCAACTCTAACGTTTTATTGCCAGTCCAAACTTTTCCACTAAATTCTTGGCTTGTATACAACTTAATATCTCTACCTGGATATCTAACAGTTATCTCAAGCTTCATTTTCAAAACTGATCTAATTTCTTCTCACAAATTTTCTCCTTCCAGTCTTGCCCCACTCAGGCAACAGCAGCTGCACTTTCCCAGGTAAGGTCCAAAAGTTTAAGTCAGCACTGACTGCTCCTCTCACTTTCCACATCCAATGTGTCAGCAAATCCCACTGGCTTTACTTTTACAAGAGATCCAGAATGCAACCACTTCTTTCCACTCACACTGTTACTCTGGTCCATGCCACAATTAGCTCTTGCCTGAATTATTTCAAGACCATC
The DNA here is from genome assembly GCF_019923935.1 of Bubalus bubalis. NCBI lineage: Eukaryota > Metazoa > Chordata > Mammalia > Artiodactyla > Bovidae > Bubalus > Bubalus bubalis. The sequence goes on from NC_059175.1 coordinate 18,019,897, forward strand.
CTGTCTCCAAGGTTTATTTAGGCGCCGCCCCCCTCCCCAGCCAGTCTCTCTGCAATGCAGCAGCCAGAGTGATACTGTTAAATGTAATTCAGAGCATATGAGTACTCTTTTCAAACCTTCCACTACCTTCCAATCTCAGAGTAAAAGCCAGAGTTCTCACAAAAGGACTGCAAGATTGGGCATCCTATTGCTTTTCTAACCTCACCTGCTACCAGCCACACTGGTTTCCACGCTGTTCCTTAAAAACCAGAAAATGCTCCTGCCTCAGGGCTTCAGCCCTGGTTCTCCAGGAATGCTCCTCTGCTACTTATCAGCATGACCAGCTTCTTCCTCTGCCTTTATTCAAAAGCCATGTTCTCAACAAGGCCATTTTAAAAAATTACTTAAAACTGCAAAACCCTCCCCAACACTCCCTACTCCCTTTATCAGATTTATTTTCTGGGGCCAATAACATACCATATAGTTATTTATCTGATTTATTGTTTCCCATTCCAGAATGTAAACTTCATGAATCCAGAGGTCCTCAATAGATGTTTAGTATACAAATAGATGAAAAGGTTGAACCATTTAATACATATTGTGGCAGAAAATGCAGCTTGTGGGAACCTGTACCCTACTACTAATAATTAAATATAATATTCATTTGGACCTGAAAATACTTTAGATTCATTTGGGGTTGACATTATTTAAGTTTTTTCTCTTTCCTTTCCTGTATAAAGTGTTTTGTGTACATCTTTATATTTTACTTTACTTTTTCATGGCATGGAGTTCTTTTTTTTTTTTAATTTTTTATTGAAGGATAATTGCTTTACAGAATTTTGTTGTCTTCTGTCAAACCTTAACATGACTCAGCCATAGGTACACATATATCCCATCCCTTTTGAACCTCCCTCCCATCTTCCTCCCCATCCCACCCCTCTAGGTTGATACAGAGCCCCTGTTTGAGTTTCCTGAGCCATACAGCAAATTCCCATTGGCTATCTATTTTAGATATGGTAATGTAAGTTTCCATGTTACTCTTTCCATACATCTCACCTTCTCCTCCTGTCTCCCCATGTCCATAAGTCTATTCTCTATGTCTGTTTCTCCACTGCTGCCCTGTAAATAAATTCTTCAGAACCATTTCTCTAGATTCCGTATATGTGCATTAGAATACGGTATTTATGTTTCTCTTTCTGACACACTTCACTCATGGAGTTCTTATTTTTTACATTTACTTGATATGCAACACTATAAAAATAATTTTTGTTTCAGTGCTTAGATGATACATTTATTTTAAGGGTATGACCCACAGGACACTTATGCTGAATTACTAGATCAAGACGGACCCATAAAAAGCATCAGAACTTCATTCTGATTTTCTGAAAGTCTCAAACACTCAAAAATAAGTCATTACCTATTTCTTTATTTCTATAAACATTTTAATTCTATACTAATATTGGGAAAAAATGATAAAAATAGGTTCATTATAAGAAGGTGGGAGGCATTACCTGAGAATTTCAAATGTAGCTTATAACATTGAAAGTGAAAGAGAAGTTGCTCAGTCGTGTCCAACTCTTTGCAACTCCATGAACTGTAGCCTATCAGGCCCCTCTGTCCATGGGGTTTTCCAGACAAGGGTACTGGAGTGGGTTGCCATTTCCTTCTCCAGGGGATCTTCCCAACCTAGGGATTGAACTTGGGTCTCCTGCATTGCAGGCAGATGCTTTACCATCTTAGCCACCCAGGCTTATAACATTGGAAACTGTTAAAATAAGAAAGCTCAATTACTTCTAGAAGTTGCCAGTTTATAGTCTGTATTTCTTCAAAAAGTCTCTGTTTTTATGTTCTTTTCTCATAGTTCTACTATTTTCATAGTTAATATGGAAAAATAGAAAAGGTATTTCCAGGGACATATTTACACTTACATGCTGACATAAAAATCACTCAATGACTATAGCTACCATGTGTAAGGTATTACACTAAACCCACTAGAAAACAAAGGGATGACTGCTTACAGTGCATAGCTATATTACCCAGGTGATTTATCTAATCTTTCTAGAACTTAGATTCTCTGTTAAATGGGTAAAACTGCCAGGTCTACCTCATAGGATTATAGTGGTAAAGAACCTGCCTACCAATGTAAGAAACACAGGAGACACAGGTTTGATCCCTGGGTCAGGAAGATTCCCTGGAGATGGCAATGGCAACCTGCTCCAGTACTCTTGCCTGGAGAATCCCATGGACACAGGAGCCTGGTGGGCTACATACAGTCCATGGGGTCGCAGAGAGCTGGACACAACTGAGCGGCTGAGCATATATAGTGTGCTATATATATAATGATTTAAAGTGATGGCATAATATGAGGTATACAGGTAAACACTTGACAAATATAAGATGTATAAGATAGGCATGGGGCTTTCCACATGGCTCAGTGGTAAAGAATCTGCCTGCCAAAGCAGGAGACACAGGAGTTGCAGGTTCAATCCCTGAGTAGGGAAGATCCCCTGGAATAGGAAATGGCAACCCTCTCAGTATTCTTGCCTGGAAAATTTCATGGATAGAGGAACCTGAAGGGCTGCAGTTCGTGGGGTTGCAAAGAGTAAGACATGACTGAGCAACTGAGCACAATTTGGTGTTTCTGTTAAGTTTCCTTTAGTTGCAAATAACAAGCAAGAGTTTTAAGTATTCAGTATATACTTACTGAGCACTTACTATGTGCCAAGCACTAGGTTAAGAACTAGTAAAGAGAAAGGGAAAATTTATAACACAGAACTCAAAGGCAAACTTGCAGCTGAACATCATTCAGAAAGAAGTGGAACTGGGTACTGGAAAGTTGCTGGAAACCTAGGAAACATTCTGTCTTTCTACACACAGGGTAAGGAGCACTGACCTCCTTGCAATTAAAAATCCACCTATAACTTTGCAGTCAGATTTCCATATCTGCAGTTCTGCATCAGCGGAATAAACCAACCAATGATCATGTAATACCATAGCATGAACTTACTGAAAAAAATCTGTGTCTAAGTGGACCTATTTCAAACCTGTGTTGTTCAAAACAAACAAAATAAAAAACAAAAACAAAACCTGTGCTGTTAAAGGGTTAATTGTACTTCTCTTTCCAGACTGGTTTCCATTTTCTTCTTGGTAGATAAAGAGATTTTTTCCTGTAACAAAGGTTAAGTGGTGGATTGAAGACAGTCCCCCAAAGGCTACCAAGTTCATAAGTTACTATTCCCAGTCATATGGAAAGACTGCTGTTATTAGTTCTTTCTTTGACTTTTTACCTTAATTCCAAAGTCTTGACAGGGATCAAGTGTCCATACTTGTCTAAACACAGGGGCAGCTAATTGTTAAGTTGAACAAATATTCTAAATGGCATTTAAAACAAATATTATCCACAATTTAGAAAAGAGGAGACTAAGTCTGAGAAGTATGAGTTACTTTCCCATGTTTATGTGGGTTGTTGTTTAGTCACTAAGTTGTACCTAACTCTTTGCGACCACATGGACTGTAGCCCACCCAGCTCCTCTGTCCATGGGATTTTCTAGGCAAGAATACTGGAGTGGGTTGCCATTTCCTTCTCCAGGGTATCTTCCCAACCCAGGAATCAAACCTGTGTCTCCTGCTTGGCAGGTGGATTCTTTACCACTGAGCCGCCTGGGAAGATGTTCATGTGGGTAGAGAATGAAACAGAAACAGAATTCAACCACTGCTGGGCATACACACTGAGGAAACCAGAATTGAAAGAGACACGTGTACCCCAATATTCATCACAGCACTGTTTATAATAGCCAGGACATGGAAGCAACCTAGATGTCCATCAGCAGATGAATGGATAAGAAAGCTGTGGTACATATACACAATAGAGTATTACTCAGCCATTAAAAAGAATACATTTGAATCAGTTCTAATGAGGTGGATGAAACTGCAGCCTATTATACAGAGTGAAGTAAGCCAGAAAGAAAAACACCAATACAGTATACTAACGCATATATATGGAATTTAGAAAGATGGTAACAATAACCCTGTGTACGAGACAGCAAAAAAGACACTGATGTATAGAACAGTCTTTTGGACTCTGTGGGAGAGGGAGAGGGTGGGATGATTTGGGAGAATGGCACTGAAATACGTATAATATCATATATGAAACGAGTCGCCAGTCCAGGTTCGATGCACGATACTGGATGCTTGGGGCTGGTGCACTGGGATGACCCAGAAGGATGGTATGGGGAGAGAGGAGGGAGGAGGGCTCAGGATGGGGAACACGTGTATACCTGTGGTGGATTCATTTAGATATTTGGCAAAACCAATACAATATTGTAAAGTTTAAAAATAAAATAAAATTTAAAAAAAAAAAGAAAAGAAACAGAATTCAAATCCTGAGGTTGGGCAAGTTTAGGACCAGCACACAAAAATGAGTGCCTCCTTCAATTCGGCATATATGGAGCTTTGCTCCCCTCACCCTAGTCTGAGCTCTGCTAATGCTTCATAGTTCTTCTCACTGTTCGCTTCCTGAAATGTGACATCATCACAACTTTCAAAGAAATACAAAAGCTTAAAAAAAGTTTCATCAATTCAGATTGTAAAAGTTTTTGCAAACAGAATAAACATAAAATTATGCATGTTCTTAATGATTTTACATATAAATAATTTGCCTTCCAGAAGTTATAACTAAAAGCAGAAACTTACCTTCCCATTCTGTTGGGATATCCCCCACTTCATAGTCTATTTCTCTTTTATTTGCTGCTTCTACAATTCTTTTCTCTCGAATAGTTTGTCCTGTAAGACAAAAGTGAGTATTATATTTTTAAAAGAACCCATGGCACAGTCAGAACTTTCCTGGTAGCTCAGCTGGTAAAGAATCCACCTGCAATGCAGGAGACCCTGTTTTGATTCATGGGTTGGGAAGATCTCCTGGCGAACGGATAGGCTACCCATTTCAGTATTCCTGGGCTTCCCAGGTGGCTCAGAGGTTAAAGAATCCATTTGCAATGCGGGAAATCTGGATTCAGTCGTTGAGTTGGGAAGATCCCCTGGAGGAGGCCATGGCAACTCACTCCAGTATTCTTGCCTAGAGAATCCCCATGGACCAAGGAGCCTGGAAGACTACATCCCTGGGATTGAAAAGAGCTGGACACTACTGAGCGGCTAAGAGCAAAGCACATGACACAGTCACTACTAAAAGAAGTATTTTCTCTTTAGATATTGCACACTTCCTCCTACGATAAGAGAATCAACCGGTAAAAGAATAGATTCCATTTAGAATTAGGTATATTAGAAAAAGCAGCTTCTAAACTACTTCAGTTCAGTTACTCAGTCGTGTCTGACTCTGCGACCCCACGAACGGCAGCACACCAGGCCTCCCCGTCCATCACCAACTGCCGGAGTTTACACAAACTCATGTCCATTGAGTTGGTGATGGCATCCAACCATCTCATCCTCTATCGTCCCCTTCTCCTCCTGCCCTCAATCTTTCCCAGCATTAGGGTCTTTTCAAATGAGTCAGCTCTTCGCATCAGGTGGCCAAAGTATTGGAGTTTCAGCTTCAACATCAGTCCTTCCAATGAACACCCAGGACTGATCTCCTTTAGGATGGACCGGCTGGATCTCCTTGCAGTCCAAGGGACTCTCAAGAGTCTTCTCCAACACCACAGTTCAAAAGCATCAATTTTTCTGCACTCAGATTTCTTTACAGTTCAACTCCCACATCCATACGTGACTACTGGAAAAACCATAGCCTTGACTAAATGGACCTTTGTTGGCAAAGTAATGTCTCTGCTTTTGAATATGCTGTCTAGGTTGGTCAACACTTTCCTTCAAAGGAGTAAGCATCTTTTAATTTCATGGCTGCAATCACCATCTGCAGTGATTCTGGAGCCCCCCAAAATAAAGTCAGCCACTGTTTCCCCATATATTTGCCATGCAGTGATGGGACCAGATGCCATGATCTTAGTGTTCTGAATGTTGAGCTTTAAGCCAACTTTTTCACTCTCCTCTTTCACTTTCATCAAGAGGCTTTTGAGTTCCTCTTCACTTTCTGTCATAAGGGTGGTGTCATCTGCATACCTGAGGTTATTGATATTTCTCTCAGCAATCTTGATTCCCGCTTGTGCTTCCTCCAGCCCAGCGTTTCTCATGATGTTCTCTGCATATAAGTTAAATAAGCAGGGTGACAATACACAGCCTGACGTATTCCTTTTCCTATTTGGAACCAGTCTGTTGTTCCATGTCCAGTTCTAACTGTTGCTTCCTGACCTGCATATAGGTTTCTCAAGAGGCAGGTCAGGTGGTCTGGTATTCCCATCTCTTTCAGAATTTTCCATAGTTTCTTGTGATCCACACAGTCAAAGGCTTTGGCACAGTCAATAAAGCAGAAATAGATGTTTTTCTGGACCTCTCTTCCTTTTCCTATGATCCAGCGGATGTTGGCAGTTTGATCTCTGGTTCCTCTGCCTTTTCTAAAACCAGCTTGAACATCTGGAAGTTCACAGTTCATGTATTGCTGAACCCTGGCTTGGAAAATTTTGAGCATTACTTTACTAGCATGTGAGATGACTGCAACTGTGCGGTATTGAGCATTCTTTGGCATTGCCTTTCCTTGGGATTGTAATGAAAACGGATCTTTTCCAGTCCTGTGGCCACTGCTGAGTTTTCCAAATTTGCTGGCATATTGAGTGCAGCACTTTCACAGCATCATCTTTCAGGATTTGAAATAGCTCCACTGGAATTCCATCACCTCCACTAGCTTTGTTCATGGTGATGCTTTCTAAGGCCCACTTGACTTCACATTCCAGGATGTCTGGCTCTAAGTGAGTGATCACACCATCGTGATTATCTGGGTCGTGAAGATCTTTTTTGTACAGTTCTTCTGTGTATTCTTGCCACCTCTTCTTAATATCTTCTGCTTCTGCTGGCCATACCATTTCTGTCCTTTATCGAGCCCATCTTTGCATGAAATGTTCCCTTGGTATCTCTCATTTTCCTGAAGAGATCTCTAGTCTTTCCCATTCTGTTGTTTTCCTCTATTTCTTTGCATTGATCGCTGAGGAAGGCTTTCTTATCTCTCCTTGCTATTCTTTGGAACTCTGCATTCATATGGGCATATCTTTCCTTTTCTCCTTTGCTTTTCGCTTCTCTTCTTTTCACAGCTATTTGTAAGGCCTCCTCAGACAGCCATTTTGCTCTCTTGCCTTTCTTTTTCTTGGGGCGGTCTTCCTCCCTGTCTCCTGGACAAGGGTACTATTACTACTGTCACTAAAACTACTTCAGAAATTTTAAATTTCCTATCATTGTATGAAAAAGTAATTTTGGCAGAATAAGTCTAGGTTCTGTGTAGAGAAAAAGAGAAAGCAATTAATTTGTAGGCCAATTAAAAAAATTTTTTATTAACAACAGAGTGTTTAACTCTTTCACACCCTGCAAGTATATATAGGAGAGATGCCAGAGGCTGCTGATACTGCCTAAGGGAATCAACATTTTTGGCCCCACTATGGAAAATAATAGGGGGTTCCCTAAAAAACTAAAAACAGAGATATCAAATTATCCAGCAATCCCCCTCCTGGGCACGTATCTGGAAAAGATGAAAACTCTAATTTGAAAAGATTAATGTACCCCAGTGTTCACAGCACACTATTTATAATAGTCCAGCTATGGAAGCAACATAGGTGTCTACCAGAAGATGAATGGATAAAGGAGATGTAGCGTGGCATACACTACACTGTGGAATATTACTTGGCCATAGAAAGAAAGAAATATTGCCATCTGAAGCAACCTGGAAGGACCTAAAGATTATCATACTAAATTAAGTCACAGAAAGACAAATATATTACTTATATACGAAATCTAAAAAATAATACAAATGAACTTATTTTCAAAACAGAAAGACTCACAGACATAGAAAATAAACTTATGGTGACCAAAGGGGAAAGGGAGGAAAATGAGGAATTAATTAGGTGTATGGGATTAATAGGAATAAACTGCTATACATAAAATAGATAAGCAACAAGGATTTACTGTATAGCACAGGGAACAATATTCAATATCTTATGATAACCTATAATGGAAAACAATCTGAAAACTATGTGTGTGTGTATATATGTGTCTCTGTGTGTATTTATATACATGTGCGTGTGTGTGTGTGTGTGTGTATATATATACATATATATCTGAATCATTTTGCTATATACTTGAAACTTACACAATATTGTAAAACTATATGTCAATAAATAAAAAGTCCTGATTATATCCTTTTGAAGCAACTTTATCAAAATAATGGTTTCAAAACACATTTCTTTGTCATTGAAACTTTAATCCTGAAGAAACCAGGTAATTTTCTATGTCCCAACGGTTAACAAGTGTGCCTATTTCAGGCAATGCAAGTTAAAAGAGAGAAGACACTGGTACATAATGGTGAGGGGAGGAGTATGGCTTAACAATGATCAAACCAGTCAGGGAGAGAAATCTGGGCCTTGCAAAATACTACTTTCTCTTCCCACTCCTAGGCCAACCTTACACTAATCCAAACAGACTAGGTGATATAATTCAAGAAGTTGACTTTGTTCCCTGCAAATCTCTCTCCTATATGACATGAAATTCTACCAATTAAAAAATTCCTTCGGGACTTTCCCTGCTGGTCCAGTGGCTAAGGCTCCACGCTCCCAATGCAGGGGGCACATGTTCCATCCCTTATCCGGGAACTAAGATCCCACATCCCAAAAGGAGCACCCCCAAAAAAATTGTTTTACAATTATAGACAAGGGAAACTTCTAGGAGTGACTGTGCAGGAGATAGGGAACTACAAAAGGGAAGCCGAAGATTACTGAGCAGCTAATTTTATTTCCTCTGCCTTAGTAATAGTAGGATTTTATAGAAAAGCCATTAATGACTAAAAACTGTGAGATGAGGCCAAGGAATCTCTGCATTTTATTACGGACTCATTTAATCAGGCTGATTTAATCCTGAGGTTCTCCAAGAGGAGTTCCCTTTTGCTTATCTTATCTTACCTAATAAATACACAGTAGGACAAGGGATCAGAAGTAAAGCTCCCAGGCTATAGAGACAAGAATTAGGGTAAAAGGAGCCTACATCAATGACAGCTGCATTACTCTCATAGCAGAAGCTCAACATCTATACATATATTTTTACTAAAATGCTACTTATATCCACATATATAAACACATCATAATAACAAGAGTTATCATAAATTTAGCATAGACTAAATTTACTGAAGTATGTTTACATGACAATTTTCAAAACGTTTGAGAGTCAAAATATCTGTGCTTTCATATAGTCCCTAACTTAATACTAAGATGTAAGTATGTCTTTTTAGCAATAACAAGTACAGAAAATTATCATCTAAAATACAAAATGCTAACAGATGGGCTTCTGAAAGTTCATGTGGGTTCTATAAGGTTTTAAGTGTACGTCAATAAAATTGAGGAGTGAATGGAGAGGTCTACCATTCACAGCACCAGTAAATGCATATATGTGTATATCTATACATTTCCTACCCTTGAGTTTATAAACCTCATTTAACCTATCTTAAGAATTTTAAAATCAAAAGTCCTATCTATTGGTGTGTATATGGGAAGACAAGAGTAATTCATGATTTAGTTGCTAATAATAGATGACATCAAAGATTTATGAAATACATATACACACCTTCAACAATACAAAATAAGGCCTTTAATTTATTGCATAAACTCTTAGTAACTAGATATGGGTTTTCCCCCTCAAATAAGCTGTTTTAAGACTATTCCATTCTTTAGAATAAATGCTACTTGTACAACTATGAACTGGGAATAAAACTTATGCTTTGTACTTAGTAAGAAATTATGCACAAATTGAACACTTACTCATTCTAATATGTTTTCATACAAGAGTTGCAAAGACAATCCTACATATCATAGCAAAAAAAAAAAATTCCATCTAGTAAATGGAGTAAATATAAGTACTTACTCAAGTGTCCAATTTTATGGTCTAATTTACATTTAAAAATTAACTTAATAACAAAGACATTAAATCTAATGTATGTATAGGTTTAATAAGGCCTAATACAACAATAAACAATCAACAGTGGTATACTCCATGAATATTAAGTAAAACAATATAATTAATACTATATTTTACTTAATATTAAACAATATTAAATTAAAATAGTCAAAAGTCTGAATTTGGCTAGATCAATAATGGTCAATGGTATATGGATTTAAAGTCTGTGTAAGTAATAGGGCTGTGCTAAGTTGCTTCAGTTGTGTCTGACTCTTTGTGACCCCCTGGCCTGTAGCCCACCTGGTTCCTCTATCCATGGGATTCTCCAGGCAAGAACACTGGAGTGGGTTGCCATGCTCTCCTCTAGGTGATCTTCCCGACCCAGGGACTGAACTTGCATCTCTTAATAGGCAGGTTCTTTATCATTAGCACAACCTGGGAAGCCCAAAGTATTGTTTCCCAAACTTAAAACTTTGTTTTAAAAAATATGGAATCCATTTAGTTAAAAGAAGAAAAAAGACACGATTCTTTGGTATCAGGTAGATGATGGGTTTAGGTAAAAGATTTCATCTGTTCTACTGGGTTTCTGGCACAGAGTATAAGGACCCTGGACACAGACAAGGGAAAGAAGAGCTCGAGTAGAGAGCCCTACACTTCATTCATGCAAGTGCCCGCTTTGCAATTTTGGTCACACTTTGTGATATTAATTCCCTAATATTTTTCTTTAATTTTGACTTGCTTTATTCTTCAATATTCACTTTTACTTTACCCTACCTTCCCCTCAAAAAACCCAGAAAATCACTGACTTAATATACTAGTTGTATTGTGTTCAAACATACATAAAATAGATAAATATCTTTAAAATGTAATGGGTTGTCTTTGTACCTCCTGAAGTCATCTTGAACACTAGTCTGGAGAGACAGGCCCAGGGGCACATACGTTGATAACAGGGCATAGGAATCAACATACCAGTAAGAAATTAGTATGGATAGGACATGGCCAATGAACACTGAAGCACTGTTTGGATTGTGTTTACTCTTCACTGCAAAAAACCCTATGTTATGTACAATCTTAGGTTAGGTTTGAAAGAAGGTGGCAAAGATCTTAGAAGTAGTAAGGGAGTGGTACTTGTCTGAGTATATACTTTTGAATAAGTTTGAAAACATGCTTATGTTCTATATATTCAAAAAATTAAATAAACATAGATGTGAAAGGAAAATAAAGGAAATGAAAGCGAGCTGAAACAAATAAACCCAACTTTATTTCAGACTAAAAACACAACCACACTGAATGGGGAAAGAAAAGAAAGAACTATAGCAGGTAACTTATGAACATGGTATTTGCATATGTACTCTAAGTCTTGGGCAGGAAAAGACCTGTAGATACATCCTGAACTGTTTATAGGATCTTTGTTTTCTGTAGTGGTATGGGTAAGGCAATTCTGAAACTACTGTAGATACATGGTTCAGCAAATGTGTATATGTATTAATATTACTGGAAGCCAGGGTTCTCATTGTGGAAGAATATATAGACACGCAATGGGAAAAGGCAAAAAAGACCAGGGGTCAGATTGAAACTGGAGATACTTGCTATGATAATTAAGATAGACATGTATTTGTACACAGATATATGTATTTTCACATATACATGTATACACTTTTCTGGTTCTATTTGCAGAAAGAGCCTAGAAGCAAAGACCTTAGTAGCAAGAAGGATTCCTAATTCTCAAATCTTGGTCTCTATGCCATCATCCATCAAAAGAAATCAGGATTCCTCAGAAAAATGGTTGATTTCAGGCCTAGGGCAGGGTGGATTCAAGGGGAGCCTAGAACATCTTGTTACACCAAAAAAACAAGAGTTTAAAAAAAAATAATGATGATAATAGGGGCCTGTTACAAGGACTTAAGAGCCAGTTTGAAGGTGCAGACACTGGCTAAATCTTGGATAATCTGAGCACCAAAATAATCCAGGGATTACAGTCCAGCAATTGTCAAAGTGTGAAAGGAAGATCTGCAGAATACCTATGACCCTTTTAGGGTGTTTCTGAGGCTTCTAATAATGCTAAGATGTTATTTTCCTCTTTTAATTTTTACATGAATGTACAATGGAGTCTTCCAGAAGTTACATGATATGTGATATAGTAACACACTGAATGAGGAAACAGATATGAAAAATCCACCTGTCTTTTATTAAGTCACACATTAGGAGGATTTACATATAAAACAAAGCAATGCTACTCTTTTCTCTAATGTTTCTGTTTTGGAAAGTATAGTTATTTCTGATCAAAATATATTCTTTCCATAAATATGGAATGGATTTATTAGAGTTATTTTTAATGAATTATTAAATACTTTTAAAATTCCATTTTAGTTTCAATACAATAAATATTAAATACATACCTTACAAACAAAGCTCTTTCAATAATTATTAGGAGTTTAAAGGGATTCTGAGACCAAAATGCATAAGAACTATATAGCACTGAAAAGAAATGGAATCCACAAAGCCAAACCACTAAAAATATAGATAAACAGATGAATAAGTAAACAGAGATTAAAACACTCTTGCTTACCACAGAGCCAAACAGGATATGTGTAGTAACTGTAAGAGCTGGAAAATCATCATTTTATAACCATCCTGATAAAGAATGGTTCTGGTCAGAATCATTAAGAGGAGAGGATTCTGTCTTTTTTTTATTTGGATGTAATTTCCCTTTCCTCTACATTTAGGGTGTCCCTACACATTGGAAAACTAAATAAAACTTACTTGGTTAGAAATTTATAAAATTTCTAATTTGGTACCTCAAATACTGCTTTCCTAGGGTCTCGGTGACCCTACTGATGAGTAAGACCCTTGACAGGCACCAGTCTGAGGCAGGTGACACCAATGGCCCAGAAGAAGGAAACAGCACTTCCACGTTTCTCCTGACTTGGGCCACTGCTTCTTTCCTAATCCATCCACACAGGCTAGGAAAAATATTTAAGCAGACTTTAAATGTTGAAGCATCACAACTCACAAAATATCTACCACAGTGGAGAATAAACTTTCTTCCATGAACACCAAGTCAAAGATGGAGGCCTATGTTGGCTGTGGCCCACGAGCACATGCAATCCTGGTGAAGGTTTTCAACCAGCTGTCTACTTCCAGCCCAATATTTCCCGCTGGTGGAGCACCGCGAGGAGAATGAATGGAATTCAGGGGCGACTTTGAGGTGGAAAGAGATTGGGCTGAGTAAAGTGACACATCTCTGGGATAGCCATGCCCTTGAAAACAAGCAAGATTCAGGCCTTTGATGCCTGACAGGAGCCCCTGGCTTGGAGGAATGGTAATGAAGCAGGCAGGATGGCCAAGTAAGATCTTTGCTGCCTGACTGATGTCTGGTCCTTTACCCCAGTGGCAGAGATCAGTGCAAACCAGGTAATAATTCTAAATCAGTCTGTGTGGTGATGTATAGAAGACTGAATTTTGCATACGAAAGGAGGCTTAGAAGTGTCAATGCATAATATATGAAAGTGTGGGCTATTGAAAGCCAAGACCCATACTATATATGTTAGATTTGGATACTTAAAACCTTGTTATTCTGAACTCTTGTACATTTTTTTAAAAAACATCAATTAAGAGTACCAAATAAGAATCCTTACACTGAAAGTCATTTTCCAATTTGACTTACAGTGTAATTTGACTGAAGTTACTCAGAGGTAACTTTTTTTTACTATGAACCTGCTATGTACCAGGCAATGTTTATGTGCCCTTGATACATTATCCGTTATCCTTAAAATAATCTTTTACAGATGACGAAAATGAGACATAAGGTGATTAGCTTATCCAAATACACACAACTAATTAAAGTAGTAGAGCCAGTATTTGCCCCTAAGCTTTTTTTGGAATCCTAACAGTAAGCATTTTCCATTTAACACTTTAAAATTAGCATTTACAAAGTCTGCACATAATATCATTATAGATATCCAATTAAAAACTAACATTTGATTCATAACTATCATAAGCTATTATTTTCCCATAGTGATCAAATGAGGCATTCCTGCTTGAAAATGAGATGATTGTATAATTTGACATATTCTACATATATTTATGTGAGCACTGAAGACTATCTCAGCAGGTCTCAGCAGGTAATACTTTTTTAAAAGTAATTAAAGAGGCCTTCCAGATAAGCTTTCAGAATTTTTAAGATTGCCAACTAGTTCAATGGATTACCTAAAATCTTATTAGCTTCCCCATTCTTACAGGTTTCCCATAAGGAATCTCAGCTTCTTCTATCTTAGAAAATCCGAAATTATATAAAAATGCTTGGTTATTCTAAAATGCCTTATACAATATGGTTTAACTTTTCAGAACCCAAAAGTGAAAGGTCTTAAACTATACCCAGAAAAACAGTGGAAAAATCACAAGGGATCTACTTCCTTTATCACCATAAACATTTTGTGGCAAGTTTATAGCACAACAATATTCTTTTGTTTAAATCTGACTTCATAAATTTTTCAAAGGCTGTAAATAACATTTGTAAAATTTAGGTCTTAAAGTACACAGGAAGAACATCAAAATTTAAGACAAGAAAAGATGAACCTACTGCGAATTTGTGTCTATGCTTTTTCACATGGACAATAAACTCTTATTTACTGTCTTTTTTTAGAGTTCCATAGTAATATTATATGCAGAGTACATCATGCGAAATGCCAGGCTGGGTGAATCACAAGCTGGGGTTGCTGGGAGAAATATCAACAATCTCAGATATGCAGATGACATCACTCTAATGGCAGAAAGTGAAGAGGAACTAAAGAGCGTCTTGATTAGGGTGAAAGAGGAGAGAGAAAAAGCTGGCTTGAAACTCAACATTAAAAAAAGGATGATCATGGCATTGGGTCCTATCACTTCATGGCAAATAAAGGGGGAAAAAGTGGAAGCAGTGACAGATTTTATTTTCTTGGGCTTTAAAACCACTGCAGATGGTGACTGCAGCCATGAAACTTAAAGATGCTTGCTCCCTGGAAAGAAAGCTATGACAAACCTAGATATTAAAAATCAGATATATCACTTTGCTCACACAGTCAAAGCTACAGTTTTTCCAGTAGTCATGTCATGTACAGGTGTGAGAGTTGGACCATAAAGAAGGCTGAGCACTGAAGAATTGATAGTTTTGAATTGTGGTGCTGGAGAAGACTCTTGAGAGTCCCCTGGACAGCAAGGAGACCAAACCAGTCAACCCTAAAGGAAATCAACCCTGAATATTCACTAGAAGGACTGATGCTGAAGTTGAAACTCCAGTACTTTGGCCACCTGATGCGAAGAGCTGACTCACTGGAAAAGACTGATGCTGGGAAAGAAAGAGGGCAGGAGGAGAAGGGGATCACAGAGGATGAGATGGTTGGATGGCATCACCAAATCGATGGACATGGGTTTGGGTGAACTTCGGGAGTTGGGGATAGACAGGCAGGCCTGGCGTGCTGCAGTTCGTGGGGTTGCAGAGTCGGACATGACTGAGTGACTGAGGTGACTGACTGACCAGGAGACAGTGAAGGACGGAGGAACCTGGCGTGCTGCAGTCCATGGGGTCACAAAGATCGTACATGACTAAGTGACTGAACAACCAACAACAGTAATATTATAAGCAAATAAAACTTGAAAATTCTCAAAATGCTATTCAAACAATAAGGTGGTTTAGTCGCTAAGTCATGTCCAACTCTTGTGACCCCATGGACTATATAGACTACCAGACTCCTCTGTCCATGGGATTCTCCACGCAAGAACACTCAAGTGGGTTGCCATTTCCTTCTCCAGGGGATTATCTTGACCTAGGAATCGAACCCTGGTCTCTTGAACTGCAGGCAGATTCTTTAACGACTGAGCTACAAGAGAAGTCCCTATATATTGAGGAATCTATTACAATAATCTAAAAAGATTCAAAGTCAAAAGTTCAGTAGGTTTTCTGATTCTGGTCCCGAGTCAGGCACATACATCTTAGAAATGTCCAGTATTTTACTTCATTTATATCCTTTCCATTACTGCAGAAATCAAACATTGAAAATAGCTATGTTTTAAAAAAAATAGACACCTGAATGTTCTGTATAAAATCACCTAGTTTCCAAACTGCAAGGAATTTTTTATGCTCAGAAAAAGTGCAGCTGTAATTACACTTGTCCCTCACCCCCAAAAGAATTAATCATTAAAAAGAAAAATTCAAATGATGGATTCATACTATTTATGAACATACATAATAATGTGTTCACTTTGAAGAGCTGAAAGAGAAGCAGCCTTCTGGTTTTGATTGATGTTTAGGAAATCAGTATCTTGAAGTACTTTATTCATCTAATATATTCTACAGTTCTTTGTAAAGCTAAATTATATTCAATGTATAAAGTATATTTATGTTGAGAATTTGAACATTTGAAGAAATAACACAAAAAACTAACATTTGATGATGCTGCTATATAACTATGTCTGAATCATGACAGATGAGTTAAATGTCTTAAATACACATAAAAAGAGAAGGAAAATAAAGGAGGATATAAAATTTTTTTTAGCCAAATTAAACAGGTTTTAAGACATATTATACAGAAATTTCAGGTTTTAAAAAGACTATTCTTACAATGAGGAAATTTATGATTGACTGAAAATTTTTTTTTTTCATTTTGAAGTGAAAGTTGTTAGCTAAAACAAACAAATTCCAATCTGGTACATCCTTAATATAAAAAGGAATAGTATTTCCTCCTCTCAAAATTAGCAAACACTCATAGTGTTGTAAAACAAATATAATCAAAGCATTTGATTTCCATTTGAATACTTGGGGCTGTCAATGAGAGGTAAAGAGAAAAGCTGAAGGAATTAATTTTTTAAAGTGGCAAATATTATTAAAATTTAGAGAATTATTAAACTACGCTATACCACTTGCAAACCTTGGGACTACCTCAAATTTTATTTTCAGATTTGAAAGGTAGATGACATGGCTGATCATTTGATTACTTTCTAGACCCAAACAGTTTCACAGAAATCAAAGTTCTTGGCCATTTCTCAAAGATCATAAAAGTATCAAGGACTGCACTGTTAGCTACCATGACTAATTCACAAAACAAATGACAGTTTTAAATATGGATAATTTAGTGAAAATAGAGTATATTTTGTGATGCATTAGTCTTAATTTTAAAATATATATATATTTAGTTATTAGTCCATGAAATTACTAATACCCTTCATTCATCTATTTAGTTTGGTTAACATCAGGCACTACTTATGAATGAACAGAAATCTATTCTGATATAGAAAGAGACCACATATACTCACCTAATGAAACATGATACATTCATGATACATACATCTATTTAATAGGAACTATACTAGTATTTGTGAACCAGATTTCTAAGTATAAAAACTGGGCTCAGTTGGTAAGAGACTGAGGTGTCAATAATTTTCAAACTCTTGTTTTTAAAAATACCTTCTTTAGTAGATGAATTTATGAAACTGTTCAAAGCAGAGCTTCTCTGGTTGAGGCAGGCAGGGGTCCAAAGTACAATTTACTTTTTCTCTCCTCCCCTTCCCTGGAGACAACCTCCTTACATTGTTAGAGTTCCAAGAAGCACTGTGCAATTCACTAACACAGACCGCGTACTGCACTTCTGAAACTGCAAAATCCACCCATGAACATATATTCACTCTCCAGACAAAATCAAGATCTTGTGAATAGCAGAAAGACCATATTGCTTCTCTTCCTACCCAATCTTTCACGTAGTTAATCCTGCGATCTGTCACAAACTCCTGAGTGATCCATGTAATACAATGCAGGACTGTTCCTTAAATTTCATACCCGAAGGAGTGGTGGTAGTGTAGTCACTAAATCGTGTCCGACTCTTGCAACCTCATGGACTGTAGCCCACCAGACTCCCCTGTCCATGGGATTTTCCAGGCAAGAATACTGAAGTGGGTTGCCATTTTCTTCTCCAGGGCATCTTCCCAACCCAGGGATTAAACCCAGGTCTCCTGCATTGCAGGCAGATTCTTTCCTGACTGAGCTACCAGGGAAGCCCTAAGGAGATACAGGCCTACTTCAGTTGCGGAGTACTTGAAGACGGGTGTCTCCAAATTACTGTGCACAAGAATGTGGGGACTGTCTCTAGTCAAGAGTATACTGGTAACGCACGTCAGGATATTACCTGCAAAAGAATCAAATAACTGGACTTAAAATTTCTTTTTTAGTAGTAATAAATGATAAAGCTTAACACTTTTTTCCTAAGCCTTGCTACTTCTTTATAAGCTTCCAGAGTCCAGAGACAATATAATTTAGCAACATATCAATAACATTTTGCTAAAGTGGTTTTATTCATCAGTATTATCTGATTCATGCAGAAGAGCAAAATCATATTTATTGAGCAACATTTATGTGCGTAGTACTTAGCTGACACTTTTACTTCCCACACCCTCCTCGCCCTTTGGGCCGAGAGCAACTTAACTACTGTATGACAAAAGCACCACCTATTGGTTGGCAAAGGGCTCATAACAATCCAAAGCCCACCTGCTTCCTTGCCCTTCAGAAAGACTAAGGCATAATTTGGGCTCTTCTTTTATTCCACCTTTTATTATTAAACCCACTTGAAAAAAATTTCAGCTAAGTCAAACCTACTTGAAAAAGTCTTCATATATATATATATATATATATATATATAAAAGTAAGTGTAAGTAAGTGTTAGTTGCTCAGTCGTGCCTGACTCTTTGTGACCCCATGGACTGCAGCCCACCAGTCTCCTCTGTCCATGAGATTTTCCAGGCAAGGATACTGGAGTGGGTTGCCATTTTCTTCTCCAGGGGATCTTCCTAACCCAGGAATCAAACCTGGGGGTCTCCTGCACTGCAGGCAGATTCTTTACCAACTGAGCTACAAGGGAAGCCACCTCAGGCGAAGAGTTGACTCATTGGAAAAGACTCTGATGCTGGGAGGGATTGGGGGCAGGAGGAGAAGGGGACGACAGAGGATGAGATGGCTGGATGGCATCACTGACTCGATGGATGTGAGTCTCAGTGAACTCTTGGAGCTGGTGATGGATAGGGAGGCCTGGCGTGCTGCGATTCATGGGGTCACAAAGAGTCGGACACGACGGAGCGACTGATCTGATATATATACACACACACACACACACACACACACACACATATTCTTTTCTTCTCCTTCATCTCTCCTTTTAGAAAACTGTAGAGTTCCCTGGTGGCTCAGATGGTAAAGAATCTGCTTGGAATTGGGGTTTGATTCCTGGGTCAGTAAGATCCCCTGGAGAAGAAAATGGCAACCCACTTAAGTATTCTTGCCTGGAGAATTCCATGGACAGAGTAGCCTGGCGGGCTATATTCCATGGGGTCACAAAAAATCAGACAGGACTGAGCAACTAATATTTCACGGCCTTCATTCAGAGTTATTACAACTCTCTTTAATTCCATTGCTAACCAATACGTGTTTTTGCTGCTGCTGCTAAGTTGCTTCAATTGTGTCTGACCCTGTGAAACCCCATAGATGGCAGCCCACCAGGCTCCTCCGTCCATGGGATTTTCCAGGCAAGAGTACTGGAGTGGGTTGCCATTGCCTTCTCCAGTGTTTTTGCTAAACATGCAGCAATTCAGATGAATTGAGGGTTAAAAGGGATTTGAGAATTATTCTGGAAACCGAAGCGCCATTTATAACACAATTACTATTGAAAAATGTGTTCAATTTAAGCAAGCTGCTTATGTGGAACTTTTGGAATTCAAGTAGGTTGGGAACTTGCTTTAAAACAAAAATATAAAAGCATTAAGACCTCACTGTGGTTTCCAAGGCAAATGCAGGAATAGAATTCTGATACAAAACTATATTGCATATACCTTCCCCCTTTTTAGAGTTGATGAACATCTGCCTTGTCCTGTGGAATCTGAATCTTTCAGTACACACACTGGAATATTCAAAAAAATGATGGAGATATATTGCTACTCTGCAGTGGCTCATTAAAGTTACACCAATGATATTAGATAATATTAGATCTCAATATTTTAACTTCATCTCTATGATGAAAATTACCAGGATTACATCTATTACTCTAACCACTTCAGTTCAATCCCTCATTCATGTCTGACTCTTTGCGACCCCAAGGACTACAGCACGCCAGGCCTCCCTGTATAACTAACCACTTACTGAGCACCAACCATGAACTGATGTCCTTACACTTCTGTTACACAGAGCTTTGCATCTTTCTGTAACACATCCTTAGTATCTAGCCCCTGAAGTTGTCCTGTCTTCATGGTAAACTCTGTAAGTTCTCATATGTGGGAATACCATGTTGAAGCGGGGAAATAAGACACCCCAAGCTAAGCAATCAATATGAAGCAACTTTTTAAAATGTAATTGATTTGTTTTGGGTTTTTTCTTGGCTTCAGGGCACAGCATGTGGGATCTTAGTTCCTCAACCAGGAATCAAATCCATGCCCCTTGCAGTGGAAGTATGGAGTCTTAACCAACTGGACCACTAGTGAAGTACCAATAGGAGGTCATTTTTGTTTTGGTACCAGTCAAGTAGCAAAGGTTTTGTCCCTTGGCCTTTCCCCTGTACTTCAGTTCTAGCCTGATAACCTGATTTGAATCCAATTTGTTACAGGAAAGGGAATGTTATATGCCTCTGCTCCATATACATTGTACTTGTAACTGCTCTCACCTGTCTGGACAGAATCTATTCTTGGTGGAAAGACAGATCCTACTCCTGCACACCAATTCCATGGTCTACTGAAACTTGTCTATGGCTTAAGGATGATGTCAAGTGCCTGAGTTGCCAAGCCCTCTCTGGCCTTGCAAATCTCCTGTCTAGGACTAACTCATCAGGACTTGGAAACCTATGGTCTGGTCTGTTGATTCATCAGTCGTTATGACATCTGGGCTTCCCAGGGGGCTCAGTGGTAAAGAATCTGCCTGCCAATGCAGGAGACACAGGTAACTCATGTTCAATTACTGGGTCAGGAAGATCCCCTGGAATAGAAAATGGCCAGCCACTCCAGTACTTTTGCCCGGGACAGAGGAGCCCGGGGGCTATGGTCCAAGTTGTCACAAAGAGTCAGACATGACTGAGCATGAGCACTCCTCTTCCCTCCTATGACATCCACCTGTCCTGAGCCTCAGTCACTTTTCCCTTAAAATCTCTCAAGTCTTTGGATTGTACTAGTGCTTTACTCACTTCCTAATTTAAAAACTTCAATTGTTTTCATAATATTAATATGAATATACTTAACATTGTATTTTTCTTGTTAAATTGGTCAATAGTATGTTTTAAAATTATTTTAAGATAATTTCAATTGATTTTACTACTGCTCGCCATCCATGATGCAAACTTTCAACAAAATACATAAATACTTACTAATGTTCCTCTAATTTAATCTTTTTATATCATTATTACACCCCTAACCCCCACCCAGGCCCTTCTTGTTTCATGTCTATATTAATAGAAAAACCTCTCTAATCATACTATATTTCTTTCTTACATAACCATCCTGGGTAGACAGTCAGGTAAGTCAGCCATTTAAGGATCCGTGCTGATGGCTATTCAGCCACTGTCAACATGTGACTTTCAAGGTTTCCTGAGCACTGCCATTTCACTCAGCTAAAAAGAAGAGAGGGCCCTGAGAAACATATATGCAGAGTTTTATTGGCCAGGTCAGGAAGTGACTCACATTACTTTCACTCACAGTGAACTAGAAAAAAACAGTGAACATAAAAAACTAGCTACACCTAATTTTAAAAGATGCTGGTACATGTAGTCTAGCTGTGTGTTCAGGAAGGAGAAAATGGATTTTAGTGGAGAGTAGTGGTCTGAAGTGACTTAGCAGCAGCAGCAGCAGCAGTGGTCTCTACAAATATATTCCTGGATAAAGCCAAATCAACAAAGAAACTGAGATGTGGAGGTCAGAGTGGAAGCAGGTGTGAGTGGGTCCAGCCAAAGGAGACACGGCTGCCAAAGAGTCTATTGGCAAGTTTGGCCTGGCCTTGGCCATTGCAGGAGGCGTGGTGAACTCTGCCTTGTATAATATGGATGCTGGGCACAGAGCTGTCATCTTTGATGGGTTCGGTGGAGTGCAGGACATTGTCATAGGAGAAGGGACTCACTTCCTCATCCCTTGGGTACAGAAACCAATTATCTTTGACTGCCGCTCTCGACCACGTAATGTGCCAGTAAACACTGGTAGCAAAGATTTACAGAATGCCATCACCACCATATGCATCCTCTTCTGGCCGGTGGCTAGCCAGCTTCCTCACATCTTCCCCAGCATTGGAGAGGACTAGGATGAGAGTGCGCTGCCAGTCCATCACTACAGAGATCCTCCAGTCCGTGGTGGCTCGGCTGGAGAACTGATCACCCAGAGAGAGCTGGCCCCCAGACAGGTGAGCGATGACCTCACAGAGCGAGCAGTGACCTTTGGGCTCATCCTGGATGACCTATCCTTGACCTTTGGGAAGTTCACAGAGAGGTGGAAGCCAAACAGGTGGCTCAGCAGGAAGCAGAGAGGGCCAGATTTGTGGAGGAAAAGGCTGAGAAGCAAAAGAAGGAAGCCATCATCTCCATGGAGGGCGACTTAAAGGCAGCGGAGCTGATCGCCAACTCGCACACAACCGCCACTGCCATCGCAGGCAGTGATCCAGCTGCGCAAGCGGGAGGCCGCGGAGGACATCGCATAGGAGCTGCCGCGCTCGCGGAACATCACCTACCTGCCCTGCGGACAGTCGGTGCTCCTCCCTCTGCCCCCCTGAGGCCCACACCTCCTGGGCTGTCTGGATCACAGCCCCGAAGATGTTCAGCACCACCTTCCTTCTGCTACCCCAGAAATCACTGTGAAACTTCATGATTGGCTTAAAGTGAAGAACATTAAAGTAAAATCACTTCAGATCTCTTACTCAATCAGATTAAGCTCTTTGATTCTTCTCATTTCCATCCCCCTTTTTTTCAATCCACCTCCCTACCCAAAATTGCCAAGTACTTACACAGACCAGCTTGGCTCCTGTCTTTGGGGCCGGCTGGTACTCCAGCCCAGGCACTGGCAACTGGCAGAAGAAAGGCAGGGCTTTGTGTGTGACAAGCTGGGACTCAGCAAGTAAACTTGTAGCCTCCAACCAACCCTTGATGCAGGACTTGAGGGAAATGGCACACACAGATGAACGGGGAACACAGGCCTCAGATTTCTCCAGTGGTTCCTGCACAGACCCAGCTGAAGAGAGGTGCTGGGGAAGGTCAGAGAGGAAGCGATCCTTCTCTTACCATAAAGCTGATGCTCTTTAACTGCGGGACCAGAGGAGGCAGGTGTGTACAAACAGCACAGACTGAAGAATCTGCCCCCGTGAAGGTGGGTGGGCCTGATCTGCTGCGCTCCCCAGAGTCCTGGAATGGACTTGGATAGTGAGAGCAGGCCTGGACTGAGACGAGAGTCCTGTGGCCTTCCTTTCTACCTCCCACCTTTGTGTCTCAAATACCCGGTGGATTTCCAGCTTGAAGGATTGCATCTGCCCAGGGCTGCACGGGCCTGCCAAAGTCGTGTGCATCCAGTGTTCCTGTCTCCCTGGTTCAGAGACTGTCCTTCTAGAGGGCTCTGTGCCTGTGCCTTGAAAGAAATGACCATGGGAAGAAGACATTTATGTAAATTACTATCAATAAATGACACCCAGACCTTTCAGTTCAAAAAAAAAAACAAACCCAAAGAAACAGAATACCAGACCATGTCATTTTGGCCCACAGAGAAACTTCCCCCCACTTTTTAACTGAATTATGGTTGACTCAAAATATTAGTTTCAGGTGTACAACACAGTGATGTTATTTTTAAGGATTTTATTCCATATAAAAATATTGGCTACATTCACTGTGCTGCACGTTACATTTTTGTAACCTATTTTATATCTAGTAGTTTCTACCTCTTAATCCACTTCACCTATCTTGTCCCTCCTTCTAATTACTCAAAACTGTTTTTACTGAATTAAAAATCTGGTGAAACACCACTACCCATATTTTAATGCAATTATAAGAAATACTTCAGGAAAAAAAGGTATCAAATCAATCAAGTGATGCTGTAAAAGACACCTGTTCATTACACTGTATAATACCTACATAGGAAAACCCTGGGAGACTCACATCAGATATGAGTACTGAGGATAATAGAAAACGAATGTCATTTTTCTTTTACGGGACTAGGAAAAATTAACAACACTAACCCAGCGTTATTATTGATGGTGCAGAAAAATTTACAAGCACTTATATTATTGGGAAAGTACATCAGCCAGTATGAACTGTGTGACCAACTTTGTTTCCTTTTCTGGACAGACCACCAAGAAGCTCAGCAGAATGTTCACAAATTATCTCTGCTGCTGCTGCTGCTAAGTGACTTGTCCGACTCTGTGCGACCCCATAGACGGTAGCCCACCAGGCTCCCCCGTCCCTGGGATTCTCCAGCGGGGTAATTACAAGAGAAACTTTGTACTTTTTTGATTGGTTGGCTTTTTTAAAATAAGAAACATGCATTTTTTAAGAAATAAAAGCAAAAGGAGGCTATTTTCATTTTTGTAAACTAAAAATTAGTCATATTCCTCCAAGATAGTTGTTTAGATGATTGATCTCATAGCCACTGTGAAGTTCTGACTGGAAGGCTTTCTCCATTTGAATTTGCTGCTATAAAGCCCAGAGTTACATTTGTGGTTCACTCTTAGAAAATGTGCAGGTAACGAGAGTTTATGTGAGAGCCTTATACCTGGCTCCACTTTCCCCTCATGCTGATTTTCCTCTCTCCTTTCACTGCGATTTTATGTCTTTTTCTTTGAGTCCTCAATCTCATGTCTTCTCCAGAAGGAAGAGAATTATCTTATAAAACAGTTTTATTGTGTCACAACTCTATCACTCTTTGTATACAAAACCTAAAGATTCTACTCCATGTATTTTTCGTAAAAGCAAGAATCAAAATTCCTCACCTCATTTACAAAAAAAAATCTAAATAGAAAATAGTTATAATAATAAACATATATTTATATAAACACACACGCAAATACGTAGGTCAAAGACTTTGCTATATATGAGAGAAAGAGAAGAAGGTTCAAAACACTCACAGTCTGGTTCAGCGGTGCCAGCATGATTTCACCATGACTCACATCAATCTAATGGCCTCACATTCCGGAAGGGACACCAAGACATTCTGTATGTACAGTTCTCAGTATGATAGTAACAACTTTGGCTCTTTGGCTATTACTGATCTGAAACATACTGGTGGTCTCAAGGGTCAAATGGTTAAGAACAGAGATTGACTACAATAGAGAGAGACAACTATAAGAGAGAAAATGCTCTATGCTATATCACACACTGGGCTTTCCAGGTGGCGCTAGTGGTAAAGAACCCACCTGCCAATGCAGGAGACATAAGAGATGTGGATTTGACCTTGGGTAGAGAAGATCCCCTGGAGGAGGGCATGGCAACCCACACCAGTATTCTTGCTTGGAGAATCCCATGGACAGAGGAGCCTGGTGGGTTACAGCCCATAGGGCCGCAGAGTCGGACACAACTGAAGCGACTTAGCACCCACACACATACCACACACACACACAAATATGGTACCCAAAACTGTGGAGTATAATGGAGTATAAAAGAGTCAACTGGCACAATATTCAAATTTAGACTTTTGCCATGATCTCGAAACAAGATTGTATATTCCATAATAATGTTCTCTGTGTTAAAGCTTGGCTTAAATTATACTACTATATCTCACACCTATTAAGATATCTACTATTAAAAAAAAAAAGAAAATAACAAGTGTCAGCAAGGATGTGGACACAACGGAACCCTTGTGCACTGCTGGTGGGAATGTAAATCTGTACAGCTGCTATGGAAAAGTGTACGGTGCGCCTTAAAAAAGTTAAAAGTGGAATTATCATGTGATCCAGAATTTTACTTCTGGGCATATAAGCAAAAGAACTGAAAGCAGAGTCTTGAAGAGATATGTGTACACCCATGCTCACAGCAGTACCACTTACAACAGACAAAAGATGGAGACAACCCAAGAGCCCATTGACAGATTAACAGATAAGCAACATTTGTGGCATATAGATAACGATTCAATATTATTCAGCCTTAAAAAGGAAGGAAATTGTGACAAATGCTACAACATGGAAGGACCTTGATGACATTATGCTAAGTGAAACAAACCAGTCACAAAAAGACAAACACTGTATGATTCTACTTGTATGAGGTGCCTACTTTCTTCTGTGTTCATAGAAATAGAAAACAGAACGGTGGTTGACGGGAACAAATGGGGAAGGAAAGTTGTTGTTTAATGGGTATAGAGTTTCAGGTTTTCAAGATGAAGAGTTTTAGAGACTGGATGTAAAACAATGTGAATGTGCTTAACACTACTAAGTTGTGCACTTAAAACTGGCTAAGATAGAAAGTTTTATGTTATTTGTGTTTTACCATAATTGCATACATATATGTATGTGTATGTACATGCATGTATGTGCAAGCATATGTATATAAAATTTACAGATTATGTAGCCCTGTAATGACAGTTCTTCAGCTTCTGGTAACTAAGACATGGTCTCCTGAAAGGAAGTGAATGGACACATTTAAAAGGTCTGGGGCTTATCACAGAAGTAAGAACGAGCATGTTTTTCTATATATTTCATCTGTAGCTTTTCCTCCAAGTGAATTACAAACTCCTTTATGTATAAACACAGTATCTTCTGCTTATCGCAGACAGTCAATATTCCATGCCAGGCAAATAGAAAGCTGGTTGGCACAAGAATGTTTAGGTTGCATGTTACTCATATCTCCAAATTTTAACAATATAATTTTAAAATAAGCTAGAACTGAAAGGAAATTTGGGAGATCATACTAGAATCATCATCAAGCCGTTTCTTAAAGCTCTTAAAAACCAAGGAATATAAACTTATTTCATCATTATTCATTCAAAGACTTTACGCATTAGGTTAAAAAAGTGCCCTCAGAAAATGTCATCAAACTATACAGAGGTGATCATTGACAACAGTGTGAATTAACTAAATGCCACTTAAACATAAACTTGGATCAAGGTCACACAATTTCTCAGTACAGAACATGGAATTTAAATTCTGGTCTGCATGACTTCAAAGCCTGTGCATATACCATTTCCTATCACCCTTTAATGTCAACAAATGTACAACCAAAATAGTTAAACTACTCTATAAAACTAAATGTAAGTTTGGGTACACTCAATACTTCTTGTCAAGAACACAGTTAGCGCTGATAGAGGATAAATCAGTTTAGTTCAGTCGCTCAGTCGTGTCTGACTGTTTGCAACCCAATGAACAGCAGCACGCCAGGCCTCCCTGTCCATCACCAATTCCTGGAGTCCACCCAAACCCATGTCCATTGAGTCGGTGATGCCATCCAACCATCTCATCCTCTGTCGTCCCCTTCTCCTGCCCTCCCATGTTTTATTTCTCAAATAACTTTTTAGTACTTGATGAGATCCTAAATTACATGGACTAAAAACAACTTTTTACCTAGAAGTGATTTTTTTTCTTTTAATCTTTCTTAATAAAGGAAACTCTTTGTAACAAGGAAAAGTGGGTTTATAAAAAATAACTATGTCCTCTTGTGACCTATTTATATTATTTTTAATAAAGGGCTACTTGAATATATTGACTCAAATAGTATATAATTAGAGGATGTAATACCACAGGGATAAACTTGATCTTTAAAATTGCCAGATTAATATCCTTTCTATATATATTACAAAGAATACAAAATTCTGATATAAATCTAAAATGCTTAATTTTGTAGATTAGTATGAATAGGCTTTAAAAATATACCTTGGCTTATATTTAAAAATATACCACAGAGCTGAAGGAGGGCCTAAAATTGCACCTCATCTTTTGCTTTTCTCTCTTTGAATATGAATGGATAGTATCAGGGTTCCCTTACTTTCTTGTTTCATTTCCGGAAACAGCCATCCATTACATCCCTTTCTCCAGGCATCTCACATACTCTGTGGCTTTCAAATACCAAATTTGATGATTGTTGTTGTGATGACTTTTGTTGTGGTGGAGGTTTAGTCGCTAAGTTGTGTCTTACTTTTGCAACCCCATGGGCTGTAGCCCACCAGGCTCCTCTGTCCATGGAAAGCCTGGCGTGCTGCAGTCCATAGCGTTGCAAAGAGTCAGACACAACGGAGCAACTGAACTGAACTGGCTTCCACATAGAGATGGTAGGGACGGATAGTTTCACTTGCATGTTATGTCAAAAGCAACTTTGACATGCAACCGACAAAGCCTGAAAAAGCAGATCCGATTGTGAATGTTCTTCTGCCACCACTCCTCTCCCAAATCGCCCATCTTAATCCACTCTAGTCAGACTTTGACGTCCTTACAGTCTCAAAGATGATATTTTGCACTGCCTCATTGCTTCTAGCAAAAGAATGAGAAACATCTAAATCACAAAGAAGAATGAGGAATGATACTTCTCCACTACAATGTCTTCAAGGAAAAAACACAAAGGTTACAGGAAGAACTCTTATTCAGGTGTTAGGGTCAAGATCAAGTTTTCTGACATTGAGAAATAAGGTGATTAGACCAGGTATAATGGGTTGAAGAGGGCTGCCTTGGGAGACAGTCTTGGTAACATTAACTTCTCAATGCAAATTATTAAACATTTCCATTACCCTTACCCTTAGGAAAATTCATTTATCCAACAAGAATCTTAAGCTTATAACTCCAATGCCTCATTCTTCACTTCATACAAAAACAAAACCTGTCCATGCCTTTGAAATAGTTCAAGGTACCCTATCATATTAAACAGCATCCACATTTTTAACTCAGTCTCCTTTCCAAAAAGTTTAATCTGAGTAAGCACTAACCCTGGGATACAAAAATAATTTGACACTGAGTTATTCTGTAAGAAATGATATGAATATTTCTGTGTTTTTTTTTTTTTTTTTTTTTTACTTAAAATGGATAAACAAGGAAACATATCTCCTCAGTTGAAAGTCATCCAAACATAATTTCCAAACTCTCCAAATCGTAAAGGGGGGAAAAAAAATCCAACGGAATGAATTCTCAAAGTTAGCTCCAGAACATATCAGGAGTTTAAAAATATATTAGAACTGGCTAGGTCTTATTCAGATACACACTTAAATTTGTGATATGAAAGAGAAATGAATTCATGGGTCAATAATAAGAATGCCATTTTAAAAGGAAGAATATGAAAATAATCAAGTTTATCTTGTTTTTTTCACTTCATGTTTAATAAATCACTTTGAAAGTAAACTTTCTTTGTTCTTTTATTCCATCCTCCATGAAATGAGAACTATAAAATCACTGATAAACTTTCCCTTCACCATAGCGACAGTATACACCCTTACGTAAATGCCACTTAAGCTGCCCCTAGGCAAACACGGCACCACCAGACACTCCATTTTACTCCTTTAACTTTTCCTGTCCTTAATACCTCAGAGGAAACCCAACTGGGAATAGTTGGGTCGATCCTTTTTTAGGCTGTGGGCTCTGTGGCAGGTTATAATCCTAGCTGACAAAGATAAGGTTCTCATCATGGTTTAAACAACATGAAACATCAGAGAGAAAAACGCGGCTGTTACAGCACTGAGGTCCACAGGAAGTGCGCGCCTAGTGCAAAGCACGGTTGGTTCAGAAATTACTGAGCTCAACCCTCATCTCAAAAACTTATGGCAGTGTTTTACTTTGCAGGTCTCTACAAATAACTAATATGACCTTGACACCAGTTAAGCTGAAAAACATATGCTGAATAAAAGATTTTTTTTTTTAACTGCAAGTACTGTGGTGTTGGAGAAGACTCTTTTTTCATTAAATTTTGAGTATGATTTTTTTTATTTATTTTAATTGGAGGCTAATTACTTTACAATAGTGTAGTGGTTTTTGCCATACATTCACATGAATCAGCCATGGGTGTACATGTGTTCCCCATCCTGAACCCCTGTCCCACCTCTCTCCCCATCCCATCCCTCTGGATCATCCCAGTGCACCAGCCCTGAGCACCCTGTCTCATGCATCAAACCTGGACTGGCAATCTGTTTCATATATAATAATATACATGTTTCAAAGTTATTCTCTCAGATTATCCCATCCTCACCTTCTCCCACAGACTGCAAAAGACTGTTCAATATATCTGTGTTTCTTTTGCTGTCTCGCATATAGGGTTATTGTTGCCATCTTTCTAAATTCCATATATATGTGTTAGTATACTATATTGGTGTTTTTCTTTCTGACTTACTTCACTCTGTATAATAGGCTCCAGTTTCATCCAACTCACTAGAACTGATTCAAATGTATTCTTTTTAATGGCTGAATAATATCCCATTGGAGAAGGCAATGGCAACCCACTCCAGTACTCTTGCCTGGAAAATCCCATGGACGGAGGAGCCGGGTAGGCTGCAGTCCATCGCGTTGCTAAGAGTTGGACACGACTGAACGACTTCCCTTTCACTTTTCACTTTCATGCATTGGAGAAGGAAATGGCAACCCACTCCAGTGTTCTTGCCTAGAGAATCCCAGGGACTGGGGAGCCTGGTGGGCTGCCATCTATAGGGTTGCACAGAGTCGGACACGACTGAAGTGACTTAGCAGCAGCAGCAGCAATATCGCATTGTGTATATGTACCACAGCTTTCTTATCCATTCATCTCATGATGGACATCTAGGTTGCTTCCATGTCCTGCCTATTATAAACAGTGCTGAGATGAACACTGGGGTATGCGTGATCTCTTTCAATTCTGGTTTCCTAGGTGTATGCCCAGCAGTGGGATTGCTGGGTCATATGGCAGTTCTATTTCCAGTTTTTTAAGGAATCTCCACATTGTTCTCCATAGTGGCTGTACTAGTTTGCATTCCCACCAACAGTGTAAGAGGGTTCCCTTTTCACCACACCCTCTCCAGAGTTTGTTTGTAGACTTTTGGATAGCAGCCATTCTGACTGCATGAGATGGTACCTCATTGTGGTTTTAATTTGCATTTCTCTGATAATGAGTAATGTTGAGCATCTTTTCATGTGTTTGTTAGCCATCTGTATGTCTTCATTGGAGAACTGTCTGTTTAGTTCTTTGGCCCATTTTTTTGATTGGGTTGTTTATTTTTCTGGAATTGAGCTGCAGGAGTTGCTTGTATATTTTTGAGATTCTTTGTCAGTTGCTTCATTTGCTATTATTTTCTTCCATCTGAAGGCTGTCTTTTCACCTCGCTTATAGTTTCCTTCGTTGTGCAAAAGCTTTTAAGTTTAATTAGGTTCCATTTGTTTATTTTTGCTTTTATTTCCATTACTCTGGGAGGTGGGTTATAGAGGATCCTGCTGTGATTTCTGTCGGAGACTGTTTTGCCTATGTTTTCCTCTAGGAGTTTTATAGTTTCTGGTCTTACGTTGAGATCTTTAATCCATTTTTAGTTTATTTTTGTGTATGGTGTTAGAAAGTGTTCTAGTTTCATTCTTTTACAAGTGGTTGACCAGTTTTCCCAGCACCACTTGTTAAAGAGATTGTCTTTTCTCCATTGTATATTCTTGCCTCCTTTGTCAAAGATAAGGTGTCCATAGGTGTGTGGATTTATCTCTGGGCTTTCAATTTTGTTCCATTGATCTATATTTCTGTCTTTGTGCTAATACCATACTGTCTGGTATGGTACAGTAGCGTTGCAATATAGCCTGAAGTCAGGCAGGTTGATTCTTTCAGTTCCATTCTTCTTTCTCAAGATTGCTTTGGCTATTCGAGGTTTTTTTGTATTTCCATACAAATTGTGAAATTATTTGTTCTAGTTCTGTGAAAAATACTGTTGGTAGCTTGATAGGCATTGCACTGAATCTACAGATTGCTTTGGGTAGTATACTCATTTTCACTATATTGATTCTTCCAATCCATGAACATGGTGCATTTTCCCATCTATTTGTGTCCTCTTTGATATCTTTCATCAGTGTTTTATAGTTTTTTGTTTTTTTTTTATTTTATTTTTAGACTTTACATAACTGTATTAGTTTTGCCAAATATCAAAATGAATCCGCCACAGGTATACATGTGTTCCCCATCCTGAACCCTCCTCCCTCCTCCCTCCCCATTCCATCCCTCTGGGTCGTCCCAGTGCACCAGCCCCAAGCATCCAGTATCGTGCATCGAACCTGGACTGGCAACTCGTTTCATACATGATATTTTACATGTTTCAATGCCATTCTCCCAAATCTTCCCACCCTCTCCCTCTCCCACAGAGTCCAAAAGACTGTTCTATACATCAGTGTCTCTTTTGCTGTCTCGTACACAGGATTATTGTTACCATCTTTCTAAATTCCATATATATGCGTTAGTATACTGTATTGGTGTTTTTCTTTCTGGCTTACTTCACTCTGTATAATAGGCTGCAGTTTCATCCACCTCATTAGAACTGATTCAAATGTATTCTTTTTAATGGCTGAGTAATACTCCATTGTGTATATGTACCACAGCTTTCTTATCCATTAGTTTTCTATATATAGGTCTTTTGTTTCTTTAGGTGGAGAAGACTCTTGAGAGTCCCTTGGACTGCAAGATCAAACCAGTCAATCCTAAAGGAAATCAAGCCTGAATACTCATTGGAAGGACTGATGCTGAAGCTAAAGCTCCAATCCTTTGGCCATCTGATGTGAAGAGCTGACTCAATGGAAAAGACCCTGATGCTGGGAAAGACTGAAGGCAAGAGAATTGCGGGGGACTTCCATGGTGGTTTAGACTGTAAAGAACGCCTGCAGTGCAGGAAACGCTGGTTCAGTCCTGGGTTCAGGAAGATCCCCTGGAGAAGGGAATTGCTACCCACTCCAGTACTCTTGGAGAAGGCAATGGCACCCCACTCCAGTACACTTGCCTGGAAAATCCCATGGACAGAGGAGCCTGGTGGGCTGCAGTCCATGGGGTTGCTAAGAGTCAGACACGACTGAGCAACTTCACTTTCACTTTTCACCTTCATGCGTTGGAGAAGGAAATGGCAACCCACTCCAGTGTTCTTGCCTAGAGAATCCCAGGCATGGGAAGCCTGGTGGGCTGCCATCTATGGGGTCGCACAGAGTTGGACATCCCTGAAGTGACTTAGCAGCAGCAGCAGCAGCAGTACAGCAGCCAGTACTCTTGTTTGAGAATCCCATGGACAGAGCAGCCTGGCAGGCTACAGTCCATAGGATCGCAAAGAGTCAGACACAACTGAGCAACTTTCACTTTTGGGTTCGTATCCCATCCTTGGCTTCCCTCATAGCTCTGATGGTAGAGAATCTATCTGCAATGAAAGAGACCTAGGTTTGACCCCTGGGTGGGGAAGATCCCCTGGAGAAGAGAATGGCAACTCACTCCATGGGAGTGAGTTCTTGCTGGAGAATCCCATGGACAGAGGAGCCTGGCGGGCTACAGTCCATGGGGTCACAAAGAATCAGACACAACTGAGCAACTAACATTTTCACACTCTCAAGAGAAGGTGGGTGACAGAGGATGAGATGGTTGGATGTCATCACTAACTCATGGAAATGAGTTTGAGCAAACTCTGGGAGACAGTGAAGGACAGGGAAGCCTGGTGTGCTGCAGTCCATGGTGTCACAAAGAGTTGGAATCGACTTAGCGACTGAGCAACAACAAGGCAATTGGTTAAGAGCACAGTCGTGGGAGCCAGACCATGTGGCTCTGAAATTTGCCAGGTTATATAATTTAGTATTACTTAAATTCCCTGTGCCCACTTTTCAGTTCAATTCAGTCGCTCAGTTGTGTCCGACTCTTTGCGACCCCATGAATCACAGCACACCAGCCTATCCATCACCAACTCCCGGAGTTCACTCAGACTCATGTCCATTGAGTCGGTGATGCCATCCATCCAGCCATCTCATCCTCTGTCATCCCCTTTTCCTCCTGCCCCCAATCCCTCCCAGCATCAGAGTCTTTTCCAATGAGTCAACTCTTCACATGAGGTGGCCAAAGTATAAAATAGGAAAAATAAGATAAAATACAGTAACAGGATAATTTAGTGCCTGTATATAAAGTACTAAGAATAGTACTTGGCACTTAGTATTAGATGTATTAGCTATTATTGTTATTATAAATTATTCTGTTGGCTGATTATAGTTTAAAAATCATACTACAAATCAAATAAAGAGTTTTTTATACTGAACTTATTTTGCTGTTGAAGGGGAGTAGTAGGCAAGGGGAAATTCTGACACACTGAAGTTCAAATTTGCCTGGAGCCCTGCAGAGTCTAGTGACTTCAGGATCAAAGAAGCATTTCAGAAAACTTGGTAGGAAGATCAAAGGTAAGGTGGCCAAGATGGAGAAGGAAGACCCTGAGCTCACTTCCTCTAAACAAACATCAAAATTGCAACTATTTACAGAGCAATGACTTATGACAACAACCCGAAAACTAGCAGAAAAGACTGTCAACAACTAAATACATAAAGAAGGAACCACAAAGAAACAGGAAGGAGGGGTAGAGATATGGGAGTACACTCCCACACACTTTGGTAGGCAACATACAAATGGGAGAATTATCACAAATGTAGAGGTTCTCCTCAAGGGGCAAAGGGTCTGAGCCCATATTGGACTCCCTTGCCTGGGGGTCTTGCATTGGGAAGATGAGCCCCCAAACATCTGGCTTTGAAGGCCAATGGGGCTTGTGTACAGGACAGCTGGAAAGCTGCAGGAAGCACAGACTCCACTCTTAAAGGGATTATGCAAACTTTCACATGCTCTGAGTCCTGGACTTTTGTTTGGTTGGAGATTTTTAAAATTATTGATTCGGTTTCGTTACTGATACTTGGTCAGTTCATATTTTCTTTCTGGTTCAGTCTTGGAATAGTATATGTTTCTAAAAATTTATCCACTTATAAATTGTCTATTTTATTATGCATAATTATTCACAGTAATCTGTTATGATTCTCTGTATTTCTGTGGTATTATTTGAAACTTCCTCTCTTTTATTTCAATTTTATTGATTTGGACCCTCTCTCTTTTATTAATGAATCTGACTAAAGGTTTATCAGATTTGTGTATCTTGTCAAAGAGCCAGCTTTTAGTTTCACTGATCTTTTCTATTGTTTTATTTCATTTATTTCTGCTTGGATCTTTATGTTTTATTTCCTTTTACTAACTTTGGTTTTTGTTTGCTTCTTTATCTAGTGGCTTTAGGTGTAAAGTTAGGTTATTTAAGATTTTTCTTATTTCCTAAGGTAAGCTTGTATTGTATAAACTTCCCTCTTAGAACTGCTTTTGCTGTGTCCCATAGGTTTTAGATCATTGTGTTTTCGCTTTCCTTCATCTCTAGATACTTTTTTATTTTTTCTTTGATTTCTTCAGTGATCCATCAGTTGTTTAGTAGCATATTGTTTAGTCTCCACATGTTTGTGTTTTTTTTTTTTTCAGTTGATTTCCAGGGACATAGTGTTGTGGTTGGAAAAGATACTTGATATGATTTCAGTCTTAAATTTACTGAGTTTTGTTTTGTGGACTAGCTTGTGACACTGAGATGTGTTCATTTCTCAGTGTGTGCATCTGGAAAAAAACATGTATATTCAGCTTCTTTTGGATGAAATGTTCTCTATATATCTATTAAGTCTATTTGAGCTAATGTGTCATTTAAAGCCAATATTTCCATATTGATTTTCTTTCTGGATAATCTATTGATGTAAACGGGGTGTTAAAATCTCCTACTATTACTATGAATCTGGCTCAAGGTTTATCAGTTTACCTTTTCAAAGAAACAACTTTTCCCTTCCTCCCTTTATATTTGTCACTTTCTCTATATTATTTAATCTTTGTTTTATGTATTAAATGGTCCTATGTTAGTGCATATGTACTTACAATTATTATATCTTATTGGATTGATCCCTTACAATTATTATATATTATTGAATTTGGAAAGGCCTTTCTATAAATGATAAATAACTCAGAAACTTTTAAGAAAAGTGCTATATATTTTTCTTTCTAAAAAAACTTCTAGGGAGCAAAAAAGAAGAAAAAAAATACTATTAAACAAAGTCAAAAGACCAAAGAAAAAACTGGATGTTTAACCAATTGAAAACTGAATGTAGTTATTTCAATGGGTTGAGGAAGGACTATGGTAAACTTTTGATGTTTATATTACTTTTATTTTTTTATTACTTTCATAATTAGAAAAAAAAGGTAAAAATATAAGAACAAAATGCTGATATCCAAAGTACAAACTGCTGCTGCTAAGTCACTTCAGTCGTGTCCAACTCTGTGCGGCCCCACAGATGGCAGCCCACCAGGCTCCATCTTCCCCGGGATTCTCCAGGCAAGAACACTGGAGTGGGTTGCCATTTCCTTCTCCAACGCACGAAAGTGAAAAGTGAAAGTGAAGTCGCTCAGTCGTGTCTGACTCTTTGCTACCCCATGGACTGCAGCCCACCAGGCTCCTCTGTCCATGGGATTTTCCAGGCAAGAGTACTGGAGTGGGGTGCCGTTGCCTTCTCCCAAAGTACAAACAACTTGTAACAATTCCTGCAGATGGACACTACTTAATTTGGAGAATTATTTCTTACTTAGGTTAACACATCCTTCTCTAAAAGACTATCTACAGAGAAGGCATCCTTCTATATATAAATTGCTTTTGGTAGGGCTACATTGGATTTACTACCAACATTGAGGTCCCAAAGATGATTATTTCCACTGAATACACAGAATTGGGATGGGGTACACAGAAAAAATGATCAAATATAAGAAAGAAAGGTTATATACTATACATAAGTCCTATTTGCTGAGTGCTCATCTCTGCACATACACATAGCTGGCAATTTCCTTTTATTAGTTCATCCTTCTAGAAATTATTTTCGTGCACACAAAAGTCAACATAAAAGTCAACATATATATTAATATATATATACATAAGTTATACATCTTCCCCAATGGCTCAGACAGTAAAAAATCTGCCTGAAATGTAGGAGACTCAGGTTCAATCCCTGGGTTGGGAATATCCCCTGGAGAAGGAAATGGCAACCCACTCGAGTATTATTGCCTGGAGAATTCCATGGACAGAGCCTGGTGGGCTAGAGTCCATGGGGTCACAAAGAGTCAGACACGAACTGAGAGACTAACACACACGCATGCACGTGCACGCACACACGTATCTTATACATATATACACACATATAATTTTACCCCTTTTGCTTTTCCACAAAAAAATAGCTAACTCTACAAAATTTCTGCAATTTTCCATTTTATTAAGTAATATCTATTGGAATTTTTTATACAAAATATGAATACACAAAGCATGCCCTCGTTATTTTTTACAGCTGCATCCACTGCATATATATATACTATCATTTATGGTACTGGCTTGCTAATGATAAGCACTTGAGTTAAAGAGGAATTTAAATTACAATCATAGAATGATTCCTTTATCAAAGACCAACAAATTTCAAGGACTTCCCACGTAGCTCAGTGGTAAAAGAATCCACCTGCCAATGCAGGAGCTGCAAGAGACGCAAGTCCGATCCCTGGATAGGGAAGATCCCCTGGAAGAGGAAATGGCAACCCATTCCAGCATTCTAGATGGGAGAATCTCATAGACAGAGGAGCCTAGAGGACTACAGTCCAAAGGGTCGTAAAGAGTCAGACATGACAGAGCTCGAAGGCATGCACAACAACAAATTTTGAACAAAAGGTAAAAATCTTATATGGTTAATATAGTACCATCAAGGTTACTGGGTTCATTTGGGTATTAGAATAACAGTAGTAAGTCCAAAAGTACAAACATATTTCTAAAAATATATTCCAGCGTATTAGTTACAAATCTACTTGCTCATATCTAGATTTTTAATTTGAGATTATTATGGATAATTTTACCCATATGATCCAGTCACAAGATATGTCAGAGAAACTGTCAGAGTTTAAGAAGGATACCTGGTTTGCCCATGGCGGCCACAGAGATTTTTATTTTGATCTATGGAATGTGAAAACATCATTGAAAAGCAGAAAGAAGATAATTACCAAGTGGCCCTTAAAACCATCTCTTTCCTCTAGAAAACATAATGAACAAACATCTAAAAAGATATCCTCTACTAACTAAAATCAGTGATCCTTTTCTAATTAGTAGAAGATAACTTGAGTGTCCACCCACAGATCTATATATAAAGATTTAGCCATTACAAGAGATGTTTATATTCACCTGGTTGGATAAACTAAATTTTGCTTATAATTCATAATTTATTAGTTTATGTAGCTAAAAGACATATACATTTAAGTATTTGTCAATTTTTAAAATTGGCATTCTTTGTTTTTTCTAGTACTGATCCATTTCCTGTAGTGAATTAAATTAGTATTTCTTAAACTTACAGTCTCTATAAGAAGGATGAGAATTCAATATACAAAGACTAGGAATTCCTGTATGTTAAAATTCATGGGGAAAAAACCCAAAACCTGAGACAGGTTAAAACAACCTACAAGCGCCTAGAAGAGTCATTAGTGCCTCTACTAGCAGTATTTCAACTACTGGGTGAAAAACACTCAAAGGGACAATTTAAAACTACTCGTAATCAAAGAGGTTTTGACAGACATTTTTTTTGAGAAAAAAATGATACTAGCAAATGGAGAATAAATTTATTTTTTTAATTTAATTTTATTTTTAAACTTTACATAATTGTATTAGTTTTGCCAAATATCAAAATGAATCCGCCACAGGTATACATGTGTTCCCCATCCTGAACCCTCCTCCCTCCTCCCTCCCCATTCCATCCCTCTGGGTCGTCCCAGTGCACCAGCCCCAAGCATCCAGTATCATGCACCGAACCTGGACTGGCAACTCGTTTCATACATGATATTTAACATGTTTCAATGCCATTCTCCCAAATCTTCCCACCCTCTCCCTCTCCCACAGAGTCCATAAGACTGTTCTATACAGGAGAATAAATTTAAACTGAGACACAAGAATATTATTTACTGACCTTTTTTTCATTTCTTAGAAATTCAGGCTATAAACCAATCCTTTAAGAGTAAAAATTAAAAAATTTTATATATCCCCTTGAATGTTATTTTGGAATATCAGTTCTTCATAAAATAC
The DNA here is from genome assembly GCF_019923935.1 of Bubalus bubalis. Taxonomy (NCBI): domain Eukaryota; kingdom Metazoa; phylum Chordata; class Mammalia; order Artiodactyla; family Bovidae; genus Bubalus; species Bubalus bubalis. The sequence goes on from NC_059175.1 coordinate 18,058,909, forward strand.
CATGACTTTAAATTACATATTTTAGTCTTTTTACTAAAATGTTAATCTTTATCAGTGATCTGTACTTTGGACGAAGTTTTGATAGTTAAGCAATCATTTATTTTCAGTTGTGCTCTATAATGTTAAAGCAAAATTGTGACAAACTGAATATTCTCTGGAAAATTCAGATTGACAGCTCTTTAGAAATTTCATTTACTTTAAAATTCATTTCAGATCTTATCTTTCATATGAATGGGATCTAAAAGTGGTAGTAACAGCTAGCATACCTTTGCTAACTATAGAAACCTATGCCTGGTAATTATCTCCAACCTTTTCCATATAGAATATCCTTATGATTATTTATACTCTTGTCTTCCTCGAATATGCAAATCTAATTTAAAAATAACACATTTATTCATGAAGAATACATTTGGGAACCTTAAAAAATAAGTGTCCACACACTTATGTGATCACACTTATGTGATAACTATTTGGGGGACATTGAATCATGTGCATACTATGGATGAGTATAACTTGGTTTCACCCTTAAGGCCTCACAGTATAGCACATAAGACAAACATATAAAAGTAAGTAGTAAAACATATGTTCTTAGGAGAATGGTTATGAATACTGTCTTGGTCTCCTAGGGTTGCCATAACAAAATACCACAAACTGGGTAGTTTAAAACAAGAGAAATGGACCTTCCCTGGTGGTCCAGTAGTTAAGAATCCACCTATCAATGCAGGGGATGCAGGTTCGATCTCTGCTCCGGAAGCTAAGATCTCACATGCCACAAGGGCAACTAAGTCCCTGTGCTGCAACGAAGATTCCACGCGCTGCAGTTAACACTCAACGCAGCCAAAAGTAAATCAATACACATTAAAAACGCAGAAATCTATTCTCTCAGAGTTCTGTAGGCTAGAAGTCCAAAATCAAGGTGCAGGCAGAGTCAGGCTCCCTCTGGAGATGCTAGGGAAGATGTCATCATTGCCTCTTCCAGTGGTACTGGCATTCCATGACATTTCTGGGCTTGTAACTGCATCACTCCAGTCTCTGCCTCCATCTTCACAAGACATTCTTCCTCTGTGCTCTCTTCTCTTCTTGTAAGACACTAGTCATTGGATTTAGGGCTCACTCTAGTCGGACCCCACCTCAACAAATTACATACGCAAAGACCTTATTTTGGGCAGATAAGAACTTCTGGGGGATACTATTCAACCCATTACATTAACCGTGTATGAGGAAAAAAAGGAAAAAAAAAAAAGACTTATCAGACTGTGTAAACTTCAGGTTAAAGTGTTTTACAATTTGTTCTTGGTTGAAGCCAGGGCAAGAGGACAATTTCACAACTACTTAAACTTTTTTAACATGTTCAGTTGGTGGTGGTGGTGGTTTAGTCACTGAGTTGTGTCCAACTCTTGTGACCCCATGGGCTGTAGCCAGCCAGGCTCCTCTGTCCATGGGATTTCCCAGGCAAGAACACTGGAGTGGGTTGCCATTTCCTTCACAGGAAAGGAATCCTTCTTGACCCAATGATTGAACCTGTGTTTCCTACACTGTAATCGGTCTTCTGAATTGCAGGCAGATTCTTTACAATTGAGCCACCAGTTGTTGTTCAGTCGCCAAGTGGTATCTGACTCTTTGCGACCCCATGGACTACAGCACGCTAGGCTTCACTATCTCCCAGAGTTTGCTCAAACTCATGTCCTTTGAGTCAGTGATGCCATCCAACCATCTCATCCTCTGTCACTCTCTTCTCCTCCTGCCCTCAATCCTTCTAAGCATCAGGGTATTTTCCAAATGGGTCATGGTGGAGTTCTCACAAAACATGAATCATTGGAGAAGGCAATGGCAAACCACTTCAGTATCCTTGCCTCGAGAACCCCATGAACATTATGAAAATGAGCCACCAGGGGGTTGTGCAAATCTTCATTTCAACAGTGGATCTGAGATGATTTAATAGAGTATCCTCAAAGTCCAAAAGAGTTATTGTATTTTGATCTATATCAATGACCCTTCAAAATTTCATCCTATAGTATGAAAAATGACAAAATAAAGTAGAGATGACACTTCCATCTGTTTTTACCTGTAGCACCATGTATCTCATCAGAATTAAGGGCAAGGTTGTTTTTCTCTTTGATGAGCCATAAGTAAGATGCTGTTTGATTTTTATTGAATGTAATTATTCATACTTGCCAGAAAGAATAGAAATATAGTCATAATCACTGAAACAAAAGAACCAGCTATCCCATCTCTTGAGGAATTCTGAGGTCTATGAAAAGTCCCCCAAACCACAATTAGGTCATAATCATTCAAAAAAGAGGAAAAACCCAGCAACAACTCTAACATTGTTTTCAAGAGTCATATTCTTAATTGATGCTTTTATTCTGGCTGTAACTTTCTTTTTTTTTTTCATGTTTGTTAGATGTTTGACAATTAACATCTAAGTTAATTGGCAAAACAGAGGTTAAATATAATTATTTCTTTACTTGTACTGTTTACTAAAAAGTATTTCTGTGGTAAAAAAAACGACAAAATTATTCATGCACATTCAGTTTGAAACTTGAGCTTAATTACTGTTTTCTAGGAGGTAAATATATTTCTTTGAATTTTGGGATTAAAAAAAAGGTTTATGTCACAACAACTTTCATGATTTCTAGCTCTTTTTGAGAACTATTATCTATTTGCTTTGTGTGCTTTATAAAATGCCTGATAGATGTTATGCCTCTTCAAAAACATGATACTTTAGAAAATGAATTCTATAGTACACTTGCTACAAATACGGTCTCTTCCCATCCCCTTTTCAACAGTAGCTTAAATAATGCAAGTACAAATGCCACTTCTTTAAATATCTGATGGGTCCTCAGCACTCTGGCATGTGCTAGCTTTGTCCCCAAGCTTTTTTTTTTTTTTTTGGCCTGTCAGCTGTGAGAAACAGTTTTCTACCAATTACTGTCACAATATGAATAAATTCAAAACTGAAAATATAAGCACTGAATATTTTCAGTAAATTTATCCCAAAACTACATTAAAATAGGGATATAGCATGTAAACAAGGAATTTAGCAAGTAATAAGAAGCATCACATTGTACTTTGTCTTCTATAAATAAAAATACAATAGAAGAAGATAAAGGGAAATGCACTCAAGCACAGAAGAGAAATGGGCAAATGACAGCAAGCGTATAAAATGAAAAGAATAGAAAGTTACAGCCAGAATAAAAGCATCAATTAAGAAATATGACTCCCGAAAATGTTCGAGTTGTTGCTGGGTTTTTTCTCTTTTTTGAATGATTATGACTTAATAATAAATAATTTTTAAAAGATGTATATAGTATTTCTCTCTTTGTCCAATACTGGTTTCCTTAGTATGTGCCTTTAAACATTAGGCCAGCAGATGGTTGCTAACATGACTGTGGTTCAAAAGGTGTTAAAAAACATGCTATAAAAATTACCAACATTCTTAGGTTATTACTGTTAATAAAACCTCAAATAAACAAGATAGAGTTGGCTCTTGCTCTAGACTGGTTCTCTGCCAAAAATTGTGTGGGGAGAGGTTTAACAAAAATCCTAAATTTACAGGTACAACTAATAAGTATACAGTTTGTGTGGGCTCTATATGTATAATCCCAACGGTCCAGCAACCTGGTTTGGTCAGAACTCTGCTCTTTTAGTCCTAAATCACAGTTAAGTTTGTATGCCGTGGTGATGATGACCATTATTCCCAAGACACACTCTTTTAAACTTGTTTCAGAACAGGCCTGACGCTGTACTTTGTGCACTGTCACTCTTTTCTTTTTTGAAACACAAAGAACTAGAAGATTGGGCCTGAAAGTCATAGTTTGCATCGTTACTGACCTCCACCTGTCTCTGACTTTCCCTCCCTATTTTTAATTCACCCATATTTAGTCAAAGTCATGTTATCATTTCTTTCCCCTAAATGCCCCTCGCAAGTATGCATCTTTTACAGACTATTACCACCCATTACTTCAGATTGGCACCGTTTGCCTGTATTATTGCAGTAGCAATAGCTTCCTGAATAATCATGTGCAACCAAATCCATACTGCCAGAGTAATCTCCCTAAATTCCCCCTTTAATCATGTCATAGCTCTTTCAGACCTATCCAAAGGCTTACCATTACCTATACAGAAGCATTTCTCAAAACATGTTTTATAGAATACCAGGGTTTCACAAGATTTTTACCTGTTTCAGTTTTTTTAAAAAAAGACTTTTTTAGCCACATGAAGCTTAGCCGCAAAAGTGGTTTCTGCTTTTGATGTACTAAAGACATATTACATATATCCAAGGGTGGGAGAGTACACATTCCCCAAATTTATTTCATTGCATAACTCTTCTACCACACAATACCTTGCCATCTCTCCTAGAACACTATGGTAGTTTAAGTACAAACTACTTAGTTTGCTCTTTATGACTCTCTAACATCTGACCTCAAACTATTTCTAAACTTACCTCTCACTGACTTCTATATGAATTTCCACCTTCAACTAGACTTCACACTCACTATATTCTGAGCAGGTTATATGTATGACTCTGTCCTCCTTGTCTATACAATCTCTGTAAACCTTTCACAGCCAAGTTCAAGGTTCAGTTGTTTCACAAAGCTTCCTCTAACAATTCAAAGGCATAGTAATCTCTTTCTCTTCTGAATCACACCACTTACATTTCATCTAATGCTCCATGTGGCACCTGATCACTGCTTGAACACAAATCTTCTAGAGACTTGCCTCTAGTTTTCACTTGTGGTTGCCTCTCGCTTACTAGAGAGCAAGAGGTCCTTGAAGAAAAAGGCATACCTTTTGTATATGCCCCATAGTATTTACAGCTTTGCGATGAACAGGGCCCAAAGAATAGTTGCAAAATAGAGAAAAAAGTTTTAGAACAGCGCGCTGTTTGCCCATCTAAATCCAGTCCCCGCCTTTCTGCCCTTTGCCGTAGAAAGTTGACCAGTATGGATTACATCAAAGGTTCCCTTGCTCTTTGACTTCTACTGAGATTCGGATATTAGAGAATACCAATGAGACTAGGGCTTCCCTGGTGGCTCAGTGGTAAAGAATCCACCTGTGATGTAGGAGTCACAGGTTTGATCCCTGGATCAGGAACATCCCTTGGAGAAGGAAATGGCAACCCACTCCAGTATTCTTGTCTGGGAAATCTCATGGAGAGAGGAGCCTGGCGGGCTACAGTCCATGGGGTCTCTAAAGAGTTGGACATGATTTAGTGGCTAAACAACAACGAGAGGCTAGAGGGGAGGAGGAGAATGAGGTCAGAGAATTTATTTTGCTGGCTCACCCCCTGCAAGGGCAAATGGGCTGGCTGTTTGCCTTAGCTCAAGATCACAAGCCCAGGTCCAAGAAACCACTTCTCCTCACCCTTTCACCCTTGGTGGGGAAGATTCCCTGGAGAAGGGAATGGCTGCCTACTCCAGTATTCTTGCCTGGAGAGCCCCATGGATAGAGGAGCTTGGTGGGCTACAGTCCGTGGAGTCGCAGAGTCTTACACGACTGAAAGACTGGCTTGAAAATGGAAGGGACACCCTGCTGTTAACACTGCAGTGTTACACTTGGGGTTTCCTACACCCTGTGGTTCCCTCCTAAACCCGCCCACACCTTATACGGTCCCCGTATTATCTCGTGTGAATGGACCATCTGTTTCTTACCTGAATCCTAACTGGTGCAGATGGTATACAGATCGTTTGGCTGTTTTAAAAAGTACTTCTTAGTCTCATAATACTGAGAATAGGTGATGGATTTGTTTTGAAAATATGAAACTGAATACAGGCTATAGTCTGCAATGAGTTGTGGCTTATGATTCAGTTGAGGGAAGAAACCATGACTTATTCATCTCTCAATCCAAATCCTGTGCGTAGAAAAGTACAGGCACACTGTTCACAATAAACATTCATGTAGCTGGATTAAACCAACCGCGGCAAAGACAGTTCGTGCGCACCTATTTATTAGGCACAGGCTCGCCTTCATCTTCCAGCCTCCCCTGCAGTTGGTGTTGGTCACGTGACTGGGTTCTGGACAGCGGAATATGGGTAGAGGCGATATATGCCTCCTCCAGCCCAGCCCTCAAAATCACCCCAGGGGAACTTTCAGCTCTCTTCTCCTCTAGTCAACCATGAAGATTCTTCCAATTGATGAAAATATAAAATAAATGACAGCTGCCTGACTTAAGAAATAAATGCCTGGGTTAAGCCACCGAGTTTTGTAGTTTATTTGTTATCTATCTAATTGAGTTCAAGTATCCCTTATTTGTAACAACTTTGAGTTTTAAACAACTGATTTTTCATTTCTATTTGGATATGATAGCTTTCTCATGATTTTTTTTTTCGCTATTTCAAGATCTAGTAAAGACTAATCACATGACCCAGACTGTGCAATGAATTAAAATAAATGCCTAATGTATTACTGACAAGCAGAAGAAAAGAACCAAAGGTATTCTTGTCATTTGTTTGCCGTTAAGTACACCTCAGAATAAGATAACTGTAAGATGAGGTGTCATGACCTGAGGAGTTCTACTTCTAGGCTGAGACCCCAGGAGCAGGCCCATGTTTTATTTCTGTAGGCATTGTAGTGAAGGGAAGAAAAGGGGCGGTTCTGTGGTTGAACACAGAAAGAGTAAAGAATGGTCTTTCTAGAAGTTTGGAACATTTATAGATTTTCTAAGTATTTTCTTTATGTTCCCTCTTGCCTATGCATGCTTTATATTTTCAGCTTAAAAGCATTTCTCAAAAAATAAGAGGAAAAAAAAAAAAGAGAACTGAGTTGCCTTATTCTCTTTCATCTATTGAAAAATACACCATTTTCTTAGGCAATGAGTTAAGCTTTTGAAATTTTCAAGCTCCAAATGTTAGTTTTTTGTGGCTACTTAATACTATTTAGACTATGGGATATTATCAAAGAAGAACATATTTGTTACCTACATATATTTACCTATCTAAGAAAAACCAAATGCATACACATACATAAATTTATATACATATATAAATTCATACATAAAAGCAGATGAGCATTTTGTGTCATTTGAGAACCTTAAAGCTCTCATCTTTTTGAGATTTAGTCTTTTAAGTTTTATGCTTCATTGATTTGAGCCACTTCCTTGGCTTTGTGTTCTGTTCACAGACTGAAGATGCCATTTTGCTGAATTTTGATGATTATGTGGGAACACATCAGGCTCCCTATCTTGCTACCATTACATTTCCTCTGGCTACAGTTACAGGCATTTTTGTGTTCTTGGCCTTTTAAAACACTAGTTCGAATACTGCCTTTAGCAGACTTTCCATCTCCATCTCATTAGGATTAGGAACAGATATACTGTCAGCAATTTTTGTTTGTTTGTTTAGATCTTTCCCATTCCTTTTGAAATATAAACACTTACCTGTTTTTCCTACAGAGCTATCTGAAGCCACCTCTTCTAATGCATGGGTTAGAATATATTTCTAACTCTGTATAGCACTGCTTTCCTTAGCAACAATAAACTCTAAAATTACATACTGACTTCTCTGAAGTTTCTACTTTACTGATCAATTTTCTCCTTAATGATCAGAATTAGACCACAAATAAGAGATGCTTCACTCTTCTTCCAACAAAACAAATGAGAACCTCAGTCACTGATTTATCATATGGAACAGGGGTGTGTGTGTATGTGCCCACACTATTTATTTACATATAACTATTCCCCATGAAGTTAAATATAAAAAACACTCCTTTTGTTTGTCTCACCTCTCCCATTCCTTTTCTGTGAGAAGCCTTAACGCCTTTGAAGTGGTCTACTTAGTATAGCTTTGGTTTATCCCTAATCTGATTTTTAAAAATATATATAAACTAAACATTTTCCAAAAAAGAAATAATTCTATCAAAGGAGAGTTTAAGATTATCATTGTCAGAACAACTGAATTTCTGTTGAACAAATATTGAAATAAATTTATAAATAAATTATACTTGTATGTATAAAAGAACTTTCAATACTTATCATACAAGAAGTATCCTAAGTCACTCTAAGTTTACACTCTATGTTAAAAACTCTAAGTTTATCATAAAATTGTTTACATTTTCATTAATGAAAATGTAAACAATTTTATGATAAAAATTAAATCTATACCAGAAAATGGGTATCAAATGGACTATAAAGCATATTTGTATCATGAGAGATAATATATAAAAAAGTCCCTACCTGAAATGATACCTTTAATATTTTCCATAGTATTATAATAAATTATGTACTGGTATAAATAGATGGCATAAAAATCTACATCACTATCTTCATATAGTGTATAACTAAGTTTCAAAAAAACTCTATATAAACCAGTTTCTTAGAAGTTATCTGGGTGAAAGTATAATGGTTATTTGATGGTTGCTGAGAGATACAGAACTTGCCACCTATATCCATGACTCTCACATGAATGGAAATGGTTGATAAACATGATGGATACTATAAAAGGGTCTATACAAAACTGATTTTAAAAGAGGTCAAAGGAACTAACCAGAAGAGATGACAGTGATAGGGCAGCCAGGAAAAAGAGCTAAGGAGGCAGAGAAATGGGATACCAAAGGCAAAGAACACTGTAATGATAACAAAAGAAGAAATGGGTGTTTGGTCAAAGGAGGCTCAGGAAAAATCTTAATGTTCTAGTCAAAAATAAAATAGAAAGGTTACATTACATAAACAACTCGATCTTCTGCTATTAAAAAAACCTCATTAGCTGTCTGGAGATTTAGAAGTAAACTTCAATATGCTTTCAAATATTAAAGAAAAAAAGAAAAAGAGGAAGGAAGGGAGAGGAAAACAGAGGAAACTTAAATATTTAGAGATTATATAACCTATCTTACTTGTGAATTTAGATTTATTAATCTTTTAATAGATTGAAAACACTTCACATTTTAAAAATGCTAAGAAAACAGTTAATGCAAAAAGCTAATTAGAAAACACAATCAACAATTCTACATATAAAAAAATCTGAATTGAGAAGTTGATATGTCACAAGAAAAGTGGTCCAAACTAAATAGTAAGATTCAGTAAAGGATCTTAGAGCTGAGGTCTGCTGGTGACAGTGGAGCTTGAAAGAGTTTATTCCAAGTCTCAGTTTCTGAACTATACCATGAATCTCTAACAAATAGTAGAAGAGCAATATATACATACTCTGATCACATTTAAATGGTAAAAACGAATAAAATAGGGAGTGAGAAAACCCAGAACAGGAAGGCAAAGCAGAACTGGCTACTCTGTATAAGGCAACTCCAGACTTAACTTAAAGAACTGTTAAGTTTCCCTTCTTGTCTTTCCCATTCTGCCTATATTCTCAAAACTCTGTTTTTCAGAAGTCTCTTGGATTAACCAATACGCTCTCCCTAACTATCCCCTAAGATACCTATATGCCCTCTTACTAAAATCTACTTCAAAGACCTCCATGCTCATCCAATGTTAAAAAAAAAAACTGAAATACCATCAGGATCCTTACACTTGTAAGCAACTGAATAATCTTTTAGACCCACCATTTAAAGGCATGATCTCAATCAGAGCTTCATCAGGATTTCACTTTCCCTTTTCTCTAAGATCCAGTTGCTAATGCAGTCTACAGTCACCCAGGCTCTTGCTGGCTTGTCATAGCTCCCAGTTAAAGAATAACTAAAGGCAGAAACTGAAATATAATATAAACATAACCTTCTGGAATGGGTGGCTGTGAAAAGAAGACTGAGCTAGCTGACAGCGAAGGGACATTTCAACATTAAGATTCTAAAATGAAGAGACTGGTTGAGACTAGATATGTACCTTGTTTATACTTTAAATCTGAAAATGGGAATACACTTTTATCTGGTTGTAACAAACTGCTTGGCAAATGACGAACAGCTTTCCCCCTTACCTGACCTCTGTTTACTGGTGCACATCTCATACTCAAGTGAAGACACTTGCCCAGTAAAATGCTCACAATATCACTTTAAAAAAATTATAGAGGACAGGCCTAGACTGTGTATGCAATTTCAGAGCCAGAAAAAAATGAATAGGAGCCAAGCAACAATCTGACAAATAGATCTATGTCTTGATCATAACAATATGCAACATAGGGAAAATGCTTGCTTAAACCCCAGAGAAAAATAGTGTAAAGGAAAGAATATGTTTGATCTTTCAGGTAACAACCTCTAAACGTTGTGAACTCTTATGTGCATTGACAAAGAGAAGTCAATAGTGCAGATAATCCAACAGGCATGGCAATCAAAGATCTCATTCATTTGGTTTTGAAAGCAAGTATTCATCCATACCACTCACCTACAATGTGCCAGGCATTGTGTTACTGAAGTGCTGAGGGTCAGACTTGGTGAAGAATGTAACTTAAACATGTTAAAACCCTGTATAGTTCCGTAAGGGCACACTGTCTCGTTATTTCAAAGGGCATGCCCAGGGTACACGCAAGCTGAGCATCAGGGATACAGATGACTGATGAGTTAACGATAGTCAGAGGCAATAAATGAAACACAATACAAAAGTCACCTAATGCTAGTAAGGCTGTAGAGGAAACGGACACTCACTCACACTGCTGTGAGGGATGTGAATTGCTCAGACTTTTCTGGAAGGTACTATGGTAATATTTATTAATAAAAATTGGACATATCTTTGGTTCTGCAATGCTCACTCTGGGAATTTATTTTACAGATGTAAAAGCATGAGTAGAAAAGGATATTTCAGAGGGTGTTTACTGAAACATTTTCAATAGTAGCCAAAAAAAAAAAAAAAAAACAAAACCTGCAAGCAACTGAAATATCCATTAGTGTATTAATGAAAGGTTAAATAAACTGTGGCATACCGATATTATAAAAATAAAAATTTCAAAAAGAGTTGAACTTCCCTGGTGGTCCAGTGGTTAAGAATCCACCTGCCAATGCAGGGGACACAGGATCTTATCCCTGGTCCAGGAATATTCCATATGCTGTGGGGTAACTAAGCCCAAGCACTGCAACTAGAAGCCCTCCATTTGCTGCAACTAGAGAAAGCTTGCGTGCAGCAACAAACACCAAACACAGTCAAAAATTAATTAATTACTTTTTAAAAAAGAATTGCTTTTGATCTGTAGCTTCTAAATCATGATCATGCTTTACTACTGAGTAAGAAAACAAGCGCCAGGGAAAGGTAAATATAATGATTCCACTTTTATTTAAAAAAAAATCTCCCTTCCAAAAACCTTATTTGTACATATCCACATATAAATATATACAATGTATAAGCATGGAAAAGCTACGGGAGCTGTGGAAGCATAATTATAGACTACTAGTATCAAGTGTGACTAGAGGATGGGGATGAGTGAGAGAACCACTCATACAGCAAAATCTGGAGAAATGTTCACACTGTACAAAGTAAAAGGAAAATACGTAGAACTCCAAAGTATTACACATTCCCTCACTTCACTCAGGTTTCTTTACAAATGAGACATCCTCCAAAAGATCCTTCCAGAACTTCCTATTTAGTCACCACATCCTCACTCTCTCATTTTAGCCTCTTATCTCGCTTTATAGTTATTCATATACCTGAGTAGCATTATAGTACATATTCATTTATTTACTGTTTCCCAAGAAAATGCAAACTCTGTGAAGGTAGAAAGGGGGCTTTGTGTTGTTTACTACTATATTGCAAGCACCTAAAATCATTTCTGATACATAGAAACCAATAATAAATGTTTGCTGCATAAAGAGAAAATAAATTATATCTCATGGACTAAAAACTAAAAATACACATGAGCAGAAGCAAGAAGCTAAACAGCAAATGAAGATACTGATTTGATTTCATGATAGAACTGAAAGCAACTTAAAACAAAGAAAAAGGTGACTTTTAATGAGCCATAAATTAAATTACTTTGGCTCATATATTTTGGAATGTTACATACCGCAAATCCTCTAATGGGCAGACAGGGAGAGAGAAGAAGAAAGAGGGCCAAGTCTAGACTGAATGACTGACCGACAAGTGTATATGCCTGAGTAATGCTAGCAAGAAAATGCACAAATGAGAAAAGTATTGTTCCGTACACCTGCAAAATCTATGCTGGACACAGCGGTGCTTCTCTCATAAAATAGTATTGCTTTGGTTCGTAAAGTAATAATGCATAAGAAGTAAAAATGTATTTAAACGGTAGGTTCTGGTATTAACATAGAAGAGTAAAATAGTAGCAAGGATGTTGAAAAAAGCAAGCCTTCATAAACTCTTAGCAGAGTAAGCACACTCTTGTTACGTAATCTGAAGATGCTCTTTTAACACCTAAAGCAAATTCTGAAGCTCTGAAAAATGTCCATGTGCATATTCTAAGTACATATGCCAGAAATGTATACTGTTCTTCTCAAATTAAAATAGTTTATGACATAGGTATAGTAGATGTTCTCAAATATAATTGAATATAATAAAACAAATGAAAAAAGCTTCTGTATTCTTATTCTTTATATTCTTATTCTTTTAAATAATCTAGTATGTTAAAAAAAAAAGTAAAGTTTAAAAGTTACGTATATATTCTCTGGGTAACGATCTCACTTTAATATTTAGACCACATAATTTTAAACAAAATATTTTTTCACAGTAGGGATACTATATTTACATAGTTATGAAATACTAATTTTCCAATAAAGCTATCTGAGGGCATCCTATTATGGTTAAAACACATACTGTCGACAGAGACAAAGAACTCTGCAGGAACAATGAACAAATTCTTAATTCGTTTAGTTCACCTACAATTCATGAATCTTTTAAAATCGTGTACAATAAGAAATCCATATAAAATAAGCATTAAACAAAAGAATTAACTTTTTGTCAATTTTGCTCAAAAAAAAAACCCCAAAAACTTTGAAGTAAGAATGAAATAATCTCTTTGAAAAGGCAACTCATTATCTGTGATTGTTACCTGCCTGTCTGGTTAAAATTTTTTTTTAATATTTAAAATAATAAGTTGGTATTCTCAAAAAGTGAATTGTATGTTACTTGCAAGAACATGGAATGATTTTTCAATCCCATAAAAAATACGCTTGTAACTCTGTTCCTACAATACTTATCTTTTATCTTGAAAGGCTCTTATGAAAATAACCCACACAATAAAACCCTCTATAACTTTAAGAACACCTTATTTTTCCTGTTTAAATAGTAAAGACGAATAAAATGACTTTTAGGTATGTATTACATTTTCCAGATATGACTAAACACATACTAAGATATCAAATGTAGACATATTTAGTTAAAATCAATTAAACTGAGAAGTCCTTCCCTTCTGGCTGTCCATATTTTTCTTTAATCCTGGTCAGTGTAAACCCTTATTACCAGTAATTTGCCACTATAATGCTGAGGAAAAATGCTAGCCTCACAATTTTTGTCATTTCTCCCCCCCTCTTCCCCTGCAGGCTGCTACTGTTGATGGCCTTTATGGAAATATAAATTCAATCAGCAGCTGCAAATTTCATGAGACGTCCATCTTCATGCTGAATTTCTAACTGAGTGTCAAAACAATCTGTGGATTTCTCCCTGATGAAACACACATTGAATTGTAAATTTCTGCAATTTCCTCATGTTTGAATTTCAGCTGCAACAAAATAGTGCTAGCCCAGATACACTGCCTCCCAGGCTGAAACAAGTAATTTTTCTCTTCTTATCCCTGCATGCTTGTTAAACAGTTAAATATTTTTAAAAGCCATGAGACAAAATATTTCCTCCCAAATTAAACAATTAAATTTCCTATACAATTAAAAGAAAATAAGGATATACAAATCATTAATATATTTTGTATGTTTCAAAAAGAGTTTTTTTTTTCCCCTTCAAGAGATTTACTTGTTCTATATGGTTGCTTTTCATTCTTTCTTTCTTTTGAATTTGGTGGTGAATAATCCTATGAACTTTCATAAAATTAGTACTTCTATAAACAATGTCAAGATAGTACATAAATGAAATGTAGTCACAAAATAATGACTAGTAACTTCAAGTTTAATGAGGTATATTTTCATTCAATATTTCAACTTAAATATTGCCAAGAGTAAAAATATTAAAACAAAGAATCATACGAGCTAAAGTAGGCATTCTCTTTTTATTTTTTGGTCACACTGTACGGTATGCAGGATCTTAGTTCCCTGACCAGGGACAGAATCTGCTTTCCCTTCAGTGGAAGCGTGGAGTCTTAACCACTGGACTGCCAGGGAAGTTCCAAGGCATTCTTCTTAACACATACTTCTAATGAGTTACTTTTTTCACCAAGGACCATTTACAACTGAGTAGCTAAAAAGAACTGCTTTTAAGTTACATAGTATTAAGGAACCTATTTTATTTTACAAATAAATAAGCAAAAATATTATGTGCTTAAAAAAGATATCTTAAGAAACCCATTAAGTGGCTCATTCCAATATAGCAACTTCTTATTGGTATATAAATGTCTTTTCATTAATGTCACTAACAAAATAATTCATAGCCCTGCAGTGAGAATGTCACAAGTTACATGTGAATGAGTTTATAGTCAATGAAATTCACGTGTACTAGAAAACACCCCAAAAATGTACAAAACAAAAGTTCAACAAGACACTGCAGTAAGCAAACCCTCTTATGGGGCGCGGGGAGGGGGGGGGCAGTCTGTAAAACAAGTTATAAAACAGCAATCATTCACCCTTTCAACAAACATTTACTGAATATCTCCTGTTGCCAGCTAATTTTTACCGGGCCATGGGGACAAAGATATGTGCAGAACACAATCTTTTACCCTCAAGAAGTTAGTCAAGTTGAGAAGAAAATCATTTATTAAAGCATAGTGAAATAAGTACTTTAAACTGGTACATTTAAAAAAGTATTTTGACTGCATGCATACGAAATCTCAGTTCATGTCCGCTGCAGTTGAAGAAAGCCTTAACCACTGAACCACCAGGAAAGTCCCTAAAGTGGTACATTAAGGGAGGAAAGTGAAAGTGAAAGCCACTCAGTCCTGTCCGACTCTTTGCGACCCCAAGGACTATACAGTCCATGGAATTTTTCAGGCCAGAATAGTGCAGCAGGTAGCCTTTTCCTTCTCCAGGGGGTCTTCCCACCCCGGGAAATCAAACCCAGGTCTCCCGCACTGCAGGTGGATTCTTTACCAGCCGAGCCACAAGGAAAGCCCACATTAAGGGAGGGAAAATTTAGGAAAGCACTAAGGAGACAACTATTTCATGAGCAGTTATGGAAGCTTTCAGAAACAGTTATAGTTTCTAAGGACATATAGGAGTCAGTCAACAAAGAAAAAGCAGGAAGACACTTTCCAGCCAGAAGGAAGACACGTTCCAGCCAGAAGGCAGAATGTAATACAAAAAACATGGAAGCATGAAATAGCATGGTGCCTTTGGAAAATTGTTAGTAACTGGAGACAGAGAACAGGGTTGATATGTGATATGCTGGAGTAGAGTAGGCTGGGATATGGCCATGAAGAGCTAAGAATGCCATTTAAAATATTTATTTAAACATTATACAGAAGGCAGTGTGGGTTCTTGGAAGGATGTAAACAGAGGTAAAACAATAATGAATGATATTTTTCAATGGGATATAAAAGTTAAAGTATAATGATTAAGTATACAGACTCCTGGTCAAATCCAGCTCTGCTATTTTCAGGCCATAGTTTGGGGCAAGTTACTTTTTCTATGACTCAATTACCCTCATCAGTAAAATGGTAGCAATAATACTACATGGCATAAGATTAGCATGAGAATTAAGTGCCTTCTATTTATATATTTGAAGCTATTTTATTATCATCATCATTTTACAGGCTGGTAGGGTCTTTAGGTCTAACTCTTAACACACAAGAGTCCCAAAGCATATAATTTAACTAAATCATCTAGAACACTCTGTTTAACACAAACTACACATCAACTTATCTTCACTTAGAAAACATTTATTGAATATTTATGTACAGATACGTGCAAAAAATAAAGTCTAAAAAAACTCTCTAAAAGAGGAAAAGTTTAAATAATTTTAAAGTAACTTTAAAAAATATATTAATATAGAAAATCAATCAATACTCTTAAAACATAAAGACACTAAAAACTAAATAGACAAGAAGAAACTATAAAATTGAAAGCTGGTTCTTCAAAGAATTATCGACAAGTTTTTATTAATTAATCAAGTTTTAAATGAGATGATAGAAATAGTATTAAATGCATACAAATATATGCAAAAGTACAAGAAGACATTACACACAACTTTATGCCAATATATTTGGAAAGTCAAATTAAACAGTTTCTAAAACTATATCAATTATAAAAATGGAACAAAGAAGAATTGGAAAAATTAAATAGAACCTGCAACTATGAAAGAAATCGAAAGTGAAAGTGAAGTCACTCAGTCGTGTCCAATTCTTTGTGACCCCATAGACTGTAGCCCATCAAGCTCCTCTGTCCATGGGATTCTCCAGGCAAGAATACTAGAGTGGGTTGCCATTTCCTTTTCCAGGGGATCTTTCCAACCCAGGGATCGAACCCACGTCTCCCTCATTGCAGGCAGAAGCTTTACCCTCTGAGCCATCAGGGAAGCCAAAAGAAATTGAACTCATTGCCAAAAATCTTCCTGTAAAAAACACCACTGAGTTCAGAAAGTCTAACAGGTATATTTTCTAGGCCACACAGGCCTAGGGCACCCTTCTTCACACAATCTATTCTAAAAATAGAGAAAGAAGAAACACGCCTCAGTTCTTTTTAAGAGGCTAGCATAATCTGATAACAAAAGCATAGGAGATCAGTACAAAAAAAGGAAAAATAAACCTGATCTCATTTATAATAGTATATGCAAAAATCATTTATTTAAAAAATACATATGTATATATATCTCAGCTGGACATTTTTTTAGAAGTTGTATTTCATTCAGTGCTATGAAATGTTTTGTAGCAGAAGAGATTTTCAGGGTTTAGTCTATCTTGTCACTGGAAAAAGAAGTCTTACAAAGATATTTTAAAGTTATTCTAAATCTGTTATAAACTTACTGAAGTAATCTGCACTTTTAAAAGACTATTTCTCAATACTCTACTTGTGAAGAACGAAAAGCCTGGCAGTTTATTTTTGTGTTGTTGTTTTTGGGTTTTTTTGTTTTGTTTTGTTTTGTTTGGCTGGTAGTTTAAAATGAACCATCAACTCTGTCCATGAAAAGGAAAGGGACAAAAAAAGAAGAGTAAGTTACAGCAGGGGAAGAAGTAGGGGCAGGCAAAGTAAAGGGATGGAAGAGGAGAAGGAAAAGAGGAGGAAGGTGGAAAAATAGATAATTATACAGCATGTATCCTGTGCCAGAAATTCTTTTAAACACAAATGTATTTACATCCCAAAACTCCAAAATAACACTGAAATGATGTGTACTATTATTATTCCCATAATACAGAGAAAAAAATAAGTGAAAAATTGCAATCATTCTAATTTTCTTTGTTGGGTTAAGATACTCAGTGGACATAGAAGCAGCACTGGAAAATAAATCCCTATGAATGCAAGGTAATATTTAATCAATTATCCTTTCTATCTTAAAGATTATCTATTATAATCTCTTAGTGTGTACAGATACTCTATTTAGACAGTTTTCCTAGTGATAAACTAAAAAGAACTTCACAGCATATTACTCAAAGTAGTCTAACAATACCATCATGACACATGCAATAGCATCATTAAACTCAACAGATGAAAACAAAAAGGCTGCAAAACTTCCTTCTATCATTTTTATTTTACTTGTTCCAAGTAAAAGTCTTCAAGTATGCAAAAAAGGCATTGGAAATTATGTCAGTCATTCCAAAGCCTGGCTGGTGATTGCTACCACCAAAGGAGGTATCTAAAATACCAAGTTCTTTAAACCCATGGAATCAGGATCTCTAGGATACAACTCATGTTTTTGTTGTCATTTTTTTTAAATTTTTTTAACTTTACAATATTGAATTGGTTTTGCCATATATCAAAATGAATCCGCCACAGGTATACACGTGTTCCCATCCTGAACCCTCCTCCCTCCCCGTACCATCCCTCTGGGTCATCCCAGCACCAGCCCCAAGCATCCAGTATTGTGCATAGAATCTGGACTGGCAACTCGTTTCATATATGATATTATACATGTTTCAATGCCATTCTCCCAAATCATCCCACCCTCTCCCTCTCCCACAGAGTCCAAAAGACTGTTCTATACATCAGTGTCTCTTTTGCTGTCTTGTACACAGGGTTATTGTTACCATCTTTCTAAATTCCATATATATGTGTTAGTATACTGTATTGGTGTTTTTCTTTCTGGCTTACTTCACTCTGTATAATAGGCTCCAGTTTCATCCACCTCATTAGAACTGATTCAAATGTATTCTTTTTAATGGCTGAGTAATACTCCACTGTGTATATGTACCACAGCTTTCTTATCCATTCATCTGCTGATGGACATCTAGGTTGCTTCCATGTCCTGGCTATTATAAACAGTGCTGCGATGAATGTTGGGGTACACGTGTCTCTTTCAATTCTGGTTTCCTCAGTGTGTATGCCCAGCAGTGGGATTGCTGGATCATAAGGCAGGTCTATTTCCAGTTTTTTAAGGAATCTCCACACTGTTCTCCATAGTGGCTGTACTAGTTTGCATTTCCACCAAGAGTGTAAGAGGGTTCCCTTTTCTCCACACCCTCTCCAGCATTTATTGCTTGTAGACTTTTGGATTGCAGCCATTCTGACTGGCATGAAATGGTACCTCATAGTGGTTTTGATTTGCATTTCTCTGATAATGAGTGATGTTGAGCATCTTTTCATGTGTTTGTTAGCCATCTGTATGTCTTCTTTGGAGAAATGTCTATTTAGTTCTTTGGCCCATTTTTTGATTGGGTCATTTATTTTTCTGGAGTTGAGCTGCAGGAGTTGCTTGTATATTTTTGAGATTAGTTGTTTGTCAGCTGCTTCATTTGCTATTATTTTCTCCCATTCTGAAGGCTGTCTTTTCACCTTGCTTATAGTTTCCTTTGTTGTGCAGAAGCTTTTAAGTTTAATTAGGTCCCATTTGTTTATTTTTGCTTTTATTTCCAATATTCTGGGAGGTGGGTCATAGAGGATCCTGCTGTGATGTATGTCGGAGAATGTTTTGCCTATGTTCTCCTCTAGGAGTTTTGTAGTTTCTGGTCTTACGTTTAAATCTTTAATCCATTTTGAGTTTATTTTTGTGTATGGTGTTAGCAAGTGTTCCAGTTTCATTCTTTTACAAGTGGTTGACCAGATTTCCCAGCACCACTTGTTAAAGAGATTGTCTTTAATCCATTGTATATTTTTGCCTCCTTTGTCAAAGATAAGGTGTCCATATGTGCGTGGATTTATCTCTGGGCTTTCTGTTTTGTTCCATTGATCTATATTTCTGTCTTTGTGCCAGTACCATACTGTCTTGATGACTGTGGCTTTGTAGTAGAGCCTGAAGTCAGGCAGGTTGATTCCTCCAGTTCCATTCTTCTTTCTTAAGATTGCTTTGGCTATTCGAGGTTTTTTTTATTTCCATACAAATTGTGAAATTATTTGTTCTAGCTCTGTGAAGAATACCGTTGGTAGCTTGATAGGGATTGCACTGAATCTATAAATTGCTTTGGGTAGTATACTCATTTTCACTATATTGATTCTTCCAATCCATGAACATGGTATATTTCTATTAGTTCTATATTAGACTTCTATATTAGACATCTATTAGTGTCCTCTTTGAATTCTTCCACCAGTGTTTTATAGTTTTCTATATATAGGTCTTTAGTTTCTTTAGGTAGATATATTCCTAAGTATTTTATTCTTTTCGTTGCAATGGTGAATGGAATTGTTTCCTTAATTTCTCTTTCTATTTTCTCATTATTAGTGTATAGGAATGCAAGGGATTTCTGTGTGTTGATTTTGTATCCTGCAACTTTACTATATTCATTGATGTTGTCCTTGTTTTTAAAATTTCTGCTACTTTGATCAATCACTTATGGAACTTCTAATATAAATATTGTTGAGGATATTAAAATTTAAGAAAACCATAAGCTAGCTTTTTGTCATAAATGCATAAATACATGTCACGTTCTGGGTAGTAACTATATTGGATGAATAAAAGTATCTTTTATTATTATTTATGCAGCTTAAATTTAAAGCACTTTGTTAAATCCTAATTTGTTAATTAAAAAATTAACAAAGTTTGATGAATTGAAACCAGCAATATGCTGGCAAATACTTAACACCCACTCTGGGTATAATTTCCATGAATGCTGACTGGACTATACTTTTTTAATATTGAAAGAATATTTCCTCAATTTTTATACAATTTATAACATAATAACTATAGATACACTATGCATTAACATTTTTTCTATTACCTTAAGTGCCAACAATCAACAAAACAATACATCAAGCTCTGATTTGTAGCATTTGCTAATTCTGTGCTATAAGTTCCCTACCATGGCCAAGTTCAAGCTACTAACACAATGTCGCTGAACAAAGAGTTTATAGAGATGTACAGTAGCTCACCCTTATACAGTATTTCTACCATAAAGACACAATAGGCATAAATAACCTCAAGAGAACAGAGAATAGTAAAAAACAGTCAACTAATTATAAAGGAATGAATTTTAAGTATTTATTATCTTTGTTTTTAATATGTTAACAATGTAAGTATATGGTTACATGATTTAATTTTTAATAATGTCTGTATTGAATAAGCAGCACAGGAAATTCTTGAAAAGTTAATAATTCGCTCTTATAAGACAGTGCAAGCTGACCCTGAAACACTTGTAACTACTACTGCTGCTTCTGAAATTTCACATAAAATCACACATTCTATTTTAGTACAAAAATTCTGCAGTTATTAGATTTAGCAAAAGTCAATTTATAACAAGTTACCAGTACGCCCAAAGAAAATCCAAATCAATAACCTATTTGATTAATTTTAGTTCAAAATTTCTACAAAGATTTTTAATTTAGATTATAAGTTTATACAGAAAGGACCCTAATGTATAATTCTGAGTATGTGGTTTTTATTTTGCTCTTATATAAACTGTCAACATAACATTAATATGTTTTTTAAACATATTAACATGTTTAACATAAAACATTAATATTTTGTGTAATACACAAATAATAATAATTTGTGTTTTACAAAATAATTTCATTAGCACATAGTCAATTCTTGCAGAACCTACTGCTTTTTAAAAATTTTTATTGGCGTATAGTTGATTTACTGGAACCAGCTATTTATTATAGGCTGCTGCTGCTGCTGCTGCTGCTGCTAAGTCGCTTCAGTCGTGTCCAACTCTGTGCGACCCCATAGATGGCAGCCCACCAGGCTCCCCCATTCCTGGGATTCTCTAGGCAAGAACACTGGAGTGGGTTGCCATTTCCTTCTCCAATGCATGAAAGTGAAAAGTGAAAGTGAAGTTGCTCAGTCGTGTCGGACTCTTCGCGACCCCATGGACTGCAGCCTACCAGGCTCCTCTGCCCATGGGATTTTCCAGGCAAGAGTACTGGAGTGGGGTGCCATTGCCTTCTCCTTGTTGTAGGCTACCTCATGCTTAACTCATCTTCATAAGAGTAGGAGTAAAAAAAGAACTAAAAATAGAGAAAAGAAGATATTTATGATCAGAAGTTGAGTTACTAAACTACAAAAGAGGAGAAAATAAATAGTTTTGCTGGGACAGTGCTGATAGTTATATTATCGAGAGTGCCCAGGCACTTGGGGGCTAGACATTCCAGATACATCAGAGGTGCAGTGAGAGGTACAGGTTACTCAGGCGCAAGCAACCCATCAATTCTCTAAAAGAAAACACACCTAAGAGTCATTGTTAGTCTTTACTTTTCCAACATAGAATTGGCCCTGAAACGCAAACTCCCTTATTATAATCTAGATAAATCTATAAACTTAGGTTCATATTTAAAACTATAAGTTAAAGCCACTTTAGGTGACATTTATCTAATTAAAAAGCAAAGTAGCATTTGATCTGGGATCCTCGCACTTTGGGGAGAGAACTGTACCAGAGACTCCTACCAGGACAGCAAAGGAAACCACAGTAAACTATTCAAGCATTTATCTCTACCTAAGAAACACCTTTCAAGACAGAATATGTTAGTGCAGTAGAATGCAAAATAAGTCAAAAGAGAACAAAGCTTCAAATTCCCTCCTGACAGTTAATTTATGGTTTTTCCCACTTCATAGTTATTTGCTACCAGCTTTTGTGCTACTTGGCTGTCACCTACCAGAAACGTCATTATTAGAATTTCAATACACTTGCAACCACAGCAATAATCCAATAGGATTTCACTGAAATTAGTCTTATTTTCCTCAATAGAGTTATGTAATTTCAGCCTTCTGCGTCTCCAATTTACATAGTATCTCACTCCCTACCTCTGCTGCCTTTTGTCTTTCTCTACTTTTATGTAAAAAAAAAAAAATTACTTTGTACTTTTGTATGAATCATTTAAAAATTCTATTAGCAAAGTATCCAATTATTAAAATATAACTCATAATTATTAACTTTTTCCCTTCAGATTTTAAATCATCCTTTAAATATTAATAGAAACTTGGAAATTTCGAGCACGATTGCTATTCTGACATGTAGAATTTTCTGTGCAATAATGTGGAAAGATTTTTGAGTAGCAGTGAAGGTCAAGAAATATTTAAACAATCTACTTGCTTGCATGAATCTCCTATTAAATGTAGTAATATATACAAGAGATTGGGTATTATATTTAGAAACTTTCTAAAGTAATTTAAAACAGTATATCAGGTAAATATATACTGGTTCAGTCACTCAGTTTAAAACAAAACCTACCATTAGTAAATACACACTTCCAGGGTTAACA
Organism: Bubalus bubalis; assembly: GCF_019923935.1. Classification (NCBI taxonomy): domain Eukaryota; kingdom Metazoa; phylum Chordata; class Mammalia; order Artiodactyla; family Bovidae; genus Bubalus; species Bubalus bubalis. The sequence goes on from NC_059175.1 coordinate 18,081,676, forward strand.
GGAGTTCATACCTAAGCATACCTATTTCAGAAAAAAGTCAGAAAATGTCCCCAAAATTAACCTTGCTTGTGAGAGTTCTTTTATTTCAGTCAGGTCTCAACAGGCAATGAACAGGAAATCCGAGGAGAAATGAAGGATCTACATTCTTAGCAAGCCAGGCTACTTTGGCTATGGGATTCTCTAGGCAAGAATACTGGAGTGGGTTGCCATGCCCTCCTCCAGGCGATCTTCCCAACCCAGGGATCGAACCCATGTCTCCTAGGTTTTCTAAGCATTGCACGCAGATTTTTACTAACTGAGCCACCTGGAAAGCCCATATCATGGGTGTTCGATATTAAAAATATGCAAAAGAAATTATCTTCTCCCTGTAGGTGGTTAAGAGTTTAACATTACCCTAAACTTATAAAATCCAGGGTCTGCTATGTGAGTGACTAACAACAACAGAAAGATTATCAGCTTTGGCATTTCCAAAATAGTGTCAAATAAGAGTAACAATTATACCAAAATAAAAACTGAAAAATGGCCTACAATTATATTGAACAATCTAGGAACTGTCCCAAGGTCAGTTGTATAAAACAGTTAGAATACCTATAAAGATGCCTTGTACATGACATACACATATATTACACAAACCTCACTGAAACTTCTTCTACATTTTCCAGTTCCTAGCTTTGTGTCTTCTACTATTTCTTTGAATGCTGATTTTACTCTCATGAAGTCCTAACTCTACAAAAGGAAGAGATAAACTTGAGAACAATCAAGACCAAAAGATATCTTGGCTAGGCTCCAGTGATGCACAGCAACACTCCACAGACTGTATAAGCATATTCAATGTCATAGGATTCATAGAAATTAATTTAAAAACTGGTTTTATTCAGAATCTTCAAACCTTCAAACAGATGTCTAATAGAAAAGAACAATAGTTAGAAATAAATCCATTAGCTTTAATATAATCCAAGTATACAACACACAGAGCATTTTATCAATATATCAACAAAGGGAACTCTTAAAATATTTTAAAAGAGTTGAAAGAAATTATTACAATGGGGAAATTTTCTTTTTATGTATTTTTGAACAAAAGACATTAAACAAAATTAAAATCCAAAAGAAACTACTGTTCTTCCATCAATTGTTTGGAAAAATCTAATTAAGCTCAAGGGTTTCAAATGAACAAAATTGCACTAACACATTTTTTGCATCAGCTGTTTTCTGAGGGTGATTAAATATAAAAAGCTACTCTGCAAATTTCAATAATTTTCTCAACTTCTCTTTTTGAATGTTTGCAACATTAACAACCAATTTTCATTGTTTGTATGGCTTAATAATTCCCTAATATGAAGAAGTTTTTCTTACAAGGTAACCAAGCTGTTGAAGTGTTTTCTAACTGAAATTTCCTGTCATGCTATTTACATGATTGCTACCTAGAGAGTTCAAGCAAGATACAAATCGGTTAAAGTAAATTATTGTTATAACCTTCAAAACACTTAATTGAAAATGTCAAAGTGAATAAATGAGATTATAAGTGAAATCTTTATGTAAGAAATAAATATGACTTAGTTTGACTACTTTCTCAATTACTATGCCCCATTTCTTTGCATGTTTTATATCACATCTTTCTGAAAGCTAAATTCTACTTCAAAAGATTAAAAATTTTATTAAATAAAAATGGTAAATTAAAATAGTTTAAAATGTAATTAAAATGACTTCTCAAGGTAGACAAATATAGATGCAAATGTAATCTACAGTTTAGGTCTAGTCAACATGTAATACTAATATTTGTGTCTACCCTCAGTAGTACAGTCTTAGTACTAACCAGAATTTTGGAAATTATATATAGTCCTAATTCTATATTAATAGAAAAATAGAAAGTACTAGACTAAAATGAAAAAGAATATATATACATATGTATAATTAAATCTCTTTGCTGCCCAGTAGAAGTTAATACAACATTGTAAATCAACTATATTTCAATAAAATAAATCTTTAAAAATGAAAGTACTAAAGAAAGAAAAAATATCTGAAAATAAATTTCAATTGTGAATTTGCACATAAATATTAACTTAATTTCAGCTAATCTATGTGAAGAGAAACTAAACACCCTCTTGATGAAGGTAAAAGAGGAGAGTGAAAAAGCCAGCTTAAAACTCAACATTCATAAAACGAAGATTATGGCATCTAGTCCCATCATTTCATGGCAAATAGATGGGGAAACAATGGAAATAGTGACAGACTATTTTCTTGGGCTCCAAAACCACTGTGAATGGTGACTGTGGCCATGAAATTAAGATGATTGCTACCTTGAAGAAAGTCACTCACTCAGTCGTGTCCAATCTTTGTGACCCCATGGACTCTATAGTCCATGGAATTCTCCAGCCCAAAATACTGGAGTGGGTAGCCATTCCCTTCTCCAGGGGATCTTCCCATCCCAGGAATTGAACCCAGGTCTCCTGCATTTCAGGTGGATTCTTTACCAGCTGAGCCACCAGGGAAGCCCCCTTGGAAGAAAAGCTATGACAAACCTAGACAGAGTATTAAAAAGCAGAAACATCACTTTGCCAACAAAGGTCCATATAGTCAACACTATGGTTTTTCCAGTAGTCATGTATGGATGTGAGAGTTGGACCATAAAGAAAGCTGAGCACCGAAGAATTGATGCTTTTGAATTGTGGTGCTGCAGAAGTCTTCAGAGTCCCTTGGACTGCAAGGAGATCAAACCAGTCAATCCTAAAGGAAATCAATCCTGAATATTCATTGGAAGGACTGATACTAAAGCTCCAATACTTTGACTACCTGATGCGAAGAGCTGACTCACTGGAAAAGACCCTAATGCTGGGAAAGATTGAGAGCAGGAAGAGAAGAGGGTAACAGAGGATGAGATGGTTGGACATCATCACTGATTCAATGGACATGAGTTTGAGAAAACTCCAGTAGGTACTGAAGGGAAGCCTGGTGTGCTGCAGTCCACGGGGTTATGAAGAGTCAGACATGACTGAACAACTAAACAACAACCGATAATTAAACGAATGACTTCATAGCCATATCTATAATATCTGTCTGTTGGAAGAACAACAGTTTAATTTTAGCCATGTAGGATATGTTGAGTTTGAGAGGTTTGTGGGATATCCAGATGGAGATATTCAATGGGCAGTCAGATATAATGGTTTAAAGCTCAAAGGAGAGGTCTGGGTAAAAGATAAGTATTGGTAATCATCATCGTGTATAGTAACTAATGCCATAGGAAAGGGTGAGCTGAAGAAGGAATTCTGGGGAATCACTAAAATATAACAGCTGGAAGATAATGAAGAATACCTTCAGAAACCTGAAAGAAAAGAACCAAAATGGTAAAATGAGAACCAGGAAGGAATATTGTGTTTAAAGTTTTAAAGAAGTTAATCAAGTTAGAGTGAAACACTGGATTTGGAAGGCAGAATACTATCAGTGATCTTACGAAGGGCAACTTCAGGAGATTAATGGAGCTAAAGTGAAACTACTGGGGTAGGCAAGAGAATTTAAATCAAAGGCATAGGTTTCTCATTTTTTAAAACAAAACAAAAACTGAGCACCTATTGAATGTACCAGGTATTGAGCCAGGATACATTGAGATGCTAGGCACTGTGGGGATATACTGCAAAGAAGACAGTCCTCATAGCATTTATAATCTGCTAGAGAAGACTGAGCTGAAGATCAATCATGACTATATCAGTAAAGGATTTTAACCACATACAACAGACACCTTTGCTTAGTTCCAACCAATGTTAGCTTACAGAATTGTCGGCATGCTGAAGAAACAAGCTCAGAAACTATGTAGTGAAGGAGAAAAGCATGGAAAATGATGCCACAGAACTAGCCAGGGACCAGTCACCAAGCATTAGCTGCTGCAAATGGTATCCTGCTGGCACTAAACAAGGGATGGCACCTCCACCCTGAGTGCTCTATTGCTGTCCATGCCCATGAGTCTGACCCACCTACCGCCATTGCCAGGAAGAGCTCACTGTGCCTCCATTTATTTGTATCACTAACTCATGAACTCAAAAGTGAGACAGACATTTCACATCGGTTAAGTCTAGATTATACATCATACCTCAGCTACAAGGGAAGCTGCAGTGGTGATTATACAAGCTCCTCTACTGTGGGAGGAAGGCTCTGAGTAGTAGTAGCAAGACTCAAAAGGTACAGAATTGTCCAAACACAAGAAGAAGATAGGATGAGGAGCAGCTGTATCAGAATAAAAATACACACTGGAGTAAGTAAATAACACTAGCTTAAAAAAAGATGTGGGGCTTCCCTGGTGCTAGGGTGGTGAAGAATCCTCCTTGCAATGCAAGGGACACCGGTTTGACCCCTGGTCCGGGAAGATCCCACATGCCATGGAGCAACAGCCCATGTGGCACAACTACTGAGCCCAGCACTGCAAATACTGACGCCTGCACACCAAGAGCCTATGTTCCATAACAAAGAAGTCACTGCAATGAGAAGCCTGTGAACCGCCACAAGGAGCAGCCCCTGTTTACCGCAGCTAGAGAAAGCCCATGCACAGCGATGAATAAAAATACTCATACAGAGAAAAATAAAAATAAATACATCTTTTTTAAAAAGATGGAAGCTTTTTTTTTCATTCACATAAAGGAAATATGAAAGGCAAGAGTCCAGGGCTGATATGACAGTAAATTGTAATCATAATATGATTACGATAAATCCTAAGGAATCCAGGTCACTTCTACCTGGCTGCTCAGTTGTCCTCGGTGCCACTTCATGACCTAGTATGGCTACTCCAGTGCTAGTCAGCACATTCACATACTAGTTAGCAGAGGGAAAAAAGGGAATAGGCAGAGAAGAGCACGTGTCTTCCCTTTAATGATACTTTCCAGAAGTCACACTCAACTTACCTCATTTCTCAAGACTTAATCATAAGGCAAACATAGCTGCAAAGGAAATGAGAGAAGGAAGGCACGGCTATGCAGCAATGCGCCCAGCTAAAAATAAGAATTCTTACCAGAAAGAAAGACTGAATGCCCAATGGGTGGTAAACAGCAGCATCAGCCACAGCAGGCCCACAGTGAACAGCCACTAGAATAAAATGTGTAGTAACAATGAAGTGCCAAGGATCCTGACCTGGTCCAGAATACAGGGACGATCTCCTTGGGGAAGGCATATTTAAATGAAAAGTAAAGGATGAATATTTAGCTTATGGAAAAGTTAGAGGCAAGAGAGAATGAAAAGGCAGTTAGAGGTAAGGGAAAAATGTACAAAGACCTGGCCTGATACACAGAGAAGGAGCAGAAAAATCTCTAGTGGGCTGAAGGCTGTAGTCAAGAGCGAGGGGAAGAGTCGGGTGAGATAATGCTCATTAGAGAGGCCGGATCCCAATCCTGTGAAATGTCTCAAGTTCAGCATTTTGGACTGATCCTAGTGGTATGAAGTCACAGATTAAAGCACCACAGTGATATAACCAGATCTGAAATGCAGAAATATCAGTAAGACTGTGGTATGGAGCATGGATTAGAGGAGAACAATGTTGGAAATGGAAAATCGAGAGGCAGTTTAGAGGCCTAGACTGGTGTAGAGGTACTGCTGGTGGAAGGAAGTGGCCTATGACTTCAAGAGCTATTCAGAAAGTATAAATGGCAGGCCTGGTAATTGAAGGGATGCTGAGAATAAGGGAGAAACCTGACTCTCAGGTTTCTGACCTGGATATTGAGATGGGGTAGGCATCATTCGCTAAGACAGAGAATACTAGAGAAAAAGGCAATTTTTAGTTGTTGTTCAGAGGAAGGGAATAATGAGTCTCAGTTTTAACATGCTGCCTCTGAGGTCCTAGAGAAGCATCTCATAGGAATTGTTCAGTATGCTGGTGTTTCTGTCTAAAGTCAGAAAATAGGGGGAATGGATCTAATATGTTTTGGAGCAATGAGTACTGAAGCCATGGGAGTGAATTCCATGGCTTGAAGAGGATGTACAGTAAGACCAGTAGACAGCTGGGAATAGAGCTCCAATTAGCCCAATCATTGAAGAGATGGGGAAGGAAAAACTAGGAGACATTTTACCTCACTTCTCCAAGATTCTGTTTTAATAGGACTGGGTTGAAGCTTAGTAACCCTGGAACTTAAAACACTAACCAATTCTGATATAATAGGTCCAGAGTTTTCTGGCAATCATTGCTGCAGATCTGTGAGTTCCAATAAAACTAATCTTTAAAAATTATCTAGGGGGGAAAAGAAAAAAAAGAATTCCTTGGCCAAATCAGTTTAGGAGATGTCATATACTATACCCTTCCTACTACATACCCACCTTCCTTCCTGCAGATTTTCAGTACCCAACAGCATATAAAAAGCCTGAGAAGTTCTGTGTTTTGTTACATAATCTATGTAACTCTATTGAACAAATTGTTCCTCAACTATATTGGCTTTGGCATAGTTCTATCTTGTAAAGCCTAAGAATACTCTGTGATCTCAAAACACTGCTAGAGATTTTTAGCAAAATATAGGGAATCACTGTAAACCATAATGATGATAAAAGGTGCAAATTAGCAGTGAAATCCACATAAAAATATGTACATGACATGTAGTAATGATAATGTAAACAGACACAAACAATAGGAATGAAGAAGCTCAAGTAGAAGACACATAGAGCAACAAATATTAAAATTTGAAAAACTGGTGTGAGACACAATAAAGGTAGTTCATAAGAAGTCTTGGATGCTACAAAGGCAATCTGTCTTTCACTGCCCTGTGTCAAGATATTTTCTATACAGGCTTAACATGATCTGCCTCTATGGACAAGGTAACAATAGAAAGAGATGACTATTAGCTTTGGAATGAGAAGGACCGATGTTCACACCCTAATTCTGTCACGGAGGAGCTAAGTCTACTAGCTAATACATGCCTAAAATGTCTCATGAATATAATGATGAAGGTGATGATAATAATACTGACTACAATTTATTGATTACTTACCATGTACCAAGCCCTTTACAGACACAGTACTTAACAATGCTTCAAGATAGGTGGAATTATCCTAATTTTATAGGCAATGAAACAGGGTCAGTGAATGCAAGCGATTTTTCTAAGCTCTTAAGAAGTCATTTTGAATATCAAGAGGAATAAGATGGAGTATTCTGTGGCATTGAAACATGTAAAATATCATGTATGAAACGAGTTGCCAGTCCAGGTTCGATGCACGATACTGGATGCTTGGGGCTGGTGCACTGGGACGACCCAGAGGGATGGTATGGGGAGGGAGGAGGGAGGAGGGTTCAGGATGGGGAACACATGTATACCTGTGGCAGATTCCTTTTGATATTTGGCAAAAACTAATACAATTATGTAAAGTTTAAAAATAAAATAAAATTAAAAAAAAATAAAAATAAAAAATAAAAGATGGAGTATTCTGAATAAATGAAGTATTCTGAAGACTGAACAATGTCATACAAATTTTAGACATTATTAAATTAAAATGTATATAAATACCTTTGCTATTTTTGTATGCATATGTATTAACATTCCTCACAAAGATTACTCTTAGTAATACCAGTTATCAAGGTTTGAGAAATGTGAACATCAGTTCCTCAGGAACCAAACACTGATTAAAGATGTCTTTCCACAGTATTATTTTAAAACTGGAAATACTAACGCATATATATGGAATTTAGAAAGATGGTAACAATAACCCTGTATATGAGACAGCAAAAGAGACACTGATGTATAGAACAGTTTTTTGGACTCTGTGGGAGAGGGAGAGGGAGAGGATAGGAAGATTTGGGAGAATGGCATTGAAACATGTATAATATTATACATGAAACGAGTCGCCAGTCCAGGTTCAATGCACAATACTGGATGCTTCGGGCTGGTGCACTGGGACGACCTAGAGGGATGGTATGGTGAGGGAGGAGGGAGGAGGGTTCAGGATGGGGAACACGTGTATACCTGTGGCAGATTCATTTTGATATATGGCAAAAACCAATACAATATTGTAAAGTTAAAAAATAAAAGAAAATAAAACTGGAAATAGTATTACTAGTATTTTTGAAAGTTCCAATCAGTCAAATGCTTTGACCTAAATGATCACTCAATTTAAATAAATAAAAGGTCATGTTTCTATTACAATATTAACTAGCTAGATGATAATAGCCTTACTCCAGTATACGCTCTAGACTTATCCTCAGGAATGATTATGTGTTAAATACAGTTTTCTAATTAAAAGAATAAATGTTGAAGTCCTATTAAACAAAGGACATTTTATCACTATATAGGATTAGTATTCAGTATCTGAAATAAAGGATGACTTAGGGACTTTACTGGACTCTTTCAGGTCCAGTGCTATGGGTAAACCATCTTATCTCAGACAAGCTTTCAACTTATTATGTATGTGTCTTTGATATGAAACAGCTCTTTGTATGTCTTTCTCCATGGTTGGTGGTACTTGACCACTTAGACCCTATGTGTTCTCCCATAAGCACAAAGTGATTTACCTGGAAAAGCACTAGTTACCATGATAAGGGGCTGAGGATACAAAAATGAATAAGCTATAACATCGATCTTCAAAGAACACTATCTCATAGGGAAGACACTATTACCATTGAGATTACTAACCAATATCAATTATATTTTGCATTCTTGGTTTTCTAGATTAAACAGAAATGCCAAATAGTATAGCTTATCCCCTACTTCCATATTAGAGATTAAATTTTTAAAAAACAAACAGAACAAAAAGGCTTTAAAAAAAAACTGAAAGGCTAAAAGGCAAATCCTATCATGCCATTATATTTTAAGCAGGGAAACTTGCTAAGAGAGTAGTTCTTAAATGTTCCCACCGCAAAAAAAAAAGTAATTATGTGAGGTGATGGAGATGTTAACTCACCATACTAATACATACATATCTCAAATCATCATGTTATATACATTAAACTCACATAAGAGTCTATGTCGATTCTTTCTCATTAAAGTTGGGAGAAAAAAATTAGAATACCATGAGAGAAATGCACCTTTTATATCTTGCTTACCACAGTATTCCAGCACTTAGAATAATACCAGGCACATAGGAGGTGCTCAACAAATATTTGTGAGTGAATCACAGAACCACTGAGTGGCTGAGTTAGGATTGAAATCCAGTTCTAACTGGTGCCCATCCTAAGAGTTTGTCAACTGTGTCAGACAGCTTGTGAAGACAAGACTGGATCTGACTTATTTTCATGTCTTCCATATCCCCTAGTATACTGCTGTGTGTAAAATATGCTATCGATATATTCTTAACAAAATAACATTTAGACTTCATACTATAAGTTCAAAGGTACTAGAAATAACAAACAAAAATAGTATGTGAATATCTGTAGGTAGAACAAATTCACACCATTTCTTCTTCCTAGTGTCAGTCACTCAGTCATATCCGACTCTTTGCGACTCTTCCTAGAATACATCTTTGATCCCACTGCTTTCCTTCTTCCATTTAAAATATTCTTACTTTGCTTTCAAGAACTACATCTTTCTTATTTTTATTTTTTGGTCTTCCTCAGTATTGAAAGAAAAAGCAGGACATACAAATTCTGAACACTTCGAGCAATTTTTTCCCTCTCTTATAATGCCTGATTTCTTCCTACAAGATTGTGAGTTAAGGCAATGACCCGACTCCAACTTTTTTCCTTTCCTTTATGATTCCTTTCTTCTGTCATTTTTTTTCCTTTCCTTTTTTTTCTTTCTCTCTCCTCCTCTGTTTCCACTCCTTCTCTCCCTTCCTTTCTTTTATTTTTAGGTGATTAAAGAGAAAGGTTATAATAATTGAAAACTTCCCTAAAATGGGGAAAGAAATAATCACCCAAGCCCAAGAAACCCAGAGAATCCCAAACAGGATAAACCCAAGGAGAAACACCCCAAGACACATATTAATCAAATTAACAAAGATCAAACACAAAGAACAAATATTAAAAGCAGCAAGGGAAAAACAACAAATAACACACAAGGGAATACCCATAAGGATAACAGCTGATCTTTCAATAGAAACTCTTCAAGCCAGGAGGGAATGGCAAGACATACTTAAAATGATGAAAGAAAATAACCTACAGCCCAGATTATTGTACCCAGCAAGGATCTCATTCAAGTATGAAGGAGAAATCAAAAGCTTTTCAGACAAGCAAAAGCTGAGAGAATTCTGCACCACCAAACCAGCTCTCCAACAAATACTAAAGGATATTCTCTAGACAGGAAACACAAAAACGGTGTATAAATTCGAACCCAAAACAATCAAGTAAATGGCAACGGGATCATACTTATCAGTAATTACCTTAAACGTAAATGGGTTGAATGCCCCAACCAAAAGACAAAGACTGGCTGAATGGATACAAAAACAAGACCCCTACATATGTTGTCTACAAGAGACCCACCTCAAAACGGGGGACACATACAGACTGAAAGTGAAGGGCTGGAAAAAGATTTTCCATGCAAATAGGGACCAAAAGAAAGCAGGAGTAGCAATACTCATATCAGATAAAATAGACTTTAAAACAAAGGCTGTGAAAAGAGACAAAGATGGTCACTACATAATGATCAAAGGATCAATCCAAGAAGAAGATATAACAATTATAAATATATATGCACCCAACACGGGAGCACCGCAGTATGTAAGACAAATGCTAACAAGTATGAAAGGAGAAATTAACAATAACACAATAATAGTGGGAGACTTTAATACCCCACTCACACCTATGGATAGATCAACTAAACAGAAAATTAACAAGGAAACACAAACTTTAAATGATACAATAGACCAGTTAGACCTAATTGATATCTATAGGACATTTCATCCCAAAACAATGAATTTCACCTTTTTCTCAAGCACACATGGAACCTTCTCCAGGATAGATCACATCCTGGGCCATAAAGCTAGCCTTGGTAAATTCAAAAAATAGAAATCATTCCAAGCATCTTTTCTGACCACAATGCAGTAAGATTAGATCTCAATTACAAGAGAAAAACTATTAAAAATTCCAACATATGGAGGATGAACAACACGCTGCTGAAGAACCAACAAATCACAGAAGAAATCAAAATGTGCATAGAAACGAACGAAAATGAAAACACAACAACCCAAAACCTGTGGGACACGGTAAAAGCAGTCCGAAGGGGAAAGTTCATAGCAATACAGGCACACCTCAAGAAACAAGAAAAAAGTCAAATAAATAACCTAACTCTACACCTGAAGCAACTAGAAAAGGAAGAAATGAAGAACCCCAGGGTTAGTAGAAGGAAAGAAATCTTAAAACTTAGAGCAGAAATAAATGCAAAGGAAACAAAAGAGATCATAGCAAAAATCAACAAAACCAAAAGCTGGTTTTTTGAAAGGATAAATAAAATTGACAAACCATTAGCCAGACTCATCAAGAAACAAAGGGAGAAAAATCAAATCAATAAAATTAGAATGAAAACGGAGAGATCACAACAGACAACACAGAAATACAAAGGATCATAAGAGACTACTATCAACAATTATATGCCAATAAAATGGACAACGTGGAAGAAATGGACAAATTCTTAGAAAAGTACAACTTTCCAAAACTCGACCAGGAAGAAATAGAAAATCTTAACAGACCCATCACAAGCACGGAAATTGAAACTGTAATCAAAAATCTTCCAGCAAACAAAAGCCCAGGTCCAGACGGCTTCACAGCTGAATTCTACCAAAAATTTAGAGAAGAGCTAACACCTATCCTGCTCAAACTCTTCCAGAAAATTGCAGAGGATGGTAAACTTCCAAACTCATTCTATGAGGCCACCATCACCCTAATACCAAAACCTGACAAAGATCCCACAAAAAAAGAAAACTACAGGCCAATATCACTGATGAACATAGATGCAAAAATCCTTAACAAAATTCTAGCAATCAGAATCCAACAACACATTAAAAAGATCATACACCATGACCAAGTGGGCTTTATCCCAGGGATGCAAGGATTCTTCAATATCCGCAAATCAATGTAATACACCACATTAACAAATTGAAAAATAAAAACCATATGATTATCTCAATAGATGCAGAGAAAGTCTTTGACAAAATTCAACATCCATTTATGATAAAAACTCTCCAGAAAGCAGGAATAGAAGGAACATACCTCAACATAATAAAAGCTATATATGACAAACCCACAGCAAACATTATCCTCAATGGTGAAAAATTGAAAGCATTTCCTCTCAAGTCAGGAACAAGACAAGGGTGCCCACTTTCACCATTACTATTCAACATAGTTTTGGAAGTTTTGGCCACAGCAATCAGAGCAGAAAAAGAAATAAAAGGAATCCATATTGGAAAAGAAGAAGTAAAGCTCTCACTGTTTGCAGATGACATGATCCTCTACACAGAAAACCCTAAAGACTCCACCAGAAAATTACTAGAACTAATCAATGACTATAGTAAAGTTGCAGGATATAAAATCAACACCCAGAAATCCCTTGCATTCCTATACACTAATAATGAGAAAACAGAAAGAGAAATTAAGGAAACAATTCCATTCACCATTGCAACGGAAAGAATAAAATACTTAGGAATATATCTACCTAAAGAAACTAAAGACCTATATATAGAAAACTATAAAACACTGGTGAAAGAAATCAAAGAGGACACTAATAGATGGAGAAATATACCATGTTCATGGATTGGAAGAATCAATAGAGTGAAAATGAGTATACTACCCAAAGCAATCTATAGATTCAATGCAATCCCTATCAAGCTACCAACAGCATTCTTCACAGAGCTAGAACAAATAATTTCACAATTTGTATGGAAATACAAAAAACCTCGAATAGCCAAAGCGATCTTGAGAAAGAAGAATGGAACTGGAGGAATCAACCTACCTGACTTCAGGCTCTACTACAAAGCCACAGTCTTGATAACTGTACTAGTTTGATGTATGGTTAGATGTATGGTTAGACAGTATGGTACTGGCACAAAGACAGAAATATAGATCAATGGAACAAAACAGAAAGCCCAGAGATAAATCCACGCACATATGGACACCTTATCTTTGACAAAGGAGGCAAGAATATACAATGGATTAAAGACAATCTCTTTAACAAGTGGTGCTGGGAAATCTGGTCAACCACTTGTAAAAGAATGAAATGAGAACACTTTCTAACACCATACACAAAAATAAACTCAAAATAGATTAAAGATCTCAACGTAAGACCAGAAACTATAAAATTCCTAGAGGAGAACATAGGCAAAACACTCTCTGACATATATCACAGCAGGATCCTCTATGACCCACCTCCCAGAATATTGGAAATAAAAGCAAAAATAAACAAGTGGGACCTAATTAACCTTAAAAGCTTCTGCACATCAAAGGAAACTATTAGCAAGGTGAAAAGACAGCCTTCAGAATGGGAGAAGATAATAGCAAATGAAGCAACTGACAAACAACTAATCTCGAGAATATACAAGCAACTCCTACAGCTCAACTCCAGAAAAATAAATGACCCAATCAAAAAATGGGCCAAAGAACTAAATAGACATTTCTCCAAAGAAGACATCCAGATGGCTAACAAACACATGAAAAGATGCTCAACATCACTCATTATCAGAGAAATGCAAATCAAAACCACTATGAGGTACCATTTCATGCCAGTCAGAATGGCTGCGATCCAAAAGTCTACAAGCAATAAATGCTGGAGAGGGTGTGGAGAAAAGGGAACCCTCTTGCACTGTTGGTGGAAATGCAAACTAGTACAGCCACTATGGAGAACAGTGTGGAGATTCCTTAAAAAACTGGAAATAGACCTGCCTTATGATCCAGCAATCCCACTGCTGGGCATACACACTGAGGAAACCAGAATTGAAAGAGACACGTGTACCCCAACGTTCATCGCAGCACTGTTTATAATAGCCAGGACATGGAAGCAACCTAGATGTCCATCAGCAGCTGAATGGATAAGAAAGCAGTGGTACATATACACAGTGGAGTATTACTCAGCCATTAAAAAGAATACATTTGAATCAGTTCTAATGAGGTGGATGAAACTGGAGCCTATTATACAGAGTGAAGTAAGCCAGAAAAAGAAACACCAATACAGTATACTAACGCATATATATGGAATTTAGAAAGATGGTAACAATAACCCTGTGTACGAGACAGCAAAAGAGACACTGATGTATAGAGCAGTCTTATGGACTCTGTGGGAGAGGGAGAGGGTGGGAAGATTTGGGAGAATGGCATTGAAACATGTAAAATATCATGTATGAAACTAGTTGCCAGTCCAGGTTCGATGCACGATACTGGATGCTTGGGGCTGGTGCACTGGGACGACCCAGAGGGATGGAATGGGGAGGGAGGAGGGAGGAGGGTTCAGGATGGGGAACACATGTATACCTGTGGCAGATTCATTTTGATATTTGGCAAAACTAATACAATTATGTAAAGTTTAAAAATAAAATAAAATTAAAAAAAAATCCTAAAAAAAAAAAATAAAATAAAGAGAAAGGTTTAAAATGCTCTAAAAACATAAACATCTATAGTTGTAAAATTAGAAGATATTATAATCCTTTAACTGATGTGATTATGTCTTAAATACCAACCTAGTTACATTTCTTCAAGAAAGCTGTCCATAAGGATAGACTCTGACAAATTAAAACATTCCCAATGAAGCTGAAACACCAATAACAGATTAACAAAACAATTTCTAAGATCCCAAGGATGTCAAGTACTAGATTTAAATTTACTCAGACTTCTATACAGTACACAAAAGCATATATAAATTTTCATATTATTACAGCTTAAAAACATCTAAGATCTGAAATCTTTTACTTGTGACATTTAACATTCTCATGAATGTTCTTTTATTCCCTTATATGATATTCCAACAAATTTCACAATCACAGCTTTTGAAATACTCCATATATTGAGTAGTCTACAGTTGGTTATCCATTATATCAAAGATTCTGTATGACAAAAACATTAATTTCAGTTTTAAAGTATCATTATTTACATTGGGTAGCATCACATATCATTGGTATACAGTACTCTAACTTACTCAGTGATTTGACCCACAGGAGATCACATTTGCTATAGGAAAGTACAAAAGACATGGGAAGGTAAAAGGGATGTGTGTAAGCCAACAGTTTGGGAAAAGAAAAAAAATAAAAAACAACAAGAACAGAAAAACTTAGTGAACACAGGCATGTAGGATAAATAACATAGATGGAAACAACTCAATATACCTCAAAAAGGCTCTGAAGGCACAAATATTTTATAGAACAGAAAAGTAAGTGCTGGTCATTATTATAATATAAGCCATCATATAATATCTTCAAGAAAGGGTATAAGACATCAGAGGTGCTTATTAATAATGCATATACTACAAAGAAACCCAGCTAACTAGAATAATTTTTTTCAGCATTACTGAAGTTTACTATATTGCTGAGTCTATTTTACATTGTCACAAAAAGTAGTTATTTCAACCTGATCATGCTGTTACAAAGGTATAACCTTTCATTTGAGAGACAGGACCTTGTTTAATTCACTGCACCTATAAGTTTTACCTGGTCCATAAATACAAAGGGCCAGGGGGGCATTCATTTAAATTGAAATATTAATAACAGAAATCTTTATGCCATTTTAGCAATAAAACTTATTTGAGGCAATATTCTTAGTTCTTTAAGTAAAGAATTAACAACTTTAGAGGCAATATTATTCCAGAGGCCTCCTTAGCCAATTTTCTAAAGTACAGAATGATCAATAAAAATCAGCCTGTAACAGTATCTTCCAAACATCAATTGGAAAGAGTCTGTGTTCAGTGGAATGCCAAATAGTACTGCCAGACTTTTATAGAAAGAGAAGGCTATGTTTGCATTGTTCTGTTAATAGCATGCTAACAAGTATGTTTCCTGTCGGGTCACTAATGGACAGAAAAAATACATAATAAAGCAGTGAACAGTGGACAGCCATTCATGCTCTACTGGTCTACCGTTACTAGAGAGAAGAATGAGTAAGTCCTATAATCTTAAGCAGCTACAGAAAAGAATACCCTCTTGTTAAAGCTCAAGAGAATCTGAAGAGGGAATAAAAGAGAAAAAAGTCAGACAGATTATGCTGTCAATTTTAGTTGTCATAATGTGCTTCAGAGATAAAACATTCCTCTGAATGGCAATTGAACAGATGGAAATTTTCATTTTTGGTTAACTGGATGGAAGAATTGGACCAGTACCTAAAATGACATTGAAATGAAGCTCAAACCCCCTCCCACAAGAAGGAAACAGATGCATCATTCCAGATACAAAATAAATGATTGAACAGTGCATATATTATATTGGCATCACTGTATCCAACTGTACATCTGCACAATGTTTTAGTCTCCTGGAGAGAGAACAGACATTTCTAAAAGGGAAAATAGGTAACTATTGAAGTGAATCAGATAAGTATACCATTTGGGTAAGAAAAGCCAAACAACACTTCACTGAAATTGAAGTTATTCATGCTGAGATGAAAAAAGAACCATAAATTATACCGATTCCAATGCCCTTGAACTTATACATTGATTTAAATGTAGCAAACTTAGAAATATAAAACCACAGTTTGAAGATTTTTATAATCTTAAATCAGAATGAATTTTTTTAAAAAATGACCACTTTAAGACTCTAAAGAAGTTAGGGTTGAATACCCACCTAGCTTGAGTTGAGAAGGAAAAGAGTGACATACTAAACCAAAGCTACATTCCTTATCTTAAACTATGACTGGAGAAGATTCACAATATAGGTAACAAAAATGAAATCTTTGATAATTTGCAGTTAATAACTGACCCTGTGAGTTGTGAACTAAGGCAGTGGGGTGATGAACTCCTTTTTACTCTTATCAGTCCCATTTCCACTTTTGGTTGGTGTTCCCTGCTGCTTTCCTGCCAGCTCTTGCCAGAGCGGATCCAGGCAGGTAGCTTACACCACCCTACACTTGTACATCAGTATTCCTATCAGTCTTTTCCTGTCTTTCCCAACTCATTAAGTCCTCGGTCCAGCTGCAGAGAAAATATGAGATACCAGGTTTAGAGGGCAGGTAAGCAAGTTTTGTCATTTTGTTTTAAGGTATAATCTCAGGTGGCACAGGACCAGCATCACTCCTGCATTATAAAGTGACTGTATAAGAAGGTCTGATCAGGGGATGCAGATGATGCCTGAGGATGCCAGCAGAATAAATCTTGAGGTTAGAACCTAAAAGAGAAGAGGCAAAAGGAAAAGTGTGTCTAACATAAAAAGATTTTATAGTTAAATAACAGAAATTCTGGCTTCTTTTTATATATTAAGTCATTCACCACAATGTAATGAGACTTTACTATGTATTTCGAGTGACAGAATATTTTATCAGATATGACTTCCAATCAAACTATATTTAATAAGGATTCACTGTCTTGAAGACTGATTGAAATATGTCTCACAAGACTGTGAGAACAGCACAGGTGAGAAAAATAAATGCAGTGCAAAAAATTAATGGAGAGCAGATACCATGGGCACAATGAATTATGAGTCTGTACTGGTGTGTAGTATTCACAATGGTATTCCCTCTAGAAATAAAGTTGCACAGGGAAGTCACTGCATTCTCCCAATCATTTTTAAACACAGGCAAATGTGAAGCAGAGCTCATTAAACATACAGAAAGACAAATATAACCTAAAAGTAAAAGTATAAGGAGGTTGGGCCCATCTGGACTTATTAGACAGAAAAAAAGCCTTGAGGGGAATAGCTGGGAACGAGGGATAGGAGAAATAGTTAGAAGGTAATTGGGAAAGGGGAACTCATGTTGGCTCCCTCCCTGGGGTGTTTCTGCCAATGAAGAATAAGAATAGAACTTTCAGGAATAGTATCATGTGGTGGCTAAATGCCCAAAGAGTGTCTGTTGCTAGAAAAAGGCCAGGGTATAATACGGTAATGATTCACAGAAGAATAAGCAAAAGAAGTGGACCAGGAATCATTTTTTGTTCCTCTGACTCATTCTTATACTCTATGCTTCAAGCCACTCTATTACCCACTCTCTGTTAGCGGTATCTCTGTCATTCTATAACCATTCTTAAATTAACATGGGCAGAGATTTAATTTGAAAGATAACCTAAATCAAAAGGCTTCACAAAATACATGTCAGGTGTTTTATGGTCACTGGTCATGGGACTAACAGAGGATCATCATCAAGGAACCAGGTGAAAACGTCCAATCCACAGGACAAGAGGACAGGTAGGAGTCCCAGGTCTTCTCAAATGAGGGCAGAAAGAGCGCGAGAAGGACTAACGTAAAGGAAGCAGCGTGTTCTCATTTCAAGCTGAAGCTCGCCTCTACCTGTATTTCATTGTCGTCCTCAAGAGACAGATACTTAAGATTCTTATTTTGATATTTTATGTTTTCTTATCAAGCATGATAACAGCATATCATTTATTGACTTTAAGTATGAAATAAGCTAATTTATGAAGAAGGCATTTTTAAAGATGGTTAGGAAAAGTGCTGAAATGTAACCTTTGAATAACTAGTGAGTACATACAGAAATGCTGGCAAGTCTGACTGGAGGCTGAATTTACCTAAATGCAAAGCCTCAAATGGGGCAGAGAAAAGCTGAAGTGCTATTAATGAAACCATATGTGGCCAATGTACATTAAATCTACTCATCTCTCATTGAAAAGGAGCACTAGAGACTAAAGCTCTTTTAATCCCTTTGTTCATCTTTTTTGTTGGGCAGATGATTAGCACATTTTTCAATGCTGACAAATTATATACTCTATTAAGTACTGGATCGTTCAACATTATGAAGATTATGGTCTTTAGCAATCATTTACAAAAATTTTTTAATTTTTTTCTTCTATTATGTTGTCTTTTAACATTTTTATTTTTCCTCATAAAATATTATTATGAAAATTCCCGCCATAAAGAAAAAAGCTTTCTCAATCTGGAATTCTAAACACTGTTAGCTTTTTTGTAAAAAGCAAAAAATAGAAACAAACACCACTCCATTCAACAAGGTAAAATAACAGTGCACCTAGTTTTATGAGAACTTTCTTTAAATAGTTCCAGAATTAGTACTCTGACTCTACAGCAAACATTTCTCAAAATACACTGTATTTGATGATGCTGATATCAACATTATTTCTGTGTATTAGTGTAACTAGTTATCCTTTTTTTAAAAATTGAGGTGAAATTCACATAAGATAAAATAACTATTTTAAAGCTCACAAGTCAGTGGCATTTAGTACATTCAAAATCTTGTGAAAAACACCCTGCCTAGTTCCAAAACATTTTCATCGCCCCAAAAGAACCCCAGTAACCACTAAAGCAGTCACTCCCTGTTCTCAGCTTTCCCTAGCCCCAATAATCTGCTTTCTGCTTCAATATACTTACCTATTTTGGATATTTTCATATAAATGGAATCATACATTATGTGACCTTTCTTGTCTAGATTCTTTTATGCAGCATATTAAAATGCTCACAGTTCACCCATGTTGTAGCATTTATCATATTTCATTCCTATTTAGGGCTGAGTAATATTCACAATTTGTTTTTCTTTTTATCTGCTGATGAACATTTGGGATGTTTTCACCTCATGGCTATTGTGAATAGTGCTATTAACATTCATGAACAAATACCTGAGTACCTGTATTGATTTTCTAGATATATATTTAGGAGCAGAATTGCTGGGTTATTCTATGTTCAACTTTTTGAGGAACTATCAAATTGTCTTCCAGAGCAGCTGTACCATTTTACATTCCTACCAGTAATGTAAAAGAGGTCTGATTTCTTCTGATTTTTACCATCAATTTTTATTTTTTTTTCCAATTATAACCATTCTAGTGGTTGTGAAGGAGGTATCTTACCATTGTTTTCATTTTGCATTTCTCTAATGAATAATGCTATTAAGCATCCATTCTGTGCTTGTTGGTCATTTCTTCTTTGGAAAAATGTCTGTTCAAATCCTTCACCTATTTTAAAATTTGGTTACTTGGAATATTATTTAAAATACATTTAAAATTTGGAATACTTATCAGATACACCGTTCGCAAATATTTTTCTCCCATTCTGTAGGCTGACTGTTCACTTTGCTAATAACATCTTTTGATAAATGGAAGTTTTTAATTTCGAAGTCCAATTTTTCAACTTTTTGTTTCAATTTTCAGTGCCATATCTAGGAATCCACTGTCAAATTCAGGGTCATAAAGATTTACCCCTATGTTTTCTTCTAGGATATTTATAGTTTCAGTGCCTACAATTAGATGGTGTATCACGCAGGATCTTAGTTCAGAGGCCAGGGATCAAACCCATACCTCTGCATTTGGGAGCACATTCTTAACCACTGGACTCCTAGAGAAGTCTGCTTGATCATTCTGAGCTAACTTTTTTATGTGGTGTCAGCCAGAAGCCCAACTTCATTCTTTTGAATGTCTAATTGAATGTCTAATTGTCTCAGCACCATTTGTTAAAGAGATTGTTCTTTCTCCCACTGAGTGGTCTTAGCACCTTTGTTGCAAATAACTGGCCAGGAATGCATGAGTTTATTTCTTCTAGTTATTCTACTGGTCTGTAGTTATTCATTTACACTATATACTTCTCTACATGCTAAAAGCATAAATACAAGAGAGTTTGGATAAGACACAATACTCTAAGATCTTTAGTTCGACTTAAAGATTCCCACAAGACTGGTGACATGCTTTCTTAATAGCAAGTACATATGTGACCTGAGTCGTACCTTTGGTAGGGACGATACCACCCTACCAAAGCACTGTCTTCCTGGAGCTGACATGAGAAAGACTGAAATTCCTTAGGTTCTTGCAAATCAATTTCAGGCACTCTCTACCATAAATGTATGAGGCACTGAGATGCCACCACCAACCTTTCTCTTTGTGTAGCTCATCATCACTGGGAGCCGGAAAGGTGATAAAAAAGGGGAAAGGTGACACAAAGGAGGCACAGCTTCTACCCTCAGGAGATCTGTATCACTTGTTAGCAATAGCTAACAAACTTGGACTAGGTGACCAAGAATTCAGTTTATCACATACTTATAAGCATGTGCAGTGATTATTTGTAACCTCATAGCCACAAATACCAAAGATTTCACTGAAAATTATATGAACTCGGTGTTTGCTGCAAATGTTCTCTTGATATATAAATTCAGAAAACAACATGGAAACGGGCAAATGAAAGCTGTAAAGGGGCAAAATACTGTTTCATGTTAGTTCCAAAAATGTTTTTTGAACTTACTTTTTTTAAGACTCATTTTCAAGATAGTTTTAAAGAAGAAAAGTCTTAGGAATTATTCTACAAAAGTATAAGAAAAAAACAATATAGGAAATTACTTTTTTCCATTTTTTATTCTCACTAATACTCTAGTGACAAAACATAACTTATCTAGGCTGACCTACCAAGTCTACTGTTTTCAACAATGAACACTATTAATGGATTTACTTACAACTCACAGTACAATGACATTAAAAGATAAGCAGAGAGTCATAAATTTTATAACTGTGGTATGATCATGGCAATAATGATCATTTTTATCTTTAAGAGGGAAGAAGGCAGTCTTTTTGATGCCAAAGATGCCATTAGAATTAGAGGGTGCTTGAACTTTACTCAGGAGATACTGAAGTCAGAGTCTTTCTTTGTATCAGCCAGAGAAGCAGAACACTTAAGAGCAACTTAAGAACCAGTCATCTGGCTGGAAGCTGAAGTCCTTGTATTAGGCACTGTGAGAATTCAGTTCAGTTGAGTTTAGTTCAGTCGCTCAGTCATGTCTGACTCTTTGGGACCAGAGTACTACCATGGAAAGCTCTACCCCAAAGGCCCCCAGGATCTGATAATACCACTAACTTACAAGAGAGGCTCTCTGAATTTATAAGGAATCTCTTCTGAAAAACTGTTCCATAAGAAACTCTTCTACCATCTGATAAATCAAAAAACTGTCTCATAAGAAACTCTTCTACCATCTGATAAATCACAAGGTATGTGATGAGGGTCATATGAGAGGGAAATCTGACTTATTTTACCAACCTCTTTTAGGTGGTATATTCCTCAGTGCACTTTCTCTTCTTTCTCTTCATTTCTCTACAGGGACTTAACCAAGGATACACAACACTGAGCTTAAAAAGCCAAAAGTTTAGAGTAGCCTGAACCAGGAAGATCAACTTAAAGCTATGGAGGGAGGGGACTGGGAGAGTGGACGGGCTTCTTTCTAAACTAACCATGCTTGTTTATCTCAGATATCAGTCACTTGGAGCAGTGCTTCTCAGATTTTAATATGAGAAGCACTTGGTATTTAATATGCATGTGAATCACCTGTGGATCTTGTAAATATCAATATTCTAATTCAGTAGGTCTGGGATGGGGTCTGAGATTCTGCAGACTGTACCTGACAAAGAGAAAGATGATTTTCAGGGAGATACTACCAGGACTCTGACCAAAGTCGCTAAGTCTTTCTCTACCATTCTTTCTCTGCCAAGTGTCTCACTCGTCTTATGGTTCTTCATTTCTTCTGTGGGCTTCACTGATGGCTCAATTGCCTGCCAATGCAGGAGACGAGGGTTCGATCCCTGGGTCAGGAAGACACACTGGAGAAGGAAATGGCAACCTACTCGATTAATTTTGCCTGGGAAATCCCATGGACAGAGGAGCCTCGGTGGGGTGCAGTGTATGGGGTTGCAAAAAGAACTGGATGTGACTTAGCGACTGAACAACAACATTTCTTCTGTATCTCAAGTCTTCCACCTAAGAGAGACAAGCCTCACAAGTAAGAAAGAGGAAGATCCCTCTTCTTAACCTTCTGTAACAAGTGCCAATTTAACTGCCCTTTGATCCAATTTGTTACTGTATTAAAGCATATTGTTATCTATCATAATGGTTGAAGCAATACAGACGAAAATAAGAATTAATGATAACTTTCCTTCAAAGGGGCACTTGTATTTTAAAAGATTATCTAATCAACCTACATTAATATTTATTAAGGAGACTGCTATGTGGAAAATATTTTCGAGATCCTCTGCTCCTTATTCGTCTGGTACCATGGTATCATTTCCACTTAACTTTAATTGGTCTGGATGGGTTTTAAGTACATAGAATCTACATTAAGAATATGTAGTCTTGTAGCCTCAAAGCCTCCAATCTCACTTCCTCTACCATTGTTAAGTGGCTTCATACTTCACAGTATACTGAAAACAGGAGTTGATACAATGTACTCAAATACTGGAAATTTTAAATCATAAATCTCTGAATATAATGAGTCTCCATTACTGAAAATCTCATCTTAACAGTAAATTATATTGCAAAAAAAAAAGCGGGGGGACGTATGAAGGTTTGGTAAGGAACTTTACAGAGACAGGTCATGGTATGGAAAGGAAGCAGAGAAAGGTATCACCTGCTGTGCAGTGAGTGTCCTTAGAGAGAAAAATGGGATTTTTGTAGAGAGGAAGGAAGATCATAGAGATTAGAGTTGAGTCAAAGTATCTTTCACTTTGGAGGGAGCACATGACTCAAACCTTTATAACATTTTTGTGGTTTACTCATTGATAACCAAAGCCTTTGTTAAGTTTCTAATTCCAGCATTCATACCTGTTCATAAAATAAAGTATGTTTTCAACATGTTAGTGCAAATAAAATTTTACAAGTTTATTCTATGTATTTATTAAATAAAATGAACAATTTTAAAGGTCATAAAGCTACCATATTTCCCAAACAGCAATGATTTCTTATTGCTAAAATAATTTATTTGGATTTTCACGTATTTTTTTCCATAATTTTCTGAAAACACACCATTTAGGAATAATCCTTCAAAATGATACATACTGGAAAGAAAAGAAAGTGATCATTAAATTTTTTGTTCCTACAGTATCAGTTTCTTAAAGGACACAGTTAACATTAATGATTACAATTGACATTATTAAAATTAAAGCTTTAAATTTACTGGTTTATTTATCTACTCATTCAAGTTTATAGTTGCCTAAAATGTTACTGAATATGTTAGCATTTCAACAACTTAAGCAGTAGCTACAATTTAATTACGCTGACCTAAACGCATTTCTGAGACTCCTAGAATTTAAAAACTCGACTCCTTTCTATAACACTCCCTCCAAAAAGATATAGGTGGATCCCACTTACTGACTGAGAGTCATATTAAATATATGCTTGCCATTAATTAGCAGGATACTTGGCAGGTGGCCAGAGAATAAGCCTTTCTCCAAGATGCTAACACCTCATTCAGAGGCTATTTTAGACATTTAAAAACTTTTGTTCTTGCATGAGCATAAAATTTGAAAATATTGAAGGAACCCAAGCACAATAAAGGTAAGAATGGAAAGGAATATCCTGAAAAGGTTTAATTTGCTAATGTGAATAAACTCATGGTTATTCAAATAATATAAAAAAGGAAATATAAAATTTTAGCAGTTGTAAATAATTATGCTTCATTCTTTTTCTAATTAAATTCTAATGTCACATCAACAAGTTATTAAGATTTATTTTCCAGCAGGTGAATCAGAAATAAGTTATCTAAATAAAGTACAATTAAATCTTTCAGTGCAATGTCAGCAGCCTTTTCAGCATACCCAATCTGAACTATTATGTAGCTGACTAAAATCTTAAACTGGCTTTGACTCATTTTCCTTTCTTACAGCTTAACCGTTTGGGGTTGTTTATTTGTCAGTATTTGTCAGTATTTCCAGTGTTTCAGTTATTTTCCTCATCTGGACATCCTGCCTAAATGAAAACATCTTAGTGAAGTCAGAGAGTTACAGGAATACTGCACAACAGGGTCAGACAGACTGATTGGAAAATACACAGCAATCACCAAATCTGTCTTGATGAACGTGCCACATTTATAACATTGGGCTTCCGGGGTGGCTCAGTGGTAAAGAATTTGCCTATCGATGCAGAAACCAGGGTTTCACCCCCTGTGTCGGTAAGATCCCCCGGAAAAGGAAATGGCAATCTGCTTCAGTGTTCTTGCCTGGAAAATTCCATGGACAGAGCAGCCTGGCAGGTTACAGCCCATGGGGTTGCAAAGAGTCAGATCCCACTGGGCGACTAAGCACACGTGATCACATGTGCTGTCTTACCAGCAAGCACTCATCTTTGGTACAGATGGTTGAGTGGTCAAAAGAAGTCTTAAAGGTAAGATACTTCGGAAAATACAGACATACATGTGAGGTGAAACACATCTATTAATGATGTGTTCCAAATATAATTTCTATTCTATTATTTCATAATTCAGGTCACTAATGAGAAAGTCTGCTTAATAAAGGTACATTGCCTATATCTGCATAAATTTTACCATAGACTTGAAGTGTTCTGCATATGCTCTAGCTTTGATAAAAGTTGGTTATTTTTAAAAGGTGTATTAAAATGTACATAGCATTTAAATATCTCTCTTCTACATTTAACAACTTCTCCTTGGCTCATAATTTTACTTTTGACTTTCACTGACAATATATACTAATCTCCAATGCTTGAGGAAAAGAACTTTGAATTTTTAAAATGCCTATATTTGACTGTATTGTATTATTTTATGATTTTGATCATTAACTAGTCAAAATATTTGTTAGAAACTAGACCTTAATAGAAATATTTGATTAGAAACTTAACTTATGAAAATAACATTCTAAGAAAATAAGGTCTATTTTAAACACACACACCTTCTAGTATATGCCTAGTACTTAAACAATAGTCAGTAATTATTAAAGAGGTGAATGAAAGTGTAAGAGGTGGTTCTAGTCTTATGAACTGTACATTTCTCCTCTTATTATACCATCTATCTTCCTAGACGGCACATACGCATAAAACAATATATCTGATTCATTTTTTTAAAGGTATTGCTAAGAACAGTCACTAAATGCAGGTTCATTTCAGAAGCAGAAAAGGGGGCCTCAGCAATAACATCTTAGAAGAAGAAAATCAAATTTCGGAGGTAAAAATGACAAGAAATCTCTTAGGTTTAAAGTAAAACCATCTCAAAGACTTTCATATTCTCAAAGGAACTGCTTTTCTCTCTATTCTGCTGCTGCTTAAGAAAAGCAGCAGAAGCACTACAAGAAATAAGATAACTACAACTCTGTGGTTTAATCCAAAGTCTGAGATGTCATACCTTCAGCTTTGTTCTTTCTTCTCAAGATTGCTTTGGCAATTCAGGGTTTCTTGTAGTTCCATATAAATTTTAAAATTATTTGTTCCAGTTCTGTGAAAAAGTCATGGGTATTTTGATAGAGATTTCACTGAACCTGTAGATTGCTTTTAGTAGTATGAACATTTTAACAACTCTGATTCTTCTAATCCAAGAACATGGGATAGCTTTCAACTTCTTTGTATCATCATCAATTTCCTTCATCAGTGTTGTATAGTTTTCAGAGTGGAGGTCTTTCACCTCCCTTGTTAAGCTTATCCCTATGTATCTTATTCTTTTTGATATGATTTCAAACAGATTGTTTTCTTGCTTTCTTTTTTTGACAGTTCATTACACACAAAAGTGACAGATTCCTGTATATTAATCTTGTATCCTGCACATTTACTGAGTTCATTTACTAGTTCTAGTAGTTTTTTGGCAGACACTTTAGAGTTTTCTATTTATAGTATCATGTCATCTGTAAATTGGAGAAGGCAATGGCACCCCACTCCAGTACTCTTGCCTGGAAAATCCCATGGACGGAGGAGCCTGGTGGGCTGCTGTCTATGGGGTCGCATAGAGTCGGACATGACTGAGCAACTTCACTTTCGCTTTTCACTTTCATGCATTGGAGAAGGAAGTGGCAACCCACTCCAGTGTTCTTGCCTGGAGAATCCCAGGGACAGGGGAGCCTGGTGGGCTGCCGTCTATGGGGTCGCATCGAGTCGGACACGACTGAAGTGACTTAGCAGCAGCAGCGGCAGTCATCTGTAAATAGTGACAATTTTACTTCTTCTCTTCCAATTTCAATGCTTTTTCTTTCTTTTTCTTCTCTGATTGCTGTGGCTAGGATTTATGCTAAACGGAAGTGATGAGTGTGGACATCCTTGTTTCATTCCTTATCTTAGAGGAAAGACTTTTAGCTTTTCACTGTTGAGTATATTAAGTGTGGGTTTGTCATAAATGGGCTTTTACCATGTTGAGATGTGTTTCCTCTACACCCACTTTGATGAGAGCTTTTATAAATAGATGCTGAATTTCATCAAATGCTTTTCCTTCATCTACTGAGATGATCACGTGATTATTAACCTTCCTTTTGTTAATGTAGTAGACTGCACTGATTGATCTGTGAATACTGAACCATCCTTGTGTCCCTGGAATAAATCTCACTTGATTGTGGTCATATCATAATTTTTTATATATGGTTGAACACAGTTTGCTAATTTGCTAATATTTTGTTGAGAATTTTTGCATATATATTCATCAGACATATTCTCTTATAATTTTTTGTGGGGTATTTGTGTGATTTTGGTGTCAAGTTAATGGTAACCCCATAGAATGAGTGTGGGTGAGCTCAACAGTTTTTTGGAGCAGTATGAGAAGGATAGGTATTAGCTTTTCTTTGTATGTTTGATAGAATCTTCCTGTGAAACCATCAAACACTGGACTTATGCTTGCTGGGTTTCTTTTTAATAACAAATTCAATTTCACTATTAGTGATGGGTCTGTTTATATTGTCTGTTTCTTTCCAGTTTACTCTTAGAGGCTGTATGTTTCAGGAATTTGTCCATTTCTTCTAGGCTGTCCGATTTGTTAGCATACAACTGTTTGTGGTATTCTTACTTTTTTGTATCTCTGTGACAGCTTCGTTTCTTACTTTATCTGGGTCCTCTCTCTTTTATTCTTCATGAGCCTGGCTAAAGTTGTATCAAGTTTATCTTTTCCCAAAAAAGCAGCTCTTGGTTTCATTGATCTTTCCTCTTGCATTTTCTTTTCTTTTTTTTTTGGGGGGGGGGGTCCTCTTTTGTTTTTTGGTTTTTTCCCCCTCTCTCCTCTTTATTTTTTCCTTCCTTCTGTTCATTTTGGGCTTTATTTATTCTTCTTTCTCTAATTCCTTTAGATGGTAAGTTCAGTTGTTTATCTGAGTTTTTATTGCTTCTTGAGAAAGACCTACATCACTATAAACTTCTCTTTTACAATTACTTTATCTGCATCCCATAGATCTTGGAACATTGTCTCCATTTTGACTTGTCTCAAGGTAAATATTTTCTGATTTCTTCTGATCTCCACATTGAACCATTGGTTTTGAAATAGCATATTGTTTAGTCTGTATATTTTCCCCATCCTTCTTCCTGTAATTGATTTCTAGTTTCATACCACTGCTTTCAGAAAAACATGCCTGATAAAACTTCTATACTCTTAAATTCATTGGGGCTTATTTTGTGGCCTAGCATATGATTTATGTGGAGACCATTCCATGTACATTTGAAAAGAAAGCATATGCTATTGTTTTGGGATAGAATGTCCTGTCAGTACTGGTTAAGCCCCACTGGTCTGAAGTGTCTTTAAGATCAATTTCCTTAGATTTTGTCTGAATGATCTGCCCATTGATGCAAGTGGAATGTTAAAGCCCCTACTATTACTGTATTACTGTCTATTTCTCACTTAATGTCTCTTAATATTTGCTTATATATTTAGGTGCTCCCTGTATTAGCTGCATACATGTTATATCCTCTTCTTGGACTGATCCCTTTATCCAGTAATAATGCCCTTTGTCTTTCATAATAGGCTTTGTTTCAGTGTCTACTTTGTCTGATATGAGTATTTGTTACCTTTGCCTTCTTATCATTTTGATGAAATATCTTTTTGCATTACTTTTAGTCTCTGTGTGTGTCTTTCTCTCTGAAGTCAGTCTCCTACAAGCAGCATATAGATGGGTCTTTTGATCCAGTCAGTCTCTCTATGTCATGTTATTGGAGCATTTAGCCAGTTGACATTTGAAGTGGTTATTGACAAGTATGTACTTACTGCCATTCTGTCACTTGTTTTCTGGTTGTTTTTGTAGATCTCTGTTCTTCTCGTATTTTGGTTTCTTCCCTTGTGGTGTGATGATCTCCTTTAGTGGTATGCTTCTACTTCTTTCTAGTTTTTGTGTATCTGTTGTAGGTTCATGATTTGCAGTTACCACAGGACTCATATACATTGACTTCTAACTGTAACTACTTGTTTTAAACATGTGGTCATTCTAAACACATTCTAAAAGATCTACGGTTCTCACTCACTACCCTCCCTACACCTTGTGTTTTTTATGTCATATTTTACATCTTCATGTTTCCCTTTACTGATTATTGTAGTTTTATTTTTTTAATGGTTCATATTTTTAATTGGATACATATTAATACTTCACACTACAATGGCACCATGTTCAATCACTCTACAAAGCAGAATATATACAATCCTTGCTAGAGAGGCAAAGACAGTGGTGTTAATTGACAAAGTGGCCTACAAAGTGCCATTCTAATTAAAGACTTCACATTTTCCTAGATAGTGCTAAATGTTAATGACAAGGAAAGTTCACTTGTATATGATGCTTTATGATTGAAAAATCAGTTTCACTTCGATTACTGCATTTTATTCTTTTTTGTGTGTGGATTTTTTTTTGTTGTTTTTATTTTATTTGTTAACTTTACAATATTGTATTGGTTTTGCTATATATCAACATGAATCCACCATAGGTATACTTGATTATTGTAGTTTTAATTGACTTTACAATATTTTGTCTTTTCATCTTTGTACCAGCTTATTTACTTGGTTGATCCTTAGCCTTTAACTATATATTTGCCTTTATTAGTAGGATTTTGCTTTTCCTGTAGATACTTACTTCCTGTTAAAGCTTTTTTTTTCCCCCACTTATAAAATACTCTTTAACCTTTCTTTTAGAGTAGGTCTAGTATTGATGAATTAGTTTTATTTTTGCTTGTCTAAGAAGGTCTTTGTATCTCCTTCAATTCCAAATAATAATCTTGCTGGGTAGAGTATTCTAGGTAGCCGTTTTTTCGCTCTCAGCACTTTGAACATATCATGCCATTCCCTTCAGGTCTGCAACATTTCAGCAGAGAAATAAGCCTTATGACAGGACCTTTGTATATAACTCTTGTTTTTTCTCTTGTTGCCATTAGAATTCCCTCTTTAACTGCTGTCATTTTAATTAAGATATGTGTGGATCTGTTCGAGGTCATCTTGTTTGGGACCCTTGGTGATTCCTGTAACTGGATATCTTTTTCCTTCCTCAGATTCTGGAAATTTTCAGCCATAGTTTCATCAAATAGATTTCCTGTCCCCTTCTCTGCCTCTTGTCCTTCTGCATGCATGCATGCTCGGTTGTGACCCCACAGACTATAGCTCGCCAAGCTCCTCTATCCATGGGATATTCCAGGTAAGAATACTGGAGGGGGTTGCAATGCCCTCCTCCTGGGGATCTTCCCAATCCAAGGACTGAACCCACATTTCCTGCATCTCCTGCACTGGCAGGAGGAGTCTTTAGCACTCCACCATCTGACTCCTTTAACGCAAAGGCTGGTATACGTGATGTTGTCTCAGAGTTCGCTTAAATTGTTCTCATTTTTAAAATGTATCTTTGTTTTGCTGTTTTGAATGAGCAATTTCCATTATTCTATCTTCCAGATCACTTATACATTCTTCTGTATCACCTAATCTGTTAATTTCTTCCAATATGTTTTTCTTTTCAGTTACAGTATTCTTTATTTCTGATTGGTTCTTTTATTTATATTGTTTAGTTCCTTGTTACAATTCTCACTGTGTTAATCTGTTCTTTTTCCAAATTCAGCTAGCATTCTTACTGCCAATGCTTTGAACTTTTTATCTGATAAACTGTTTATTTCTGTTTCATTAGGAGAAGGCAATGGCACCCCACTCCAGTACTCTTGCCTGGAAAATCCCATGGACAGAGGAGGCTGGAAGGCTGCAGTCCATGGGGTCACTGAGGGTCAGATACGACTGAGCGACTTCCCTTTCACTTTTCACTTTCATGCATTGGAGAAGGAAATGGCAACCCACTCCAGTGTTTTTGCCTGGAGAATCCCAGGGACGGGGAAGCCTGGTGGGCTGCCGTCTATGGGGTCACACAGAGTCGGACACGACTGAAGTGACTTAGCGGCTATTGCTCCTTCAATTGAAACAAATTCCTACCTTCTCATTTTGCTTAACTTTCTCTGTCTCTATGAAATGAGGTGGAAAAGTCAGCTACTGCAGTTTTAAAGTGGTGTCCTTGCATGGGAATATCCCTGTACAGGTTTTTCCCTGTACAGGTTATATGTACCCACTGGCTTTGGTGGGAGAGTTGGGTCTAATTGAACACAAGTCACATCTTTCCCCAGGGTGAGCTGGCAGCTATCACCTTGGTAGGAGGTGGCCCTGGAGATGGAGGTGCTAGAAAACCAGGTGACAGTTAGGCCTTCTCTTCTGCTCAGTGTTCAACACCACTTTACTGGGGTGGTAGGTCCCAAGTTGCTGGAGTAGAAGCCCCGAGGATCATGTTTGAGCTGGCTCCATTCCCTTCAAGTGTGTATTTTTACCCCTCTCAGTAAAAGCACCCTCACCCCAGAGGTGAGCAGCGCTGGAAAGAGAGGGGGCTGGTGCAGGCACTCAGAGTGGGTCTGGGCATGGGCGGTGTTGGCCCCGGCTACGGTCAGCAACCAGACAGCTTCTGATGAGCTCACTTTGTAAAAACCAGTAATGGCTGTCCCCGCCCTGCTCAGATGCCACTTTGGGTATGAACTGCCTCTGTTCCTCACAATCGAACTCTTCCTCAGCTGCTGCAGTCCTCTTCATATAATGGAACTTTGTTACTGAACAGGTGGGGTAGGGGCCTGCAATGAGCAGGTCGGGGCATGGGCTGCGTCAGTCTAGCCAAAGGCAGAGTCCCAGACTGCCACTGATGCGCGGCCTGTGTAAGCATCCACAGTGGCTGCCACTGCCGCTACAGGTCTGAGCCACCTTTGTGCCTCATAGCCAAGTTCTCCCCTCAGCCATGACGACCCTCACCCCAATGTGGAGCTGCATCGTGGAGAAAGCAGGGCAGGGGCACGTGCCAAGGCAGTTGGGGGAAACCAGCCAGTGACTGATGCAGTTTCAGTCCACCCTGCTTCAGGAGTAAGAAAGCATATACATACTCCTCACAAGAAGGGTCGAGGCTTCCAACAGCTCTCCTGTTAGTCTCCCTTTCCCTCCAACCAAGCGCAATCAGCTTCCCAGTGTCAGACCCCAGGGCTGGGGCACCCAAAATATGACTCAAATCACTCATTCCCCAGGGAGGATCTCCTCTTCTGAGTCCCCTCCCAGAGGCACAAGTTCAACCTGACTGCCTCTCTACTTGATCCTGAATCCTTCTTACAGCCTTGGTTGTTCAAGAGTCCTTCTGCTACTCTCCAGTTAAGTTTTCATCAAACATTTTTTCACCCATAGAAAATACTTGGTATTTTTGATGTGTTTATGGAGGAGGTGAGTTCTGCATCCTCGTACTCTACCATCTTAATCTCCTCTTTCGATTTTGTAATTCTTAGAATAACTAATACTTAGGCAGTCTCCAAATAGCAGCAAAAATGAACTGCCGAACTGAGTAGTATTTTGGAAAGTGAGAGAGCTAACTAAGAAAAGTAGTTAGTTCCATCGTCAATATCTTGTAATAACCTATAATGGAAGCTAATATAAAAATAATATGTGTGTATATATATAACTGAATCACCTCCTGTGAGCCTGAAACATTTTAAGTCAACAATACTTCAAATATATATATATATTAATTAAAAAAAGAAAAATAAGAGTAAGTTCAACTGATTTACCTGGTCAGAGAAACTTGGGTTCCATAATGAATAAAAACGGAGCTCACCACTAAATGACCTTGACAAACAACACTAGAAATATTACTTTTCCTCATATGTGGTAATTCTTCCACAAATACAATGAATCATGACAAATGCTAGGAAGAATGTCTACTTCACAGAATTTAATAATACTAATTATAGTTAATGTTGTTTTTGACATTATTATTCTTAATGTAAAGCAATTATGATATTCTCAGAGCAAAAAAGGACAAGTAACTCTTTTTCTCTTGCATCAAGTATTTTCAACCTCACTTAGACATAGATGTACTTAGCTTAGTCACTTATTCATTATTAGTTTCCATTTCTGATCAAAAGGTCCCATATTTCCCTGGCAGGGAAAGGCAGAATTGAAGATTAAGGTTCCTTGAATTCCTTTTAAAGATAGTAAAAAGGATTTCCTGTATAACTGTGAATAATTTCACCCTCCTCTCCTGTTTCTCTCTTGGATGAAAGTATGACACTGATGTGGTTCTACTGGTATGAGACAGGAATGCAACCAAGAACTACAAGGAAAATGCTGATTATTTTACCTTTACCAAAACATAAGCAAGTGTTTAAGTACATGCATGTATATACACACAAACTAAGGGAATGCAATAAGCAATTTAAATACTCTCAGAGGCAAACACAATTAAGAAGTGAAAATTTTAAATGAAAATAAGAAAATGAAAATTCCAACATTCAGACAACCCTAAGATAATCTATACAAAAATAATAATTTCTCTTACTTCATATTCAACAAAGGATTTTAAAATAAGTTCAACCTTTTTTAGGTGTAAGCCTTTGACTGTGTGGATCACAATAAACTGTGGAAAATTCTGAAAGAAATGGGAATACCAGGCCACCTGACCTGCCTCTTGAGAAACTTATATGCAGGTCAGGAAGGAACAGTTAGAACTGGACATGGAACAACACACTGGTTCCAAATAGGAAAAGGAGTACGTCAAGGCTGTATATTGTCACCCTGCTTATTTAACTTATATGCAGAGTACATCATGAGAAATGCTGGGCTGGAGGAAGCACAAGCTGGAATCAAGATTGCCGGGACAAATGTCAATAACCTCAGATAGGCAGATGACACCACCCTTATGGCAGAAAGTGAAGAAGAACTAAAGAGCCTCTTGATGAAAGTGAAAGAGGAGAGTGAAGAAGTTGGCTTAAAGCTCAACATTCAGAAAACAAAGATCATGGCATCCAGTCACATCACTTCATGGGAAATAGATGGGGAAACAGTGGAAACAGTGACTGGCTTTATTTTTCTGGGTTCCAAAATCACTGCAGATGGTGACTGCAGCCATGAAAGTAAAAGACACTTACTCCTTGGAAGGAAAGTTATGACCAACCTAGACAGCATATTAAAAAGCAGAGACATTACTTTGCCAACAAAGGTCCATCTAGTCAAGGCTGTGGTTTTTCTAGTGGTCATGTATGGATGTGAGAGTTGGACTGTGAAGAAAGCTGAGTGCCGAAGAATTCACGCTTTTGAACTGTGGTGCTGGAGAAGACTCTTGAGAGTCCCTTGGACTGCAAGGAAATCCAACCAGTCCATCCTAAAGGAGATCAGTCTTGGGTGTTCATTGGAAGGACTGATGTTGAAGCTGAAATTCCAATACTTTGGCTACCTGATGTGAAGAACTGACTTATCTGAAAAGATCCTGATGCTGGGAAAGATTGAGGGCAGGAGAAGGGGACGACAGAGGATGAGATGCTGGATGGCATCACAGACTCGATGGACATGGGTGTGGGTGTACTCCGGGAGCTGGTGATGGACAGGGAGGCCTGGCGTGCTGCGGTTCATGGGGTCGCAAAGAGTCAGACACAGCTGAGCAACTGAACTGAAGTGAACTGAAAAAGAAGGTATGTTTTAATTAAAATCATAAAACATTTTAGGGTATTCTATGAATTTGATGATGTACATGGTTATGATTACATTATCTCTGACAACTCAAGATAGAATGTTACTCCCTGCTGGGAAAATTATATGCATGATTTTTTTTTTAATTTGGTTAATTCTGTAATTGTCAGTTTCATCACTGTGCATTATTGACCAGGAATAATCCACAGCACCATTTTGAAATTCTTGTCTTAAGATTAGCATTTTATAAAGCAATAGTGTAGGATTTATTTGGAAGAAAAAAGAAATAAATCCAATTATTTTAGAGAAAATATTCTTTCCTCAAATTGCCTCAAAGGAAAATATTGAATAAAGTGGCAACTACACTTTTTTAAAGACAATGCTGCCACCTGCTGGAAAAATATGAAATGTCTTTATCATTTCCCAAATGTTACTGTAAACATATAGTTACATACAAGACTATTGTGATCTACCAATACCTACTGAAAATGATACACCTCACTTGATTTGTCTGATTTTATTTTATTTTTATTTTTACTATGTCTTAATTGAATGCCAATTAATTATAGTTTTTAGTGTACTCAAATGCTAAATACAAATAGGCTGAAATAACATCAAAAACAATGCAGCTCTATAACCACAAGTAACAGTTGGATGATGCAGATTTTGAATTATCAGATGATGATATACTCATTATGAAAGGAAAAAAAAATGACTATGTATTTTGACATAAGTTTGATGCTAGAAACTAAGTTAAGTTCAAACTGGAACCACACTAGAAATGTTAACAGAAAAGATTACCTTACTTCTAATGAGAATATTTCAGTCCCTGAAGAGTAATTTGGTCCATTCGTCATAAATAAAAAAAATGCCTTAGTAGCCTCTTTTAAGATCTTGTAATACTACTTCATTTCCTATGTTTTTTTTTTTAATATTGCTTTGTTTTTGTTTTCATAGTTCTGGGTCCATAAATATCTCAGTTCATTGAACACCTGTTTTCTGTATATGTACTCTGTACCCAGGCACATATACATAAAGTTCATTCAAGTATTCAAGATGAAACAAAACCTCATTTTTAAGATAAGGATAATAATTTTTAGTTATATGGTTTTTATAAAGACATGAGATCATCCGTTAACACTCAATGAATGACAGCTATCATTAATGGAAGTATTAGCTAAAAAAACCCTGGAGACTATGGTGAGTTGAGAACAAAATAGAGGGAAAAAGTGTTTCTAATTGGTGTTACAAATTAAATACATAAACTTTAGTTTAACATTGCTATTAATTTATGTTAACCTCATTTATCTTTCCAAATCCTAATGAATTTATTAAAAAATACAGGATGCAGCTACACTGTAAAGCTGATACAGTTAACCATCAAAAGCTGAGAAACTGAGACCAACAGACCTGAAATACATAAAACAGATATGTTCTGCATAAAGCCATGATGAATAAATATTTGTCATATGAGAAAATTAATGAAAGATACAAGATAACATGGAAAGTAAAACCAAGAATGCTGACTGGTCTGTAAATCAGCACAGACAAAACAGGTCACACTGGCAAGAATTTCTAAGGGTTTTTCCAAAAAGAAATACTGAGAAAACCTCAAGTTTAGAGCAAATAAATGAAAAGGGTCAAGTCACAGGAATCTGGGAATGCCACAAGCATGCCTAACATGGAGGCCTAGTTATCACTGATGTTGAAGAGCTTGTAAGATGTCACAAAACGAGATCTTTTTTTTAAAGCTTCCAAACAATAGCAGGTGTTAAGTTCCCCAATGAGCCCCTCTCCTATTTCTCATAGGCAACTATTAATACGACTCTGACATGATACTGACATTCTTAAGATTCCCGCTCGCAGGAGGTGAGAGTGAAGTCCGGAGTACTGAGTACAGTTCTCCCAGAGCACTTCCACCAGGGCCCTGTAAGAAGCCACAGGCCTGTAGCATTCACTCAGGTCTCACTCAGTACAGTCAAGTTCAGGTAAAAGGAGGACTCTGCTACAAAAGACATCTAAAAAGGTAGACAGGGATAAGAAGACATAAACAACAAAGTCTAAAATAATATGATGATCAAAGAAGAAATAGACCACTTCTTATAACAAACATTAATGGACTTAAAAAAAAAAAGTGACTTGTCAACACCCACTCCAAAAAAGCAGGGGTACGTGAGAGAGAGAGAGAGAGCGAGCAAAAAAAGTTTTTAACATAAAGAGGAAACTTATAAACTACAGAGGGGAGGAGCCAAGATGGCGGAGGAGTAGGACTGGGAGAACACTTTCTCCCCCACAAATTCATCAAAAGAGCATTTAAACGTCGAGTAAATTCCACAAAACAACTTCTGAACGCTGGCAGAGGACATCAGGCACCCAGAAAGCAACCCAAGTCTTCGAAAGGAGTTAGGAAAAAATATAAAAGACAAAAGAAGAGACAAAAGAGGGAGGGACGGAGTTCCGTCCTGGGAAGGGAGTCTTAAAAAGAGAGAAGTTTCCAAACACCAGGAAACCTTCTCACTGCCGAATCTGTGCCGAGCTTTGGAAGCACAGAGGGCAACATAACAGGGAGAAAAAATAAATAAACAATTAAAACTCGCAGATTGCGAGCCCTACGGGAACCTCCCCCCTCCCCCAGCAGAGAAGCAGCGCAGACGCCTGCACATGCCATTAGCAAGCGGGCGCTGGGCAGGGAGGCGCGGCGCAGGCTGCATCACTTAGAGTAAGGATCTGACCTGAATACCCCGAGTGCTATCTGAGCGAAATAATTTGGGCTAGCAAACCAGACTGTGGGATATCTACCACGCGAAAAGCCAGCCCTAGCCTAAGACACCGCCAGGCCCGCGCACAGAACAAAGGACTGAACAGAGATAGCCGGCTGCAGACCTTCCCCCTCCAGTGACAGGCAGCCAGAGCCGGAAGGGGGCAATTGCAGCCCCAGAGAGACACTACCTATAAAACTGTAAGCAGGCTTCTTTGCTAACTAAAACTTCTTGGGGGTCTGGACGGTCAACATCTGCCTGAGAAGGTGCGCCGGTTTTACACCCAGATAACCGAGTGGCAGGGAGGCGGTAAGTCGCAGCATTGGCGCTCGCCAAACACCTCATCACCTGAGCTGCTCGGACCTGGGAAGAGCACAAAACGCAGGCCCAGCCGAGTCTGCGCCTCTGAGGACTACCCGAGTGCCTGAACCTGAGCGGCTTGGACCTGGGAGCTCAGCCCA
Source organism: Bubalus bubalis (assembly GCF_019923935.1). Lineage (NCBI taxonomy): Eukaryota > Metazoa > Chordata > Mammalia > Artiodactyla > Bovidae > Bubalus > Bubalus bubalis. The sequence goes on from NC_059175.1 coordinate 18,119,514, forward strand.
GGGCCGGCCTCTGATTGTTCCCAGCGGAACAACCTAGAACCCGAGCAGTGTGGGCAGGGAGGCTACACGCGCCGTGAGCGGGGGCAGACCCAGTGTGGCTGAGGCACTGCGAGCGCACGCCAGTGTTATCTGTTTGCAGCATCCCTCCCTCCCTCCCCACAGCGCGGCTGAACAAGTGAGCCTAAAAAAAAAAGTGTCCTCCACCGTCCCCTTTGTGTCAGGGCGGGAACCAGACACTGAAGAGACCAGCAAACAGAAGAAGCTATAACAGAGGGAAACGCCTTGGAAGCAACAGGCAATATATTAAAACCCTGTGGTTACTACGGACTACATAGGAAGGGGCCTATAGATCTTGAGAAATATAAGTCGGACCAAGGAACTAGCCAAAAATGAACTGAACCCACAATACTCACAACAAAACCAGAGAAAGTCCTAGATATATTTTTACGATCATTCTTTCTTTTTTTTTTTAATTAAAAAAAATTTTTAAGTCCTCTATTGTTCCTTTAATTTTCACTTTTATAACCTATTACTTTGCAAAAAAAAAAAAGACTTTTTTTCTTCTTCAGCAAACTTCATATATATATTTTTTATAATTTTTTGACCTTGTTTTTTTGTTTTTTTTTTTTGTTTTTTGGTTTTTTCCTTCTTTTCTTTAACATTGTATTTTTGAAATTCCAAACTCTACTCTGGATTTTTAATTTTAGCTTTTTGGTATGTTATCAATTTTGTACCTATAGTTTTTTTAATAATTTCTGTGACTTTTTTTTTTTTTCTTCTCTGTTTCTTTCTCCTCTTCTTTTATATAACATTGTATATCTGAAATTCCAAACTCTACTCTAGATTTTTAATTTATGCTTTTTGGTATTTGATATCAATTTTGTACCTGTATTTTCTTTCTAATTTTTGTGACATTGTTTGTTTTTGTTTGTTTGTTTGTTTTCTCTCTTTATTTTTCTTCTTTTTTTTAACATTGTATTTTTGAAATTCCAAACTCTACTCTAGATTTTTAACTTTTGCTTTTTGGTATTAGTTATCAATTTTGTACCTATATTTTCTTTATAATTTTCACGACCTTGTTTGTTTTTGTTTGTTCGTTTTTTCTCTCTTTTCCTTCTTCTTTTCTTTAACATTGTATTTTTGAAATTCCAAACTCTACTCTAGATTTTTAATTTTTGCTTTTATGTATTTGTTACCAATTTTGTACCTTTAAGAACCCAATCTTCAGGACCCATTTTTCACTAGGGAACGAGATTACTGGCTTGACTGCTCTCTCTCCCTTTGGACTCTCCGTTTTCTCCACCAGGTCGCCTGTATCTCCTCCCTAACCCCTCTCTACTCTACCCAACTCTGTGTATTTCTGTGTGTTCCAGACGGTGGAGAACACTTAGGGAACTGATTACTGGCTGGATCTGCCTCCCTCCTTTTCATTCCCCCCTTTTATCCTTTTGGCCACCTCTGTCTCCTTCCTCCTCCTTCTCTTCTCTGTATAACTCTGTGATTATCTCTGAGCAGTCCAGTTGTGGAGTGCACATAAGAAAGTGATTACTGGCTAGCCCACTCTCTCCACTATTGATTCCACCTCATCTCATTTGGGTCACCTCTAACTCCCTCCTCCCTCTTCTCTTCTCCATGTAACGCTGTGAACCTCTCTGAGTGACCCTCAAGGTAGAGAAACTTTTCATCTTTAACGTAGATGTTTTATCAATGGTGCTGTATAGAAGGAGAAGTTTTGAAACTACTGTAAAAATAAGACCAATAACTGGAAGCAGGAGGCTTAAGTCCAAACCCTGACTCCAGGGAACTCCTGACTCCAAGGAACATTAATTGACAGGAGCTCATCAAACGCCTCCATACCGACACTGAAACCAAGCACCACACAAGGGCCAACAAGTTCCAGGGCAAGACATACCAAGCAAATTCTCCAGCAACAAAGGAACACAGCCCTGAGCTTCAAGATACAGGCTGCCCAAAGTCACCCCAAAACCATAAACATCTCATAACTCATTACTGGACATTTCATTACACTCCAGAGAGAAGAAATACAGCTCCACCCACCAGAACACCGACACAAGCTTCCCTAACCAGGAAACCTTGACAAGCCACCTGTACAAACCTACACACAGCAAGGAAACACCACAATAAAGAGAACTCCACAAACTGCCAGAATACAGAAAGGACACCCCAAACTCAGCAATTTAAACAAGATGAAGAGACAGAGGAATACCCAGCAGATAAAGGAACAGGATAAATGCCCACCAAACCAAACCAAAGAGGAAGAGATAGGGAATCTACCTGATAAAGAATTCCGAATAATGATAGTGAAATTGATCCAAAATCTTGAAATTAAAATGGAATCACAGATAAATAGCCTGGAGACAAGGATTGAGAAGATGCAAGAAAGGTTTAACAAGGACCTAGAAGAAATAAAAAAGAGTCAATATATAATGAATAATGCAATAAGTGAAGTTAAAAACACTCTGGAGGCAACAAATAGTAGAATAACAGAGGCAGAAGATAGGATTAGTGAATTAGAAGATAGAATGGTAGAAATAAATGAAGCAGAGAGGGTAAAAGAAAAACGAATTAAAAGAAATGAGGACAATCTCAGAGACCTCCAGGACAATATTAAACGCTACAACATTCGAATCATAGGGGTCCCAGAAGAAGAAGACAAAAAGAAAGACCATGAGAAAATACTTGAGGAGATAATAGTTGAAAACTTCCCTAAAATGGGGAAGGAAATAATCACCCAAGTCCAAGAAACCCAGAGAGTCCCCAACAGGATAAACCCAAGGCGAAACACCCCAAGACACATATTAATCAAATTAAGAAAGATCAAACACAAAGAACAAATATTAAAAGCAGCAAGGGAAAAACAACAAATAACACACAAGGGAATTCCCATAAGGATAACAGCTGATCTTTCAATAGAAACTCTTCAAGCCAGGAGGGAATGGCAAGACATACTTAAAATGATGAAAGAAAATAACCTACAGCCCAGATTATTGTACCCAGCAAGGATCTCATTCAAGTATGAAGGAGAAATCAAAAGCTTTTCAGACAAGCAAAAGCTGAGAGAATTCTGCACCACCAAACCAGCTCTCCAACAAATACTAAAGGATATTCCCTAGACAGGAAACAAAAACGGTGTATAAATTCGAACCCAAAACAATAAAGTAATTGGCAACGGGATCATACTTATCAGTAATTACCTTAAACGTAAATGGGTTGAATGCCCCAACCAAAAGACAAAGACTGGCTGAATGGATACAAAAACAAGACCCCTACATATGTTGTCTACAAGAGACCCACCTCAAAACGGGGGACACATACAGACTGAAAGTGAAGGGCTGGAAAAAGATCTTCCATGCAAATAGGGACCAAAAGAAAGCAGGAGTAGCAATACTCATACCAGATTAAACAGACTTTAAAACAAAGGCTGTGAAAAGAGACAAGGTCATTACATAATGATCAAAGGATCAATCCAAGAAGAAGATATAACAATTATAAATATATATGCACCCAACACGGGAGCACCACAGTAAGACAAATGCTAACAAGTATGAAAGGAGAAATTAACAATAACACAATAATAGTGGGAGACTTTAATACCCCACTCACACCTATGGATAGATCAACTAAACAGAAAATTAACAAGGAAACACAAACTTTAAATGATATAATAGACCAGTTAGACCTAACTGATATCTATAGGACATTTCATCCCAAAACAATGAATTTCACCTTTTTCTCAAGCACACATGGAACCTTCTCCAGGATAGATCACATCCTGGGCCATAAAGCTAGCCTTGGTAAATTCAAAAAAATAGAAATCATTCCAAACATCTTTTCTGACCACAATGCAGTAAGATTAGCTCTCAATTACAGGAGAAAAACTATTAAAAATTCCAACATATGGAGGCTGAACAACACGCTGCTGAAGAACCAACAAATCACAGAAGAAATCAAAAAAGAAATAAAAATTTGCATAGAAACGAATGAAAATGAAAACACAACAACCCAAAACCTATGGGACACTGTAAAAGCAGTGCTAAGGGGAAGTTCATAGCAATACAGGCATACCTCAAGAAACAAGAAAAAAGTCAAATAAATAACCTAACTCTACACCTGAAGCAACTAGAAAAGGAAGAAATGAAGAACCCCAGGGTTAGTAGAAGGAAAGAAATCTTAAAACTTAGAGCAGAAATAAATGCAAAAGAAACAAAAGAGACCATAGCAAAAATCAACAAAGCAAAAAGCTGGTTCTTTGAAAGGATAAATAAAATTGACAAACCATTAGCCAGACTCATCAAGAAACAAAGGGAGAAAAATCAAATCAATAAAATTAGAAATGAAAATGGAGAGATCACAACAGACAACACAGAAATACAAAGGATCATAAGAGACTACTATCAACAATTATATGCCAATAAAATGGACAACGTGGAAGAAATGGACAAATTCTTAGAAAAGTACAACTTTCCAAAACTCGACCAGGAAGAAATAGAAAATCTTAACAGACCCATCACAAGCACGGAAATTGAAACTGTAATCAAAAATCTTCCAGCAAACAAAAGCCCAGGTCCAGACGGCTTCACAGCTGAATTCTACCAAAAATTTAGAGAAGAGCTAACACCTATCCTGCTCAAACTCTTCCAGAAAATTGCAGAGGATGGTAAACTTCCAAACTCATTCTATGAGGCCACCATCACCCTAATACCAAAACCTGACAAAGATCCCACAAAAAAAGAAAACTACAGGCCAATATCACTGATGAACATAGATGCAAAAATCCTTAACAAAATTCTAGCAATCAGAATCCAACAACACATTAAAAAGATCATACACCATGACCAAGTGGGCTTTATCCCAGGGATGCAAGGATTCTTCAATATCCGCAAATCAATCAATGTAATACACCACATTAACAAATTGAAAAATAAAAACCATATGATTATCTCAATAGATGCAGAGAAAGTCTTTGACAAAATTCAACATCCATTTATGATAAAAACTCTCCAGAAAGCAGGAATAGAAGGAACATACCTCAACATAATAAAAGCTATATATGACAAACCCATAGCAAACATTATCTTCAATGGTGAAAAATTGAAAGCATTTCCTCTCAAGTCAGGAACAAGACAAGGGTGCCCACTTTCACCATTACTATTCAACATAGTTTTGGAAGTTTTGGCCACAGCAATCAGAGCATAAAAAGAAATAAAAGGAATCCATATTGGAAAAGAAGAAGTAAAACTCTCACTATTTGCAGATGACATGATCCTCTACATAGAAAACCCTAAAGACTCCACCAGAAAATTACTAGAACTAATCAATGACTATAGTAAAGTTGCAGGATATAAAATCAACACACAGAAATCCCTTGCATTCCTATACACTAATAATGAGAAAACAGAAAGAGAAATTAAGGAAACAATTCCATTCACCATTGCAACGGAAAGAATAAAATACTTAGGAATATATCTACCTAAAGAAACTAAAGACCTATATATAGAAAACTATAAAACACTGGTGAAAGAAATCAAAGAGGACACTAATAGATGGAGAAATATACCATGTTCATGGATTGGAAGAATCAATAGAGTGAAAATGAGTATACTACCCAAAGCAATTTATAGATTCAATGCAATCCCTATCAAGCTACCAACAGTATTCTTCACAGAGCTAGAACAAATAATTTCACAATTTGTATGGAAATACAAAAAATCTCGAATAGCCAAAGCGATCTTGAGAAAGAAGAATGGAACTGGAGGAATCAACCTACCTGACTTCAGGCTCTACTACAAAGCCACAGTCATCAAGACAGTATGGTACTGGCACAAAGACAGAAATATAGATCAATGGAACAAAACAGAAAGCCCAGAGATAAATCCACGCACATATGGACACCTTATCTTTGACAAAGGAGGCAAAAATATACAATGGATTAAAGACAATCTCTTTAACAAGTGGTGCTGGGAAATCTGGTCAACCACGTGTAAAAGAATGAAACAAGAACACTTGCTAACACCATACACAAAAATAAACTCAAAATGGATTAAAGATCTCAACGTAAGACCAGAAACTATAAAACTCCTGGAGGAGAACATAGGCAAAACACTCTGACATACATTACAGCAGGATCCTCTATGACCCACCTCCCAGAATATTGGAAATAAAAGCAAAAATAAACAAATGGGACCTAATTAACCTTAAAAGCTTCTGCACATCAAAGGAAACTATTAGCAAGGTGAAAAGACAGCCTTCAGAATGGGAGAAGATAATAGCAAATGAAGCAACTGACAAACAACTAATCTCGAGAATATACAAGCAACTCCACAGCTCAACTCCAGAAAAATAAATGACCCAATCAAAAAATGGGCCAAAGAACTAAATAGACATTTCTCCAAAGAAGACATCCAGATGGCTAACAAACACATGAAAAGATGCTCAACATCACTCATTATCAGAGAAATGCAAATCAAAACCACTATGAGGTACCATTTCACGCCAGTCAGAATGGCTGCGATCCAAAAGTCTACAAATAATAAATGCTGGAGAGGGTGTGGAGAAAAGGGAACCCTCTTACACTGTTGGTGGGAATGCAAACTAGTACAGCCACTATGGAGAACAGTGTGGAGATTCCTTAAAAAACTGGAAATAGATCTGCCTTATGATCCAGCAATCCCACTGCTGGGCATACACACTGAGGAAACCAGAATTGAAAGAGACATGTGTACCCCAATGTTCATCGCAGCACTGTTTTATAATAGCCAGGACATGAAGAAACCTAGATGTCCATCAGCAGATGAATGGATAAGAAAGCTGTGGTACATATACACAATGGAGTATTACTCAGCCATTAAAAAGAATACATTTGAATCAGTTCTAATGAGGTGGATGAAACTGGACCCTATTATACCGAGTGAAGTAAGCCAGAAAGAAAAACACCAATATGGTATACTAACGCATATATATGGAATTTAGAAAGATGGTAACAATAACCCTGTGTAAAAGGGTTACACAGGGTTACTACGAGACAGCAAAAGAGACACTGATGTATAGAACAGTCTTATGGACTCTGTGGGAGAGGGAGAGGGTGGGAAGATTTGGGAGAATGCATTGAAACATGTAAAATATCATGTATGAAACAGTTGCCAGTCCAGGTTCGATGCACGATACTGGATGCTTGGGGCTGGTGCACTGGGACGACCCAGAGGGATGGTATGGGGAGGGAGGAGGGAGGAGGGTTCAGGATGGGTAACACGTGTATACCTGTGGTGGATTCATTTTGATATTTGGCAAAACTAATACAATTTTGTAAAGTTTAAAAATAAAATTTTAAAAAATTAAAAAAATAATAATAAATAAATAAACAAACTACAGGAGACTTTAAAGGTTCTTAAAAAGTCCCATATTAGTGGGACTTTCTTGGTGGTCCAGTGGCTAAGATTCCACACTCCTAATGCGGGGTCCTGGGTTCCCTCCATGGCCAGGGAACAAAATCTCATATACCACAACTAAGAGTTCAGATGCCACAACTAAAGAACCCATGTTCCACAACTAAAAAAAATATAAAAAAAATCCCGCATGTCACAGCTAAGACCTGGCACAGCCAAATAAATAAATATTAAGAAAAAACCATATTAGTGATCATAATGCAAGGATTTTGTTTGGAGCTCAATTTATACCAACTGCAAAACTAAGTAAACCAATAAGAGAGTTATAGGGAACATAAGAATTCTCTTATAAATAAGAGGATTATGGACAACTAGGGAAATGGGAAGGACAGAAAATTTCATATTAAGACATCATATATGTGATGATGGTGTTATTTTTATAGTTAAAAAGAGGTACTTCCCTGGTAGTCCAGTGGTTAAAGATGAACCTGCCAGTGCAGCAGACATGGCTTCAATCCCTGATCCAGGAAGACTCCACGTGCTACGGGGCAACGAAGCCCCTGCGCCACAACTAGTGAGCGCTCACACTGCAACTGTTGAAGCCCGCGTGCCTAGAGCACACGCACAGCAGTGAAGAGTAGTCTCAGTTCGCTGCAGCTAGAGAAAGCCCATGTGCAGCACTGAAGACCCAGCAGAACCAAAAAAAAAATTGTTTTTAATTTAAAAAGAGGAGTCTGTGTTTGAGACATATAAGAAATGTTTATAGGTAACCTGACATGATGTTTTGTATTTGTTTCAAAATTAGAGGAGAGGTGGGTAGCAGGGTGGGAAGAAAATAAAATGTAGTCATGTGTTAATAACTGTTTCAAATGAGTGATGGGTAGGTACATGGAGGTTTGCACTATCATTCTATTTTTTATATTCAAAATATTTTATAATTTAATAAAGATAACTGAATAAATAAAATAAATGATTCTCAGGTTAGAAAAGAGGTAAAATCCAACTAATTTTTTTTAAAAGGAAGCACACAGACATAAATAAACTTTAATTTTATACAAACTTCTATTTTAGATGGACAAACCTCAATTCTAAATTATCACCTTTAAAGTGTAGTTTATTTGACTTCCCAAAAGTGTCTGGAAATGCCATATTCAAAGGCCATCTTCTTTTTATTTTAAAACCAAAAAGCATGAAATGTAAAATCCAGGAAATTTTATTATAAACACGTCTGGGACACTGATAATCTACATATATGTGAATTTAAACACAATCAAATAAATACAGAAAGTATAAATATATAATTTGGTAATAAACGCTTTCACTAAAATCTTAGCATAGATTTTTCTTTGTTCACAATTTTTATAAATATACAATAATGCTTCATTAAAAACTTGAACACAAAGTGAAAAAAATCTTCTAGAATGTAAGATTTTCTAATACAATGCTGAACTTGAATAGGTTTATTTCTTAATTATTAAACTATGAACGGTTCAAAAATCACTGCCAGTAGCCTGGTGTAAACAATTCACTACAAAAGCCCTAGTGAAGGTTCTACAGGTTTTTAAAATGTGTTCCAAAAACTAATCTACCATGTTTGATGAAATGTTTGTCCTGGATTCTAGAAGAAAGAGTCACTGCTACCTAATGCCCACTGTTATCCCTGCCTTGCCCCCAGTCTATTCCATTTTGGGAACATCATCTGAAACTCAGTATTATGCAAAGTTACAGACTAGATGCAAGACTAGGGCTTCCCTGGTGGTTCAGATAGTAAAGAATCCACCTGCAATGAAGGAGACCTGGGTTCAATCCCAGAGTCGGGAAGATCCCCTGGAGAAGGGAATGGCTACCCACTCCAGTATTCTTACCAGGAGAATTCCATGGACAGAGAAGCCTGAGGGGCTACAGTCTATGGGGTCACAAAGAGTCAGACACGACTGAATGACTAACACTTTCAATATTATAGTGTATAAGATGCAACTCTTATATAAGTACATTCAGTTAAGTTTAATATTACGATTTTTTTGAATGCTGAAAATTAAATACTATCTGATTCAACTCCCTGATATATCGGAAATCATATAAGCTTTCAGGTTTGAGCTCTCCTAATAGCATAAACATTCAGGCTTCTTACAAACCATTGATCTCAAGATTAGATTAAAAACAAGTATCACTTTCAAAGTGAAAGTGAAGTCACTCAGTCGTGTCTGACTCTTTGCGACCCCATGGACTGTAGCATACCATACTTCTCTGTCCATGGGATTTTCCAGGCAAGAGTACTGGAGTGGGTTGCCATTTCCTTCTCCAGGGGATCTTCCCCACCCAGGGATCGAATCTGGGTCTCTCTCATTGTAGGCAGACGCTTTACCCTCTGAGCCACCAGGGAAGCCCAAGATCACTTTCAAGATGGACTCAAAGGTCATAAATGTCTGCCAGGTGGTTCAGATTTACTCTCAGGTGATGGGAAGCCACTGAAATGACCGGGTTCCCAAATACCTGTCTCTTAATCTCATGTTATTGTTTTTTCCTTGCCTGAATCCAACTATTCCTACAGTTTTAGTGACCACCTATATTAAGATGGCTTCCAAATTTGTACTTTAATTGCTGACATGTTTGGAAGTGCAGATCTGAGTACACAACTGCCTAATTATAAAGCTGCCCTCTTATAAGCAACAAATTATGTATTCTTTCATCAACCCCAACCTAAAGGCTGCTTATGTGTTTTCATTAGTCCCTGTTAGCCTCCATTTGCATGGATCAACACACCACCATTCACCAGTTCTCCAGAATTAAAACAACAAAATCATCTTCGGCCTCTTCTCTTTTCTTTCCCTTCTATCAGTCCAATTCATTACCCAGTCCAAAAGCTTTACTAAATCAAACTTTTCTTTCCTTTTCCTTCACTTCAGTCCAGTAAGATCTCTCTCTAGGATCAGGGTAAATCCAGCAATGCTCTCACCTAGTAGAACTGTAGTTCCTTCCTTTCCCCTCGAGCTCATCTTTTGCAGAGCTTCCAGAGCCATTTCTCTAACAGCTCTAATTATGTCACAAACTTCTCTCTGTTGAAAAGCTTTCAGTGGTTACCTACTATCTCATAATGAAGTATAAACTTCAAACCTATGTAAGGTCTTTTATAAGCTGACCTTGTCTATCACCTCACTAGAACAGCTTTCCACTGTTCTTCTGCACTGAAGTCTACCCACATGGGACTCACCTTCTCATCTCTGTGGTATTTCCCATCTCTTCCCACCACCGACCAGGAATACTCCCCTAACACTCTTTGTGAAATCCTATTTATCCTTCAAGGTGCTGATCAAATGTCTCCAGCTACTTATCTCCCTAAATTCTCCCAGTACAATCAAACATAAAGCACTCTCTTCCTTCTCTAGCACAGCCCAACAGTCTGAAAGTTGTTTCTTATAAAAAAAAGGTAAACATCTACCCTCTGATCTAAATTCTGAGTTAAAGGCTATACAGATGAGCCTAATCCTTTTCTACACCACAATTTTTCAAATACTTGAAGCCTCTCCTAAAACTAATCTTCACAGGGTAAACTTGCTCAAGACTTGCAGGTAATAAAACTTACGGACATAATCTCTACAAAATTTCATCATCATAACTATTCCTGTCTGGACTCTTTAGTTTTCCAAGCATCTCTTCTAAAGTGTGGTGCCCCAAAATAAACACAATACTCAAAAGACAAAAACAGGTGCTTTTGCAAATTATGCACAATATTCACCTCACCCCGCCAAATCTGGATACTCACAATGTCTATTAGCAAATTAACAGCTCAAAATAGTTCAGTTAATAAATTTGTTAGTTTTTAGGGGTGCAATGTTTAATAAATGTGCAAAAAAAGAAGTGAAAATAACAAAACGAGGTTCAAAAAGGTTCCTGTAAGAATGAAGTATACAAATACAAGAATTTATCTTAGAAAGGAAGAGAATTACCTTTTGAAACATGAGATAAGTGGAACTGGCTGGATAAAAATTCAAGTAAATTACATATAAGAAGGGTGCAATAACAAAGGAATTTTCTAGATAAACTTTAAGGAATCTTTTACTAAATAATCTACTCTAGAGCAGGCAAATTTTCAATAAAAAATATGCTAATCAGTACTTTGTTATCAAAAATGCCAAATACTCCCTGGAGAAGGAAATGGCAACCCACTCCAGTATTCTTGCCTGGAAAATCTCATGGACAGATGAGCCTGGTGGACTAGTGTCTGGCATCGCAGAGTCGTACACAACTTAGCAACTGAACAACAACAACACACAATCAGGCAGATGGCGATTTGGGGAAATAGTTCTTGATGGAAATGTGACATAAAATGACGAGTGAAGTGACCTAGCAATATGGAATACAGAGTTTTGTAAGAAATTAACATTTGTGTATAGAATAATAATTGCAAATATTCAAACAATAAAGTCCATGGCTAAAGAAAAAAAAATGCCAAATACATGCAATGCTCTTAATCTTTTTATCTTGAAATGTCAACAGGTTTGTTTTTTTTTTTAAGTTAAAATTTCAACAATTCTAAACTTAAATTCAGCTGACTGGATAATACTCAAGACTTATTTTGAACTACATAACAACACATTTTTCCCTTATTAAATAATATCCTATGTAAAAAATACAGTAGTTCTTTGATGACTAGCACCAGAGTAATTAACTGAATTAAAAGAAAAATTAATTTCCTCCAAAGGGTTCTTAAACACTACTCATTGGTGGTGTTCAATTTATGCAATTCAAAGAAAACTCCAGGAGACCTGTAAGAAGCACCTTTCATATCCAGGAAATAAAAAAGTTAGATGACTTATTTTTGGAAAACTCGCTTGAAAACAAACTAAAAATATTTTCCCTTGCTTTACAGCAGAAGACTTAGGAAATGTGTAATGGTATTTACAGACTGTACAACATATCTGTGCCACAGTCCTCAACTATCCAAGAACTGAGACACAAAGAGATATTAAACAGGTGCATACAGTGATTGTACTACATTATTAATAAAAGCCGAATTTTTTTCACAATCAAGAAAATCAACTCTACAATCAAGAGTACCTGGATTCAAAATATCAAGCTAACCGAAGTATAAATCAGCATATGCTATGCTATGCTAAGTCACTTCAGTCGTGTCCGACTCTGTGTGACCCCACAGACGGCAGCCTACCAGGCTCCCCTGTCCCTGGGATTCTCCAGGCAAGAACACTGGAGTGGGTTGCCATTTACTATTCCAATGCATGAAAGTGAAAAGTGAAAGTGAAGTCGCTCAGTCGTGTTGGACTCTTAGCAACCCCATGGACTGCAGCCCACCAGGCTCCTCTGTCCATGGGATTCTCCAGGCAAGAGTACTGGAGTGGGGTGCCATCAGCATAAGCACTTTGGAAAACAACTTGGTATTATAATAAAATTAAACATATCCTTTGACTCACAAATTATTTTAGAATACACATGATTTTGCTAATTTAAGTCTTTCTTTAATGATACTATATTTTCAAAGAAATGAAACTAATACAAATTTTTTTAATGGTCAAAAGACTTAACAGATACTTCACCAAAGACCCATGGTTGGCAAATAAGCATATGAAAAGATTCTTAACATCCTCAGTCATTAGGAAAATGGAAATTAAAACCACAATGAGATAACACTAGCTACCTATTGTTGTTTAGTCACTAGGTCATGTCCGATTTTTTGTGACCCCATGGAGTGGGGTCTGCAAGGCTCCTCTGTCCATGGAATTTCCCAGACAATAATATTAGAGTAGGTTTCCATTTCCTTCTCCAGGGGATCTTCCAGACTTAGGGACTGAACCCTCATCTTCTGTATTGGCAGGTGGGTTCTTTACCACTGCACCACCAGGGAAGCCCAGGTATCTTAAAGTGAGTGCAACAGGGTCTTGGGAGTGCAAACTCGAGGGAAAGGTAACGTGGGGTCTGGTGATGGGATCTCTCTTCCACACTGTCAGTGAGCATGACCTACTTTTGTCCGCGAGGAAGGTGACGCTTGGGGCCAACGCTGGAGCCACTTTAAAACTGACAGAACCTAGTTCTGGTGAGAATGTGAAACTAGAACTTTCATGTGTTGCTGGCAGGAATGCAATATGGTACAACCAGTTTGGAAAGCAGTTTCTTATATAGTTATATATATATATTGATACATTTACCACAAAAGACAGCAATCCCATTCCTAGCTGTTCACCCAAGAGAAATAATGTTCATTGGAAATCCTGTATGGGAATTTTTATAGAGGCTTTCTGCACAGTCACCAAAAACTGGAAACCACCTACAGGTCATTCAGCAGGTGAATGGATAAACTGTGGTAAACCGGCACAATGGAATTGGAATACCACTTAGTAACAAAAAGCAACTACTGACACATGGACGAATCTCAACTGCATCATGCCGCATGAAATTAGCTAGACTCAAAAGACTGCATCTTCTCTCCATTTACATGACATTCTGGAAAAAGCAAAACTATAGTAACATAAATCAGCGGTTGCCAACGGCAGGGTTAGGGTGAGAGGAGGAACTACTAAGGGTTAAGAGGGACTACTGGGGGTGATGCAACTGCTCTGTATCTTGATTCTGGTGATATTTATGACTGTCAAATATCATAAAATCATACATCAAAAAGGATGAATGTTACCATATGTAAATTATACTTTAGATCAATCCGATGTTTTAGATATTTTTTTTAATTTATTTATTTTAATTAGAGGTTAATTACTTTGAATCCCCCTCCCACCTCCCTCCCCATACCATCCCTCTGGGTCATCCCAGTGTACTAGCCCCAAGCATCCTGTATCCCGCATCATGGAATTTAGAAAGATGGTAACGATAACCCTGTATGTGAGACAGCAAAAGAGACACAGATGTATAGAACAGTCTTTTGGACTCTGTGGGAGAGGGGGGGGGGGGGATGATTTGGGAAAATGGCATTGAAACATGTATTATATTTGTTTTTACTGTTACCTGACAATTTATGAAAAATAAACATCTTTCCCTCTGTTTGCAATCTTTCAAGAAATACTTCACCACCATGCTAGGTTCTTTGTGGACTTTTTTAAGAAAGAAATATTTCCTGCCCTGATACAGTTTAAACCGCTCATTAGGGAAACAAGTCTAAGATATTAAAATAATTTACAGAAAAAGGTTAGGCAAAACAATTTTGAGTAATAATAAATATGCTTTACATGTGCTCTACGAGGAAGAAAAAATTTCCTCTATCAAGAGTTATACGAAGTGAATGAAACACCACTTTCAAAGGTCTTAGTGCTTCTCAATATTATTATCATCTCTTTCAAGTAAGGATCCTGATACTTGGGAGGACAAATGCTTTGTCCTTGATCCCTCAATTAGACGTCAAAGCTGAGATTCTAGAACCCAAGCCTTTCTGACCCCAAAGCCTGAGATCTTCTGCATCCTGGTAATGCAAAAACACAGAGGAGATTACTGCCACGTGGTGTGATTTCAAGGACCAGGAACGCCCCCTACCTCCGCAAACACCAAGACTTTACTGCAAGATTCCTACACAGAAACACGATTAGCGCCATGTATCTTAAAGTGAGCGCAACAGGGTCTTGGGAGTGCAAACTCGAGGGAAAGGTAACGTGGGGTCTGGTGATGGGATCTCTTTTCCACACTGTCAGGGAGCATGGACCTACTTCTGACAGTTTTGTCCGCGAGAAAGGTGACGCTTGGGGCCAACGCCGGAGCCACTTTACAAGGTCAATACCAAGAAAGAGGAGAGCAGAGGCGCTCAAAATAACATCTCTTCAATTTCCCCACGACCCTCGGTCGCAAGGTGGGCACTGGCGACCAGGGAGGAGGAAAGGTACGTCCCTATCTCTCCCTGGACCCTTTGGTTAAAACCTCCCTGGACTTGTCCCTATCTACACTGCCGATCGCAAGGACCCACACAGGGCGCCGGCCAAGGCTCCCGGCGCTGGGCGGAGGAGTGTGCGGAGCTAGCGCCGCGGCGGCAGGGCTCAAAACCTAGACGCTGCGGCGCAGGGACTCAGGCACTTGGCGGGCCACTCAGTGACAGCCCGACTGCAAGCAAGTGGCGAGCGCGGAGGGCGCGGCGGGGTGCACAAACTCGGCTGACCACTCTGCTGATTACCACTAGTGCCGCACGTCGTTTTCCGACCACCCAACCGCTGCCCTCGCTCTCATCTCACCTCTCCAATTCTTGTACTCCGGGATATAATAGTATTTGTTCCCGAACCGGTCTGTGCCCACTTGCTCTTTCACTTCCTTGGACAGTGCTCTCCGCAGGACGCCGAACAAACGCTGAGACCAACCCATGCTATTCCACCAGCTCCCGCGCGGGTGGCGGCGGGATCTTCCCGGATCTCAGCAACCAAAGCGGGAACGCCCCCACCGCTGACCCCGCCCACCAACGCCGAGGCGTCCCACCCACCTCCATCCGCGCACTCTCTAATAAAGGCACTCTCCATTGGTCGGATGGCATCATGCTTAACCAATGGGAGGCTTCGCTACTACAACCCCGCCTCCGAGTTCTGTCATGGCAGCGTCCAGTTCTCAAGCCAATGTGAAAGAACGGGATGCTAGGGTTCTTGTCGGCCCGACAAGCGGGTTTAGAAGACCCTCTTCGCCTCCGGAGAGCAGAGTCCACACGGAGGTAAAGAAAGCCTTACTTTTTTCTCTAACATGCTAGTTAAAATGTAGACCAAGACTGTGTTAGCCTTGCCTCACACTTTTCCGCCTCATTATCACTTGCCTGCCACCACACTGGGCTTTACTCTCTTCTGCTCTGTGAGTGGAGAAAACAAGTTACCTTTTGTCCATAGGCAACTGGGTGCGAAAAAAGGCTCGGGTGAGGGCGCTTTACATCAAAATGAGGATATTTTAATTTTATTCCTTTTCTCTCATGCTTTCTCTCCGCCTCCCAAGGAATAACTATCGTTCAAGAATTTATTCTTTCATTTCATTCAGCGTATTTAGTGAGGTCCTACTATGTGCCAAGCAATATGTTGAAGGCCGAGCATAGGCCAGAAATTGAACAAAATTTAGCGTGACTCGAGGCAGAGAACTGTGAGGAGAGGGCCATTGACAAGAGATGAAGCTGGAGAAGTAGAGAGGGCTAGATGGGGAAGAGCCTTGTATGCTTGGTTATGGGGTATGACGATCAGAAAAAGGTGACAACTATTGCGTTTTGTCATCAGCTTGGAGAATGGATTGAAGTTGAGAGCAAGAGTGAGAACCAAGTTAGGTAACTGTTGCAAGGAGAGTGTTGAGGGAAGCCTGAGCCAGGGTTGTGGCAGCTGGAACAGAGGGTGAAGATATTTGAAAAATAGCTAAGAAATAGAATCACAGGTCTTTTTTTCAGCCCTATGAAGAGTGTTGTCTTATATATTGTATTTACACACATTGTAAACTCCACTGGACAGTGTTACAATTTTTGTTTTCAACCATCAAACATATTTTAAGGAAAAGAATAATCTGTTTAGATCCATATCATTTCTGTTGCTGTCTCTTCATTCCTGATAGCCCAAGTTTCCTTCTTATATCACTTTGCTTCTGTCTGAAGAACTTTGTTTAGCAATTTTTATAGAGCAAGTCTTGATGGCCCTGTAGTTTGTGGAAAGGAATCTGCAGTCATTTGAACCACTGTTTCTCTATAGGTAATTTGTTATCCTCTGATTGCTTTTGAAATTTTCTTTGTTTTTTGTTTTCAGCAGTTTGATTTTTTTTTTTTGAAACTTTTTTTTTTTAAATTGAAGTATACCCAGGTGGCACAACAGTAAAGAATCCACCCACTAATGCCGGAGACTTAAGAAACATGGGTTCGATCCCTGGGTCAGGAAGATCCCCTGGACGAGGGCATGGTAACCCATTCCAATATCCTCGCCTGGAAAATCCCATGGACAGGGGAGTCAGGCAGGCCACAGTCCATGGACTCGCAAAGAATCAGACATGACTGAGTGACTGAGCACACACACACAGTTGATTTATAATGTTGTGCCCATCTCTACTGTACAGCACGGTGACTCAGTTGTATACATATATACATCTATGTATGTACAATATATACATGAATGTATACATATATACTGGAGAAGGCAATGGCAACCCACTCCAGTACTCTTGCTTGGAAAATCCAATGGACAGAGGAGCCTGGTAGTCTGCTGTCTATGGGGTCACATAGAGTCGGACACGACTGAGCGACTTCACTTTCACTTTCCTGCATTGGAGAAGGAAATGGCAACCCACTCCAGTGTTCTTGCTTGGAGAATCCCAGGGACGGGGGAGCCTGGTGGGCTGCCATCTATGGGGTCGCAGAGTTGGACACGACTGAAGCACCTTAGCAGCAGCAGCAGCATACATATATACATTCTTTTTTAATATTCTTTTCTATTATGGTTTACCACAGGATATTAAATGTATTAAGTTGGTACAAAAGTAATTGCCATTTTGGACCATAAATTTTAAATCATTATGTGCTGTGTTTAGTTGCCCAGTGTTGTGTCTGACTCTGCAACCCCACGGTCTGTGGCCCATCAGGCTCCTCTGTGCATGGGGATTCTCTAGGCAAGAATACTGGAGTGGATTCCTGTGCCCTCCTCCAAGGGATCTTTCCAACTCAGTGATCAAACCCAGGTCTCCCACATTGCAGGCAGATTCTTTACCATCTGAGCCACCAGGGAAGCCCAAGAATACTGGAGTTGGTATCCTATCCCTTTTCCAGGGTATGTTCTGACTCAGGAATTGAAGCAGGGTCTCCTGCATTGCAAACAGATTCCTTACCAGCTGAGCTACCAGTGAAACTCAAACTAGGGTCAAATACATGTTTATTAATCAAAATAGTAACCATTACATACAACACATTTTTGCCAACAAGAAATAGGTTTGTTTGAAAATCTGTGCTTCAGGATTTGATGAATTCTTGGAAAGCATTTTCTGCCTCCTGCTGGTTGTGAAAGCGTTTTCCCTGCAAAAAGTTGTCAAGATCCTTGAAGAAGTGGTAGTCATTGGCAAGAGGTCAGGTGAATATGATGGATGAGGCAAAACATCATAGCCCGATTCTTTCAGCTTTTGAAGCATTGGTTGTGCAATGTGTGGTCAGGAATTGACATGGAGAAGGATTGGGCCCTTTCTGGTGACCAGTGCCGGCTGCAGGCCTGGTAGTTTTCAGTGCGTCTCATCAATTTGCTGAACGTATTCTCAGACATAATGGTTTCGCCAGAATTCAGAAAGCTGTCTTGGATCAGACCAGCAGCAGGCCACCAAACAGTGGCCATGACCTTTTTCTGGTGCAAATTTGGCTTTGGGAAGTGCTTTGGAGCTTCTTCTTGGTCCAGCCACTGAGCTGGTTATCTCTGTCATATAAATTCCACTTCTCGTCGCACGTTGCAATCTGATCAAGAAATGGTTCTTTGTTTTTGCATAGAATAAGAGAAGATGACACTTCAAAACGATGATTTTTTTTTTTTTTTTGTGATCAGCTTACGAGGCACTCACTTATTGAACTTTTTCACCTTTTAGTTTGCTTCAAATGCCGAACAACTGTAGAATGATTGACATTGAGCTCTTCAGCAACTTCTTGTGTAGTTGTAAGAGGATCAGCTTGGATGATGACTCTCAATTGGTCCTAGTCAACTTCTGATGGCTGGCCACCACACTTCTCATCTTCAAGGCTCTCGTCTCCTTTGAAAAACTTCTTGAACCATGACTGAACTGTACATTTTCTAGCAGTTCCTGGGTCAAATACATTGTTGATGTTGAAAGTGGTCTCCATTGCTTTACAACCCATTTTGAACTCAAATAAGAAAATCATTTGAATTTGCTTTTTGTCTAACATCATTTTCATAGTCTGAAATGCATATAAAATAAATAGAAAGTAATAAGTCATTAGCAAAAAAGGATAAAGCAAGAAATGTGAATTAAAATAATTTATAACAACCACATTTATTTAAGAATGTATTCCAATATCAAATGGCAAAGTTCAACAATGCAAAACTGCAATTACTTTTGCACCAACCTAATATTTAGCAATCAGTGTGACATGGAAAGCAGCCAATCAAAATGGATTCTGGCCATTAATGACCAGTATGTGATGTCTCAGCAAAGAGATTGGAAAAATGATTTTAAAAGACACCAGGACTCATTCTTTTCCTTACCCTCCTTACCCCAATTTCCTCTGCCTTCCCCTATATCTCTACTCTTTTACTTTTCCCTTCATCCGCTCTCCTTCACTTTGTCTCTTCTTCCTCTTTTCTCCCCTATTCTCGTCACCGCCTTGGCCCAAGAGTCCCCAAGACCTCCCCCAGGCTTGAGGATTCTCTAGAAGGACTCAGTATGCAGCATATAGTTGTACCAAATTACTCATAATTATGATTTATTACAGCGAAAGTATACAAGGTGAACTTATTGGAGGGAAAGGCACATGGATGACTTGAGAAGGAAACCAAGCACAAGCTCCCAGTGGAGTTGCATAGGACATGCTTAATTTCTTTCTTTTTTTTTTTCACACTTAATTTCTTTAGCAATGAATTGTGATAGCATAGATGAAATCTCTATCAGAGAAGTTCATTACAGACTCAGTGCCTAGAATTTTTAAGTACAAACTGGCCACGTAGGCACTTTCTGCTTAGCATGTTCCAAAATTCCAGACTCCTAGAAGGCATGTAAGAATTCATAATGTACACTGTTTGCTTCAAATAGTTTAGGCACAATGAGCCATTCTTACCCAGAAATAATGGGAACCCTCCTGAAATCCCAGAAGGCAGGTAAGGGCCAGTCTTACAAGCAGGCCTTTTTAAGGATAGTAGCCTCAGGCCTGCCATTTTAATTATTTTTTGCATACCTTGCCTCCTTCCACACAAACCCTACCCCTGGTTCCCTGTTGTAGAACCCTCCCCTTTCCTTTTCCCTTAGCCCCTTCTCTGGTTCCCAGATGATACAGATCTGAAGTATTTAGGTTGGGTAGAGGTAGGCTACCTAAAAGGCAGGGATTAGATTGGTCTAGAGTGAGATTTCACAGGCTAAAAAAAAAAAAAAAAAATCAGAAACAAAAGCAAGCAAGACTATATCAAACTAAAAGCCTTCTGTACAGCCAAGGAAACCGTCAACATGGTGAAAAGACAGCTTACACTATGGGGAAAAAGATTTTCAAACCGTTTATCTGATAAGGGCTTAATATCCAAAATATATAAAGAACTCATTCAACTCAATAACAAGAGGAAAAAATAAAAAATGGACAAAAAAAAACCCCTGAATATGCATTTTTCCTAAGAAGATATACAAATGACCAACAGATACATGAAAAGATGTCCAACATCACTAGTCATCAAGGAAGTGCAAAATCAACAGGCAACACCCCACACCTGTTAGAATATCTGTTACCAAAAGGAAAAGACATAACAAATGCTGGACTGGATTTAAATGCTGTAGAGAATTTAAAACCCTTGTGCACTGTTGGTGAGATTTACAAATTGGTACAGCCGCTGTGGAAAACCATTATGGAGGATGCTCAGAAATTAAAAATAGAGCTACTGTATGATCCAGCAATTTCACTTCTGGGAATATATCCAAAGGAAATGAAAGCAATAACTTGCAAAGGTGTCTGCACCTCCATGTTCATAGCAGCTTTATTTACAATAGCCAAGACATGGAAAACTAAGTGTCCATCTATGGATGAATAGATAAAGAAGTTGTGTTACATATATTCAATGAAATATTATTTAGCTACAAAAAGTGAAGAAACCCTGCCATTTGCAGCTACATGGATGGACCTTGAAGGCATTATGCTAAATGAAATAAGGGTGACAAGGAAAGACAAATACTGTATGAACACAATGGCGTATTACTCAGCCATTAAAAAGAATACATTTGAATCAGTTCTAATGAGGTGGATGAAACTGGAGCCTATTATACAGAGTGAAGTAAGCCAGAAAGAAAAACACCAATACAGTATACTAACGCATATATATGGAATTTAGAAAGATGGTAACAATAACCTTGTGTACGAGACAGCAAAAGAGACACTGATGTATAGAACAGTCTTATGGACTCTGTGAGAGAGGGAGAGGGTGGGAAGATTTGGGAGAATGGCATTGAAACATGTAAAATATCATGTATGAAACGAGTCGCCAGTCCAGGTTCGATGCACGATACTGGATGCTTGGGGCTGGTGCACTGGGACGACCCAGAGGGATGGAATGGGGAGGGAGGAGGGAGGAGGGTTCAGGATGGGGAACACATGTATACCTGTGGCGGATTCATTTTGATATTTGGCAAAACTAATACAATTATGTAAAGTTTAAAAATAAAAAAAAATAAATTACCTACAAGTAGGGAAAAATAAATAAATAAATAAATATGTGGAATCTTAAAAACTCATAGAAAAAGAGATCAGACTTATTACCAGAGTCAGGGAGTGGTAGGAGGAAGAATTGGAGGAAAGTGGTCAAAAGGTACAAAATTCCAGTTATAAATACGTAGTACTAGGGGTGTAATGTACAATATAATTGGTTATAGTTGACACTGAAGTACGATGTATAGGAAAGTTGTTAAGAGAGTAAATCCTAATAATTCTCATCGCAAGGAGAAATTTGTTTTTGTTTTTTTCTTTTTGTTGTATTTGTATGAGATAATGGTTGTTAGCTGATGGATGTTAGATGATGATGTTACTACTGTAGTAAGCATTTCACACTGTATTTAAGTTAAGCCATCATGCTATACATCTTAAGCTTATTAATGATGTATTTATGTTTCAATAAGTCTAAGGAGAAAAAAATCTCATTTAAATTAGCATCATTTTGATCAGTAATGAATGTAGAAGTCATTTAGTTACATTAGCCTAATTGCTTTTTAACATCTAAAAGATTGAGACAGGTTCTAATAGTTAACATTCACTAGGCACTTACTGTCTCGGAGAAGGCGGTGGCACCCCACTCCAGTACTCTTCCCTGGAAAATTCCATGGACGGAGGAGCCTGGTAGGCTGCAGTTCATGGGGTCGCTAAGAGTTGGACACGACTGAGCAACTTCACTTTCACTTTTCACTTTCATGCATTGGAGAAGGAAATGGCAACCCACTCCAGTGCTCTTGCCTGGAGAATCCTGGGGACAGGGGAGCCTGGTGGGCTGCTGTCTATGGGGTTGCACAGAGTCGGACATGACTGACGTGACTTAGCAGCAGCAGCAGGTACTTACTGTATGTTGAGTCTTTTTATGAACCCTTTTTATGTTTTAACTCATTTAACCTTAATGTCCTCACCAGGATAATGATGTTTTATAGTTACTGAATATCAGAAATTTCACTCATCTTGATTTGTGTGAGTACTTGTTAATCACTTTTATTTATATTTAATTTTATTTATTTAAATGTGCTTATTTATTGAGTTGAACATACTCATTTTATATTTCTGTAAGAAACAATTCAGGGAAATTTTTTTAAACTGTAATTTAAGCTTTTGTTCACTAGATGTCCTCAGTTAAGTTTTAAGTTACAAGAATTTAGCTTTTTGTTCATGAAAATTTGTTTCAGGTTCTAGATATCTAAATTAAAATGAGTAAAATACACTCTTTAAATAAGACATAAGATAATTAAGATAATGCTTCAGGAGAAACTCTTTACATGTAATTGTTAATACTCTTAATACTTCAAAAATTTGTATAAGGCTTTTAATAATCTATAAACATCCTTGGATGTATGTTAGGAGATTTAAGCATTGTATTTAAGCCACTTTTAACTTCATGTAATTTTGGTGAAATAAGGACATTTTAATGTTAAATTGCTTTCCTGTTGTTTAGTTTTATCTCCCCCCCTCCTCCACTTCTGTTAAATTACTTTTGGGGGGAGCATAGTTGCTTTACGGTGTTGTGTTAGTCTTTGCTGTACAACAAAGTGAATCAGTTATATGCATACTTGTATCCTCTCCTTTTTAGATTACATTCCCATTTAGGTCACCACAGAGCACTGACTAGAGTTCCCTGTTCTATGCAGTAGGTTCTCATTAGTTATCTGTTTTATACGTAGTAGTGTAGACGTGTCAACCCGTCTCCCAATTCATCCCACCAGCCCCTTACCCCCTTGGTATCTGTACCTTTGTTCTGTACATCTTGGTCTCTTATTTCTGCTTTATGAATAAGTTCATCAGTACCATTTTTCTAGATTCCATAGTCAAGTGATAAATTATATAATATTTTTCTCTTTCTGACTTACTTTACTCTGTATGACAGTCTCTAGGTCCATCCATTTCTCTGCAGATGACACAATTTCATTCTTTTCTATGGCTGAGTTATATTGCATTGTATATATGTAGCACATTTTCTTTATCCATTCCTGTGTTGATGGATATTTAGGTTGCTTCCATGTCATGGCTGTTGTAAATAGTGCTGCAATGAAGATTTGGTGCATGTATCTTTTTCAACTATGGTTTTCTCTGGATATGTGCCCAGGAGTGAGACTGCTAAGTAATATGGTAGGTCTATTTTTAGTTTTTTAAGGACCCTCCATAGTGGTTGTATCAGTTTACATTCCCATCAACCGTGTAAGAGGGTTCCCTTTTCTCCGCACCCTCTGCAGCATTTATTGATTTTTTTTTTTTGATGATAGCCATTCTGACTGATGTGAGATAATACTTCATTGTAGTTTTGACTTGCATTTTTCTAATAATTAGCAATGTTGAACATCTTTTCATGTGTTTATTGGCCATCTGTATGTCTCTTTTGGAAAAATGTCTGTTTAGGCCTTCTGCCTATTTTTTATTGAGTTGTTTGTTTTTTCTGATATTGAGCTCCATGAGCTGTTCGTATGTTTTGAAGGTTATCAGTTGCTTCATTTGCAAATATTTTCTCCCATCCTGAGGGTTGTCTTCATTTTGTTCATGGTTTCATTTGCTGTACAAAAGCTTTTAAGTTTAATTAGGTCCCATTCATTTTGCTTTATTTTCAGTACTCTAGAAGGTGAATCAGAAAAGATCTTGCTGTGGTTTATGTAAAGAAGTATTCTGCCTGTATTTTCCTGTAACAGTTTTATAGTGTCCATCCTTACATTTAGGTCTTTAATCCATTCTGAGTTTATTTTTGTGCATGGTGTTAGAGCATGTTCTAATTTTATTCTTTTACATATAGATGTCCAGTTTTCCCAGCACCACTTATTGAAGAGACTG
This sequence comes from Bubalus bubalis, assembly GCF_019923935.1. Classification (NCBI taxonomy): domain Eukaryota; kingdom Metazoa; phylum Chordata; class Mammalia; order Artiodactyla; family Bovidae; genus Bubalus; species Bubalus bubalis. Next base: position 18,144,054 of record NC_059175.1, read on the forward strand.
TCCTTTCTCCATTTTGTAGTCTTGCCTCCTTTGTCATAGTTAGGTGACCATACATGCATGAGGTTTATCTCTGAGCTTTTTATCCTGTTCCATTGCTCTATATTTCTGTGCCAGAACTATACCATCTTGATTAATATAGCTTTGTGGTATAGTCTGAAGTCAGGAAGCTGAATCCTCCAGCTCCATTTTTCTCGTCCAAGATTGCTTTCGCTTTTCAGGGTCTTTTGTGTTTCCATACAAATTGTAGAGTTTTTTCTTTTAATTCTGTGAAAAATGCCATTGGTAGTTTAATGGGGATTGCATTGAATTGGTAGATTGCTTTGGGTAGTATAGTCATTTTCACAATAATGATTCTTCCAATCCAGAAACATGATATGTTTGTCCATCTGTTTGTGTCATTGATTTCTTTCATCAGCATCTTATAATTCTCTGAGTATAGATCTTCTACCTCCTTAGGTAGGTTTATGCCTAAGTTTTTTATTCTTTTCGTTGTGATGGTAAATGGGATTGTTTGCTTAATTTCTTTTTCTGGTCTTTCGCTGTTAGTGTATAGGAAAGCAAGAGATTTCTGTTTATTAATTTTTGTCCTACAACTTTACCAGATTCATTGATGAGCTCTAGTAGTTTTCTGGTGGCATCTTTAGGATTTTCTGAGTATAGTATCATGTCATCTGCAAACAGTGACAGTTTTACTTCTTCTTTTCCAATTTGGATTCCTTTTATTTCTTTTTCTTCTCTGATTAGCATTGCTAGGACTTCCAAAACTATGTTAAATAATAGTGGTGAGAATGGACATTCTTATCTTGTTCCTAATCTTAGAGAAAATGCTTTCAGTTTTTTACTATTAAGAATAATGTTTGCTGTACGTTTGTCATATATGGCCTTTACTATGTTGAGGTGGGTTTGCTCTATGCCCACTTTCTAGAGAGTTTTTATCATAAATGTGTGTTGAATTTTGTCAAAAGCCTTTTCTACATCTATTGAGATGATCATATGGTTTTTATTTTTTAATTTGTTAATGTGGTATATCACATTGATTGATTTGTATATATTGAAGAATCCTTGCATCCCTGGAATAAATCCCACTTGATCATAGTGTATGATCCTTCTAATGTGTTGTTGGATTCTGTGTGCCCTCCCTTTTAATTTTTATATATATATATTTTTAGGGTTTTGGGACTGGAGTTAAACAAAGACAGAGATGTTGAAAGGATCCATTGCAGTGGAGTTAACACCCTTGACATTGAACCTGTTGAAAGGAGATAGTAAGTTTACTATATAATCATTTTTGTTCCTAAGTGAGATCCAATAAAATCTTGCTTTCAGATTAATTTTGTAAAATTTCATAAAAATTAATAAAAATTCTAAATTGTCACATTTAAATCTGGCATTATTAATTTCAAATAAATACAGAACATTGAACCTATGAAATGTTGCCAAATATTTCCAAAGTACTTTAATATAAATATATTCATTGTTAAATCAACAAATATTAAGTTTTGGATTTTTGTTTTGATGCAGAGAGCATGTAAGTGCTGAGGTATGTCTTTAGGAGCTATTTCAAAACAGTTGTTGCTCTCAGATAGTCCTGTGGGAAAACAAATATAAGAAGCAGAAGTATATGAAGCACACCAGACTTGTACTTGACTTCCTCCTGGCTTTATATTTATTAGCTGTGTGGCCCTGAGCAATTTGTGTAACCTTTCTAATTCACAGTTGCCTTAGCTACACAATGTAAGAACAATACCTAATTAACAAGTTTGTTGTGAAGATTAATTATGATAATATGCATAACATGATTAGCATAGGACATGGCATATTGTAAATGGTTGCTGCCATTGTTGTTAATCAAAAGCATTATCACCTATACTTTAAATCCGTTTTCCATGCAACAGCTGAAGTGCTTTGAAAAATGCAAATATGTACATGCCACACACACATCCCCACCCACTTAAAGCTCATCTACCCCACATTACTTTTACCAAAATGTTCAAAACCCTTGTCCTTCAATTAGGACAAGTATAGATGTAACTAAAGAAGTGTGTCTTGTTATGTTTTGTTTAGCATTTGCCGCAAATCATTGTATTATAATGAGGCATTATTATTTACATTAAAATAAGCCAGGATAGGTTTAATAGAATTCGATTTTTTAAATTCCAGCTTCTGTCATGGTCTCATCTAGTATATGAGAAACATGTACAGCGAACAAATTCTAACTTTTAACACGTGGTTAAATGTAAAAGATGACATGTGATCATTTATTTTTTTCCTAACCTTTTCTAGGCTGAACATACTACCTCTCAATCAAGCTCAGCTGTGGGACATTTGCTTGTAAAATAATCCTGACATAAGCAGCAAGGGATAGCTGATTTCTTTTGATCTTGGGTGCTGGTGGGATAGTGATCAGTTGTTTGACCTGTAAAGTTCATGAATCCAGTAGGCTACCAGTTGGGAGAGTTAGTGAGAAATATGGAAAGTTATGGATTATATGTGCATTAAATATGTGTGAGAAATACAGGCCAAGGAGTCTTTGCAGAGCACATACAGAAAAGTCAAGATTCTTACTATAGTAGTTTCCCCTTTTATTGTATAGTGAAAATCTACAACTGTTTCATTGTTTGCTAGGACTTGTATTTTGCATTAAGCCCTTTTAGCAGCAAAGAGAAAAAGCAAAATGGGTGTTTAATGGAAAATTAAATATAGGTCTTCTTTTTCTCACAAAAATCAACTCACATATAACTTGCTGAAAACACTTATTCATATTTATCAACTACCTTACAGTTAAGTAACATTGCCATTAGATACTTCAACTGCAAAGTCAGTTAATTACAGTAATGTTCAAGGTCTTTTTCACCCAATTAATGTAATCAAAAGAAAGCTTTTGGAAGTCACTCTGCTGCTGCTGCTAAGTCGCTTCAGTCGTGTCCGACTCTGTGCGACCCCATAGATGGCAGCCCATCAGGCCCCACCGTCCCTGGGATTCTCCAGGCAAGAACAAGGGAGTGGGTTGCCATTTCCTCCTCCAATGCATGAAAGTGAAAAGTAGCAAAGGTGAAACATCTGACCTTATTATAAATACGATTTAAATTAACTTTAAAAGTTGAACTTTGAAAACAGTTGTTTTTCCATTGATAATACATATAGTGCTGTGGTTAAAAAAAAAAAAAAAAAAAAAACTGTTTTACAAAGCTCAAATGTTCAGCAAAATGTTTCTGGAATTAGAAATGGTACACATATAACTCACAACTATTTCCAAGCAAGCTGCAACATTGTTTCAACTAAAGTAAAAAAGCTGTAGTTGTTAAACTTTAAAAGGATTTCTGGATATACACAATTAGAATAACCAACCCCCAAAATTTTGTAATGAAGCTAATGTTAAAAATTTGTAAAAACTCTTCAGGATAGCTTTACTGCCCTATCATCAATCAGATATAGAACTGTGTGAACAAAGAACTTTGAAGAAGTACTTTTAAATTAACCTAATTGTTCTACATATCAATATTGAATTTTTCTTAAAACAGGTCTATAAATCAGTGCTTCTTGGACATGCTGCTATTTCATGAATCCTTCGTAACTGGTTCATAACATGATAAGGCACTTGTACCAGAATGTAAATTATTAAGTCTTTAAGCACAGTTTTGATGAGCTAGAATTTTTTTGTAGTGAGACTTTCTCAGTGAAGAAAGAACTGTGATCATTTCTGGTGCAAGCTCCTTACATGGCACTGCAATAACAGAGACACCAAAGGTGGCAAAATTAAAAGAAAAATGATTACTTATAACAAATATAAGTGATCAGATATCCCTGCAAACCTCAAAATATGGATGAATGAGAGCTACACACTTAACTACAAGATAACTACAACAACACAGATAACTACAAGATCTGTGTGGTATCAGCATCTATACCAGGCGGGGTAATAAAACCAGTGGGGCATCTAATAGACCTGATAAGTTCAAAGTAACTGACAGCTACTTGAAAGCTCAGCAAGTCAATTTGAGTACAACAGTTGAAACTGGGAAAGGATTGTGTACTCTTGATGTCCAAGGGGTTCACAGTAAGACCCAAAGGGGCTGGAGTAGTAATCTAGCCCCTATAATCTCTCCAGCTAACCAACTAAAGATGCCCTGATAGATGAACCCCATGTTGAGGAGAAACTGTTTGGAATAGAATCCAAAGTGAGAAGTACAGGAATGATAGAAACAAAGAAAAAAGATGAGTCAGATAAAAATTGGAGAAATGACTAGAACTTGGAAATCTGAAAATTAGCTGCCATATTCTGAACATCTTATTTTAAAAAGAAGAGGAGGAGGATGTTCTAGAGATATAAATTTTAAATATTGCCAAACTAAACCTCCCTTTTAAAAGTTTAAGAAAATTAATTTTATATAAAAATGAGCAAAAGGATAGGATTAAGGTCAAAGTTCATGCAAAATTATTTTAATAACAAAATAAATAATGTTCCTATAAACAATATATTTGTGCCAGAAAGATATGTCCACAAAGTAGATGAGAACTGTAACCTGATATATTTAAAATAGCTAAAAGTAATTTTTAAAAGATACAGTGTATGAAAGAATAGCATATGTTATAATTAGAAAAACTGAGAAATGAGATGATCAAACTCAAGAAAAAATTAGGAAAAAAAGTTAAATACAAGAGGTGATACCTTAGAAATAGAAGCAAATAAATACAAGAGGAAACATAAAAATCAAAAAGAGATGGAGATAGGAAAAGGAGTCAAGAGAATCAGGTATATGTAGAAAATAGGCAAAGAATATCCAACATACATATAAGAGGAGTGTCCAGAGAAGAAACCAAAGGAAGAGAATGGAATAAAGACTAAAGGAAACATTGTTAGAATGAACAAAATCTGAAACTACTACATATAAGGGAAGAAAATCATATTGTAACCACAGACTTTGATTTTGAGCTTTATGCTCAAAGAAATGAAGTTTCTTATTTAAGATGTTCAAGGAAATAAAATGTGAGTCAAAGATTTTATATCCAACCAGACTTATTTTCAAGTACAAGAGGACTAATTGTTAGTAATATACAAGAATTCAAGGAATATTGTTCTCAGTAGTCCTTTCTTAAGAATCTACCAGAGAATAAAATTAGAGAACAAGAATGAATAGAGAGATGCACCAGAATTGATGGTTAGCAATAATATTAGCAAATAACAATACTTTCTATAGATTCATAAATATTTACATATATATAGATTAAATTCATAGATCTGTGTGTCTTCTCCATTAGATTATAAACTGGGGAGTCAGGAATCATGCCTGTCTTGTTCACAGTTGTATTAGCATAATGCCTAGCATATTGTAGAAGCTCAAAGTTGAATGAGTTGAATGAAGTAAATGTGTTTATAATGGAGGGAACAAATCTAACACTTTCTGATGCCCTTTTTTTTTTTTTGCTAGGCAGTGTAAAAGACTTGTGTACGATTTATCTTTATTTCAGCTTTATGATTTAGGTGAAAATGTTCCCCTTTTCGTAAATAAACAAGCTTAAATGAAGTAACTTGCCCAGAGTCAGATAGTAATATCTGTAATATTCCATCAGTAATAACTGGTCTGTCTGATTCCATTTTCATTTAATACAATTATAATTGGGACATTTAAAATGACTTTGTAATGTCTTACTTTCTGAAATGAGAAATATCTTTTGCCATCTTGTTTCTCCTATTCATTTTGGTATCTTGAAGGTAAATTTTAACTGATCACAGATTAAATCTATCTTCATTTTTCCACAAATATTAGATTAAAGATTTTAGCTTATTGTAGTCTGCTAATGAAGATTTACTCTGTATTTATGGGCATAATAAATATGAGAGTTTGTGGATCAGTAATTTTCAGAAATATGTAATCATAAATGAACTATATAAATGATAAATTAATTTGAACTTTTTTATTATTAGCATGTTATCAGGTGGTTCAGATGGTGTGATTGTGCTTTATGATCTTGAGAACTCCAGCAGACAACCTTATTACACGTGTAAAGCAGTGTGTTCCGTTGGCAGGTGTGTATTAAAAATGTAATTCATGAATTTATAAACATTTGAGTATTTTTTGCATCAAATGCAAAACATGAAATATGAATGTTTCAAGCAAATTGTTCAGACGATATATTTACGTAGTTATCCCTCGACATCTTGCAAGTAATAACTGAAATTCGAATATTGCTCTTTTTTAAAGAGTTTTTAATTGAAGGATAATTGCTTTACAGAATTTTGTGATTTTCTGCCGTACATCAACAATCAGCCATAGGTTCACCCGTGTTCCCTCCCCCCCAAACCTCCCGCCCATCTCTCTCCCCACCCTACCCTTCAGCCTGTCACAGAGACCCTGTTTGAGTTCCCTGAGTCATACAGCAAATTCCCATTGGCTCTCTGTTATACTGTATTGTAAATTTCTGTGTTACTCTCTCCATACATCTCCCCTTCTCCCTCCTCTCCTCCCACCTTCAGTTCTCTATGTCTGTTTCTCCATTGCTGCCCTGAAAATAAATTCATCAGTACATCTTTTCAGAGTCCGTATATATATGTGTCAGTATACGATATTTATATTTCTCTTTCTGACTTACCTCACTCTGTGTAATGGGTTCTAGTTTTGTCCACCTCATTAGAACAGATTCAAATGTGTTCCTTTTTATGGCTGAGTAGTATTCCATTGTATTTATGTACCACAGATTCTTTATCCATTCATCCTCACTGGATGTCTAGGTTGCCTCCATGTTCTGGCTATTGTAAACAGTGCTGCAGTGAACATTGAGGTACATGTGTCTTTTTCAGTTTTGATTTCCTCAGGGTATATGCCTAGGAGTGGGATTGCTGGTCATACGGCAGTTTTATTCCTAGCTTATTAAGGAGCCTCCATACCATCTTCCATAGTGGCTGTATCAGTTTACATTCCCACCAGCAATGTAAGAGTGTTCCCTTTTCTCCACACCCTCTCCAGCACTTATTGTCTGTAGACATGATGATGGCCGACTGGTGTGAGGTGGTATCTCATTGTAGTTTTGATTTGCATTTCTCTGATAATGAATGATGTTGAGCATCTTTTCATGTGCTTGTTAGCCATCTGTATGTCTTCTTTGGAGAAATGTCTCTTCAGGTCTCTTTGATATTGCTGTTTTTAACATATGACTTCTCCAAAACAACTTGGGTATCAGTTTTCAAAAGGACTTTAAGACTTTTGATTATGGTCTTTTTGTTCTCCACCTACATGGCACACCTCAGTAACTAATTTTAGTTTTTAGAGTACTTAGCATAAGATTCATTTAAGTCTTTCTAGCTAAATATAAACACAAATTAGTTTTTTCAACTATTAGTAGAACAAAAAGATTAATAGCTAGAAGCCATAATGTACTAGCTTCTAGCCAGTACAAAACACACACACCCCTCTTCTCTTACCTACTTACTTAAAGCTGCCTGACTTAACATACTTTTCTACCTTGAATTTTTTTGGCTCTTTAATAAAGTGTTTTACGATTTTAATTTGTTCATAGTGGTCACTTAATTCTTTCTTGTCTCCTGTATTTGATCTGATTTTAAGCAGACCTTGAATTAACAGAGAGAATAAGAGTTGAAAAAACATTTTCAAGAGGAAAAAACCTCATGAACATTAATATCCGCAATTGCTATGCATTAAAGCTATTTCCAAAGCGCTAGAATAGATACATAAGTTCGTGGAATATTTGTGAGGAGAATTATGATTATTTCTTGGCTCTGACACTTCACTTTGGAAATACAGATTTAAGGAAACTATTTCTCTGAGCCTCTGACAAAACTATTCTGCCTTAGAGATAATTATACTTGGCCTATTGTTCTTGTAAGTTTTTTTATGAGACTTAAATGAAATATTATCTTCAAAAAGCATATTAAAATTGTAAAGCCTCTATATAAATGGGAAGCAGTATAATTATAGATAGACTTAGTACAAAACAAGATACCACCTCAAGTACTCTGGAACTTGGTTCTAAGAGTCTTATACCATTTTATACTCTCTCCACTCCCACCAAACAAACAATAACAACAAAAGATCTAAATTCTAAAGTGTAAGGCAGCCATTAATTAGTTTAATTCATCTTTGTCTTATTTTATCTTAGCTATTACTTTAACATTGTTTAATTTGTTATATGGTAAAATAGTATCTTCATATATACCACATGCTATATAATATTATTCCATTATTGGCTGTGATTTGCTTTTCTGTTATGTGAGGTCAAGTAAATGCTTAGGACATCAATCTTACTTATTATGACTTTCTTCTTAGATTCAAAGTCTTCAAAACCATCACTTTGAATGTAAATGGGCATATAGTAAGCATCCTTACAAAATGAGTTAAAGTAGCATTTTACATCTGAAGACTTTATAATCTGACTTTAAAAAATAATTTCAATAAAAATTGATACTAAATTAATGTGGCTTATACTGTTTCCTAATAGTTATTTTTGCTTTATTTAATATGTTTATTCTTAAGCACCAAAAAGATTCATTAACTCAAATTTTTGTTAAATGTTAAGGAGAATGATATATCACACATAGTAGGAGATTGATATAATATTTTGTACTCTTTTAAAATATAAAATATAAATGAACTTTTATTTGTGATCACTACATTAAGGATTTATTTGAAATTAGATAATCTCTGTGTAGATTCTTAGGAACAAATAGAGACCAGTTCTCTTTATCTTCAGCAGAAATTTACTGGAAAGATATTTCATATCTCACATAATGGCAGGAAGGTAGAAGAAACAAATGTAGAAAGCAGAAAATAAAAGAAACCAGAATAAGAGAACACAGTCAAGGTCATACCACACGAACAACTGAGTTTGGGATCTGCTGCATATCACCAACACAGACTCTTGACTCCGCAACTATGAATAATTGCTAATATATCCCTGGTTTGCATTACTAGCTGGAGTTTTGGAGTCCTAGGCAGGATTGATTAAGCCCAGGACATGCTCGTGCCCCCACTGCCCAGAGCAAGAGAAAGCGAATATATGGAGTCTCTTTGTTTTCTGTTATTTGTTGTTGTTTTAGTCGCTTAGTCATGTCTGACTCTCTTGCGACCCCATGGACTAGCCCACCAGACTTCTCTGTTCATGGAATTCTCCAGACAAGAATACTGGAAGAAAAAAAAAAAAAGAATACTGGAGTGAGTTGCCATTTCCTTCTCCAGGGAATCTTCCCTACCCAGGGATCGAACCCACATCTCCTGCATTGCAGGTGGATTCTTTACTGCTGAACCATATTTGGAGTCTCTTGCTCTCTGTAACAAGAGGCAAGGCCCTGCCTTTCAATAAAGGAACTTTTCCCCCAAAAGGTAGAGTTTGAATGTTCAGTCAAGAAAAGAGCACACATCCACTACAATCTACCCATTTGTCTGTCCAATATCAGTATATACCTTTCTTCCCGTAGCTACCCTTCCTTTAAAAAAGTTTCATCCTAACCTAATGCAAATATCTATTACTTGATATAGATTTTTACAAAAATCTATTTTACAAAAAATAATTGCAAAAATGTAATTATTCCCTTCCCCAAAAAGCTATGATTCCAAGTGTATTTAGTTACCACATCCAGTTCAAGATAATCTCTATTTTTCCACTAGTTTTATGTGTTCTTATATTAGGATTATGCAATTTGTAGGCTCAGTTTGTATGTAATCTGTATAAAATAATCGAGGTAAGAGAGAGGAAAGAAAGGGGAAATTAGTTAAAATATTTACATGACGTAGAAAGTAAGAAAATATGGATAGGTACTGCAGTTGTTTTTTGCAGTTGTCTCAAAGCCAGAAATGGCACATAAAGCTTTTCTTCTTCATATTCTTATTTCTTCAAGTAGCAACACATGTATTTGAGGCCCTTTGTCCTGTATTGTAATCTAAACTTTCAGCTTAAAGAATCAGAGCTCATGATGGTCCTGTCTGTTTTGGGTTGCAATAGTCTTCTGTTTACTTTTATATTATTATGGATATTTAATATATATGAAAATAGAGAGTAGTCTAATGAACTATGTACCCATCACCCATCTTCAGCAGCTATCAGTCATAACCAATCTTATTTCATCTTTACCCCACCCACCCACCTACTCTGAAGATTATTTTGAAGCAAATCTCAGAAAGATATAATTTCATTCATAATTTTATCTCTAAAAAATAAAAAATGTTTTATAAGCATAACACCACTACCACTGTCTCACATATACAATAATTAATGATATTAAGTATCCAGTTGGTATTCAAATGTCCCTCCACTATCATAAGTATTTCTGAACATCCAATGTCTTTGAATTAAGTTTCAATAGAGGACACATACTGTGTTGATGACTAGTTCAGAGCATATACTGCGTCCTTCAGGATAGCACATCATCATCACAGGTGGTGTACTGCAACCGATGTCATAACTGAGTCTTCAGCAGACCATGCGTCTGTCGGCTATGGGCTACCTAAGAGTAGTGAACCCCATGGGCATCTACCCGTCACATTCTTTTGCTGTAGAAGTGAGGTTCTTAATCAGAAGCCATACTGTGTGGGACACTATAGAGGTACGGGAGGCAACAATTGTAAATGATAGTGCTTATAAAATGATCAGAAAAGCAAATCCAAAACCAAAGTAGGTATCTCTTCCAGTAAGGAGAAATCAGTTTCTTCCATGAATCAGTCCAGTGTAGTTGGCTGATCCGTCCAAGCTCTCATACAGAAATAGGAAGTCTCATTTTATGAGCCTTAGTAGGAAGCAGGCCTCCACATCACACTGTGGGCACCTAAAACTAGAGATGCCTACATATTCTTTCTCTAGACAGCTAGGACATGGCGAGTAATATAGGTTTGTATCGTTCTTCCCAAAACTACAGTTTGTTAATATGGTATCCATTTTGAAACTCAAGTAAATCAGTTATCTCTAAATTTTGATTGCTGTTTTGTAGAAGCCACCCTGATGTTCACAAATACAGTGTGGAGACCGTACAGTGGTATCCTCATGACACTGGCATGTTCACATCAAGTTCATTTGATAAGACTCTGAAAGTATGGGATACAAATACATTACAAGTAAGTTCGTTAAAGCTTTTCCGAGTTGTTCTGTACAATGAAGGAGAATTTAGTTCTAAACAGTGTGATTATTTGCTAAGATGTCATATATGTTAGATATGAAAGCAATATAATGATTGAGGAGAGTAATACTGCTTGAGTTCATATCTTGCCTCTGCTGCTGACTGCTGCTGGTTAGTTGCTGAGTCATGTCCAACTCTTTGCAACCCCGTGGACTGTAGCCCACCAGGCTCCCAACCAGGGATTGAGGCTGAATCTCCTGCTTGGCAGCCAAATTGTTTATTACTGAGCCACCTGGGAAGCCCCTGCTGCTAACTAGCTGTGTGATATTGATTGGGCAAGTATCTGAACTTCTCTGTGTTCATCTGTAAAGGGAGTAATGATCGTACCCTATAGAATGGCTATAAGGATTAAATAGGCTGATATGTGTAAAGTACCTGGAAATGGCTCCTAGCATATAGTAAGAACTCAAACACCATTAGCTGTTATATACTTTATTACTCAAAAACTTCTATGGCATAGTGGTGTAGGGAAGAATATTGGATTTGTCTCCTATTGACCTAAAAAAATAAGGAAAAAGAAAGTTATTAATAATATAGCTGAGTAAAGTAGATAGTGCATGCTTGCATGCTAAGTTGCTTCAGTCATGTTGACTCCGTGCGATCCTATGGACTATAGCCCTCCAGGCTCCTCTGCCCATGGGATTCTCCAGGCAGGAATCCTGGAGCAGGTTGCCATGTCCTCCTCCAGAGGATCTTATCTCATGTCTTCCTCATTGGCAGGCAGGTTCTTTACCAATAGCGCCACCTGGGAAGATGGAGTAGATAATAGCTTTTATGCTATTTGATCAAATTTTATTTTTCTTTCACAGCTAATTTTTTCCCTGAGCTCTAGTTCCATATGTCTCTACTTGTATACAGAACCTCTCTTACTTAAATGTAGTGTCGTCATCTCAAACTAAACATATTCTAAATTGAAGTGAACTTAATGGCTCCTCATATCCATTTAGTCCTCAAATCTTAGCTGGTCTTCTTTCAGACTCTCATTTCTCTTTTCTATTTCCCTCACCGTCACTGTCCATCTGGACTACTACTATAAACTCCTAAATGATTTCTTTTTATTATTTTTCTTCTCACAGTTCCACAGTAAGTTCTACCCCAGAATTAATTAGAATAAAGTAGTTTCATCCTGTCTGAACCCAAACCACCTTTGGTGAGTGATTCCATTGTCTAAATTCAGCCTGGCATTCTAAGTTCTCTGTAGCCTCACTTCCTACTTTCTCAAGCTTAGCTTCTACCTCTTTTCAGCATAGATAATGTACTGCCACTAAATTGATCTCCTTTTGCCTTCTGAACACATCTTATATGTTGTATTCCCTACCTCAAGTTTCCTTCCCTATGAAACTTCTCCCTTCCCTTGTTCATGTTAAAACTGGAAGTTTATACTCTTTGGCTGACATCTTTCTATATCTCCCACCATTCACCAGCTCCAATAATCACCATTTTGTTCACTGTTTCTATCAGTTTGGCTTTTTAAAATTCTGCTTGTGAGTGACATACGGTATATATTCCTCTCTGTTTGACTTACTTCACTTAGTATTTAATGCCCTTAATGTCTGTCTGTATTGTCACAAATGGCAGACGTTCATTCTTTCCCATGGCTGAATAATATTCCATCATATATGTGTGGGTGTGTGTGTGTATATACATATCAGGTCTTCTTTATCCCTTCCTGTGTTGATGGGCACTTAGGTTGTTTCCATGATTTGGCTATTATAAACAGTGCTGTTAAAAACATGAGGATGCAGCTATCTCTTTTGAGACAGTGATTTCATTTCCTTTGGATATATACCCACAAGTGGGATTACTGGATCGTATGGTTCTAATTTTGAGGAACCTCCATATTGTTTTCTATAATGGCTACACTAATTTACATTCCCTCTAATAATCACAGAGGTTTCCTTTTCTACATATCCTTGTCAACACTTGTTATCTCTTTTTGATAATAGATATTCTAACAGATGTGAGGTGATATCTCATTGTGGTTTTGATTTGCATTTTCCTGATGATTCGTGAAGAGACGTGGTTTCTGTCTCTCTGGGGGTTAGGAAGATTCCCCCAGAGAAGAAGGTGGCAACCCACTCTGGTGTTCTTGCCTAGAAAATCCCATGGACAGAGGAGCCTAGCGGGCTATAGTCCACGGGATCACCCAGAGTCAGACACAACTGCAGTGACTGAGCATGCACGCAGTCTGCCCTATTATAAGGTTTTCTTCACCTTCATGAGGCAGAGGTCAGCTAACTGCAGCCAATAGGCCAAGTCTAGGCTCTCAGCCAAGGCTTCTCATGGACTCTTTTTTGTAAACAAAGTGTTATTATTGTAACACAGACATGCTCATTTGTTGTCTATGGCCACTTTGACACTGCAGTGACAGAAATGAGTAGTTGGTCTTCAAAGCCTAAAATATTTACAATCTGACTCTTTACCAAAAAAGTTTGTTGACTTCTGGTGCAGTTAAACCTGAATAAGGTGCACAGAAGGCAGACATTTGGAGTCATCCAGGGTTGAGGCCTTGACAGGTGAGATGATGATGGCCAAAGGAGTTGAAGATCCTGGAGCTGAAGCATTCAACCTTGGAATCCAAGCTGAAGGAGGAAAAGTGAAGACAGGAGGAACTGATAGGGCCGCTGGGCTTTGCTTAGGTGTCTTAGAGGTGGTTGGGGGAGCTGAAATAAAATTCTGGTCATATGTAACTGAAATATGTGAATTCAAAGGAGGAGCAGTTTTTGGTGGTGCGAGTGTCCCGGGTGTGGTAGGTGACATTATATGGAACTGAGGGGCAGAGTACTGACTAGATTGTTTCTGTAGGTGCTGAAGTTCTCCAGAATGGAGCAGAAAGGAAATTGGTGAACCAGGAGGTTATCTTGTCTTAATCTCTGGAATTTATTAGAGAAAAATAAATTGCTAACAATATAAAAATTACTAACAGTGTGACAATAGGTAAATAGAAAATTTGCTGCCTTTGTGATTACACTTATTTTAAATGTCTTTTGATTATCAGATTGCTGATGTATTTAATTTTGAAGAAACAGTTTATAGTCATCATATGTCTCCGGTTGCCACCAAGCACTGTTTGGTAGCAGGTTTGTATTTGTGTTCTTTTGTTTCTTTAACATACTGAAAACTTTTTCCCTTTTAATATCTAGTTAGTTTTGATATAAACATTTTAACCCAGATGAAGATCACAATTCTTTAAAAAAAAAACTTAAATATATATTTACTATTTATATTCATTCCGTTTAACAGATATTGTACAAGTCAGGCACCATGCTAGATTTCAGAGTGGCTAGGATTTGAAAACTAAGAAAGCACATTTCTGGGACTTCCTGGTGGCTCAGTGGTATAGAATCTGCCTGCCAGTCCAGGAGGCATGGGTTCAATCCCTAGTCCAGGAGGATCCCACATGCCACAGAGCAACTAAGCCCATGTGCCACAGCTGTTGAGCCTGTGCTCTAGAGCCCGGGCCTGCAGCTGCTGAGCTCTCACACTGAAGCCTGTGCACTAGACCCAGTGCTCTGCAACAAGAGAAGCCACTGCAAGAAAAGCTTGCACACTGTATCTAGAGAGTACAGAAAAAGGCCACACAGCATCAAAGACCCAGCACAGCCAAAAAGTAAATACATAAATAAGTAAAAATAAAATTAAGAAAACCACTATCATTTGTGGGGTGTTTTTAAGAAAGAAAGAAAGCACATTTCTGTTCTCTTAAGAATTACTTTTTTTTCCCCTGGTAGCTCAGCTGATAAAGAACCCACCTGCAATGCGGGAGACCTGGGTTTGGAAGATTCCCTGGAGAAGGGAAAGGCTACCCACTCCAGTATTCTTTCCTGGCGAATTCCATGGACTGTATAGTCTGTAGGGTTGCAAAGAGTTGGACACGACTGAGCAACTTTCACTTTAAAGAACTTTTTTAAACCACCAAAGTTCAAAGTTTCTAAGTGAGTGCTAAGTGAAGTCGTTCATTCAGTCGTGTCCAGCTCATGGACTGTAGCCTACCAGGCTCCTCCCTCCATGGGATTCTCCAGGCAAGAATACTGGAGTGGGTTGCCATTTCCTTCTCCAGGGGATCTTCCTGACCCAGGGATTGAACCCGGGTCTCCCGCATTCCAGGCAGACGCTTTAACCTCTGAGCCACCTATGTAAACAAAATTTGGCAGCCTTCCATTCAACACAGTAAAACAAAGAAATGATTTCCTTCTCTCTGAGAATGTGTGATTCAAATTAAACATCCATTTCTATGAAAGCACATAAAACAAAAATTTTCATGTATGAAGATGAAAAAATATTTTTCTGATATCAGGCATCAGGTCCCTGTGATATTATTTCTGTGGCACTGCATAAATCTCCTCACCTCCGGACATCAGTCAGCTGCTTCATCTGTAGAGTTTGGGCACTAACTTGTCTTTGAGGCTCACTCAGTCTGTGTCCAGAGTTTCTGTGAATCTGTTACTAGTGATTTAGAAGTATATTATTAACATGGAACAGCTAAGCTATTAAAATAAAATGATTTAAGTGATAAAATAATGTAGAATTATACACGCATTGTACCAGTACACATTTCCTGGTTTTGATACTGTGCTATAGTTACCTAACATATAACCATTGGGACAACCTGGGTGAAGGGTACATAGGGCCTCTTTGCACTATCTTTGCAGCTTCCTGTGAATCTATAATTATTTCAATGTTAAATATTGAAAAATAATAATAGAGTAATAGAGAATAATAGAGTGATCTTAGTACTGACATAGGACTACAACTAAAATAATTTTCTAGTTATAAACATAAAAAACTAAAGTATATTATTAACATACATTTCTATATTTCTACAAGTGAAAATGTCGTGATTCATAATGGTAGTTTCTTATTTCCTTTTGGTGATCATTTATAATTAAATTATCTTAAACCATTTCTGTTTTTGTTTTTACAGTTGGTACTAGAGGACCCAAAGTACAACTTTGTGACTTGAAGTCTGGATCCTGTTCCCACATTCTACAGGGTATTTTATTTGAAACAAGAACTACTTTGAGTAAACCATTCAATAAAATGAAACATTACTAACAATGCAGTCTTTGTAAACTACATGACTGATGTATTTTGTGCTAGTTGTTAGAAGTCAACAGGGAAATAAAGATCCTTCTGTGCATTATTCTTATAAAACTAAACTATTAAGGAGACATTTATATGAACAATGGCTGCAGGGGAAGGTTAAAGGATACAGAAAGTCAAACCCAAAACTTTGTGTTATTTCTACATTGAAAAAAATGAACTACTTATGAAACTTACATCGGTACAGCTGTCTCTATGAACATTATTTAATATTGTTCTGGCTGAGTAGATGTTCTTAATATTTAGGTACTTCTTTTCTCAATAAAAATATTTTAGAAAAAATATTGAAATAAAATTTGGTAAAGTTTTACCAGCTTAAATTATTTTTGCTACTTTTTTTTATCAGTATTAGATTGTCTAATTCTAAACAGTGAAAAAAATAGGATGTAATTCAGAAATTCTGTCTGTATTCATCTCTGAGAAACACATAGTAAATATATTAGGAAAACTTGATGAGATGGGTAACATCTGTTTTATATTATGAATCTCTATGAAATACACTAAGTTGATGAAAATATATAATTTGAATAGTTAGGTAGAAATGACTTAAAATGCTGAATTCACTTGTCCTATGTACTTATCACTTGTGCTCTAAACAAAAATTTTTATATAAATGCTTTTTATAATCATGAATTAAAATAATTTTTTTCTGCTACGACTTTCTGAAAAAAGTTAGGAAACATTTTTAGTCTTTAAAATGTTGGTCTTGTATGGCCTGTTGCAGGGATTTTGTTGTAGAGATACATAAGTAAGCTTGAGCTATGTCATTTATTGATGGACTGACCTACTAGGTTAGCAGCTATATTTAAAAAGACAGACTCACTTGCTCTGGCTGTTCTTTCCAAACCAAACCCAAGCCTTTTATAATAAAATATCATATGTAAGGAATGTCCCATAGACTTCACATTAGTATTTAAATATAGATTATTATAAATGTGAAAAAATGATTATATCAGTTTACTTTTAAAATTTAGTCTGTGTTTTCTTCATAATCAGGCAAAGTTAGTTAGACTCTATCTTTTGATATTTCAAAAGGCATATTTCAAAATGCAAGTCATTATATACAGTTGTTTTGCAGGTCACAGACAAGAAATATTGGCCGTTTCCTGGTCACCACGTTATGAATATATCTTGGCAACTGCAAGGTAAAATGCAAACTATTTGGGTTTGAGATTAATAATTAAGGATAAGCATTTTGAAAAGATTATTTTATGTTAGGTACATGTTAAGCTATTAAGTAAGTCCTGAAAAATAATTGAGTTAAAGATTTTAATTCATATTACCAAAAAAAATATTTCTGTTCGTCGTAATCCTAATCCTGACTATCCAACCTGAAGATACTCACTTTTAAAAATAGGTAACAACCGAATCTATGTAGCAAAGCAAAACTCCTAACACTACCTGTGAAACACTATGTTGTGTCATTTTTGCATACAAAAGTGTAGCACTCTGTTAATTTAAAATCATTAGCATTTTAATTCACTTTCTTTAACCCAAAATTATTTTAAATCTGATTCATCACTTCCATCCACATTCATTGATTCAGTTTACTGACAATTAATGATTCCTGTCGCGTGCCACGGAGAAGGAAATGGCAACCCACTCCAGTGTTCTTGCCTGGAGAATCCCAGGGATGGGGGAGCCTGGTGGGCTGCCGTTTATGGGGTCGCACAGAGTCGGACACGACTGAAGCGACTTAGCAACAGTAGCAGCAGCAGTCGTGTGCCAAGCATTGTACCAGGGACATAGAGGTAACATAGGCAGAGTCCCTCCAAGAAGGTAATAGTCTAGTGAGGGAGTATAGTCAGAAAAATCAGTGATTGCAGGACATCCTGAAAAATGCTTTAATAGAGATACATCTCTGAGAGGTTCAGTATGGGAAGAAAGAACAAGAGCACTTAACTCTTGAGGATCATGGGGTTTGGGAGTTTTGTTTGCTGGAAGGAAGAGTCTTGTATATTTGAATGCTGAGGGAAGAGTATTGGTGGAGAGAAATTAGTGAAGATAAGAAATGGAGAGAATAATTGGTATATCAGGACCTTGAATAGACAGGCAAAGATAATATCAAGGGTCCCATTAGAAGGGGGACACTTGATCTGGCACATGAAGGGCACCATGACTACATGGAAGGAGGAAATAGTAAGTGTCAGTACAACTAAATATGTGACTTTGGCAGAGTTCAAGAAATGCAAACCCAGTTTCTTGTATTTTAGAACTTGATGTCATCTATTGAAAATACATGGATGCAGTTTTCAGAGAAGGTAGTAAAGGTTTGAAATAGCAGTTTTAATGAATGGAAGCGGGAGCTGATTAGGGGCACGCAGGATTGCTGGTCAGTATTGTATGCTCTGTTGAAGGTGTAGCTCACAGCTGTGCTATGACACAGAAATTAAAACAGTGAATGACACAGACTTAACAATTGTCTCAAAATTGTTGAAGTCATGGGTATAAGGAACGAAATAAAATCACTAGAAGGCTTATAGGAGGGATCAATGACCTTATGAGATAGAGGCATGAGTGTCAAACAGAAAATTGTGAAACTTGAAGGGATAGGAAGTAGTAATCAAATTTTGATACAGACATTTTAATAAAACTTTTTGCAGAAGAATTATTAGAAAAGCTACTTTTTTAGGTTTATAAAGAAATGTATCTCTATTTTTGTAAAGCTGCTAGCCCTCCTTCTCTGTCACAGTTTAGTCCCCAGAGAAACTTGTGTTAATAGTTTGCAGATTGTGACATTGAAATTTGTAATGTCTGAAGTAGAATAAAGTCTAGTATGTACCCACAAAGTGAAAGTGAAAGTGTTAGTCCCTCAGTCATGTCTGACTTTGCGATCCCATGGACTGTAGCCATGGAATCCTCTATCTATCTATGGAATTAAATTCTCCAGGGAAGAATACTGGAGTGGGATGCCATTCCCTTCTCCAGGGGATCTTCCCGACCCAGGGATAGAACCCTGATCTGCATTGCAGGCAGTTTATTTACCATCTGAGCCACCAAGGAAGCCCCAATGTAGCCACAAGAGGTTGCTAAAGAGTTGTGAAGGTGAGGAGCTAGGCGTTGGTTGTGTTCCATGCTAGAGTGGATTTACATTGTTCTTTTCTAATTTGGTTTTCCTCAAATCAAGAGGGAAATTTAGAGGCTTTCAATTCTCAGAGTACCCTAGGAATTCGAATCAGTTCTGGAATGGACCTGGTAGTCAATGTTAGGAGTCAGATATGTCCAAATCTTATGTTTCAGAAGAGACTTATGTCTTCAGACTCATACCATTGCAGACCTATTCCCCTATTGAAAAGAAAAAAAAACAAATTGAGAATGGGAAACACTAACTTTTTGTCAGCCATTCCAGTTGGCTAGGTTTGCTTGTGATCTGTGAAAAGAATCAAAATTATAGAAAGAGATAAACCCTGTATATATACATTTTAAAAGATTTTTAAATGAGAAATAGGCTTATAAAATACAGTGTAATGCTCTTTTTGATTAAAATGGCCTAGATAAACCCAATGGGTTAAAATATTATTAAGGGCTTTGTGAGGATATGATAGCATACTTGAACTGATTTATGTTTTCCTTAGGAGTAGTTTAGAAGCTGAAATTGATTTATGATCATGGTTTTACCTTTTTATTTTCACTTGAAGTAAAATGCAAATAACTCTCTAATTCTAGGAGACATTAAATGTATTTCCTTTGTTTTGGCAAAGATTGATTTGAGTACAGGAAATCAAATAAAAATATATTGTCCTTATTATTCACCTTATTGTCAGTTTTTTTTTTATATAAAAAGAAAAACCATTCCTACCAAATTTAAGCAAAGTGAAATTAGTTCACTGCATGATTCTGTAAACATTTGAGTAACAAACAGTATAAAGGATATGGGGATTTAGCAGCAAGCTTACCAAGGAAAAAAGCTCTTAGCCTATCTTGTCTTTGGAGAGAAGGATGCTCATGTCATTAAAAACAACAGAAAGAGCAACAGAATCCCTTGTGATTTAAAAAAGATAACTTTTTTTTCTGTTTTTTTCACTTCTTTGTGCTTCTGTTGACTATTGGATATTTGCTGGAAAGGCAAAAGTATAGCCACCCAAATATACAAATGCATTTGTGCCAATATACTGAGATTGTGTATGCCAATAATACAGGAAACGTGGGTGAGGAGTAGAGTCCTTATCCTAGCTATATGTCAATGTAACATTTATTTCCTCTCAGTGCTGACAGTAGAGCAAAATTATGGGATGTGAGGAGAGCATCAGGATGCTTGATAACTCTTGATCAGCATAATGGGAAAAAGTCGCAAGCAGCTGAATCAGGTAATGAAAACTGCATTAATATACGAATATGACATTGACAATATTTTTATATAGAAAAATTTGAATTGAAACCAGATAATAAACAGATGTTGACAAACTATAGATTTTATATTTTTTAAAAAAGGCATTCACAATGAATCAATTTCTAAATTTACATCAACTAATTATGGTTGTCTTTCTTCAAAATACAAGTATGTCATTCCTTCTGTTCCTGAATTTTTTAATGTATTGGTAGAAACTTTTTTTTTGCTCACATGAGGCCAACTAATAATGCAAATTCAGTACCATTTAGGAAGTTATAATAAATTAAAGGAATGGTAACATTTTGTGGCAAGTTTGTCACAATAAAATTTGTGGTTGTATGAAATTTGAGTGCACTGCAGTCTAGGAGACAAAGTAATTCAATTGCATTTTTACAATAGAGTGTAATTTCTATGTAGATTAAAATTCTGATTTAGAATTAAATTTGGACCAGAAATACATTCAGATGAACTATTTAAAACCTATGTTTGTTTTAATAATCTTTTAAATTAAGTTAATCAGACTATTGAAGATTATGGTTTCTTAAACCTGTTCATTTTGAAAGTAATATCACTTTTGATTGAGACTGGAACAGTTATCTTTAAGAAGGAAATATTGGTATTATTGATTTTTACTAATCCATGATGGAGAAGGCAATGGCAATCCACTCCAGTACTCTTGCCTGGAAAATCCCATGGACAGAGGAGCCTGGTAGGCTGCAGTCCATGGGGTCGCTAAGAGTCGGACACAACTGAGCGACTTCACTTTCACTTTTCACTTTCATGCATTGGAAAAGGAAATGGCAGCCCACTCCAGTGTTCTTGCCTAGAGAATCCCAGGGACGGGGGAGCCTGGTGGGCTCTGTGGGGTCGCACAGAGTCGGACGCGACTGAAGCGACTTAGTAGTAGTCCATGAAGTGATTTTTAGATTGAAAATAGAGTATTAATATATAAGAAGTTTAAAAGGTATTTAATTAAAATTTTTACTGTTTCTGTATTTAATTAAGAGTTGACTCATTGGAAAAGACTCTGATGCTGGGAGGGTTTGGGGGCAGGAGGAAAAGGGGTTGACAGAGAATGAGATGTCTGGATGGCATCACCGACTCGATGGACGTGAGTTTGAGTGAACTCTGGGAGTTGGTGATGGACACGGAGGCCTGGCGTGCTGCAGTTCATGGGGTCGCAAAGAGTCGGACACAACTGAGCGACTGAACTGAACTGAATAGCATAGCTTACTTCCTGAAGAAAAATTTTATTTGGCAACATTTTTTCCATTTGGTTTTCCTATTTTCCTCTATTATTATGGTTCTAATTGTATAGCTTATCATATTCAAATAATCGAAAGGATTCTTTTTTTAAATTGAAATGTAGTTTATTTCAATTTTGTGTTAGTTTCAGGTGTACAGCAAAGTGATTCACTTAAACATATGTATATATTTAAATAATTTTAAATATAGTCAGCTTACGTATTTTAAGTAGTTCAGATAGTTGTCCTTTACTGTGTTTAAAGGACATTATGTCCTTAATGTCTTTAATATATTTAATAACTATGTCATCAAGCATTACCTGTGTTGAATTTATAAAAAGAGATAATCTGAATTGTGTTTTTCATTGCAGCAAACACTGCTCATAATGGAAAGGTTAACGGCTTATGTTTTACAAGTGATGGTCTTCACCTACTCACTGTTGGCACAGATAATCGAATGAGGCTCTGGAATAGTTCCAATGGAGAAAATACACTGGTAAGACCTTTTTAAGTACTTTGAACCTTTTGGATATACATTAAAGAAATGGATCTGTGACATACACTTGGTATTTTTCTGTAGATTTAACTTTGTTTCTTGCCTCTGAATCATAGCTTTCATTTTATATTTTTCCATTAGTGAAATTCCGCATAATTCTCAACTCCACATAATCCACTCCACCTTACCCCCACTCCACTCTCCTCACTTAGTGGAGAATCACTAAGCAGTGATTAGAGTGATTAGCAGTGGAGAATCACTGCTCTACTGAGCCACTGTGCATAATGGGAATGTGCCATGTCTCAAGTATGTTGAAGAAGAATAAAAGATTGAGAACAACTGATATAAATTAAAGCTATATAGTTAAATAGTCAAATTTTGTACTGTATCTGACTTGTAAGCAAAATCCAAAATGAATGTTATAATAGCAAAATGTATACCACTTTTAATACTGAAGTAGATGTGTTCTAAAAGTGCTATATTCTTTTTTTTTAATTGAAGTGTAGTTTATTTCAATTTTGTGTTAGTTTCAGGTGTACAGCAAAGTGATTCACTTAAACATATGTATATATCTGTATATATCTATTTTTTCAATTCTTTTCCTTTATAGGTTATTATAAGATATTGTATATAGTACCCTGTGCTATATAGTAAATCCTTTTTATTTATATGTTCTATATATGGTGGTGTGTATCTATTAATCTATTAACAACAACAGTAATATCTATTAATCCCATACCTCTAATATTTCTGCCCCACCCCACCCCACCTCACCCTCTCTTTGGTAACCATGACTTTGTTTTCTGTGTCTGTGGGTCTGTTTCTGTTTTGTAAATAAGTTTATCTGTATAATTTTTTAGAACCCACATGTAAATGATAGCATATAACATTTATCTTTGACTCACTTCACTTAGTATGATAATCTCTAGGTTCATCCTTGTTGCTGCAAATGGCATTTTTTTTTATGGCTGAGTAATATTCTAGTGTGTGTGTGGGTGTGTATATATCTCACATGTTCTTTATCCATTCATCTGTCAGTGGACATTTAGTTTGCTTCTGTGTCTTACTATAAATAGTTAAGCTGTGAATATTGGGGTCCGTGTATCTTTCTGAATTAGCATTTTCTTCTTTTCCAGATATATGTCTAGGAGTGGGGTTACTGGATCATATGATAACTCTGTTTTCAGTTTGTTAAGGAACAGCCATACTGTTTTCCATTGTGGCTGCACCCATGTACATTCTCACCAACAGTGTGGTTCCCCTTTTCTCCACAGCCTTTCCATGAAAGTGCTGAATTCTTATGTGATAATTAATTTTTAGTACTTTTAAAAAATTTTATGTTATGGTCCTTACCAGATGTACCTCTTAGTAACTTTCAGAGTAGGCTTCCAAAAGCTTTTAATTTGGTGATAATACTAACAGCTAATATTTATCAAGCACTTTTATCCTAGTTACTATGCTAATAAAAATTATCTTTTACTGTATAGGCCAGGCTACATATGGTCTTATTTAATGACCACATCAACACTCTGAAGGTTCTTCTTATTATAATATCTATTTTACACGTGAGTAAAATAATACATAAAATTAGGTAACTTGCCTGAGTTTACATAGCTAGAAAACAACAGTGTGACTCTAGATTCCCCTGTTACCATAATGCTGATTATACCCATACCCCTTGAAGCATTTATTAACTACCTTAAGGTTCATACTAATGTTAAATCATATTCCTTTCTTTTATCCATTCTAGCTAATTCTCTCTTAGATATTCTATGTATTACTTTTATTATTAAAAACTAACTTTAAAGTCAGAATTGTTTGTGCTAGATTACTTTAGAGTTTGTTAATCCCTCTTATTCTTTATGAAATGTTTCTCCATCGTGTCCCAGGCTAAAAATACAGGCATTATGAGGCCTCATTTAGCCTCTCTTGTTCATTATATTGTACATGTCCCTAATTAGGTCATTCCTTCCTTTTCTCGTTGTATTCATTTGGTTAATAAGTATTTACTGAGTACTTCCTATATGCCAGGCAGTACTATACAGCAGTAGACAAACATAGAAAAGTTCTATCCTTGTGGAGCTTACCTTCCAGGGAGAAAAAGAAAGACATCCATCATTCAAGCAATGGATGGATGGATGGATTGGTAAAATATATATTATATGCGATAAGTGCTATGAAGGGGCCTCCCTGGTGGCTTGGATGGTAAAGAGTCCGCCTACAATGCAGGAGACCTGGGTTCAATCCCTGGGTTAGGAAGATCCCCTGGAGGAGGTCATGGCAACCCACTCCAGTATTCTTGCCTGGAGAATTCCCGTGGACAGAGGAGTCTGGCAGGCTACAGTCCATGGGGTTGCAAAGAGTCTGACATGACTGAGCAGCTCAGCACAGCACAGCAAGTTCTATGAAGAAAAGCAAAGCAAGAAAAGGAACATAGAAAATATTGGTAAGTTGGAGTTGATGTTTTATATAGGGCAGTCAAGCTAGGTCTCACTCAAAAGATGACATTTGACCTCAAGAAAATGAAGGGGTGAGTCACATCCAGCTTCTGGGAGCGAGAGCATTCCAGGAGGAAGAAAGGACGAAGACCTTGAGGCAGAAGCATGCTTGGGATATCCAAGGAGCATGTATGTGGCTCTTGTGTTAGACTAGAGTAAGCAAAGGTGAGAGTAATAGGAGATGAGGAACAGAAGGAACAGTATACCAGAGCTTATGGCTTGTAGCCCTTTATAAGGGCTTTGGCTTTTTTTGTGGGTGAAATGGAAAGCTGCTCAAGGCTTTTGAGTGGAGAAGTGACAGTGTCACTTTGGAAAAGTAAGTTGACATGTGCATCAAAGGTGAATGTGATAGAGATAAATGGTATTGAGTATATACATAAATTGTTAATGTGATTTTATTCCATTTTTCTCTCCTTCTTGAAGGTGATACTCATACTCTATGGATTTTTGCTAGAAGTCCGTATTTTGAATAGTGTGTTTATGATGGATGTATGTTAGTTGCTCAGTCATGTCCAACTCTTTGTTTCCCCATGGACTGTAGCCCACCAGGCTCCTCTGTTCATGAAATTGTCCAGGCAAGAATACTGGATTGAGTAGTCATTCCCTTCTCCAGAGGATCTTTCCAAACCAGAGATTAAACCCAGGTCTCTTGCATTGCAGGTGGATTCTTTACTGTCTGAGCCACCAGAGAAGCCATTATAATGGATAATACATTTTAAAAAGGACTTGATCAAACAAAAAGCCATTCATGTAAAAATACTACAGTGGCCCAGAAACTCACCTACAAAGACACTTAAAAGAATTGAGACACTGGTCCCAGAAAAGTAATTCTCAGGGAAAACACTGTCTTTAAACATTTAATGGGCTGTCAGACAGAATAGTAAATAAATTCCAGTCTTGCCATTTAGTAACTTGGAGATATTAGGCAATTTATTTAATGTGAGTTTATGAAGGACTATGGTCAGTTTAAAAGTTGGCTTAAAGCTCAACATTCAGAAAACGAAGATCATGGCATCCGGTCCCATCACTTCATGGGAAATAGATGGGGAAACAGTGGAAACAGTGTCAGACTTTATTTTTCTGGGCTCCAAAATCACTGCAGATGGTGACTGCAGCCATGAAATTAAAAAACGCTTACTCCTTGGAAGGAAAGTTATGACCAACCTAGATAGCATATTCAAAAGCAGAGACATTACTTTGCCAACAAAGGTTCGTCTAGTCAAGGCTATGGTTTTTCCTGTGGTCATGTGTGGATGTGAGAGTTGGACTGTGAAGAAGGCTGAGCGCGAAGAATTGATGCTTTTGAACTGTGGTGTTGGAGAAGACTCTTGAGAGTCCCTTGGACTGCAAGGAGATCCAACCAGTCCATTCTAAAAGAGATCAGCCCTGGGATTTCTTTGGAAGGAATGATGCTAAAGCTGAAACTCCAGTACTTTGGCCACCTCATGCGAAGAGTTGACTCATTGGCAAAGACTCTGATGCTGGGAGGGATTGGGGGCAAGAGGAGAAGGGGATGACAGAGGATGAGATGCCTGGATGGCATCGCTGACTCGATGGACTTGAGTCTGAGTGAACTCCGGGAGTTGGTGATGGACAGGGAGGCCTGGCGTGCTGCAATTCATGGGGTCGCAAAGAGTCGGACACGACTGAGCGATTGATCTGATCTGATCTGATCTGATGGTCAGTTTCAATGTCTCCATCTTGTAAATCAGGATTCAATTCAGTCGCTCAGTCGTGTCCGACTCTGCAACTCCATGAATCACAACACGCCAGGCCTCCCTGTCTGTCACCAAATCCTGGAGTTTATCCAAACTCATGTCCATCAAGTCGGTGATGCCCTCCAGCCATCTCATCCTCTGTCATCCCCTTCTCCTCCTGCCCCCAATCCCTCCCAGCATCAGGGTCTTTTCCAATGAGTCAACTCTTTGCATCAGGTGGCTGAAGTATTGGAGTTTCAGCTTCAGCGTCAGTCCTTCCAATGAACACCCAGGACTGATCTCCTTTAGGATGGACTGGTTGGATCTCCTTGCAGTCCAAAGGACTCTCAAGAGTCTTCTCCAACACCACAGTTCAAAAGCATCAGTCTCTGGCACTCAGCTTTCTTCATAGTCCAACTCTCACATCCATACATGACCACTGGAAAAACCATAGCCTTGACTAAACAGACCTTTGTTGGCAAAGTAATGTCTTTGCTTTTGAATATGTTGTCTAGGTTGATCATAACTTTCCTTCCAAGGAGTAAGCATCAAAATTTCATGGCTGCAATCACCATCTGCAGTGATTTTGGATTATTATGTACCTAAACAGTCATTGTAAGGGCAGAATGGAAGTAGGTAAAGAGTTGGACCATAACCTGCTGAGTAATAGGCATATCATAAATGATAACCGTCTTCATTGTAGGGTGCTGCCAGCTGAGTAGTACCCTTACTATTTTGAGAAAAATGTGTAAATACATGCTTCCGATGTATATATAATTATTTATAATTTATATACACCTAGTGTTGTGAATCTATATATTTTATTAAGGCTTATTTTCTTATTTTTTTTAGTTGAAACAGAAATTCTCACATTTTCCTCTCACACCATAATGGATCATCTTATAGACTCCTTGAGGTGCTAGCTGCACTCTGCAAGGAGACCATTGTCTTGGAGTACAGAACATGTACCCACAGTCAAAATTCACAGAGAGATAGATAGCTTTTGGCACAACAACAAAAGTTTAAAATAGCTGTTCTGGTGTTTACTGTTTTAGTTACTGATGTTATCATTCACCCAGTTACCAATGTCTAGAAACTGGGAGTCTGTCGTTTATTCTTCCTTTCCTAAATCCCACCTTCCTAATTAAGTCAAATTACAGGTCCTGTTAATTATTTCTTCTTTTTTTTCATAGTTGTCTTCCCTTCCAGCCTTACTCTGGACCCTCAGGATTGCTCTCTTTCAGTACTCTAAGTCCTTCTAACTTTTCCCAAATTCATCTCCCAGTGAAAGTCTTTCAGTGTTTCGTCAGTACACTTTCAGGTCATTAAAACAATGTTTTTGCCTACTGTCCAAAAGGCCTTCGTAAGCTGGCTCTTCTGACTCACCAGCTTTATATCGTCATATCTTGCCACTTCCCCATTTTTTCCCTGCCCTTAGTCCTATTGAGTTACTTAGAGGTCTTAAATATGCCAGGCTTTCTCACCCTTCCATTCTGCTGCATAGACTGCTGCCTTTGCTTTAGAATACTCTCCTCTTCTGTGCTAGCTGCTTCTCAGCTTTCAAAATTCATCTCAGGCACAACTTCTCTTTAACTCCTCTAGTTCAGCTTACATGATTCCACAGTACCTAGTGCTCACTAGTATTACAGTAGATTGTGATCATCATTTAGTGGAATGAAAGAAAAATAATTTACAACAGTGTAGTACTGTACTTTTTAATTACTGTAACCTAGATTAGTTTCTGATTCTGTCATTTACTAGCCAAGAGACCTTGGTTGAAATACTTAACCTTTCTAAGTGTTTTCTTTTTGTTTAATAATGCTGCCTGTCTCATAGTATTGTTTTGCATATTACATGAAATAATACATGTAAAATATTTAGTACACATTGTCTGATACTTATAGCAAATGTTAACATTCAGTAAATGTTGAAAAATGAAAGTGTAATTTTCTCAGTCATGTCCAACTCTTTATGAGTAGGAGCCTGTCAGGCTCCTCTGTCCATGGAATTCTCCAGGCAGGATTACTGGAATGGTTTGCTATTTTCTTCTCCAGTGGTTCTTCCTCACCTGTCATAAATTATGCTGATAGTTGTTTGACAGTGAAATGAGCTGTCTTATGATGGAGTCTGTGCATCACTGTAGGTGTTTACGCAGTGACAAGATGTATATATTTCTGGGACAATAAAAGGAATTCATAAGATAAGGAATTGTATTTGCCATCATCCTATCCAACATCTATGAAATTTTCCTCCGCATCAAAATCTTTTCAAAGCCTGTACATACTACTTGAAGACATCATAACCAAAAGTAGCCTGTTATTCAGTTCAGTTCAGTTCAGTTGCTCAGTCGTGTCCAACTCTTTGTGACCTCATGAGCCGCAGCACATCAGGCCTCCCTGTCCGTCACCAACTCCCGGAACCTACCCAAACTCATGTCCATTGAGTCGGTGATTCCATCCAACCATCTCATCCTCTGTCGTCCCCTTCTCCTCCTGCCCTCAATCTTTCCCAGCATCAGGGTCTTTTCAGATGAGTCACCTCTTCCCATCAGGTGGCCAAAGTATTGCAGTTTCAGCTTCAGCATCAGTCCTTCCAATGAACACCCAGGACTGATCTCCTTTAGGATGGACTCGTTAGATCTCCTTGCAGTCCAAAGGACTCTCAAGAGTCTTCTCCAACACCACAGTTCAAAAGCATCAATTCTTCGGTGCTCAGCTTTCTTCACAGTCCAACTCTCACATCCATACATGACCACTGGAAAAACCATAGCCTTGACTAGACGGACCTTTGTTGGCAAAGTAATGTCTCTGCTTTTGTATATGCTGTCTAGGTTGGTCATAACTTTCCTTCCAGGGAGTAAGCGTCTTTTAATTTCATGGCTGCAATCACCATCTGCAGTGATTTTGGAGCTCCAAAAAATAAAGTCAGCCACTGTTTCCTCTGTTTCCCTGTCTATTTTCCATGAAGCGTTGGGACCAGATTCCATGATCTTCATTTTCTGAATGTTGAGCTTTAAGCCAGCTTTTCTACTCTCCTCTTTCACTTTCATCAAGAGGCTCTTTAGTTCTTCTTCACTTACTTTCATAATAATATATAGTATGATATTTGTCACACTGCTTTCTATGGTACATACTTATAGTCATAAAATGGGGCACTTAGATAATCACCTAGCACAGTGTGTGACACTAAGCACTTAGTAAATGGTAGATCTCTCCTTCCCTTAATCTGTTATTAGAACTTCATTCCATAGACATTGAAAAGGTATTGATAGTTTAGAGCCCAAAGGTGATTTGATCACAACAGTGAGTTACCAAGATTAATAGAACGGTAAGTTGCAAAATGGATTGCAGGGGGAGCACCTAAAACCACAGACAGAAGTTAGAGAGCTAGTTCAGTATTTATATCTCATTGAACACTTTCCAGTTCACATTTGGGATGGAATGTGGTATAATGCAAAGAACATAAGTTTTGTAGGTAGGTGTTCTGATGTATGAAAAAGACCATTACAGTCTAGCAGTTCATAATTTTTCTAGGAGGAACAGAAAATTGCTAGTTGAGATTTTTCTTTTTTTGCTAGTTGTGTTTTTTCACCATCCTCCCACCCTGATGTTATTCTACAAATTGTTGTACATGAAGGATCAAAATACACAAGTGGGGAAATGTTATACTTTTAAATATATAAGAATGAATAAATCTAGGGACTCACTGAATACTTTTGTATCCTAGGTTTTCTCTTATGCATTATTTCTTTTTATTTTTCACAATCTCTGGTAAACAATTTTATTTCCTTTTAATATATTAGAAGAATGAAACTCAGAAGTTAAGTCATTCATTACTCATAAGAGGCAGCAAAAAGGTAGGGGGGTGGAGTTGGTTTCAGAAACCCAAATCTACTGATTTTTAAGTTTAAACGTTTTAACATTTCACTATACCGCTCCTTCAGTGGGATTGCTGAATACGTGTGCTCATTTCTGTCACATGTAAATCTCAATGGTGTGTAAGCCAAGTGTAGTATCCATAATTACCATTGCATATCCTTTTGAGCCTCACACATACACATGTGCACAAATACACACACACACACACACACACACACACGCACGCACGCACATACACCACTCCCACCCAACCTTTAGAAAAAGAAAAAAGGGAAAATCACTCACTGTTTAAACTCCAGTATTAGCCATAGTAAAGGGAGATTTTGGTGATCTCACTCACAATTCTCAGATCATTAGATACTGGTTTTATACTTACCTTAAGCTGCTTATCTAAATTATCAACAGAAAGTAAACCTGTCAATATCTTTAGCCCAAAGCTTCTCAGACTTTGATGGACTTAGAGATCATCTAGGGATCTTGTTAAAAATGAAGATTGTAGTTCAGTAGGTTGGGATGGGGTCTGGAATTCTGTTTCTAATTGTGCAGGTGATGCTGATGTTGTTGGGCTTGCAACCTTGGTGTACAGGTGCAGAATTATTAGTTTCTTGCAAATATATAATTTTTTATATAAAGCTGAAATTAAGAGTATATATACTATTCGTGTTCTTTTCTTTTTATACTTTTATTTCTATTTTCTACATAATTTCAAACTTATAATTTTTAACTGCTGTATAAGCTAGAATTAATATAATACTCTTAGGAATCTACATCTGTTCTCAATTACTCTGCCATTCTAGATAAGGCCACATTGAACTCCTCTGGGCATATACCTTTTTGCTGTTTAATTTATTAGCCTAAGATGAATTCCCAGTAGTAGTTACTAGGTCAAGGAGTAAGAATATCTTTGTTGTTTAATGGGTATAGAATTTCAGTTTTGCAAGATAGAAAATGGATGGTAGTGCTGGTTGCCCAGCAGTGTAAATATGCTTATGTCACTGATGTGTGTCAGTCATGTAGGACTTTTTGTGACCCCAGGGACAGTAGCCCACCAGGCTCCTCTGTCCATGAGATTATCCTGGGAAGAATACTGGAGTGGGTTGTCCTTTCCTCCTCCAGGGGATCTCTCTGACCCAGGGATCAAACCCACATCTCTTGCGTTTCCTACATTGGCAGATGGATTCTTTACCACTAAGCCACCTGGAAAGCCCTAATGTCACTGAACTGTATATTTAAATATAGTTACGATGGCAAATTTTATGTTATATGTATTTTTTCTTTATACTATATATTTAAATTTTGTTACATTATATTTATATATAAATTTTATGTTATATGTATTTTATATACGTATAAAAAGAAAGTTATTCTCTCTCCAAAAATGTATTTTTATATACATATGTGTCAATATTAAGGTATACTTTATATTTTGTTGCATAATAAACCATTTGGCCTTTTAGAAGGGAAGACCAAATTACAGTGCCATCTACATATTTACCTCACTTGTACTAATATTGAGTGTCTTAATGGTTTATTAAAATTTTTGCTAAATGATCTAAAATGATTTTTCAAGGTTACCTTAATTTGCATTTTTATTTCTATCAAGGTTGAAATGTGAACATTTGTTTTTGTGGATCATTTTACTATTTGTACTTCCCTTGTATGCAAAATGTACATGTATGTCATTGGTCCTTGTTTCTATTAGGACACTGATCATTTTCTTTAGACTTATTGGAGCTGTTTCTATAGTATAATATTTTAAGTAAATAGTTGTCTTTATTGTCTTGTTAATTCATATTTAAGTAACTTTATGCTTTTACATCCTGCAGGTCAACTATGGAAAAGTATATAATGATAGTAGAAAAGGATTGAAATTCACTGTCTCCTCTGGCTGCAGTTCAGAATTTGTTTTTGTACCATATGGTAGCACCATTGCTGTTTATACAATTTACTCTGGAGAACAGATAACTATGCTTAAGGGACACTATAAAAGTGTTGACTGCTGTGTATTTCAGTCTAATTTCCAGGTAAGAATGATACTTAAGGGAATTTAAAATGTTTGGGTAGCTAGCTTGCCAAAACCTATGGGTTTTGTTTTTTTAACATCTTAATCTTTCTCTTTAGTCTCACCAATGGAGCAGAGTGTTTTCTCCATAGAACTTTTGCATAGGTTATCTCATATGCTCCTTTAACTGATTCTTAAGTGTAGCGAGATTGTTGGGATTTTTCCCTGCATTGTAGATGAGGAAAATGAGACTTATAAAAATTAAATACTGAAAGAATGAAAATTATGGGTTATTGCTGCTGCTGCTAAGTGGCTTCGGTCATATCCGACTCTGTGTGACCCCATAGACAGCAGCCCACCAGGCTCCTCTGTCCCTGGCATTCTCCAGGCACGAATACTGGAGTACCATTTCCTTCTCCAGTGCGTGAAAGTGAAGTCGCTCAGTTGTGTCCAACTCTTCGTGACCCCATGGACTGTAGCCTACCGGGCTCCTCCGTCCATGAGTTATTGCTTGGAGGGACTTTATCACCTATTCAGTCACTCATTAATAGACATTACTTAATCTGTGTCTGACACTGTGAAGTAAGATATACAGGGCTAGTTTTCACCTAGCACGCATCTATATGGCAGTATTCATTATTAAAATACTCAAACACGTATCCTTTAGTTTGTTACATAGCTTTTGTACTAAGCCCCTTACATGACCTCCAGCTTCACCTTATTTCCTAGAGCCTCCTAGACCTCACTTCAACCTAGTAACTAAGAGGGACCTTTAAAACCCTGCTTCTACTCTATGTCCAATATCTCTTCTGATTGGCCAGTGTCCTGATGTACTGCTACTGCTGCTAAGTCACTTCAGTCGTGTCCGACCCTGTGCGACCCCATAGACGGCGGCCCACCAGACTCCCCCGTCCCTGGGATTCTCCAGGCAAGAACACTGGAGTGGGTTGCCATTTCCTTCTCCAGTGCATGAAAGTGAAAAGTGAAAGTGAAGTCGCTCAGTCGTGTCCGATCCTCAGCCACCCCATGGACTGCAGCCTACCAGGCTCCTCTGTCCGTGGGATTTTCCAGGCAGGAGTACTGGAGTGGGGTGCCGTTTCCTTCTCTGCCTGATGTACTACTTATTGACTATTTTTAGCGTTGCTTCTGGGAAAATAGTAATAAGGCAACGAGGGGGTGATATAACCTGCCTCAAATCTGCAAGTAGATTGACAGAGGGTGATTATCCATTCAAAGAAATTTATAGAATACAGTACTTTTCTCCTTCAGAGTCACTAGAGACAAAGCCAAGATTTTAATTCAAGTATTCTGACTACCAGCTATTGCTTTTCACCATATCAGAGCTTCCTAGCAGATGTTCCTGCTAGGAAGATTGGACTGAAAGTGAGTGAAGAATGGATTAGTACAGATTAAAAGTAAGTAAAGATAATTGATTCCTCTCAGTCCCTGAAATCACTGGACCAGGTCTAGCCAGAAAGCTGAGGCCAGTTGCCTCTTGACAAATATCATTTCTGTATGTGCTATGTACTAAGAAAGATTTTAATTACTTCATTATATCAGAAAGCTTCCAGCTCTTATCCCATTCCATCTATTATGATTTCTGAAAAGGAAGATAATTATAAATCTAAATTATAAAAGTAAAAGAGTAGTGCTTTTGCATCCATTTAGCAGCAGAACCCTTTTACCAATTATATATTACACAAAAACTCACTATTGGAAAATAAAATTGATATTTATAGTAATTCTGCTATAAATATAAAAATTTGAAGATATATCCAACATCAAAATAAATAATGATAATAGTTGATTATTTTCTATTGACTAGAATAGGGATTCCTGAATCCATTCTGCTACTAGTAATTAACCTAATAACTTGAAAGTCTGATGAGGAATGGATATTACATAGTCTCAAAGTTGCACCCTACAAAATATTAACTACAAAGATAAAATAATTTTACCTTGACTAAGACTGGCATGCATCAGCTTAGTCAAATTGCCCAAGTGTATGTGATATTCCTGGCAAAGATACAGCACCTTCATTTAATCATGAGAAAACAAGGTTACCTGACCTTAGTTTATCTTGAATATATAATCTTGTCTTCTCAGGAACTAAATTGCTCTACAGCACTGGGCATATGAAAATATCTTTGCACCATCCACAGTAAGCATACATTCTAAATTTTAAACAGTACAGTCTGTAGAATTTTGTTCCATTTAGGAAATTTGATAATGTGTCAGTTCAGTTCAGTCGCTCAGTCGTGTCCGACTCTTTGCGACCCCATGAATCGCAGCACGCCAGACCTCCCTGTCCATCACCAACTCCCTGAGTTCATTCAAACTCACGTCCATCGAGTCAGTGATGCCATCCAGCCATCTCATCCTCTGTTGTCCCCTTCTCCTGCCCCCAATCCCTCCCAGCATCAGAGTCTTTTCCAATGAGTCAACTCTTCGCATGAGGTGGCCAAAGTACTGGAGTTTCAGCTTTAGCATCATTCCTTCCAAAGAATAACCAGGACCAATCTCCTTTATAATGGACTGATTGGATCTCCTTGCATAATTTACTTTATTTTCTTTACATCTATATTTCCTGTAAGTTACTTCATAATCTTATTTTCTGTTTACCAAGAACCTTTACTTTTATTTTTTTTAAGAAAAATACTGATTTTACTATGCCTCAAATCGCTTTTGAGATGAATAAAAATAAAACTAAATAATTTAATACCAGATCAGGAAGAAAGTTGTAGTGTTAGAAATATTTGTATAGAAATACATTTGTGAGAAAAGTAAACAGTCAGAGTTTTAACATTTTGCTGACTTTTCTTTTTAGCCCTTATTCTTTGCTTAGTAGCTTTTTAAAAAATTGACCTAGTGTTTTATATCCCGTTATTTTCTTTTCACTCTGTATTTGGTTTATATCCTGCTCCTTTCTCTTGACAATATGAATATTTTCCAGTGTCATTAAATATTCTTCAAAAACAAATTTAGTGGCTATATAATATATCATATTAATGCAGCATAGATTTATATATAAATCATAACCCTGGACAATAATATTTGGAAAATTATTGTTTTATTATAAATATAATATTGGTGATAATAACCTTGAATTTCATACGTGTCTTTAGCATGACTTCTTAGAAATGTATACAAAAACTTCTGACACATACAGACATTTCAGTCTCTGAAAGGATTATATCAGTTTATACCCTCTGTATGTGAGAGTATCTATTTCACTGCCCCACAGAAATATTTTCAGTACTAGCCAATATAACATATTTCTGAAGTTTTGTCAGAAGAAGAATGAATATTGTTCAGCATGTACAGACACCATATCCATAAAGACATTGCCATTGACTGCATCAGCCCCAGCTTATAAAATAAGCTTCTCAACAAGCATGGCATATGAATCTTAATGCTCTTCAGCAGCTAGTTAGGCAGTTTTGAGCTAAATAAAACTTTTTTTTAAATTCCTGGCCTATTTTAGCTAGAAACTCTTATGGTTTCTGCAAAGTAGTTACCTGAGGAGGCTTTACAAATAGCTGAGGAAAGAAGAAAAGCAAAAGGCAAGGGAAAAATGAAAAAATACATCCAACAGAATGCAGAGATGGGAAGGCTTTCTTAAATGAACAGTGCAAAAAAATAGAGGAAAACAATAGAATGTGTAAGACTAGAGATCTTTTCAAGAAAGTTGAAGATGTCAAGAGAACATTTCATGCAAGGATGGGCACGATAAAGGACAGAAATGGTAAGGACCTAACGGAAGCAGAACAGACTAAGAAGAGGTGGCAAGAATACACAGAAGAACTATACAAAAAAGGTGTTAATGACCTGGATAACCACAGTTGTGTGGTCACTCACCTAGGGTTGGACATCTTGGAGTGTGAAGTTGAGTGGGCTTTAGGAAGCATTACTACCAACAAAGTTAGTGGAGGTCATGGAATTAAGCTGAGCTATTTAAAATCCTAAAAGATGATGCTGTTAAAGTGCTGCACTCAATGTGTCAGAAAATTTGGAAAACTCAGCAGTGAACACAGATCTGGAAAAGTTCAGTTTTCATTCCAATCCTGAAGAAGGGCAATGACAAAGAATGTTTAAAGCACTCATTTCACTTACTAGCAAAGTTATGTTCAAAATCCTTCAAGCTAATGGCTCCAGCAGTACGTGAACCAGGAACTTCCAGATGTACAAGCTGGGTTTAGAAAAGACAGAGGAACAGAGATCAAATTGCAAACATTCGTTGGATCATGGAGAAAGCAAGGGAGTTCCAAAAATACATCTACTTCAGCTTCATTGACTATGCTAAAACCTTTGACTGTATGGATCACAACAAAATGTGGAGAATTCTTACAGAGATGAGAGTACCAAACCATTTTACCTGTCTCCTGAGAAACTTGTATGAAGGTAAAGAAACAACAGTTAGAACCAGACATGGAACAACTGACTCATTCCAAAGTGGGAAAAGAGTACGACGAGACTGTATATTGTCACCTTGCTTATTTAACTTATATACAGAGTAGAAGTGAAATCGCTCAGTCGTGTCCAACTCTTTGCGACCCCATGGACTATAGCCTACAAGGTTTCTCCATCCATGGGGTTTTCCAGGCAAGAGTACTAGAGTGGGTTACCATTTCCTTCTCCCTGGGATCTTCCTGACCCAGGCATCAAACCCAGGTGTCCCGCATTGTGGGCAGACACTTTACAATCTGAGCCACCAGAGAAGCCCAAATGCAGAGTACATCATGTGAAATGCCAGGCTAGATGAATCTCAAGCTGGAATCAAGATTGCTGGGAGAAATATCAACAGCCTCAATTATGCAGATAATACCATTCTAGTGGCAAAAAGTGAAGAACTAAAGAGCCTCTTGATGAGAGTGAAAGAGGAGAGTGAATAAAGCTGGCCTAAAACTCAGCATTCAAAAAAACTACGATCATGGCATCCACTTCATCACTTCATGGCAAATAAAAGGGGGAAAAGTGGAAGCAGTATCAGATTTTCTTTTCCTAGACTCTCAAATCACTGCAGATAGTGACAAATTAAAATTAAAGCCATGAAATTAAAAGACACTTGCTCCTTGGAAGAAAAGCTATGACAAACCTAGACAGCATATTAAAAGGGAGAGACATCATTTTGCCCACAAAGGTTCTTATAGTCAAAGCTATGGTTTTTCCAGTAGTCATGTATGGATGTGAGAGTTGGACCATAAAAAAATGGTGAGCATTGAAAAATTGATGCTTTCAAATTGTGGTGCTGAAGAAGACTCTTGAGAGTCCCTTGGTCTGCAAGGAGATCAAACCAGTCAATCCTAAAGGAAATCAACCCTGAATATTCACTGGAAGGACTGATGCTGAAGTTCCAATACTTTGGCCTCCTGATGCAAGAGCCGACTAACTGGAAAAGATCCTGATGCTGGGAAAGATTGAAAGCTAAAGAAGAGGGCAGTAGAGGATGCAGTGGTTAGATAGCATCACCAACGCAATGGACATGAATTTGAGCAAATTCTGAGAGATAGTGGAGGACAGAGGACCCTGGTGTGCTACCATCCATGAGGTCACAGAGAGTCAGACACAACTTAGCAACTGAACAACAACGTATGGTTTCTTCATTGAAAGCCTTTATTAAAGTTCAGTTATTGACGCAACCATTTTTTTATTCTCTGACACTTGAAATATATGGATACAATTGATTTAAAAAAAAAAAAAAACCTATGGCAATGGTTTTTGTGAATTTTAACCATGTAAGCAAATTCTAACATATCCTAATGCTATTTTAAAATACAAAACAAAGTTTTACTATTTCTTAAACAAACAGAAAAGGGCATCAATCCAGTGTCTTTGGGGAATAGAAATAGATTTCATCTAATCTAACCTAAGAATTAGTCATTTAAAAAAATTGTTCATTTCAAATTGGCATCAGCTTTCAGCTGACCCACAACCACATCTTTGTTTTCTGTGTTATAGGAACTTTACAGTGGTAGCAGAGACTGCAATATTCTTGCTTGGGTACCATCCTTATGTGAATCAGTTCCTGATGATGATGATGAGGTAAATATTATTTATACAAGTTGTACAGTGACTTCTAAATCATAAAAAATTTTTTACTAATTTACTTTAAATGGGAGAGGCTTTTAAAGCATTTCTTGCTATTTTCTGATTGTTTAAATAACTTACCTGTATAATACATTAGGAAAATTCAAAAAAATATTGAGAATGAAATAAATTTCTGAAGTTTATCAATTTTAACATTTTTATTTATTTCATTCTTGTTTTATCCTGTGCATATTTTTAACATAGTTAATATCATGCTTGAACATACAACTTAGCATCCTTCTTAGACTTTTTCCATGTCATTAATAACTATTTGTAAAAATTGTCTTTCATAATATAGCTTTCTGTCATTCTTAGTTAGTTAGTTCAGTCGCTCAGTCGTGTCCGATTCTTTGCAACCCCATGAATCGCAGCACTCCAGGCCTCCCTGTCCATCACTAACTCCCGGAGTTTACTCAAACTCATGTCCATCAAGTCAGTGATGCCATCCAGCCATCTCATCCTCTGTCGTCCCTTTCTTCTCCTGCCCCCAGTTCCTCCCAGCATCAGGGTCTTTTCCAATGAGTCAACTCTTCGCATCAGGTGGCCAAAGTATTAGAGTTTTAGCTTTAGCATCAGTCTTTCCCATGAATATTCAGAACTGATTTCCTTTAGAATGGACTGGTTGGATCTCCTTGCAGTCCAAAGGACTCTCAAGAGTCTTCTCCAACACCACAGTTCAAAAGCATCAATTCTTCGGTGCTCAGCTTTCTCTATAGTCCAACTCACATCCATACATGACCACTAGAAAAACCATAGCCTTGACTAGACGGACCTTTTTTGGCAAAGTAATGTCTTTGCTTTTGAATATGCTATCTAGGTTGGTCATAACTTTTCTTCCAAGGAGTAAGCATCTTTTACTTTCATGGCTGCAATCACCATCTGCAGTGATTTTGGAGCCCAGAAAAATAAAGTCTGACACTGTTTCCACTGTTTTCCCATCCGTTTGCCATGAAGTAATGGAACCGGATGCCATGATCTTCGTTTTCTGAATGTTGAGCTTTAAGCCAACTTTTTCACTCTCCTCTTTCACTTTCATCAAAAGGCTCTTTAGTTCTTCTTTGCTTTCTGCCATGAGGGTGGTGTCATCTGCATATCTGAGGTTATTGATATTTCTCCCGGCAGTCTTGATTCCAGCTTGTTCTTCCTCCAGCCCAGTGTTTCTCATGATGTATTCTGCATACAAGTTAAATAATCAGGGTGACAGTATACAGCTTTGACGTACTCCTTTTCCTGTTTGGAACCAGGGATCAAACCCACACTTCCTACAGTGGAAGCATGGAGTCTTAACCAGTGGATCACCAGGGAAATGCCATGACTTCTTGGGACTTGAGTTATCTTGTATGACATTTTTAAGGTCCTTTATTCACACTGTCAAATTTTATCAATTTGCACTTTTACCAGATAAATTAGTGTAAATATGACACTGTGAATAAAGAACCTGAAAAATGTTGTGGGAAAACAAAGATGAATAAGACATGATCTCTGGTCTTAGGTAGTAGCCTCTTAATTTTTTTATTTTCATGTCAAGCTATCTAAAGGTGAAATTTTATAGATATGTGTCTAATTTGGTTTAGTATGACTTTGAGTAGTTTTAGTGTACAGCTGCTTTAAAAACTGAATTTTTTTTTAATAAAAAGCTTAAAATGTTAATTACTGTGTCCTGCTATTGGGGAATTATTGTATACATTAAAACTAACTTATAACACTAGGCCACATTAGAATGTTTAACAATCATTCACCAAATATAAACTATAAAAATAAAAGTAAATCATCTTTGACCTGTGTATGAAAAAAAGATATTATAAGAAAACTGAAATTGTTTATTTTATAAAGATAGTATGTGACTCTGATGGTTTATTTCCTTAGTATATAGTTATGGTGATAGTTTGATTCTTCCCCATGTGGAAGAATTTTTGTATATAGGCAATTAAGCTGAACAAGTATAAATCAAATAGGTATACACAAAAAACAAGTTAGGTTTTATATTTACCTTTTAAAATGCACTATGTATATGCTTTTAGAGAAGGCAGTGGCAACCCACGCCAGTGTTCTTGCCTGGAAAATCCTGTGGGCAGAGGATCCTGGTAAGCTACAGTCCATGGGGTCACACAGAGTCGGACATGACTGAAGCGACTTGGCGGCAGCAGCAGCAGCATGTATGTGCTTTAAGATAAGCACCATTCTCTTTATAAGATGATAAATGCTAAGATTATTTCCACAAAACTTTTGAAGATTCCTGTGAATGTAGGTAGAACATGAATATGATCATGATGCAGATCTCAGTAGAGCAGTCTGTGTATACCAGACCCTCTTCCTTACATGTATGCTGCTGCTGCTAAGTCGCCTCAGTCGTGTCCGACTCTGTGCAACCCCATAGACAGCAGCCCACCAGGCTCCTCTGTCCATGGGATTCTCCAGGCAAGAATATTGGAGTGGCTTGCCATTTCCTTCTCCAGCCTTACATGTATACTTACTGTT
Source organism: Bubalus bubalis (assembly GCF_019923935.1). Taxonomy (NCBI): domain Eukaryota; kingdom Metazoa; phylum Chordata; class Mammalia; order Artiodactyla; family Bovidae; genus Bubalus; species Bubalus bubalis. The sequence continues at coordinate 18,184,989 of NC_059175.1, forward strand.
TAACTGATATTTAGAAGTATTTTCATCTCCCCTCTCAAATGAATGACTGCTACAGTTCCTCAGAGAGGCAACTTAACACAAAACACACACATATGTACATTTACACACTCACCTGTCTTTAGGGTCAGGTAAACTAAATAATAGTAATACTGGTAATTGGGTTTGAATTCCAGTTCTGCCATTCGTTAATGATCTAGGGCAAGTTTATAATATCTTCAAACATCAGAATCATTGAAGTAAAATTGTTCTTGGGTTACCTTTCAGATCGCCTTTTTTTTTTTTTTTATATTTCTGTATTTTAGTTGGAGGCTAATTACTTTACAATATTGTGGTTTTTGCCATACATTCACATGAATCAGCCAGGGGTGTACATGTGTTCCCCATCCTGAATCCGCCTCCCATTCCCTGCCAATCGCATCCCTCTGGGTCATCCCAGTGCACCAGCCCTGAGCACCATCTCATGCATCAAACCTGGACTGGCGATCTGTTTCATATATGATAATATACATGTTTCAGTGCTATTCTCCCCGATCATCCCACCCTCGCCTTCTCGCCTTCTCCCACAGGGTCCAAAAAACTGTTCTATACATCTGTGTCTCTTTTGCTGTCTCGTATATAGGGTTATCATTACCATCTTTCTAAATTCCATATATATGTGTTAGTATACTGTATTGGTGTTTTTCTTTCTGACTTACTTCACTCTGTATAATAGGCTCCAGTTTCATCCACCTCATTAGAACTGATTCAAATGTATTCTTTTTAATGGCTGAGTAATATTCCATTGTGTATATGTACCACAGCTTTCTTATCCATTCGTGTGTCGATGAACATCTAGGTTGCTTCCATGTCCTGGCTATTATAAACAGTGCTGTGATGAACATTGGGGTACACATGTCTCTTTCAATTCTGGTTTCCTTGGTGTGTATGCCCAGCAGTGGGATTGCTGGGTCATGTAGCAGTTCTAGTTCCAGTTTTTTAAGGAATCTCCACACTGTTCTCTGTAGTGACTGTACTAGTTTGCATTCCCACCAACACTGTAAGAGGGTTCCCTTTTCTCCACACCCTCTCCAGCTTTATTGTTTGTAGATTTTTAGATAGCAGCCATTCTGACCGGCATGAGATGGTACCTCAGATCGACTTTTGAGATGAGATATACTTCTCCATCAACCAAGACAGAATCCCTTAGGATTGTTTCTCCTGATACGCAACCTATAGAGGAGGATTTATTTCTACCATAAAAACCTGAAGGGCATTAGGCAATAGAAACAAGTTTTATGATCTTTAAGCATAAATCCTATTATTTAATTGACAGGTTGCTTTTTTTTTTTTTTTTTTTGCGGGGAAGTTTGTTTTATTTTTCTGAGGGATCTGCCTTCCTTTTGCCCACTTTTCCTAAAATCTGGTCACACTCAAGGCAAGCCTATACAACTCCTAATCACTTTTTTCTGCCTGAGATCTAGAGTGACTATGTTACAATCTAAATCTGACCTCTCATCAAGAATCTTACTTTATTTTGACTGTTACATAGTATGTAACTGTTTTATTTAGATGTATTATCTTGGGGTCTTTCCTGGTAACTCTGTGGTAAAGAATCTGCCTGGCAGTGCAGGAGACGCCAGTGCCATTCCTGGGTTGGGAAGATCCCCTGGAGAAGGAAATGGCAACTCAACTTCAGTATCCTTGTCTTGGAAATCCCATGGACAGAGGAGCATGGCAGGCTACAGTCCGTGGGGTTGCAAAAGAGTCAGAATAAACAACAGTGATAAAGATGTGTAATTATTTTCTATATTCAGACAACCCTATGTTCTACCTTTAAAGACTGTCCACTAATTACCAGTAAAAAAATTTTGAATTTATCAAATTTAGTAAGATATATGTGTGGAAGATGTTAAAATTGTTTTCATTCTTCCTTCGCATTCTATGGACCTGAACTAGATCCCCTTTTAACTCTTATTTCCCTTCACAGCTATCAGCAGAACAGGCAGGCTGGTTAAGTAGAGATGGATATGTTCAAGCATAGAAAGAATGTCCACTAGGAGGAGATGTTGTAGAGAAAACTGAAGTAATGGATGGTAGTTAAATTGATCCATAGGTCTCAAACAGTACTATATCATGTGTGATGTTTTTACTGCAGCTGTCAATTATAAGATGTTTTATTTGTGATGTTTAGCAATAAAATGTACTTCTAATAATACTGTAATACATTCATATTTTTTCTTTACTGCTATAAATACAGTAAAATTTATATGCAACTACATTTCTAGTTTTCACTTTTGTTTGCCTATCATAGCAACAATAATTTACATTAAAATATAATTCTGCTTCTCTGTTGATTCTTCAAATGAAATTTAAGTGTTTAATAGGTTATATATTGACTTTCCATAGTGAAATTAGGAGACATGGCCTTTGTGTGACTTATCTACCTAAGGATATTTTTGGTAGACATCTAATGCAGAGTTAAAGGCTTTTAGAGATAGAGTAGGGAAAAATAATCACCTCACCCCAGAGGACAATGAGTCTTTAAATAAACTGTCACTAAATAACCTAACTTGGTAGTTAAATCATAAACCCAGAAAGGTAGGAATTTCAGTAAAAGCTTGGTTGAAAGCATAAACGAACAGACTTCAGTATGCTACTCTTGCATATCAGTGGACTGCTACTAGAAATAAGTGAGTAGTTAGCTAAGCTTTGATAATAGTTTTGGATCTGGACACAGGGTATAATGGAATTTTGCTTGAACAACTAAGTAACAATGGCCAACATTATAAGATTAAGTAAAGGACTCAGATCTATAGCTTTCACAGCTAAAAAGAATACCTAAATTAATATATTGTTTTCTGACTATCCTGGCTGACACTTGGGAAATTTACTGGAAACACCTACTTTTTTCTGCTGTTATCATTGTTTGAATCTTAAGAGTCTAAGCCATCATGTTCATCAAAAAGGAAATGAACATTCTCAAATATGCAGTAAGGGTTACCCTTAACATAAAATATTGGTGTATGTTGTAAAAGGTAATACTTCTAAAATAATTTAAGAATAGTCTAAGTACTAATATGTTATTGGATTTGGGATGTGAGCAAACTGACAGCAAATATAAAAACTGCAAAATAAGAAGCACACATGATTCATAAAACCTAGGTACTCAAAGACAACAGAGATCATTTTAAAGTCCCTGAATCATTTGCCTAAGAATAAGAGGGTAGCCATTCAAACAAATTCCCCAAACAAGTGAATTGATTTGAACTACTACAAATAATTAAAATTCCTCTATTGCTGATTACATTTATTTAGGTATAGCTCTAAAGTTGTAAGAATACTGTGCTGTTTTGTTGTTTTTGAAACACCATCTAATGCATATTCTCTTTCAAAGAATTCTCCCAGGGAAACCTGTGTGCTAATGACAAAACGTTAGCAAATCCAACACATTTTGTCTGTCTCTTTCCACTACTTTACTAGCTATAATAACAAACAAACCTCACTACTTCATACCAAAAAGGGTATTGCTCCATTTGATGAACACCTTATTCCCTGTATATGAATTTTGCTTATTTATAAAAATCAAGTCCATCAAAACAGTAAAAAATTGCTCACTTTAATATTTTGGGCTGTCAAGCCAGCCTGCAGACCTGAGTCCAGTCTTAGCCACACGGATATGAGCGTGCCCTGTACTCCTGGTAACTCCAAAGGGTTATAAAAAAAAAAAAAAATGCCTTCATAATAGTAGCAGCATCATGTGTGTGTGTGTCTGTGTATGAGGTAACTACTTTGAGGGAAACATAATTTGAATAAAGTCTGATATATCTATTTAAAATGAAGTTGCATTGTTTTATATTGAATGTGGGTGTTTCTAAGTTACTTTTGGTTTTAAATGAACAGTTACATAGTTTCTTTCAAAATAATCTAGTTGCTTTTTATCTGATTTCATAATTATATTGTGAGCCTAAAATTATGAGGTAGAATAATTGAATCTTTCTTTTTTGCTTCCTTTTTTAGACTTCAACCAGATCACAGTTAAATCCAGCATTTGAAGATGCCTGGAGCAGCAGTGATGAGGAAGGATGAATATCGTTCTTAGTACCCTTTTTGTCTCTATCAAAACTTTTAAAACTGGACTATTTTATCTTTTCAGTTGTCCAGTTCAGTTCTGTTCAGTTGCTCAATCGTGTCCGACTCTTTGCAGCCCCATGGACTGCAGCACGCCTCACCAACTCCCGGAGTTTACTCAAACTCATGTCCATTGAGTCGGTGATGCCATCCAACCATCTCATCCTCTGTTGTCCTCTTCTCTTCTTCCCCTCAATCTTTCCCAGAGCATCAGGGTCTTTTCAAATGAGTCAGCTCTTCACATCAGGTGGCCAAAGTATTGGAGTTTCAGCTTTAGCATCAGTCCTTCCCATGAATATTCAGGACTGATCTCTTTTAGGATGGACTGGTTGGATCTCCTTGCAGTCCAAGGGACTCTCAAGAGTCTTCTCCAACACCACAGTTCAAAAGCATCAATTCTTCGGCGCTCAGCTTTCTTCACAGTCCAACTCTCATATCCATACATGACTACTAGAAAAACCATAGCTTTGACTAAACGGACCTCTGTTGTCCAGTGACAGCTAAATGAGCTGTGAACTTGAGTAATTGTTTTCCCTTTTGTCTTAAAATAAGGTTAATATTTGCATGAAGTCCTAAAACAAGTTTGCTATATTTAATCAGAACATTTTCCCTGAACCGCAGTTGCTGTGGCCTGCTGCAGCCACTGTAGTACAAGGAGACAGGTTGTGGTATCGCCTTTCTGGGCCTCGGCAGATTGTGTGAACGATAAGATGCAGTCTTAGGGGACGAGCAAGCAGAGGTTATCAGCACTGACTTTGTCCTGCTGGTTGTACAGTCACTTTGCTCATTTTCACCTTCAAGGGTGATTTTACTGAGGATTATATCAAAAATTATAGTTGAAAAGTTAGAATCAAAATTAGTTTATTTTTATTAATATGTTCAGTTTTTGCAATGCTTTCATTTATTTAACCATTTTCTAGCTTTATGTTAAGTATTTTTTAATTCATTGCCTTCCACAATTGAAAAAATGCATCATTGGAGGTTTTTAACTTAGGAAAAATCCTACATTTCCTTTATTTTAATGCATCAGATGGCAGCTTGAACGACTTTTCTATGAATCTGGTTACTATGTGACCAAGTCCTAATACATTCATCAAAGCAGAAAATATCCTGTCATGTAATTGGATTTAAACATGAAATGTCAGAAAATTTCTTTTTTGTTGTCGAGCTATAGCCGATTAACATTGTCAAATGTCGGAAGATTTCTATTTTATTTTCTGCTCTTGTGTTGTGACCCACAAGTGATTATCATGAACCTAGTCTTATATTCCCTTTCTTTCTAATTCTTATCAATAGGAGACTAGTTAATGAGGTTTTTGTGAGCTTGACCAACTACAGAGTTGAGTTTTTCAATGTGTAATTGTTAGACCTCATATCAGACCTTTAACCTTTGAGAATGCTGTTGAAATTGGAAAGTTTTTTTAATTTTAAGAAAAAAGAAGTCTTTCTACAAACTGCAAATACTGTATAGATAGATAACTGGCTACGTTTTGAAAAGATCCATCTGCTGAGGATGAGGAATGACAGCCTCCTGGTGCCATCACACAAGTCTAATCCACTGACCAGGCAGTGCTGGCAAGCATTGAGGCCAGATTAGTACCTAGTGTCTGTGACTTTATATGTTCCTGTGCTGCTGCTGCTGCTAAGTTGCTTCAGTCATGTCCGACTCTGTGCGACCCCATAGACGGCAGCCCACGAGGCTCCCGTCCCTGGGATTCTCCAGGCAAGAACACTGGAGTGGGTTGCCATTTCCTTCTCCAGTATGTTCCTATAGGCACCCATAAACCATTTCCCTTTCCCCCCTCTGAGCTTTTCTGAGTCAAATTTCAGCCTATTCCTCAAAGTAGTAAGACATGACTCCACCTGAACACTTGCTTAGGTATTGTGGGCCATTTGTGGGTTTGGTGTGAGAGCCGTCTCAGGAGATCATGGCTTCCCACAAACACTGATGTTCCGGTCACAAGCTTCTCTGCCGTGTCTGCTTGCCGCTGTCACAAGCAACTCATTCCCCAACCCAGTACAGTGTAAGAGGTCCCATGCCCGGATCCCTGTGTCTCAACATTCAGTGGAAAGGAGGAGAGAGGTAAAGGAGCACCCGGTTCCAGCATGCCCCCCAAAACAACTGAGGAGTTGGTACAATTAATGCTAAAAATGCAAAGCACTTGATCCATGTACATGGGCTCTCCTAAGAGCTGCTACTTATCAATATGCAAGGAGTCTCATATGCAAATGTAAAAGATAAGGTGGTGTCACCGTTGCTTTTCTAGATGTAGACACTAGCCCCACTAAGGTTGATTAGGACACCCTAGAGAAGGGGCACTGATCACAGAGAGGCTACTAGGGACCAACAGGAGCTTGCTTATCAGGTAAACACCGAAAAGGAAAAAATGGAAAAGTTTTAGTCAGCTAGAGAGAGAAGTCTTTCTGTAAGTTTTTAAAAAGGTGCCAGCGTGAGAAGGGGACTGATTATTCCTTGGACAGGGGCAATCCCGGGGATAAGTTGACTAGAGGCACCTGACCCCTTCAGCCTCCCTCTTTTCCCCTTAAGAGCCAGAAAAAGAAAGTGAAGACTGTACCTTCAGGGTACAAAAATCTAAAACAGGAAGAGAACAGAAAAACTGAGTGCCACTTTAGGTGGCTACAGCCCAAGGGGAAAAAAAGAAGGAACTTTAAATTTTAGGTACTAAGCAAGCGCCAGTTTGGCAAACAATGCTAATTCTAGATTTACTGATTTAAAACCAAAAACAGATAAAAGGTAATTGAATAATATATACATAATAATATTAAAGCTTGTAATTTGATCCAGTTGGAAATCCAAAATTTATATGCTAAATGAATATACTAAAGAGTTTGTCTAAAAAAAAAAAATTAAAATGGTACCTTATATTGGATTACTACAGTATTAATGATATCCCACCCATTGGGGGCCCCCATACTCAATATCCAGTATTATTTATTTTAAATTTTATTGAAGTATAGTTGATACACAATGTTGTCTTAATTTCTGCTGTAACAGCAAAGTTCAGTTATATCCATATTGTTTTTCATATTCTTTTCCATTGTGGTCTATCACAGCATATTGAGTATAGTTCCCTGTACACTGTAGTAGGACCTGTATTTTATCCATCCTGTATATAAGAGTTTGTGTCTGCTACTCCCACACTTCTCCTTCCCCTCCTCTACCCACCTCCCCTTTGGCAACCGCTAGTCTGTACTCTGTGCCTGTGAGTCTGGTTCTATTTTGTCCCCTCCTGTGCTCAATTGTGTCTGACTCCTTGCAACCCCTTGGACTACAGCCCTCCAGGCTCCTCTGTCCTTGGAATTTTCCAGGCAAGAATACTTGAGTTGGTTGCCATTTCTTTCTCCAGAGGATCTTCCCAACCCAGGGATCAAACCCTCATCTCTTACATCTCCTGCATTGGCAGGTGGCTTCTTTACCACTGCACTATCTGGGAAGCTCATTTTAGATTTCACATACGAGTGATGTCATATATTTCCTATCTCTTTCTGACTTGGCTTACTGTGATAATCTCTAGGTTCATCCATATTGCTGCAAATGGGATTTCATTCTTTTGAATAGCTGAGTAATATTCTATTGTGTGTGTGTGTGTATATATGTGTGTGTGTATATATATATATACACACACACGCCACATTGTGTGTGTGTGTGTGTGTGTATATATATGCCACACTCTGTGTGTGTGTGGCATATCTTTTTCATTTGTTGATAGGCTTTTAGGTTGTTTCCATGTCTTGGCTATTGTAAATAGTGCTGCTGTGAACATAGAGGTACATGTATCTTTTCAAAATATAGTTTTGTCTGGGATATGCCCAGGAGTGGAATTGCATATGACAATAGAGTTGCATATGGCCACTCTATTTTTAGTTTGTTGAGGAAACTCCATACTGTTTCCCATAATGACTGCTCCAGTTTACATTCCTACCAGCAGTGTAGGAGGGTTCCCTTTTCTCCACAACGTCTCCAGCATTTATTTGAAGACTTTTTAATGATGGTCATTCTGAACAGTGTGAGGTGGTACTTCATTGTAGTTTTGAATATCCAATATTATTGAAATTCCTGATTCTATTCAATCAACAACTGGTAAATATTTTGCCCCTGAAAATGTGGCTAACATGTTCTGTTCAGTGCCTATTTCACCATCCTCTAACTGCTATTTGCTTTCACTTCAGAGAGACACAATACACCTTTTCCAGACTGTCCATCCTCAGCAGCTTTGCCGTCACACACAGTCTTGGCACACAGGATCTCAGTTGAATCCACCTTCTTCCAGGAGCAGAGGTGTGGGTTTACATTAATTATATCCTCCTCCAAGGAGACTCATTTGATATACATTTAAGGGATACAGGGCTAACATCTTTAATACTTTTGGGGTTCTGATGGCAAAAATATTCTTCTTTACAAATTTTAATACTTCCAAATGAAAATCAACAGTTACTCCTGTTAGTGCCCTGAAGGACTCTTTCACCAAAGAAATACTGGTAACCTCTTGTCATACCTCCTGCAATCGCTAGACCACTTGAGATGAATATAAGTTACCCGAGGGCTTCTGAGGCAAGAAACTGCCCCTCTTAGCTCCATACTGTGCGTCATTAGAAAAACAACAAATGAAGTACATGCTGAGCTCTCTGGAAAATAGAAGCTCTGAGCCTGTGATTTTCCATACCAACTGCTTGTTAAACATTGGTCATAGAAATAATACACCAGAAACATGGCACAGCTACTAAGGCCTCTTAGTAAGGCCTCATAGAGCCTCATAGAGCATGGAGCCAAACCTGAGCACTGTGGTGTATTCCACCTGCAGAAGGAGGTGGTGTCCGCTGTCAATCCCTTGCTAAATGCCATGGTGCTGGAGAATATCACCCCTCCTCCAGTCCACTTGGCTGCTCAGAATCCACTAGGGACTAACTTAATGAACAGCAGTGGATGTTTATAGACTATGCAAATAGCACCGCAACCATCATACATGATGGAGCTTAATGGAATGTTGCTGCTTTCCATCTTTTAGCCAGGATGTCCCTAATGAAGGACAGAACCCAAGAAACAACACACTCAGCCAAATTGCTGGCCAACAAGTAGCCCCATTTCACATTTATTATAAACTGTTGGGTCATTGCCTAAAATTGTCCCTTTAAGGGAGAAAAAGCTAACAAAACTTGGAGTGTCTAGCCCCACAGATACCCAAAATATAAATCACAACCACACATCTCCATATAATATGTATTGAGGCCATAATACACAATATAATGTACTCCATACTATCAGAGTTAAAAGTGATAATAACCAAGATACACATTTTACTTCTTTATAAAATACATGGTGCTAATCTCTTGGGAAAAGTATTCACCAGAACTTTCACGTCCCTGGAAGGTATCAAATAGCCAGTTTAATTAAGAGACGTAATAGTCTCACCTGGCTCCTTTTCAAGTTCCAGTCAGGTAAATGGACCCCCACATGGGTCTGTATCTTGCTGTAGGCCTTCACTCAAGGCTATACACCTCACATCAACTTTTTAAAATGTCCCAACCCCCTTACATTTAAAGTGGATGAGCATTGCCTTCATGTGTATATAAAGACTCATTTTATATGAGGCCCTTTTTATAGTGTCTCCCCATATCTTTATAAATTTTTTATCATTCCCTCATCCCAGAAGGGCTGGAAGCCATATCAAGGGGCCCATTATCCAAATTGTCCATACACCAGACAGCTGTTCATCTGATAGGGAGCCTATTAGAGCCTAAACCCACCAAAAAGAAAAGCCCTGTCAGTGCAGCTGCACATGTTTTCTGTTGACAGTCTTACTGCTACTAGTCTATGTGCTTTCATTAATTTACATCTAAAGGCCCCAATCCTCTAAATAAGCCATAGTTTCAACCAAACGTGGCAAATATGAGACTCACATCCCCTCAAGTGGATACCCTCTTGGAAAGGATACCCTAGTCCCACCTCCTAAACTGAGACCTCACCATTGGAGATGGCTTCATCCTGACACTAAAACCTCAGCTCCATCAACATACATGGGGTTGGCCTCTCCTAAGGCACAAATTGGACACAAGACATTCTTACTAAGGATCCCATTACATCTCTTGAGTTTACTGTCCGCTTAGCCCGTGATCCTACTTGTTCTCTGCCAAAAGGCACACCCCACCCCCCCACCCCCAACTCCTGTGCCTAGAGAGGAATCTAGTAGAGGTCATTGCTGTCTGTGTTTTAAGTATTAGTAGAGACTGTTGCTTTCCCTGAAAGCACTTGCCTCGTATTAGTCAAATCCTTTAACGCTCTAGTGAGAGGACCGCTGAGTTCCCAAGGTGTTTTCTTACTCTCACCTTGTGTGTCTTACCATGCTCGCCACAACCACTTTTTCTCCTTGGTTACACACAATCCCACTAATCTTACATATACTTCACTAACGTGTTAAGTCATACTGCCCAACAGAATAACTGCTGGACCTGTCAACATGAGAGATGTCTATATCATATACATATTATATATATATATATATATATATATATATACACACACACAAATAGATACTATCATACCTTTAGCACACTTTCCAACTCCACTTAGATCCTGTTGGAAAAAAAAAAATCTTCAACTGAAGCATTCTTTCTCTTCAATTTATACTAAAAAGCCCCATTTCAGCTAGATAAAAACCTTTAAAGAAAGCCCTGAAGACAAACCCTTAAACTGTACCAGTTGTATTAATAGATAAAAATAGCTTCAAAGTGAGGTCCTTCAATAAAGGACACAGAGGTATATAAAGCCTACTGTTGATGAGATACAAGGAAACAAAAACCTGTAGCTCTATTATTTAACGTCTCAATGAAACAATAATAGAAAAAGCTTGTCTCAACAAACTAATCTCAGTTATCTTTTAAAAAAAAGTCACTATCTCATAGATTAGATATTAAACCTAATGACTGCATAGTTCTAACTCAGTAGTTCATCACTGTTCAGTCATATGCTAATACCTGGTTGTTTCCTTAAAAGTGATTAGGTATGGAAGATTAGAAAAGGGAAAGAGATTTCTGTAAGTTATCATTTTTATATGCATATTGATAAACTTTTTTTCAATGTAATTTTTTCTCTATATTCACATCCTATTTACTGAGCCTGTATTTTAAAACTCTTGAGTATCGTTAGAACAGTAAACTTAAAATCATTCAAATCATGCCAGAAATGAAATTGGCACAAAGCCTGGCATGCTTGAGATTTTTCCTTTCAAAAAGTATAGCAGGGAAAGCTAATTGCAAAATAGACAATAATCACTTTGTATAATGAAGAAGGTTCTAGACATCTGAAAGATACATCTACTGCTAGGATAGAGTTTCTTCTGTTTTAGCTCTGCAAAAAATATTACATTTAAGGGACAAACAGTTCAGTCATGAATATGGCTTTTATTTGCAAAAACTATGTACGGTCCTGTGCTGCCTAGATGGCTGTATTAAACCTTGGTGCCAAGAATTTATTACAAGTCATTTCTGGGAAGGCAAGCTTGTCTTAGAATATCAGCAACATCCTCAAATATAGGAGGTATGGTTCTTTTGCTGCCATCTAGTTCCTTACTTTCTGCTTTTTTAAAAACTGGACAATTAGAAAAAAAAAAAAAACCACTAAGGGAAATAAAAGACAAACAACTGTGCTGTGACCTCTGTAATTCTGTGTGTGGAGTCTACCAATGCCCTGTATACTCCTGACAAATCAGTCTTGTTTATCTTTAAGAGAGTACTCATAAACTTTGTGCTAATGGGTTAATACAGCTCTCCCAGTCTGTGCTCTCCCTAGACTTGGAACTAAGTAAATGTCACAGTCTTCATGTGGTTTGTTATTTTATCACCAAAAACACAAGTCAGTGTTTAAATACCAAATTCCTCAAGCTCCTCATGTTTTCTTATGCCTTGACAGTCTGTTAGCGGTTATTGCATAGGATCTATAGCCTTGGGCCTGGCCAGTAGCTTAGTTTCCTAGGCATTGGTGGTCAACTGTTGAAGGCAGCAAGTGTCCGAATGTGGCACAAGACTGAGTGGCACAAGCCCCTTCTCTCTTGTGTATCTCATTCCTATAGCAGGAGTTAGCTACAGCACTGCTATCACCTTCTGTTCAAACACCAGCAGGAGCAGGAAAGCTGATCCTTCCCCATGGCTCCCGCTCTACTCTCCAGCTTCTCTTCACCTGTGTAGTTGCATCATCTGTACACATGTACAGTTAATGTGCGAAAATGAAGAAATAGATCTTTGAGAATTGAGTTATTAACTTTTTATTGTACTGTTTTAATGTTTTATATATATATATAATGTGTGGGAAAATGTGACTTTCAGTAAATATGGTGGAAAAAATGTATTAAAAGTAATTTGGTAATATTGCTCTGAACATTAAAGAATGGTAAGTTTATTTTAAAATTGTACTGCTTTCATAAAGAAGTCGGAGAAGGCAATGACACCCCACTCCAGTACTCTTGCCTGGCAAATCCCATGGACAGAGGAGCCTGGTGGGCTGCAGTCCATGGGGTCGCTAGGAGTCGGACACAACTGAGCGACTTCACTTTCACTTTTTACTTTCATGCATTAGAAAAGGAAATGGCAGCCCACTCCAGTGTTCTTGCCTAGAGAATCCTAGGAATGGGGGAGCCTGGTGGGCTGCCGTCTATGGGGTCACACAGAGTCGGACACGACTGAATCGACTTAGCAGCAGCATAAAGAAGTAATGAACAATAGACTGCGAATAAGAAGACCTGAGTCTTTGTCTTAGTTTTACTACTAAGTAAACATGTGAAATTTGAATACTGTTTTTTTTTACTGTTTTTTTTTTCATTTTTTATTTTGTTTTTTTTTTACAATGAAAAGAAAATATTTACAAAATACAAGTTTTTTCCCATTTTTGATTTTGTTTTATTTTTTTTTACAATGAAAAGAAAATATTTACAAAATACAAGTTTTTTGTTTTTTTTTACTGGTTTTTAAATTTTTTTCATTAGTTAAAAAGAAAGGAAGGGACAAAACTGGAGTGGAAAATTGTTAAATTCATTCCTGATCAAGAATCACACATTGTAATATTTAGAAAGCATTTTAAAATGATATTCATGAATTCCCTGGTGGTCCAGTGGTTATGACTGTACACTTCCACTGCTCAGGGCCCAAGTTCAAAACCTGGTTGGGAAACTAAGATCCCACAAGCTGTGTGGCCAATATATGTGTGAATGGGTGTGTGCATGTGTTACTTTGGGAATTCCCTGGCAGTGCAGTGGTTAGGATTTCAATCCCTGGTCCAGGAACTAAGATTCTGCAGGCTTCACGACATAGCAAAAAAAATTTTTTTAATAGTATTCACTGTGTGCAGTACATTAATAGAGGTTTATATTCAAGATTAATTGAAGTTCATTAAAGGTAAAAGTGGAGTGTCTTTCTAAAAGGCTCATGAATAATTGTACACTAAATACTCAGATTTTAATGCCATGAGCATGGTATTTTCCCTAAACTAAAACTTGTAAAGTTCCCATCCAAATTATTATGCAACCACCATTTGATTTAGCAAGTTAGCCTCCCTGTATTAGTTTCATTTGTGGAAAGGGAATAAAATATACCATAAAGAGTTGTAAGGATAAATGAAATAAAGTTCTTACATATAATTCAGCTAATAGATCTCCTGTTACTTAAAATCTCATGGTTATTGGGCTCTGAGCTCTTGTCAAATTCTCTTCAATCTTACCTCCTCAGTAGATGATCTGCTTATTTATTTTATCATTCTCTCCCTTCTAGAATGTATATTCTGTGAGGGCAGGGATTTTATCTGGTTTAGTTATTGCTGCATCCTCAGTACTTAGAACATTGCTTGGCAAATAGAAGATGCCATAGGTATGTATTAATATTATATATATGTCATATACATTATAATTATATATATATATATATATATAATTTATTAGTGAACACAAGGCAGGAGGAGAAGGGGACGATAGGATGAGATGGCATCACTGACTTGATGGACATGAGTTTGAGCAAGCTCCAGGAGGAGGACAGGGAGGCCTGGTGTGCTACAGTCCATGGGGTCGCAAAGATCAGACACAACTGATCAGTGACTGAACTGAACTGAACCATTACCAATCGCTTAAGTGCAAAACAAAAATTCTACTCGTAATTTGCAAATAATAAAATGCTTAATTGATTATGCTATTTTTCAAACTTACTGTGTAAGAAATTTTATATTATTAAATATTAGTTAACAACTTGGGTGTTGCATTAATGGCAAAGGGTCCTACTGGCCTGTACACCCAGCATAGATCCTCTGTGAATCCTTTAGAGGGCTGCTGTTACACTGGAGATTTGCTGTGTGAAACTCAATAGCTAAACAAAATTAGAGGATCTCTATGAAGCCTTGAATTCAGGCTTCTTTATGTGTTCTCCAATTCTAGCCCATTCCCACCTGGTAGGTAATATGGTTAGACTGAATTTCTCCATTGCTTTTGGCTCTCAAGTTATGGGCTTTCTACTCTTGTGTACCCCTATTATGGAAAAATGACAAATATATTTGAAAATTTCACCTACTAAGGTCATTGATTAGCTTTGTAACCAGAAGGAATGCAAGAAAGGCAAGATAAGGGCTCACAAACTCGAACACTTGTAAAAGCCAGGAGAACGTGGTCAATGAGAAAAGAATCAAATATGGGAATTATAATTATAGCCCTTATTTTTATTGCACTTTGCTAGAAGCATGTAACATAAATACATGAAACTAAAGATTAAGTATTCTGCTATAAATCCAAATAAAAGAAAATATTTTATGTGTTTCTTCTATAATTCATTATTTTTTTATCTTGAACCAAAGAAATGTGACTTTTTTCTTCATCATCTGTGAGCAATACTAATTTTATTAAAATTAATATGTTTTTCACAGATACGGTTTTTCCAAAACAGATTCCTCACTCAGTTTTTTTTTCTTTTTCATATTTAAAATATGAGTTATTTATAGAGTTCAGTTCATGGTTAGTTTTATAACTACACTTGACTGTGTGTGTGTGCTCAGTTGCTCAGTCATGTCCAACTGCAACCCTATGGACTGGTAGCCCACCAGTCTCCTCTGTCCATGGAATTTTCCAGGCAAGAATACTGGAGCAGGTTGCCATTTCCTTCAGTGGATCTTCCCGACCCAGGGATCAAACCCATGTCTCTTGCATCTCCTGCGCCACCTGGGAAGCCCCACACTTTAATATACTTTTTTAAGCTCTATTCACATTATCAATATTATAGATCAGAAAAGGCAAACTGATTTAAGTTTGTTTTTATAAATTTCAAAATCATATAACTTAGAATTCAGCTCTTAGATCCACAAGGGGTAATCATCAATTAATTTCTGGAAAATGATTTCTGCATCTGAAAGTAGGTCATGTTTTTTCTGGTTTAATGAATTTCCCAAATGCACAGTTTGGTTAGAAATTAGATGAATAAAAGAAATGATTTGTTCGTGTAATTGATTGTAAACACACTTGCAGAGAATTAGAGTGTCTGTGTTAGCTAAAGGCATAGACAATCTTTGAAGAAATCTTCACTGAGTTCAGCTGACACTTTCTTTAGATAACACAAACCAATTTTTAGAAACATCCAAAACAGAACTCTTCATTCTCACACCACATCTACTTTGCATACAAATCACCAAGTAAAGAAAGCACTGATGTGTCTCCTATGGTTTAAACCTTGCTAGTACATTCATCTCATAGTACTCATTGCTACATTCATTTTATGTCTCTTTTTCCTAAATTAAATTTGATTCCTATTTAGTTATGAAATAAGCACATGTTGTATGACTTGTGCAAACTGCCAGCATGGACTTAAGTTTTGAAAAACAAATCCAGTAGTAGCTCTGACTAGCTAAAGACTGCGGCCTTGTTTACTCACTTCACTCAACACATAAAAATAATGTCTTGATATGCCTATTACTGGCACAATGTTCAAAAGCTATTCAAACACTTAAAGTCTTCCAGATACCACAAATGACTATAGCTACTTGGGTGGTATTTATATCTTTTATATCTATACTTTCATTGCTTGGAAGGGGAAAAAACTATAAATGATTTAACCTTTTCATGCTACTTTGTACTATAAATCCCTTCACCCCTAAGAAATGCTAAGAAATATTTAATGAGATTAAACATATTTGAAATGTTTGTTTCTGTTCAGTACACACTTTCTGTTGCAATCAACCTTTTCATCAACCCATCACTGGCAAAATGTTTTAATGCCAAGAATTTTTTTTTTCACTTGATACATTTTACACCAGTATCACTGCTGTAATTCCAGTCCTTGTTTTCAGTCCATTTAGTTATTCACTAAGTTTGTCATTAACATGTCTTTGCTTTTCTGGGCATATTTCTTGTTGTGGGTAGTTTCATAATAGCTTCTGAAGTCATTGTATATTTAATACGTTAAAAAAATGTAATTTAGTCACTAAGTCGTAAATTAGTCTGACTTTTGCGACCCCATGGACTATAGCCTGCCAGGCTCCTCTGTCCATGGGATTCTCCAGGCAAGAATACTGGAGTGGGCTGCCATTTACTTCTCCAGGGGGTCTTCCTGACCCAGGAATCGAACCTGGGTCTCGAGCACTGCAGGCAGATTCTTTACTGACTGAGTACAAACTTGAAGCAGAATTAATCATATGGAAATAATCTCTAATTCCACAATGGCATATGCTCTTCAACTTTCTTTGAAACACATGACTATGTCAGTTTTTCAACTTTCCATTTTTAACAGAGAGAAAAAAGTATAATATGATAAATGTCAACTCCTGGTCAATATTAGAGAAATATTACATAGTGGTGGGATTTGTAATAAACCTGAGAACACCTGAGCAGGTGTTATGAATTAGGAATAGATTTGCCTGAAAGCCCAAAATAACATAGTTTAAATAAAAATGCATTTCTTTTGATAAAAGTCCAGGAAGGCAGTCCTCAGAGGTGTGCTGATTCTAAGATCATCAGGAAACTCAGCACTTTCTTATTGCTCTTGCACCCTCTATCAGCAGCTTCCCCCTTGAAATACAACTTGATTTTTCTAGCATTAAATCCGCATTCCACCCAACAAGAAAAAGGAAAATGAAGAAAATGGCATCCTTAAGGACATTTCTATCTTTCACACACCACAGCCAGTAACATCCTACTAGTCGGAACTCCTGGTCAGACCCAAATAAAAAGGAAACTGGGTTTTTAAGTGGCCATGTGCTGAGCTAAAAACTGGGAGCTTGATTACTGTTGACACTGAGGAAAACAAATATTGGGGAACAACTAATAGCCCATGTCATAAGACTACTCAACTCCAGGTAACAATCCATGTGTGAATGTGGACCTACTGAAACTAGAAATGCTAATTATTCAAAAGAAGTGAAAAATTCATATTCTGTGAAAAACTACAATTTTTAGATGTTGACAAGCAATTCAAAATGTTTTATGGTTTGAGGGTCAAAAATCAATGGTCTACATCCTACTTGAGTGTACTGCTTGTGACCATTTATGTAGATAAGAGTAGAACACATCATGAAAAAGAGATCCCACATTAGCAATTAGGATGGCCAAGAGACAGACATAAAATGAAGTCATATAAATAGCCAAAGGGATCAAGAACCATTTAACCCAGAGAAAAGAAAATCTGCTGTGGACATGATAACTGTCATTTATTATATGAAGAACAGTCCTATAGTATAAAGTTCAGATTTATATGTGACTCTAAAGGGCAAATTAAAAACCAAAGTACAGAAACACAAGTATAATATAGGAAACAAAACATAAACATAATATAGGAAAGAGTTTTAAAGTATTTTTTGAGATCTGTTTTGATTGACATTTTTTTAAAGCCTGTGTTTTTCTTTAATATAAAGCCCATCTAACCTAGAGCCTGTTGCACTGTTTTGTATTTATATTAGTATATATATATATATAGTCCTCTTCCTTCCTAACTTCTCTCCTAGGAACAGTCCCAAATGAATGAGTTACTCAAGACAAGCTTCCTTTCAAATTTACATTTTCAAGACTGGGCTTAAAGTTAATAATAAAGTTATTAAAATTGCAAATTTAAAACTTTGTCTTATTTAAGACAGCAAATTCATCTTATAAATCTTGTTATATTTATAAATCTAATAAATTTATAAATCTAAAAAGCATATCAATCAACTGACCTTAAAGAACTCAACTTCTTTCTTTTTTATTGGTATAAGTCACAGAACATTTTTTTAAAAATCACCCTTTAAAAATATGCAATTCAGCAGTTTTGGTGTACTGGCAAACTTGGACAATCACCACTATCTAATCCAGAAAATATCCAATAGCCCCAAAAGAAATCCCATACCCCTTAGCAGTCACTCCTCATTTGCCCCCCAAATCCCTAGCCTTAAGCAATCTCTATAAATTTGCTTATTCTGGACATTTCATACACATGGGTCCTACTGTATGTGGTCTTTTGTAACAGACTTTTTAAATTAGCATGCTGTGTTCAAGATTCATCCGTATTGTAGCATACATCAGCACTTCATGCTTTATTTATAGTCAAATAGTATTCCATTGCAGGGATATACCACATTATATCTATCAGTTCATCAGCTGATGGTCATTTTGATTGTTTCCACTTTTTGGCTATTATGGATAATGCTGCTATGAACATCATGTACAAGTTTTTGCGTGGATATATGCTTTCCATTCTCTTGAGTACACAAGAGAATATCCAAGAATTGCTGGGTCACATGTCAACTCTGTATTTTACTTTTTAAAGTGTAGTTGATTTGGGCTTCCCTGGTAGCTCAGCTGGTAAAGAATCACCTGCCATGCAGGAGACCCAGTTCGATTCCTGGGTCAGGAAGATCCCCTGGAGAAGGATAGGTTACCCATTCCAGTATTCATGGGTTTCCCTGGTGACTCAGATGGTAAAGAATCCACCTGCAATGCAGGAGACCCAGGTTCAATCCTAGGTTGGGAAGATCCCCTGCAGAAAGGCATGGCAAGCCACACCAGTATTCTTGCCTGGAGAATCCCCATGGACAGAGGAGCCTGGTGGGCTACAGTCCATGGGGTTGCAACAAGTCTGACATGACTGAACAACTAAGCACAGCACAGCATAAGCACATAGTTGATTCACAATATTGTGTTATTTTCAAGTATACTGCATCTTACTTTTTGAAGAATTGTCGAATTGTTTTACAAAATGCCTACACCATTTTACATTCCTACAAGCAATGTATGCAAGTTCCAATTTCAATTTTTCTACATTCTTGCTCACATTTGTTATTGTCTATCTTTTTTATTATAGCTATATTAGTAGCTGTGAGTGGTAACTCACTGTAGAACTCAACTTCTCTTAAATGATAAGCTATATTCACAAATCTATTCAAATTCCCTTAGCTGCATTGAAAATTTTAACAACCGATGTTTTTAAGCACTTCAAATGTCTTAGTAGATGAATGAATGTGCAAAACTTCCAATAATTTAAACATCTCTTATGTGTGTGTGCTCAGTCGTGTCCGACTCTTTACGACCCCATGAACTGTAGCCTGCCAGTCTCCTCTGTCCATGGGATTCTCCAGGCAAGAATACTTGAGTGAGTTGCCATTTCTTTCTCCAGGGGATCTTCCCGACTCAGGGATTGAACCTGCATCTCCTGCAATGAAGCCATATTCTTTACCAATGTGCCACCTGGGAAGTCTAAACATCTCTTATAAATCCAATAAATTAAACTTACAAAGACAATAAAACCTAACTTTTCATTTCAAGCATTTAGTACTGATTATAAACATTTTTTTAAAAAATGTTTACATTCTAATTTTTAAATGTATCTGAATCCAACTATAAAACTCAAAATGGAATCATAAACCTAATCTGTGAAATTTTAAACCCCAAATACTTATGTTATCTATAATTACAAATATCTACCATCATTATAGGTATTTAACATTTCAATATTACCTATTTTATTATCAACAATTACTATATTGATAATACTATAAAAATAGTTTGACTCCTTTTAGCATCTTTTAAAATTTTAACTCTTCCTGAGGTTTGAAGAACATCTACTTGATAAGGAAAGAGTTTTACCAGCTCTAATTAATTTTGATCCATTCATTATAATGAGTTGAACACTGACTATGTTTCAGAGAACAAAACAGACCAAATCCTTTGCTATGCTCAAATATTTCCACTGCAAGTCAGTGTTATTAGCATGACTTTAAAACTGACTGAAGAAATGAAAATGGGAGGAGACAGATGCACCTTTTAAAAGGTGAGAGTTATGGTTTCATGACAATAGATAAGGTGAATATGAAGATAAAATACATTATTGAAAACCGCAAAGGAGGAAAAAAAAGAGAAAAGGAATGAGAAGTGGAGGCAGGAAACTGCATTAAAATCTTAGACAAAGCAACCAAGAAAATCCTTGCTGAAAAAATGAATTTTTTTAAAAAAGATGAATTTTGAGGAATGACTGAAGCCAGTGAGGGAGCTAGCCAAGCAGACATCTGGGAAAAGATCATTCCAGATAAGGAATATCAAATGCAAAGGCTCTGAAGCAAAAGCATATATGGAATAGCCAAGAATCAGCAAGATAGTCGATGGAGAAGAGTAATGAGTGGAATCGTGGTTGGAGATGATGTCAGGTCAAGGAGGGCCTTGCAGGTCCCTGAGGGCATAGGAGAAACCATTGGAAAGTTTTGAGCTGAAGAGAGACACAATGTGACTTAGGCTTTAATAGGATCATGCTGGTGTCAGTGTGAGGACTGGCTGAAGAGCAGCCACAAGCAAAAACTAAGTCACTGGTTAAGAGACCAGTAGCACCCAGGCAGTCCCAGGGTGCTGGCAGTGGGGATGCTAAGAAGTGGTTCTGCTTATATTGTGAAAGTGGCATTGGCAGAGAAGAAGGGGAGAATTAAAGATAACTCCGAGGCTTTTGGCCTGAGCAACCAAAAGAACAGAGCCGCCATTAAATGAGATCAGGAACACAAGGCAAGCGGGAAATAGCAGAGGCTCTGTTGTGGGCATTTACGTTTGAGATACTTATTAGACATCCAAGAGGAGAGGCCCAGCAGGCCCCCTGATACACAGATGTGGAATTCAGGGTAGAGATACCACTTAGAAGTATGTGTTTGGAAGTCATGAGTATACAAATGGCATTTAAAGCCCTGAGATTAGTTTAGATCCCCCGAGGAATGAGCGCAGAAAGATGAGAAGACTGCCAGGACTGAACCCTACGTATTCCAGCATTCAGTGGGGGAAATGGAGGGGAACTGCTAAATAGCCTGAGAAGGGATGGCCAAGGAAGTAGGGGAACAGCCAGGCAGGTGTGGTACTCTGAAGTCAAGTGAAGACCGCCCTTCAGGAAAACAACCACAGCTGTGTCAAATGATGCTAACGGGCCAGCTAAGAGGAGGACTAAACAGTGACCACTGGCTCAGACTCTTAGCAAGTACATCAGCTTCCAGGCCCAGAAGAAGTTTCTCCAGGAGAACTTTCCTTGCCAGACCCCAGTGGGAATTAGAAGTTTCCCTTTAGTGCTCCTCTGGCACATGGCACTGATCTATGTAAGAGCATTTAGTCATTCAACAAAAATGTATCTATTATTTATTACTTGCCAAGTGCTACTCTAGGCTGATAACAAAAAGTCAAAAATCCTTTCTCATGGAGCTTTCATGTTAATAGGGGCGTGCAGGGGAACATGCAGTGAACAACGTTAAAAAGAAAATGCGTGTAGTATGTTAGAAGGTACTAAGTGCTACAGAGGAAAATAACAAAAGGAAGGGGTTAGAGAGTGAAAGCAGCGGTCATTTAAAATAGCATGCTCAGCAAAGCCTCTCTGAGCAAAGAGTGAACCACAAGGACATCCCGGAAAAGAGTATTCCAAACAGAGGAAACAAACACAGAAGCTCTAAGTCAAGAGCATGCCCCTTCTGCTCAAGGAATAGCACGGGAATCTGTGAGGCTGGTTCAGAACAAGGGAGAGTGTTAGAAGAGAAGCACAGAGAAGTGATGAGGCGAGGGGGCAGGTGGGCAATGGTCTTGTAGGTCATTGAAAAGACTTTAGCCTTTTCTCTGAATCAAATGCAGAGCTTGGAGGGAGTTGAGAAGAATGATGTGAGATCACCCTGGTTTCTGCTTTGATAATAAACTGCAGAGGAGGGCACCAACAGAAGCAGAGAGCTAGTTAGCAGGCAACTGCAATAACAAAGGTGAGGCTGGGAAAACTTGTCCAAAGTAGAATGCCAAAGAAGGTCTTATCCAGCAAATACTATTGAAGAGGCAACCATTTCCTGCTTTCCACAGGCTGAGAAGTAGAATCCTTGACCAATAGTACTATTCTGTTGTATCAGCTGGGGCAGGCTAACTGCTGTATCAGATGAACTACAAAATTTCTGAGACTTAACAATATATATTTGTTTATAGCTCATGTAAAGTCGCTCTCTTCCAAATGGTAATTTGAGAACTTAGAATCCTTCCACCTTGTGGCTTCACCAGTCAACAGAAGGCTTTCTTATGCTGCAGGAGAAAGAGAAGAAGGAGTCTTACTTGGTAAGTATGAATGAGCCAGCCCTTCTGCTCCAATTCCATTGGCCAGAACTCTACCATATGGCCACACTTAAACTTCAAGGAAGGCTGGGAAAGAGAGAGCCCCGCTGCATGCCCTGGAGGAAGAGGAAGCTAACCCAGTGAAGAGCTAGCCATCTTCTGTTCCAGCTGTGAATGAACATGCTCTTAATCACCACACATTCTGAGACCTCCTTCTTCAATGCACCATGAGCTAATTCCTTTGCAGATTTTTAAATTACAAGGAGATGGCTATTTTTATGTCCACCACTGTGATCACTTACTTGCCGCAACTCTTTAAGCTTTCTGAAAAAGACCAATTTTTCCTCAGCCTAGTTCTAGAAGAAAGAAGATGAAATGAATGAAGTTGTAGCAAACTGAATGACTAACAAACTGCTTTGGGGAATACAGTCCACAACTGCTGCACACCCATTTCCTAGAGCATTTTGCACAGTTGCTTTATCACTTGGAAAGAGATGGGGAGCTCATTTCACATGCATTAGAATAGATATGTAAAACCAAGAACAACAGAGATGAAAGTTACACATTTGCGTTCACAGTCAGCTCTTAATGATCTGTGTGGAAGAAAAAGAAACATAGATAATTTAAAACAATACACATTATCTTTTCTTCACTTAAGAATTTAGTCACAAATGCACGTATGCATGTCTCCACTCAGTTTGATTTTCAGAGCTGGCCCCTGCTGTCATTAATGACAAATAACCAGTAAAGGTTGACTAACTGGCTACAGGTTACACTCATAGGATAGATTGTTTTGAAGATACATTCTAAGCTATAAAATAAAAACATTCCAGTGACAGTTTAAAATGCTCATTTCAATTAAAGACAATTTCATTGTTTTGATATTCTTGTAGGCAGCCAAGGTTCACACATTTTGTTGATAAAACATAGTCCCTGGTGCGTCTTTCTGCTTCAGTTCAGTTCAGTTCAGTTGCTCAGTTGTGTGGGCCTCTTTTC
This sequence comes from Bubalus bubalis, assembly GCF_019923935.1. Lineage (NCBI taxonomy): Eukaryota > Metazoa > Chordata > Mammalia > Artiodactyla > Bovidae > Bubalus > Bubalus bubalis. The sequence goes on from NC_059175.1 coordinate 18,208,640, forward strand.
AACCCCATGGACTGCAGCACGCCAGGCTTCCCTGTCCATTACCAACTCCCGGAGTTTGCTCAAACTCATGTCCATTGAGTCGGTGATGCCATCCAACCATCTTATTCTCTGTCGTCCCTTCTCCTCCTGTCTTCTCTTTCTGCTTACTTATTACAATTTTATTATAGTAACAGTCTCAAGGAAATGCCCAAAAAGCAACAAAAAGCATTTTTTAAATTGTTAGCATATGATATAGGATTTAAAATGTAATGATAAATCTAATATTTTTACAAAATCTTATGTGATACTCTATTAATAGAAGTGTCCTTAGTATCTTCTCTTACCTCAAAATCATAAACTTTTCACAAAAAATAAATGATTACCCAATCATCCTGAATGCGTAATAAATTATACAGGTTATCTCTTCAGTACCAAGTATATGTAAGTGTAGGGTGGGGGCGGGAGAAGATATGCAATGTTTAAAGAGAAAGAGAGAGAAACTGATCAAGATTCTTATCATTGGTTATTTCAGAGTTGCTCAAGGTAGGGTTGGATCACTAGGGAGGGGCTAAAAAATCTGTGTTTTTTTTAACATTTATTTTTAGTGATTACTAAAATCAGACAAGTTTGTGAAACACCAACCTAGTATAAGTGTTAACTCCTCCAAAAAGACAGAACTTCCATCTGCTGAATTGTTTTGTAAACCCATAGGTACACTGAACAATTACTAATACATAAAATTTAGAGTAACATAAATATAGAATATCCTAAAAATTCCAAAAGAATCATGACTGCTACATAGTTTTACAATGTAAATTTTCTAATGCTTTCTTAATGGTTGCTCTGTTTCAACACATCATTAAAATGTAACTTGTCTTGATGCTACATTATTTAGTCATTCAATAAGATATAAATTATGATAGTTCTCATGCTTCCCTGGTGGCTCAGGGGTAAATATCCACCTGCCAATGCAGGAGACATGGGTTCAGTTCCTGATCCTGGAAGATTCCACATGCCGCAGAGCAACGAAGCCCGGGTGCCCCAACTATTGACCCATGTGCTGCAACAGCTGAAGCCCGGGCACCCTAGAGCCCATGCTTTGCAACAAGAGAAGCCACCACAGTGAGAAGCCTGTGTGCTGCAACTAGAGAGCAGCCCCCACTCACCGTAACTAGAGACAAGCCCATGCAGCAACAAAGACCCAGCACAGCCATAAATAAATAAATAAAATTATTAAAAACTTAAGATAGTTCATCTACTTGAGAAGCATTTTATTATGAAATGAAATATGTAAGAATTTTAAATATTGTTTAGACTTGGTCTTCCCAGGAATTTGTGGTATCAAAGATATCAATTGAATGCACAAAATAAGCTGCTAGACTTTACCTTCAGGTAATATAGTTGATTCAGAAAGCAGTTCCATAATATTTAAAATCAAATTAATCGTAGCTAATGTCAAAATCACAGTAAGTGACAATCCTTCACAGTGGAAAACCATTTTTTATTAACATTTTCAAATGATTGGGACTTATAGAAAGATAATTATAATACTGATTGTTAAGATAATTTAAGGGATGTTCTCACTCCAAATCTCACTTATATCCTGTCCTGAGAACATAAATTTTACAAACATCTTAGATATTGGAACAGAAAGATACCAAAAAGAAAATGATTTGTCTGAAACTATTTGTCATAGTTTGCATTTTCAGTGCCAAAAAGAAATGAAGCCATTAAGCTTGGCAAGATATAGACACACTGAGGTAAGGGTTGGTCATCACTCAGTCAATGTACTTATCAAATTGCAATCATTGTTCTTCCTCGATGATAGTATAGCAAAGACAGCTTTTGAATGTATATAAAATGCATATGAGAAAATATTTTTATAGCATTTAAATTGCAACTACACACAGAGTCCTTCCAACAACTTTCCTAAAATTCCTTTTTTACCATCTGCACACTTATTTAGCATCTACTGTTTGTAGATTACTATTCTAGGCTCAAAGCATACAAAGAGGGATTCAATTAAATCTCTGTCATCAAGGGTTTATAATTTCATTGGGGAGACAATAATAAATATAAAAAGGGATAGGTTATATGTAAGAAATTTTCCAAACTGTAGCTCTCTGAACAACTATAGCAGAATCACAAAGGGTGTGTGTTAAAATGCAGATTACTTATCCCACTATCTCAGTTCAGTTCAGAAGAGTTGCTCAATCATTTGCAATCCCATGGACTGCAGCATGCCAGGCTTCCACTACCTAGATCTATTAAATCAGCATCTCTGGAGACATATTTCCAGGAATCTGCATTTTAACAACTCCATAATTCTGATTCTCAGTAAAGTTTGTGAATCACTGCTAAAAGTTAAATCCATAACAGACTGACATAGAGTAAGAAGTTGCAGTTAATGACTCAGTATTAACTCAAAGAGTGAAAAATATTGAAAAGAAATAAAATTGTAATTATTCACAGGAGATATTATAGTCTTTCCTGGAGAAAGAAATGGCAACCTATTCCAATATTCTTGCCTGGGAAATTCCATGGACAGAGGAGCCTGGTGGGCTACAGTCCATGGGATTGTAAAGAGTCAGACACAACTCAGTGACTAAACAACAACATTATTGTCTCAATAAAAAATCAAAGAAATTCTACAAATTACTAAGAGTTCAATATAGATGAAGGATATACAGTCATTAAACAAAAATTAATAACGTTCCTATATTTACAATTAGAAACTGTAACTTTAAAGCACATATACTATTTATAATAGCCACAGTAATTATAGCACTCCTAGGAACAAATCTAACAAAATATGTGATAAACCAAAACAGGGAAAAATAAAAACTTTATTAAAAGACAGAGAAGATTTGCATAAAGAGGAGTAATGCCATGCGCATAGATGGATCACTTCAATATTCTAAAGGTGGCAATTCTTTCTAAACAAATCTTTAAGGCAATTCAAATCAAAATCCTAACATAGCTTTTAATTTAAAAACAAAAAAGAAGAAGAAACTGTTCTAAAATTTACGGAGGAGTAAGAGAAAATCCACAGAGAAGGCAATGACACCCCACTCCAGTACTGTTGTCTGGAAAATCCCATGGATGGAGGAGCCTGGTAGGCTACAGTCCATGGGGTCTCTGAGAGTCAGACACGACTGAGCGACTTCCCTTTCACTTTTCACTTTCATGCACTGGAGAAGGAAATGGCAACCCACTCAAGTGTTCTTGGCTGGAGAATCCCGGGGACGGGGGAGCCTGGTGGGCTGCCATCTGTGGGGTCGCACAGAGTCGGACATGACTGAAGCGACTTAGCAGCAGCAGCAGCAGCAAGAGAAAATCCAAGGCAGGACAAATAGACAGTGGAGTAGAACAGAGAGCTTACACAGAAAGACATGTATGTGACGTCTTAGCAAAGGCGGAGGGAGGGCAGAAGATACCTACTACTCTTTAGCAAAGGGTTCATCTTCGTACATATATATTAGAGTCCTCCTAGAAATTGATAAGGGAAAAAAGGGGCTATATCCTTGTAGAAAACTAGAGAGCAGAAAGAGTCTGTAGATATGGAAATATAAATGACTTTTTAAACTTAAGAAACAGCTGTTCAATCTCACTCACCTTAAGGGAAATACAAATAGAAATAAGAGCAATATCCTGGATCTCTTTTATCAAGTTGACAAAGATCCAAACATCTGATAACAAACGTTACCTTAACTGTAGGTAAGGCTATGGAGGAAAAAGATACTTTGATATACTGCTGTCAGGCGTGTACATTAGTGCAAGCCTGAATAGAGGAAATAGCCAGCACAATTACACAAGCTTACTCCCTGAACCAGCAGGGAGTAAGTAATTCCTACTTCTAGGAATTACATCGTGTTTGCAAGGGTATTCATTGTTGCACTGTATGTGGTGAGGACCATGAAGGCTAGAGCATGGTTTCAAATTCTAGCTCTACCACTAACTAATATTATGCTCTCAAGTAAGTTACTAAATCTTCCTATCCGTTGGTTCCTTCATCTGTAAAATGGAGGTAATAATAGTATCTATTCTTTGGGCTGCTGTGAGAATTAAATGAGTTAATCGATTTAAACAGTACCTGGCACATATTCTACATGTGTTAGCTATTGGTATTAACATCACAGGACTACAAACAACCTACATATTTATCAATAGGAAACTTGTTGAATAAATCATGGTGGAGTCATACAACATAAAAGAGAGGAATAAATAAGGTTTCTTATGGAAGTATCTCATTATATATTGTTTAGTGAAAAAAATAGGTGTAAGCAATGTCTATAGTATTAAGAGTTACCAGTTGTATAAAAAAGACAGAAACAGGAAGAATATGCTGTGTTTAAAAAAATATTTCTAATCTTTCAAAGTATATCAGAAAAGTACAGATGAGAGATAAAAAGGGAAATTTTCACTGTATGACTTTTTGCTATGTAAGGCATGTGAATGTGTTACCTGCTCAAATGTAACAATTTAAAAACAACTCCAGGGACTTCCTTGGTGATCCAGTGGCTAAGACTCCGAGCTCCCAATGCAAGAGGCCCAGGTTCACTCCTGGTTATGGAACTAGATCCCACATGCCACAACTAAGACCTGGGGTTAACAAATAAACAACTTCCCGTGGCTCAAGCAGTAACGAATCTGCCTGCAATGCAGGAGATGCAGGAGACGGGGGTTTGATTCTCTGGTCGGGAAGATCCCTTGGAGGAGGGCATGGCAACCCACTCCAGTATTCTTGCCTAGAGAATCCCACGAATAGAGGAGCCTGGTTGGCTACAGTCCATAGGGTCACAAAGAGTTGGACACAACTGAAGCGACTGATCATGCACGCACACAACCAAATACATAAATAAAATAAAAACAATTCCAGATGGATTAAAGACCTATATTTAATGAGAAAAAATATAGATTTTAGAACAAAAATGAGTATATTTAAAACTGCAGGAAAAGAAAACGTTTATTTGAGAATCAAAATGCATAAAACATAGGACAAATATTGATAAATTTATACTTAAATTTAAAAATAACAAAAATCCTTATAAAAATATAAGTCCTAGATTGAGAAAAGATATTATAAAACATGTAATGTGCATATCAATAAAAAAATATAAAATAAGTTTGTATGACTAAACCAGTGCTTATTTTTATAAGCAAGTGATATGAAAAAGCAAATTAAAGAGGCCATCTTGATGAATAAAAAATACAAAAAAGATGCTCAGTATCACTAGGAATCCTGAAAATGTATATTAACAGTGAGGGACTTCGCTGGTGGTCCAGTGGTTAAGAATATACCTTGCAATGCAGGGAACTCAGGTTTGATCCCTGGTTGGGGAACTATATGAACAGTATGAAAAGGCAAAATGATAGGATACTGAAAGAGGAACTCCCCAGGTCAGTAGGTGCCCAATATGCTACTGGAGATCAGTGGAGAAATAACTCCAGAAAGAATGAAGGGATGGAGTCAAAGCAAAAACAATACCCAGTTGTGGATGTGACTGGTGATAGAAGCAAGGTCTGATGCTGTAAAGAGCAATATTGCATACGAACCTGGAATGTTAGGTCCATGAATCAAGGCAAATTGGAAGTGGTCAAACAGGAGATGGCAAGAGTGAACGTCAACATTCTAGGAATCAGCGAACTAAAATGGACTGGAATGGGTGAATGTAACTCAGATGATCACTATATCTACTACTGCGGGCAGGAATCCCTCAGAAGAAATGGAGTAGCCATCATGGTCAACAAAAGAGTCTGAAATGCAGTACTTGGATGCAATCTCAAAAATGACAGAATGATCTCTGTTCATTTCCAGGGCAAACCATTCAATATCACAGTAATCCAAGTCTATGCCCCAACCAGTAACGCTGAAAAAGCTGAAGTTGAATGGTTCTATGAAGACCTACAAGACCTTTTAGAACTAACATCCAAAAAAGATGTCCTTTTCATTATAGGGGACTGGAATGCAAAAGTAGGAAGTCAAGAAATACCTGGAATAACAGGCAAATTTGGCCTTGGAATACGGAATGAAGCAGGGCAAAGGCTACTAGAGTTTTGCCAAGAGAACGCACTGGTCATAGCAAACACCCTCTTCCAACAACACAAGAGAAGACTCTACACATGGACATCACCAGATGGTCAACACTGAAATCAGACTGATTATATTCTTTGCAGCCAAAGATGGAGAAGCTCTATACAGTCAGCAAAAACAAGACCAGGAGCTGACTGTGGCTCAGACCACGAACTCCTTATTGCCAAATTCAGACTTAAATTGAAGAAAGTAGGGACAACCACTAGACCATTCAGGTATGACCTTAATCAAATCCCTTATGATTATACAGTGGAAGTGAGAAACAGATTTAAGGGACTAGATCTGATAGATAGAGTGCCTGATGAACTATGGACGGAGGTTCATGACATTGTACAGGAGACAGGGATCAAGACCATCCCCATGGAAAAGAAATGCGAAAAAGCAAAATGGCTGTCTGGGGAGGCCTTACAAATAGCTGTGAAAAGAAGAGAAGCGAAAAGCAAAGGAGAAAAGGAAAGATAAAAACATCTGAATGCAGAGTTCCAAAGAATAGCAAGAAGAGATAAGAAAGCCTTCCTCAGCGATCAATGCAAAGAAATAGAGGAAAACAACAGAATAAGAAAGACTAGAGATCTCTTCAAGAAAATTAGAGATACCAAGGGAACATTTGCAAGATTAGAAGATTAGAGATACCAAGGGAACATGCAAAGATGGGCTTGATAAAGAACAGAAACGGTATGGACCTAACAGAAGCAGAAGATATTAAGAAGAGGTGGCAAAAATACACAGAAGAACTGTACAAAAAAATCTTCATGACCCAGATAATCACGATGGTGTGATCACTGACCTAGAGCCAGACATCCTGGAATGTGAAGTCAAATGGGCCTTAGAAAGCATCACTATGAACAAAGCTAGTGGAGGTGATGGAATTCCAGTTGAGCTATTTCAAATCCTGAAAGATGATGCTGTGAAAGTGCTGCACTCAATATGCCAGCAAATTTGGAAAACTCATCAGTGGCCACAGGACTGGGAAAGGTCTGTTTTCATTCCAATCCCAAAGAAAGGCAATGCCCAAGAATGCTCAAACTACCGCACAATTGCACTCATCTTGCTCAAAATTCTCCAAGCCAGGCTTCAGCAATACGTGAACCGTGAACTTCCTGATGTTCAAGCTGGTTTTAGAAAAGGCCGAGGAACCAGAGATCAAATTGCCAACATCCGCTGGATCATCAAAAAAGCAAGAGAGTTCCAGAAAAACATCTATTTCTGCTTTATTGACTATGCCAAAGCCTTTGACTGTGTGGATCACAACAAACTGTGGAAAATTCTGAAAGAGATGGGAATACCAGACCACCTGACCTGCCTCTTGAGAAACCTATATGCAGGTCAGGAAGCAACAGTTAGAACTGGACATGGAACAACAGACTGGTTCCAAATAGGAAAAGGAGTACATCAAGGCTGTATATTGTCACCCTGCTTATTTAACTTATACGCAGAGTACATCATGAGAAATGCTGGGCTGGAAGAAGCATAAACTGGAATCAAGATTGCTGGGAGAAATATCAATAACCTCAGATATGCAGATGACACCACCCTTATGGCAGAAAGTGAAAAGGAACTAAAAGCCTCTTGATGAAAGTGAAAGAGAGTGAAAAAGTTGACTTAAAGTTCAACATTCAGAACACTAAGATCATGGCATCTGGTCCCATCACTTCATGGGAAATAGATGGGGAAACAGTGGAAACAGTGTCAGACTTTATTTTTTGGGCTCCAAAATCACTGCAGATGGTGACTGCAGCCATGAAATTAAAAGACGCTTACTCCTTGGAAGGAAAGTTATGACCAACCTAGATAGCATATTCAAAAGCAGTGACGTTACTTTGCCAACAAAGGTCTGTCTAGTCAAGGCTATGGTTTTTCCAGTGGTCATGTATGGATGTGAGAGTTGGACTGTGAAGAAAGCTGAGCACCGAAGAATTGATGCTTTTGAACTGTGGTGTTGAAGAAGACTCTTGCGAGTCCCTTGGACTGCAAGGAGATCCAACCAGTCCATTCTAAAGGAAATCAGTCCTGGGTGTTCTTTGGAAGGAATGATGCTAAAGCTGAAACTCCAGTACTTTGGCCACCTCATGCGAAGAGTTGACTCATTGGAAAAGACTCTGATGCTGGGAGGGATTGGGGGCAGGAGGAGAAGGGGATGACAGAGGATGAGATGGCTGGATGGCATCACCGACTCGATGGACATGAGTTTGGGTGGACTCCGGGAGTTGGTGATGGACAGGGAGGCCTGGCGTGCTGCGATTCATGGGGTCGCAAAGAGTCGGACATGGCTGAGCAACTGAACTGAACTGAACTGAACCATCTCCTACCTTCCACAATCTGTGCCTGTAATTCTACCTTCCTTCTATTGCCTACTAGTAAATATACATATTCATATCTAAGGCAAAGTTCCTATCCTGTGTACCAAGTCCCACTCCTCTCACATACTCAAGGGCCCACTACAACAATTGTCCTCTCTTTGCAGCATTATCAATTGTTCCTTGTCTACTAAAATTTTCCAAAATGTACAAACATATTTTAGCTGTCATCCACTGACTCAATGGACATGAGTTTGAGCAAGCTCTGGGAGTTGGTGATGGACAGGGAAGCCTGGCATGCTGGAGTCCAGGGGGTCGCCAAGAGTCAGACACAACTGAGTGACTGAACTGAACATTTTAAAAAAGACTCCTTAGACTCAATTCTTCTTCCTGCCCTTACCTCATTTCTTCTTTTTACCACAAAAAGCCTTGATAGAATTGTCTAAATTTGTTTTCTCCAATATCCCTCTTCCCAGTCACTCTTTTAATTTTTAACTGTATTTATTTATTTTTGTCTTTGTCCAACCCACTCCAGTGTTCTTGCCTGAAGAATCCCAGGGACGGGGGAGCCTGGTGGGCTGCTGTCTATGGGGTCGCACAGAGTCGGACACAACTGAAGCGACTTAGCAGCAGCAGCAGTGCTGGGTCTTTGTTTCTAGTTGCTGTGAGCGGGAGCTACTCTCTCATTATGGTGCCTGGACTTCTCATTGCGGTGGCTTCTCTTGTTGCAGAGCACAGGCTGTATGCTGCAGTGGGCGTCAGTAGTTGCGGATCTTGGGTGTGCAGGCTCAGTAGCTATGGTGCACAGACTTAGTTGCTCTGTGGTATGTGGGATCTTCCCGGACCCAGGATCAAACGTGTGTCCCCTGCAATGGCAGGTGGATTTTTGACCACTGAGCCACTAGGGAAGCCCTTCCCACTCACTCTTGAAACTCATCTCATTTGGGTTTTTGCTCCTTCTGTTCCTCCAGACCTGTTTTTTTTTTTTTTTTTATCACAGTTAACCAATGACTTCTGTATTGCTAAATCAAGGAGCAATTTCTCATTCTCAGTTGATCACTTCCCCTACCTCAAAACACTTTCTTCCCTTGCTGTGACAAACGTATAGATGTTTTTTAGCAAATAATCTTTCTTCTCACCATTCCACTGTGGGTTGAATACATTCCCCACTCCCCTCTGATGTTGAATTTACCCATGTGACCTACTCTAGCCAATGGAATATTAACAAACTTGATGCGAGCAGTGTCCCCAGGAGCAAGCACGTTTTGGACTGGTTCTTGTACTCCAGTTATCTACCATGGGAAGATCTTTTCCCTGTGGCTACTGACTCTTCATTCTGGGCTCCAGAATTAACACACATTGAACAAACTGAAGCTAAATCTGCAACCTAAAGCAGAGCCATTCATCGAGGTCCACTGAACCTCAACCAGCCTGCTGACTTGCAGGCCTTAGGTGAGATATATTGCTATAAGCCATGGATTTTGAAGTGATTTGTTATGCAGAACTGTTGTGGCAATAGCTGACTCATACATTTGCCTGCCAGGAGACCACACTCTTCTGATTTTACTCCAGGCTCAGGACTGTTCCTTCTCACTTCTTACCGCTTAAAAGTGGGGTACCCCAGGATGAAGTTCTAAAATCTCTTCTCTAGTCCCCTTCGTGGTGCTCTTAGCCATTCTCAGACCATTATATATCATGTGAAAGCTGACTTCTCCCAAATTTATGTTGCCAGGCCAGACCTCTTTCTTGAACTCCAGATTGGTAGAAACAGCCTCCTACTTGACACTTCCACTTGGATATCTAATAGGTGTCTTAAATCAGTCCCACAAACAGTTCCTGATGTCCCCCTCCCAACAGTCTTCTCTCAGTCCCTCTTTTCTTAGTAAATAGCAGCTCTTTCCTTCCAGCTACAAACACCCTGGAGTCAACCTCGACCTCCCCCAGCCCTTCACACTGCATGTCAGCTCCTCTGGAAATCCTTTTGATATTACCTTCAGTATATATATGTATATGTATAACTATATATATATTTTTTCTGTTTTTGCCTTGTAGGATCTTAGTTCCCCAATCAGGGATTGGCCTTGGGCCCTTGGCAGTGAAAGGGTGGAGTCCTAACCACTGGACCACCAGGGAATTCCCTAGAATATATTTTAAAATTTTAATTCTCTCTAACCACTCCCAGTCAAGCCGGTCCAAGCCACCTTCCTCTCTCATCTGGATGTTGAAAGAGCCTCCTAATTACCAAATTGCCTCTACCGTTCCCAACCTGCTCCTGCCCTACTCTCAAAAGAGTTGTCTTAGTGCTCCCTCTAAAAACTTCAGTTACGTGATGTCACATATTTACTCAAAATGCTTCCCTTGACCCTTTGGCCTTATTTATTGAGGTTCAACCACTCTGGCATCCTTGCTATTCTGTGAACTTGATCATCCGATGCTCACCCCTGCCATTAGCCTCATAGTTCCACTGTTTGGAATGCTGTTACCCAGATAGACACACAACCTTGCCACTTATCTGTTTACAATTTTGGCTCAAATGCCTCCTTCAACTGAGGACTTCCCTGGCCACTTTAACATTCCAACTCCCTATCTCCAAAAGCCCTTATCTCTTTCCCTTCTTTATTTTTCTTGGCAGCACCGATCATAACATGACAGTTGTATTTCACTTGTTTATTTATCTGTGGTATGTCATCCCCAACTGGAATGATGCTAAGTGAGGGTAGATTCCACAAGAACAGAGAATTGTTGTTGTTGTTGTTATCTGTTGAATCTCCAGAGCCTGGAACTTAAAAGCACTGAATATATATGTTATATGAATGAATCCACTTGACTTTTGCCTACTTGAAATTTCATAATTATATGTAGGTATGTGGATAGTGACAAACACAAAAGCAAATATTGTTAAGCAACTGTCTCTAGTTCCCAGTAGCCATGTCTATTAAATGGCATGTTTTTATGATGAAAGCAAAGTTTATCTAAACAGAAGGAGAAATCTTTAGCTTCTCTAATACTTAATAACCTATTTTAACAAAGAATTCCAGGCTTCAGGATCACAATAATCAAGAATATCTAAATGATTAATAATATTATTTTATTTCCCTTGCCTTTAGTTTCGCTGAAGCTGGGATTCTCTTAAATTTGAGCTTTCATGTTTGTTGCTCACCCCCTCCCCAGTGGCTACCATGAGGGCTCTCAATATTTTGTATAAAACCTTTAAAATCTCCTGTTGATGCAGTAGGATTAGGTGGTGGAAGGCCACACCTGTACCTGAGTGAAACATGCTTCTTCTCCCTCCCCTTCCTCCTGGGTAGTCTGGACCTTCCGGCAGTGATTTCATGCTTAAAACTCAAGAGCAGAAACTCACAGACCCTGTTTGTGAAGTGCGGTGGCGGGGGTGGAGCGGGGGCGGGGCGGGTCAGGACTGCAGCCCCTCCTGCTCCTTTCCGGCTTCTAGAAGACAACTCAGTTTTCGTTCTTGGGTTTTTGCCTCCACAATAATTAACTTCTTAGGATTCTTATTTTACCTTCCAGATATTGATGCCAGGATTTCCAAACACGACAGCGGTTAGGAGGATCAAGATCAGACACAAAGCAAGGCAACGCCTAACATTCATCCTCACCCCACCATTCAGGCCAACCCAGGATAAGGAGAAGTCAATGTGCTGGAGTGTGCTGGCCACAGCAGCTGCGGTTACTAATTAGGACAAGAAAGTTAACTTAGATTATATACGATTTCCTCTTCATTGCTCTAATAGTCCCCTTCGCTCCCCAATATTTGCCGCAACTCTAGTTTTTAATAAGTAGGGGTGGGGTTGACCCGCACTGGGCCTCTCACGGCCGTAGGGTCTGGTCACCATTTTAGACACTGAATTAACCCTCCGAAAGAGCCTTTTCAGGAGCGAGAACTCCCTTTTTTTCCTACCACTCCGCCGCTAGCCTCATCCTCGGCCAGGTTTCCCTCATTTCAGATTTTTCTGCAACTTAATCCTGAGTCATGCTTGACAACAGTTTTCACATTATTTAAACCTTTATTATTTAAACCTCGAGATGACCTCAGGTGATGACATCTGTGCTCAGAAAGAAATGTCCAGAGGTCAGAACCGATCTTCCCGAGCAACCCTCGGTGTCCGGTCCCAGCCGCGATGCGAGCGGCGGGGCGCCGAGCCAGGAGGAGGAGGGGCGCCCGAGGCCGCGCGCACCTCCCAGCGGGTCCTTCCCAGCGGGCGGCTCCTCCCCGCGCCCCCTCGCGGGTACCTGGCGGCCGCGGAGGGCGGGCAGGGGGCGGCGCTGCGCGGTGTCACGCGGCAGGGTGGGAGAGCGGGCAGGTGACACCCCGGCCGCCTCCGCCCCTTTTCTAGCTTGGTCGGTGGCGAAGGCAGCAGGGGCCGCTGTGAGGAGCTCCGCGTTCGCGCCGCCGCCCGCCGCCGCCCTCTGCTTGCGCGCCCAGGCGCTTCGGCTCCGCTCCTCGCGGGGTGAGTGCAGGGCTCCCAGCCGGGGGGCCGGGGCCTAACTTTTCCGGGGCGCAGAGGAGGAGAGATGGGGAGGAGAGGGAGAGGACCCCAGGACCGGGGGATCGAGGGCAGCCTAGTGGAAAGAACTTGGGCGCGGCGCGCGAGGAGTGGGATCCGGGTCCGGAAGACTCAGGAGCCCGGCCAGGCCCTGCCTGGACTCTGGGGGGCGCTTCGGAAGTTGTGGCCGCGACGCCGGCGAGTGCCCAGGTTCAAAGCCCTTCCCGCCAGCGGGCGGGGCCGCGGAGCTCACCTGCGCCCTCCCTGGGAGCCCCCACCCCCACCCCCACCCCCAGCATCGCACAGGAACGGTGGTCCCCGCCGTCCCTGGGTTTTGAGCCCTCCCCTAGCTTTCCCGGGGCACTGGGCCCCGCTGTTCCAGGCGGGAGGACAAAGGTGCTTGCTGGTGGGACGGGGAGGAAGAGGGACCTCCTCGACCTTGACCGCCGAGGTCATTTTCCAAGCTCCGGGATCTGGCCTTGCTCGCCACAGCCTACCCCTACCCCGCCTGCCCGAGCCCCTGTCTTTCTGCTTCTTTCCCTTCTGGGGTGCTTTTGTGTCCTCGAGGCCAGAATTAACTAGGGGAGCTGCTCTTGCTTTTTGGCTCCCTGAACTGCATCCTGTCCCGGCAGCGGCTGCTGGCTGAGGAGAGTGATGAGTACAGAGCAGTAGAACAGGTCGTGCCGGAGATGGAAATCGGAAAGCCTGTTGTTTCATCTTCCGAGGTATCGTTGGTTAGAAAATGGGCCTTCCCCCCTAATCAACCAGCGCTGATTCAAACTTACCGGATGCCAAGGGAGCGTTCTTTAGAGCTCCCTGGGGAAGGCTGGGACAGGAAGGATCTGGTCTCTACCCCTGTCCAGCTTGGGGAAAACAAGTCTCACAACGACTGAAGAATAGTTTTGGCGACCAAGCCTTTTTCCTCTTACTGATCTATTCCCTCGAAAAGCTTTTTCACTTAACCCTATATTCTCAGGTTACTCTTTCTCGCTCTTACTGTTTCACTGCCCTGAAAGAGTCATCATACTTTTGATTGTCCCGTCTTCTTGCCCATCACTTGACTGTTAATTCCCTTACTTTGTAGTTTTTGTTTCTACTACTGGCTTGAAATTGTTCCCCTCTAGGTCACTGAGGATTAAAAAAAAAATCCCCTCCACCCCCAGTGGCAGACATGTATTGAATGCTTCTTGGCCTGGCACTGTTGTAAGAACTTGTATCAAATCTGTTAATTCTCACAGCAGCCCTATGGAGTAAATAAATGAAAACATGATCCTTTTTCAATTAAGGGAACTGAGACACAGGAACTTGCCCAAAGGCACACAAATAGCAGGAGGAGATTCCAACTGAGATGCGAACTCAGGGGCTCTGGTCCAGGGCTGAGGCTGGTAACAACCTCTGTGGGTACCCACTCACCTAGAGTTCCTTTCTTTCCTCTCTGACTTTCCTGAAGTCCTGTGCTGTTTCATGCTTCACTGACCAGGCTCTCATTCTCTGGTTCCTTTTTTCCTTCTTGTGTAACTTTGTACTCATTTAGGTTTCCTTTTCATAGAATTTTGTTACTTAGGTTATCACTGCTACTTACTTGCCTTAAATTCTGTGGTTTCCATGGATCTTATTCAGTTTGAGTGTAGCGTCTATCAGTGCATATTGTAATACAGCAAGTCCCCCTCATATGAAGAACCTTCCCGATTGTGAACTTTCAAAGGTCCAAGTGTGCATCTGGTTCCAGCAAGAAACAATCTGCGCCGTCAACGTCAGGTGTGAATGAAATAGCAGCTTGCTCTCCATTTCCTTTTGCTGATGACACTTCAGTTCTATCATCTCCCATCTCTTCTCCCTCCTCCAGTCAGTGACTCTTCTTGCCTGTTCACTTGATGCCAGCCCTTGTATGCCAGCTGTTGTACAACTGTACACATTTTCTTTGTTTTTTTTTGTGTGTGTGTGTGTGTTTGTTTTTTTATGTATTATTTGTGTGAGAAGTATTATAAACCTATTACAATATAGTACTAACTCTGTTGGACTTACAAACACACTCTTGGAATAGAACTTGGTCGTTTGTAGGGGACTTATTGTATTTCATTTGGATTTGTCTTGCTTTACGCCAAAGCATTTCTAGTTAACACCAGTTATGTTAGCTTCCCTCTCCTTTATCATAGTCACCCAGGTGCAAAACTCAGAGGTTGTGTCTCAGATCACACTTTTCCCAATCTGAAACCTCTTTTCAGCTTTTACCTTGTCTCTTCCTTCTAGCCTTCCTCATTCTCACCTCTGTTCCCCTCTTCTCTTTACTAGTCTCCCTCTTCCCCACTCCTGAACATTTGTTTATCGCTTTTATCATTTTTTTGTTGTTGGTTAGCTTCTTTCATCAATAGTCATGGTCCATAGAAAGATTGTAAACAAAGTAAGGCTAACTTTTCAAGCCTTGCAACTAGTATCAGCTTGATAAATGGTTGCAGAATATGATGCAAGATGAATTAAGGTAGCATATATTGGGTGGGTTGGATGATGATAGAAAACTTAAAAATTTTTAAGCTGGGTTTTAGAGAACGTTAGGGAGTTTGTTTCAGTAAACATAGGGGAGCTGGCAGACAATGCGAAAGAAGAGGAGTTGGCCTCTGTCAGCTACATTGCTGAAACCCGCCTATCCCGGCTAAACATTCCACTTAAAAGTGTAATGAATAAGGACCATATCAACAGAGAATCATGAATCCTAACCTTATCCTAGCAAAACAAGATATGAAACCACAGTGAGTTACATAAAAACCCCAATTTTACTGACAAATATAACACATACATAAAAATGCAGAAAACATAAATGAAGAGATTACCACAGTAGATAATTTAGAAGTAGAATAACTGTCTTATTCTGACAGTAGATATGATAGTTGGATATTCTGAAGACAGGCTAAATGGGAATCTTTTCTCAAAGCCTCTGTATAAGGTGATGTGGGCCTGGATTAATCCTGAAAGGCATTGTTGAAGAAGAACTGGCTGTGCTTGGGGAGGTCTGAGGTGAGGAGAAAAGAAAACTGGAAGTGCTGAGATTGGGGAGCCAAAAAGAGAATTTCTGCCCCCGAGCATGATTCTACCACAGCAAACATTTTGCCATTTTACCTTTGTCTCTCTCATTTTTTAAATACATGTTTTCCTCTATCATACTACTATAGAGTTTTAATATTTTATATTTTCCTTGTAATATATAGTAAGCATTTTTCTTATAATTTCTAAAACTCCTATTATTTGCATTTATCCCAATAATTATAATATGATTTCTTTAACTAATCCTCTGTTGTTGGATAGGTGTATTAGCAATAATTATAAACAACTCACATTGCAATAATGCTTACCTTTGGAGATATGTCATTGTACAAATTGGGATTTGTTTCTTTATGCTAGGCAATGGAATGTACATAAAAGAAAGCCTCTGTCTTCAGGTAATTACTATTTCAGTTGAAGAAATAAGACTTTTTCTAATTTGTTTAATTGTTTATTCTTCTTGGTGTGCTACATGTGCAAACATCAGCTTTAGAATATGGAAGAATTTTGGAGCCTTTGTATATATAGTTGGGTAAACTCTGGGAGTTGGTGATGGACAGGGAGGCCTGGCCTGCTGCAGTTCATGGAGTCGCAAAGAGTCAGACACGACTGAGCAACTTAACTGAACTGATATGTAGTAGCATGTTAAATTGAGAACTGATCTTGAATTTCAATAAAATACATTATAAAGCAGGGAAAGAAGCATCCCATAAACACAAATTGGACTCATCCAATTTGGACTACTCACATTATGAAAAGCTGAACACCCATGCACTTTATAGGATCAGTCTTTTTTAAAAATTGAGGTTTTTAATTACTCCTAATTGATTTAGATAGGAGAAGGGGACGACAGAGGATGAGATGGTTGGACGGCATCACCAACTCAACGGACATAAGTTTGAGCAAGCTCTGGGAGTTGATGATGGACAGGGAAGCCTGGTGTGCTGCAGTCTATGGGGTCACAAAGAGTCAGACACGACTGAGTGACTGAATCAAACTGATTTAGATATATCAAAAGCACATGTTATTGCCTCGACAAGTAAAATTATCCTTTTTATTGGTGATAAATATGCCCAAAGAGATAGATATTTCCATTATTCAGATGAACTAAGTTACCATATAACATATAACTTGTAAGACTGCCTTGTTAAAGACAAATCTGCATCCACTTGGAGAAGCAGCCACAGGCCTTGACCACCAGCAGCCCAGCTCCTTTATTTCCTCCAATATCAAGTATAGAGTCAAACTCAGTCAAAATTTGGGAATTGCAGAAGTTCAAATTCAGTAAACATCTGAGTGTCAGGTTTGCATCAGGCAAAGTGGTTGGCAGAATGCTGAAGCTCGTCCAGGTCTGTGTGGGTTCAAGGGAGGTAAATACAGTACAGTGTGAAAAACTGCGATTAACACAAACAGAGCATGGGGGAAGCCAAATGGGAAGGCAGGCAAAACTGCCCTCCTGAGCCGAAAGAAGGAACGCTGGAAGTAGAGAGGGGCTGAGGGCTGGAAGTCAAATTCAGGCTGTGGTGCATTCAGAGGACTGGAGACACTGGAAACATCACTGCAGAGCAGGGTGTGATAGGAGGTTGCTAAGCATGCTTGGCTTACTGAAGGCTGCATTTCACCTAGTAAAAATTTTGGATTTTATCCTACAGGCAATGGGGGGTGCTTTGGAGCCCTTTAAGAAGGGAAGGGACCTGTTCAGATTTGTATTTCAAAAGCACCCCTCTGCACTTGCAACTTCATCATTCTGGAACCTCTCCCTCTCCTGTGGAGCTTTATCTCTTTTCTCTATCTGACCCTGGAAAGGACAGCTCCCTTCACTGTTTACATGAGATATCTTGATTATGCTCAGTGTACACAATAATTTGGGAACAGAAAATGAGCTTGTGCCAACTGTTTATAGAATGCACACTCTTGCTAACGATTACGAGGGGAAAAGTTTGGGCATCTTTTAGGTATCAGTCAATAGTCGCAGTCAGGCACTTTCTGTGCATTTTTCTCATGAATTGTCTGCAGACAGCAAGGTCTGCACCAGAATCCTTATAGCACACATGGGTGCAGAAAAGTGAAGAAAAGTGCTCAGGTGAAGAAGCAGCAAGTGTGCTCAGTAAGGGCCCAGGGTTACAAGTGTGTAGCCAGGATTTAAACCCAAGTATAGTTACAACATTCAGGCTCTTCCGCCTTAGTATACTAACTTTGTGGGTTGATTATTTAGAGGGTGTCTCTTAAGACACTAGGGTTCTGATATCCAACACTAGTTTTGTGAGGTTCCAAGTAGCTAAGATGGTAAAAAAAATCTGCCTGCAATGCCGGAGACCTTAGTTCGATCCCTGGGTCGGGAAGATCCTCTGGAGAAGGGAATAGCAACCCACTCAGTATTCTTGCCTGGAGAATCCCATGAACAGAGGAGCCTGGTGGGCTACAGTCCATGGGATCATAAAGAGTCAGACAGGACTGAGCGACTAATACTTAATAATACTTAAGGACAACCATAAACATAAACCTTATTTTAGACTTTTTAGGGTCAGTGGTAGAAATATGAGAACTAGAAAAAGAGGGTTTGGCAAGTTGTCCCTCATCTAAAAACAGCCCCCCGTTCCTTTGTCTCCTTCCTTTCCATCCCAAATTGTGGGATTTTTGTCTTAATAGCACATTTATGATGTATTTGTTTGCTTATTATAGTTACATGGCATAACACGGACAGATCAGAAGGAAAGGCTGCTTGTATCTCACGGGGTCTTACCCTTAGTCTGTCCAGGGCTTCTCTGCTCAATCCTCTTCTTACCATTTCCTGCCTTCTCTAGGCAGACAGTGCTGTGCTGGATCCTACAAGCCCAAAGATGTATGTCTGAGAAGCAAACAAATGCTGACCTCACACATTAGTCCCTCTGCTTTTATCCTGCAATTCGCTGCAAGGCATATTCTTATACCTTCAGTCTTTGAAAAATTTCTTTGAAATTCTAAGAAGTGAGACTTTAACCTGAAGAAAGAAAGAAAATAGAAATCACATTCTTAGGAAACCAATGTCAAGTGACTGCTTATAGAATAACTTATTCCTGAGCAAATGTGGAATTTAAAAAGTGAAGTGTAAGAACCACAACCTCCATTGTTCAAAGGGAGGAGCAAGGGGGTAATAGATATAATATTAAACATTAAGTATAGTCAATATTTTTACAGTTAAAAAATAGAAATATATTACGTTGAACATATTCAGTTGACATTTCTCTAGGAAAAGCCATTTGGATATTGGCAGTTACATATGATTCATCCTAATATGGGGCTTCCGAGGTGAAAATAGTGGTAAAGAGCCCGCCTGCCAATGCAGGAGACATAAGAGACAGGGGTTCGATCCCTGGGTCAGGAAGGTCCCGTGAAGGAGAGCATGGCAACCCACTCCAGTATTCCTGCCTGGAGAATCCCATGGACGGAGGAGCCTGGAGAGCTACAGTCCATAGCGTCACGGAGTCGGACACGACTGAAGTGACTTAGCATGCACACATCCTAATATAAAGATAATCCTCTTGACATCTAACTGGTTGACCCTATGAGCCCTTGTTCATTTCTCCGTAAAATATACCAAATGCTGCCCAGATATGATGAATATGGGCTTCGAGTAGCCTGTTCCCTGCTCCTATGACTGGGTCAGTGACTATCTTTATTGCAAGCCTATTGATGTCAGTTACGTTTGTTATTGTGATTAGGTAATTTAAATGTGTGTAAATCTATAAAAGTACAAAAGGAAAGAGTTTTATTCCTGTGAAGAGAATGTTGTATTCTTTGGAAAGTTTCCTTTAAAGCGAGTGACTTAAAAAGTAGGCAGGAGAACTGTAAAGAATTGGAGAGATTTTGAAAGCTTGAAAGATAATATCCTAAGCTTGCTTTGCAATTTTTTTCTGTTTGTTTTCTTTTTGTTTTTTAGTTTTCAGTCCACATAGAACACTAAAAGTGAGAATTGTAGAAAATAAATTCTGACTATGGTTTATGTGAGAAAAATATTGGGCAGGAATTCTTCCTCAAGGGAAATCTTGAAACTACTTTGGAAAACTGGGAAATTAGTGCTTATTAATATGTCTTAAGGTAAAGTACATATTTATGGTATATATATAATTTTTTGATTCTTCAAACAGTTTTTTTTTGATTAATCAACCAGAACCAGTCAAAATTGCAGCGGTATTTTTATTTTAATTACAGCTGTTAGACTATAATCATTTATGTTGTTTCATAGTAGATTGTCAGAACCTTTGCCTCTGTAGGTATTTTATGCACCTCATTAATAAAAACAAGTGAAACTTTGCCATTTAGATTGTAAAAAGCAGAGTACATGTAGATTTTTTTTTTCCTTTGCTTAGCATACCATACTAATGGTACATAGTCAACTCTACTTATTTTAAATTAGGCTTTTAGTATCCATATAATATTTAAGCTTATTTTAATAATGTGAACCCATACATAGAACCTAGAGCTGGTTCCTATCTCCCTTAAATGACTTCCATAAAGATTGAAAGCAAAGATACAAAGGCTAGCGTTAGCTAGAATCAGTTAAACTGGATCAATTTCTTAGTGTTATTAAGTTGGTAAGTTGAATTAGGCAAGGTATAATTTATTCTAGATTCAAATGTTTGTTATAGTGGTATGATAATTATTTTCTGAAACATTAGAACAGGTTAGTGAAAAAAGACCAAACATAAAATGTGAAAAATAAAAATACATTTTCTAATAATAGTATTTATTGAACACTTGCTGTATGCCAGGCACTTTGCTAAATTCTAATGTGCCTTATTTAATCTTCATAGAAGCCCTACTAGGAGGATGGTAGTGTTTCTAGTGTATAGACAAGAAAACTGATGCATATAGAAGTTGAGTGACTTGTCCAAGATCATGTGGTTAGACACAGCATTGGAAATCAGACCCAGTTCAGTCTGAGCTCCAATGCCCACCTGCCCATGCTCTTACCACTTTATAATGTAAGTACTCTTAATCGGAATTTGTAGTATTGATTTTTTTTCTTTTTGTAAGCAGTTTATTTGAGAGGTGGTCCTAGGCAGTAATAGCAGGACAGGGGAAGGGAGGCAGCCAGTACAAAGAGTGTCAATGAAGATGGTACTACCACTACTGCGGGTGCCTAGGCCTCCTTCCCACTGGGACACTGCTCAGACTCATCCATCCAAGCGGCAAAGAAGTGCAAACTTTGTTGGGACATGTACATGTCTTTTAAAAGACACGTTAAAGTGTTTTGCACTTGGAAAGGACCTTAGAGATCCTTTAGATCAACTTCTTTTACAGATGAGGAAACCGAGGCCCAGCAAGTACAGGTCATTTGGCCAAGGCTGTGTGTGTGTTAGTCAGTCATCTCCAACTCTTTGTGACCCCATGGACTGTAGCCCGCCAGGCTCCTCTGTCCATGGAAGTCTCCAGGCAAGAATACTGGGACGGTTGTCATTTCTTCCTCCAAGGGATCTTTCCGACCCAGGGATCAAACCTGGGTCTCCTGCACTTC